>NC_088914.1:46625000-47250000 GCF_963576675.1 Euphorbia lathyris
AGATAAAACGAAAATCTATAGTAGTTTTTCCTATTTTCTGAAAATCGTTTTAAAACCGTTTTAGAACTGATATATATATATATTTAAAATCGTTTTTATATTTAAATATATATGTTTCAGAAATTGATAGTTTTCTGTTTTGATTATCGAATGAACATTTGTTTAAAAGTTTGTTTTACCAATTTGTAAATCAAAATGTTAAATGAATTAAAATCAAAATAATTGGGACGTGCATAATTAAAGTTTTGTATAGTTATATTAATCTAAAAATTAATATAAAAGATACGAAACTGTTATAAGTAAAATTGGATGGAAGTTAATTTGATAAGTTAATGTGATTAACATAAATATTACATAAGATAGTTATGTAATCAACCAATTAAATTTATTTAATTGAGTCTGTGCATGTTTGGAGTTATGGACATATTTGGACCCTCTTTTAGTCTTTTGGTATTTTTGAAATAGGGCCTGCGAATCCTGCATTTCTACTATCTATTGTAATTTCTCCTCTCATCTAATTCCCTTCAATTCAATTGAAGTTTTCTTTAGTAGTATAGAAATTAATATGTAATTTCAAGGCGCCATGGAGAAGACGGAGGACCTAAAGAGAAATATGTAATAGTTAGTATTTCCTTAGGTTTGCCCTTTTATTCCGTCTCTGGCTCGACGGAATAATTTAGATGATATGTCCATAACGCCAATGTATGTGTCTGATGTATGCTAAAACAAATCAAGACTAAGTTAGATTATGAGACCTAAAATAAAATCCCTAATTAAAAAGTTAAGTAAATAAACAAGTTATTAAAATCGGTTGCCCCTCCCTAATATTATAATTCAGCCGGCAGTGCTGAAGGCCTTTGGGTTGTTGAGTAAACTCAAGCTCGAGGTCCTTTCGGTAACACCTGAATTATCGAAAATCATTTTTCATGAATATGGGGTAATACTTAAATTAGATTATGATAATTGGATGAGTAAACTCATGTTGTCATAAACTAATGGACAAGACGGTTGGGATTAATATGAATAGCATATTAGTTACTAATGTGGTTAGTAACCCAATAACCTAGGAATCACATTAAAAATGTGATTGATTACATGAATCTACCTAATGAATGAGACTAGCTTGTTGAGTAAACTCAAGGCGAAATCTCAGGAGTTAGGATCCTAGCTCACTAAAGGATTTGTGAAATTCTTCGAATTAATATGGAGGGCTATTAAATTGGCAAAATAGTGGGAGCAATCTAAAATAAACTAAAAGGCCTATAATTTTAGATTGATATACTTTAAGCAAATGAATGACATACGTTTACTCTTTCTCACTCACAGGTTTAATTAAACCCACTCTTATAATCATGACTAAAACCAATCTGCAAAACATTCTTACCGATAACAAATTGAATGGTTCAAACTTCACCGACTGGTTTCGTA
Organism: Euphorbia lathyris; assembly: GCF_963576675.1. Taxonomy (NCBI): domain Eukaryota; kingdom Viridiplantae; phylum Streptophyta; class Magnoliopsida; order Malpighiales; family Euphorbiaceae; genus Euphorbia; species Euphorbia lathyris. The sequence continues at coordinate 46,626,429 of NC_088914.1, forward strand.
ACCTCAAAATTGTTTTGAAGTTCGATAAAATAGGGTATGTACTTGATACATCGATACCCCCTCTCCCTGCTGATGATGCTCCCATTGAGGAAATTGATGCTTACCAGAAGCATAAGGCTGATGATGATCATGCCGGATGCATCATACTTGCATCGATGACACCGGAATTACAAAGGCAACATAAGGAAATGGATGCCTATTCCATCATCATGCACCTAAAGGAATTGTTTGGGAAACAAACCAGGTGCGAACGCTACGAGATATCCAAGTTGCTATATCGTAGTAGGATGCAAGAGGGCACATCTGTCATGACACATTGTGTCAAGATGATTGGCTACATTACCAAACTTTCTAGTATTGGATTTGCGATGGATAACGAATTAAGTATAGACTTAATTCTTCAATCCCTCCCAGAAAGTTATTCACAGTTCATTATGAACTATCAGATGAATGACTTGCAAACCTCTCTTGAAGAGCTTGCAAATATGCTCAAGTCAGTTGAGCCCGATATGAAGAAAGACAAAGCCATACCGGCTCTTGTCATTGAGGATCAAAGAAAAGGAAAGGGAGCTATCCCAATCCTAATTATCCCAAGAAAGGTAAGAAAGCCGTGCCCTACAAAGCTAAAGGAAAGGAAGTGAAGAAGCCCAAAGGAGAGTGCCACTTCTGTGGTAAAGACGGGCATTGGAAAAGAAATTGTTGGTGTGCCTAGCCTTCCTCAAAAGGGGAAGAAGCTGGGACTTCAACATCTGGTATGTTTTATATTGAAATTTCACAGTCTGAATCTTTTGGTACTTGATACCGGATGCAGCCTGAGGATATTCCAGGAATATCTAGAAATATTATTTCTATTAGCCGCCTTGTTGACGACGGCTTTTCATATTTCAATAAAAGACAAGAGTTGCAATTTTTATAAAGATTCGATCTTTTATTTTTCAGGAATATCACAAAATGGGATTTATGTGTTAGATGTCAAAATTCCTGTTTTTGCAATTGATACCAAAAGACATAAGCTAGATAATTCAACTTACTTGTGGCATTGTCGTTTAGGCCATATAAATAAGAGACGTATGCTAAAGCTACATTCAGATGGGCTTATAGATCCAATCGATCCCGAATCATTGGAAACATGCGAATCATGTTTAAAAGGTAAAATGACAAAGACACCTTTTAGCAATAAAGGTGAGCGTGTATCAGACACTCTAGGACTCATTCATTCAGATGTATGCAGTCCTATGTCAGTCCAAGTAAGAGGAGGATTCAGATTCTTCATAAGCTTCATAGATGACCATACCCGATATGGTTACATATACTTGATGAAGCACAAATCAGAAGCTTTTGAGAAATTCAAATGCTTCAAGAATGAAGTAGAAAATCAATTAGGAAAGAAAATAAAGACGCTTCGATCTGATCGAGGTGGCGAATATCTTTCAGATGATTTTCTGAATTATCTAACTGAATGTGGGATATGCTCACAATGGACACCTCCCTATATACCACAACACAATGGTGTGTCCGAGAGGAGAAACTGTACCCTATTAGATATGGTACGATCCATGATGAGCATGGCCTTACTTCCAAAGACGTTCTGGGGCTATGCCTTAGAAACTGCCCTCTTCACCCTAAATCGAGTACCAACTAAATCTGCTAGTTCCACACCATATGAATTGTTCGTTGGTAGGAAACCCGTGTTTTCATTTATGAGAGTATGGGGTTGTTCAGCCTTTGTCAAACGTATTGCGTCCAACAAACTAGATTCGAAATCTGATAAATGTTTCTTCATTGGATACCCTAAGGAAACTATGGGATATTACTTCTATCATCCAGATGATCAGAAAGTAATCGTATCCAAGCACACAACCTTCTTAGAGAAAGAGTTTCTCGAAGAAACACAAAAGGGAAGCATGATTGAACTTGACGAAGTTCAAGAAGAAGAAACACCGACTGAAACAACAGAGGCGGTTGAGGTACCCGAAGGAGTGCCATTAGATGAGACTCCAGTGCCACCTATTCGTAGATCACAAAGAGTTCGTGAACTCCGAGTTAGATATGGTTTTCTAGTTGGAGATGATAATGAGGTTCCCGTGTTAGACGACGAACCCGAAAACTACGAAGAGGCTCTTACTAGTCCAGATTCTAAAGCATGGCTTGAGGCCATGGATTCTGAAATGGATTCCATGTATACTAACCAAGTGTGGACTTTGGTTGATCCACCCGGGTGCAGGTGGATCTTCAAAAAGAAGACGGACATGGATGGAAAGGTTAGCACCTACAAAGCTTGGTTAGTAGCGAAAGGATATCGTCAGAAGCAAGGAATTGAGTATGACGAAACTTTCTCTCCTGTGGCTATGTCCAAATCAATCAGAATCATGCTTGCAATTGCCGCTCACTACGATTATGAGATTTGGCAAATGGATGTGAAAACAGCTTTCCTAAACGGAAACCTGCTTGAGGATGTATATATGATGCAACCTGAAGGTTTCATATTGAAGGATGCAAATAAAGTTTGCAAACTTCAGAGATCCATTTATGGACTCAAGCAAGCATCTAGAAGCTGGAATAAGCATTTTGACGAAACCATAAAACAATTTGGTTTTGAACAAAATTGCGAAGAAGCTTGCATTTACAAGAAAGCAAGTGGGAGCTCTATAGCATTTCTCATACTATATGTGGACGATATATTATTAATGGGAAATGACGTTGCTCTCTTACAGTCAGTGAAAGTATGGTTATCTGGTAACTTCTCAATGAAAGACCTTGGTGAAGCAGCTTATATACTTGGTATAAAGATCTATAGAGATAGATCGAGAAGACTGCTTGGTCTTTCACAGGCTACATACATTGAAAATGTGCTAAATCGGTTTAGCATGCTTGAATCGAAACGAGGTAACTTACCCATGTTACATGGTGTAAAGTTAAACAATCATCAATGTCCTAAAACCGATGATGATAAACGACGCATGGCTGTAGTCTCGTACGCCAGTGCAATCGGTTCGATTATGTATGCTATGCTATGCACTAGACCTGACGTAGCGTTCACGTTATCTGTAATGAGTCGTTACCAAGGGAATCCGGGAGACGAGCATTGGATTGCCGTCAAGAACATTCTTAAGTACTTGAGAAGAACTAAAGATATGTTCCTAGTGTACGGAGAAGGTGATCTGAAAATAGAAGGATTTTCAAACACAAGTCATCTCACAGATGATAATGATTATAAATCCCAATCAGGATACCTGTTTATCTTGAATGGGGGCGCGGTCAGTTGGAAGAGTTCCAAACAAGGAAGCGTAGCTTTCTCTATGACCGAGTCAGAGTATATCTCAGCTGCGGAAGCAGCAAAGGAAGCGGTTTGGATTAGAAAGTTCATTACAGAACTAGGTGTGGTGCCTGACATTGTCAATCCCATTACACTGTACTGTGATAACAATGGAGCCATTGCGCAAGCAAAGGAACCACGGTCTCGTAATGCATCCAAGCATTACCTTAAGCGATACCACATCATTAGAGAGATTGTGGCTAGAGGAGATGTGAGAATAGAAAGAGTACCTACAGAGGACAACGTTGCAGATCCGTTGACAAAGCCTTTAACCCAGAGAATACATGATCGTCATTTAATTTCTACTGGGATAAGTTTTAGAAACAATTGGCTTTAGTCCAAGTGGGAGTATGTTGGGGTTTAGTGTCCTATAGACAATTGTTCTAGGATACAAACTTAATGTAAATGAATTGTTCTTTATATCATTTGTTTAATGAGATATATGTTTTATAACTATATAAAGGCAATCCTTTTTAAGCACTAAATAAAGTCTAATAAAAGGAAATCCGTAAGTTTATTTAAAGTGATTATAAAGTGTTCATACAAGCATGAAGTGAGACAAAACTTTATAGTAAACTGATAAACTTAAAACCACCCCAAGTCAAGTGATATGTTTGGGATTGACATATCACTGTTGAGACTTGTATGTAACAATGTCTTCTGTCCGACAGAAAGCTGATCTCACAAGCTTCATATATACAGATATCTGGACAGTTACATAGATCCGATGAAACGTTGTTCATTAGGATTGGGGATCCGATTTGAGATAACAGGATGGGTAGATTCATCATTGTCACATGTTCATCTCATTGGTATTAATAGGTATAACTAATCCTCAGACTCAAAGGAATATTAATTGGTATTCTGGATTACGGAATGTGATGCTTTGACTCTGGTGTAACACGATCCTTAACAGAGATGACTCTGGGGTATGAACAGTAGACATTGGGTATCACAGGAAGTAATTACGGAGTCGTTATATATTGGATTGAGCATTTATCACTCCCGATAAATGGGAGATACATCCATGGATCGCTTGTGGAAGACTCGACTCTAAATCCTTGCAAGGTGATAGCTTAAGAGTAAGAAATACAGATTTCACTTAACCTATCTTTTTGAGTTGACTCGGCCTGTACAAGTAAAACGAACGTCTCGCTATATGTGACTTGACATCACCCATAGTCATAAGATTCAGTTCAAGGATGTAGTTGATAAAGGATCGAATTATACTGTAACTAATACGGAAAGGTTAATGACAGAATCAACCTGTCTTCTTATAGCTCTGGGGGAATGATTACGGACTTGCTAATCACATACTCTGTACATCATTTCGTTATGCAAAGATCAAATATAATTCTTTGAAAATTAATTTAATAATGTTGCATACGGCTAGAAGCAATAAGAACCTAATGGATCACACATAAGACTTGGAACCTAAAAGAGAGATAGATGTTAATTAATTGATAGAAGCCCAATTGAGCCCAATAAGGCCCATGGACATAAGGGGGTCGAAATTCATGTAGTGATATACATGAATAATTAATTTGATTTTGTTAATCCTAATTAGATTAGGAATATGAATTAAATTAATTAAGAGATAATTAAGTTAGGAGTTTTAATTAGATTAATATACTCATATTATTATCCAATAAGATTATTATTATTATCCTTAATATATTAGATATATAGTGAGATAATAATTAGGAATTCTATTCCGAATGGAATTCCTATTCAGTAACCTAATTCTATCTAACTAGGGATTAGATACAAGAGATTATAAATACCCCTTCCCTTGAGATTTTCGAAATCCAAGCAAGCTATACCCTACTTGTGATTTTCGAAATTCACCTAGTCCAAGAGAGAGAAAATTCGACACCCATAGTTCGAGGACGAGATTTCTCTACGGCTTCGTTTGATCAATTAATTTTCATCTATTTCTTTTATCCTTGATCTTGTGTTGATTAGTTAGAGGGAAACTACTTTGGTTGCTATTCAACGGTTGATACTAAATTAATCTTTCCGTGTTTTATTTCGTGTTTGGGAACTCGAAGAAGAAAAACAAAACAAAAGAGAGAAATTCGTTTTACTACTCCTACATCAGGCCAGTTCACGATTTTGCGGATTCCCAGAGATTGAACCGTCGGATCGTCGCGATTTTTGGACAGGAGCTTCTAGACATATTCTTCCACGTTTCCACCGAAGGGATTGTCGTTTAGAGGTCTGGAAGGTCTGTTTAGGATAGGGGCAGATTGGTAGATAGTTTCTATCTTTTTTGAAGTTGTGGGCACTTCATTAACAACGGTAGATTGATCATCAAGATGTAATTCTTCTTATCCCTCTTTATATAAAATAACGGTTAACGGATCTTGTGGTTTATGGAAATAGGTTAAATTTTTTATATTTTCGCTGCTATATCTTAGCCTAATTTCTAACAGTGGTATCAGAGCCATCGTTAAATCTGTTATTTCATATATGAAAATTTAGAAGTTTTCAATAGGATTGAATAAATATTTATAGTTAGGATTAATTAACAAATTATTTTGATTAATTAATTCTAAAGATAAATAAGTTTTAATTAATTGTTAATTAAAACAGATTATGCGTATGTTCCTAATTATTTTGGTTGATAATCATTATAACAAAATCTATTAGTTTTATAGTTAGATTGATAAAATCAGTTTTATTAATTCTAAAGATAAAACGAAAATCTATAGTAGTTTTTCCTATTTTCTGAAAATCTTTTTAAAACCGTTTTAGAACTGATATATATATATATTTAAAATCGTTTTTATATTTAAATATATATGTTTCAGAAATTGATAGTTTTCTGTTTTGATTATCGAATGAACATTTGTTTAAAAGTTTGTTTTACCAATTTGTAAATCAAAATGTTAAATGAATTAAAATCAAAATAATTGGGACGTGCATAATTAAAGTTTTGTATAGTTATATTAATCTAAAAATTAATATAAAAGATACGAAACTGTTATAAGTAAAATTGGATGGAAGTTAATTTGATAAGTTAATGTGATTAACATAAATATTACATAAGATAGTTATGTAATCAACCAATTAAATTTATTTAATTGAGTCTGTGCATGTTTGGAGTTATGGACATATTTGGACCCTCTTTTAGTCTTTTGGTATTTTTGAAATAGGGCCTGCGAATCCTGCATTTCTACTATCTATTGTAATTTCTCCTCTCATCTAATTCCCTTCAATTCAATTGAAGTTTTCTTTAGTAGTATAGAAATTAATATGTAATTTCAAGGCGCCATGGAGAAGACGGAGGACCTAAAGAGAAATATGTAATAGTTAGTATTTCCTTAGGTTTGCCCTTTTATTCCGTCTCTGGCTCGACGGAATAATTTAGATGATATGTCCATAACGCCAATGTATGTGTCTGATGTATGCTAAAACAAATCAAGACTAAGTTAGATTATGAGACCTAAAATAAAATCCCTAATTAAAAAGTTAAGTAAATAAACAAGTTATTAAAATCGGTTGCCCCTCCCTAATATTATAATTCAGCCGGCAGTGCTGAAGGCCTTTGGGTTGTTGAGTAAACTCAAGCTCGAGGTCCTTTCGGTAACACCTGAATTATCGAAAATCATTTTTCATGAATATGGGGTAATACTTAAATTAGATTATGATAATTGGATGAGTAAACTCATGTTGTCATAAACTAATGGACAAGACGGTTGGGATTAATATGAATAGCATATTAGTTACTAATGTGGTTAGTAACCCAATAACCTAGGAATCACATTAAAAATGTGATTGATTACATGAATCTACCTAATGAATGAGACTAGCTTGTTGAGTAAACTCAAGGCGAAATCTCAGGAGTTAGGATCCTAGCTCACTAAAGGATTTGTGAAATTCTTCGAATTAATATGGAGGGCTATTAAATTGGCAAAATAGTGGGAGCAATCTAAAATAAACTAAAAGGCCTATAATTTTAGATTGATATACTTTAAGCAAATGAATGACATACGTTTACTCTTTCTCACTCACAGGTTTAATTAAACCCACTCTTATAATCATGACTAAAACCAATCTGCAAAACATTCTTACCGATAACAAATTGAATGGTTCAAACTTCACCGACTGGTTTCGTAACCTCAAAATTGTTTTGAAGTTCGATAAAATAGGGTATGTACTTGATACATCGATACCCCCTCTCCCTGCTGATGATGCTCCCATTGAGGAAATTGATGCTTACCAGAAGCATAAGGCTGATGATGATCATGCCGGATGCATCATACTTGCATCGATGACACCGGAATTACAAAGGCAACATAAGGAAATGGATGCCTATTCCATCATCATGCACCTAAAGGAATTGTTTGGGAAACAAACCAGGTGCGAACGCTACGAGATATCCAAGTTGCTATATCGTAGTAGGATGCAAGAGGGCACATCTGTCATGACACATTGTGTCAAGATGATTGGCTACATTACCAAACTTTCTAGTATTGGATTTGCGATGGATAACGAATTAAGTATAGACTTAATTCTTCAATCCCTCCCAGAAAGTTATTCACAGTTCATTATGAACTATCAGATGAATGACTTGCAAACCTCTCTTGAAGAGCTTGCAAATATGCTCAAGTCAGTTGAGCCCGATATGAAGAAAGACAAAGCCATACCGGCTCTTGTCATTGAGGATCAAAGAAAAGGAAAGGGAGCTATCCCAATCCTAATTATCCCAAGAAAGGTAAGAAAGCCGTGCCCTACAAAGCTAAAGGAAAGGAAGTGAAGAAGCCCAAAGGAGAGTGCCACTTCTGTGGTAAAGACGGGCATTGGAAAAGAAACTGTTGGTGTGCCTAGCCTTCCTCAAAAGGGGAAGAAGCTGGGACTTCAACATCTGGTATGTTTTATATTGAAATTTCACAGTCTGAATCTTTTGGTACTTGATACCGGATGCAGCCTGAGGATATTCCAGGAATATCTAGAAATATTATTTCTATTAGCCACCTTGTTGACGATGGCTTTTCATATTTCAATAAAAGACAAGAGTTGCAATTTTTATAAAGATTCGATCTTTTATTTTTTAGGAATATCACAAAATGGGATTTATGTGTTAGATGTCAAAATTCCTGTTTTTGCAATTGATACCAAAAGACATAAGCTAGATAATTCAACTTACTTGTGGCATTGTCGTTTAGGCCATATAAATAAGAGACGTATGCTAAAGCTACATTCAGATGGGCTTATAGATCCAATCGATCCCGAATCATTGGAAACATGCGAATCACGTTTAAAAGGTAAAATGACAAAGACACCTTTTAGCAATAAAGGTGAGCGTGTATCAGACACTCTAGGACTCATTCATTCAGATGTATGCAGTCCTATGTCAGTCCAAGCAAGAGGAGGATTCAGATTCTTCATAAGCTTCATAGATGACCATACCCGATATGGTTACATCTACTTGATGAAGCACAAATCAGAAGCTTTTGAGAAATTCAAATGCTTCAAGAATGAAGTAGAAAATCAATTAGGAAAGAAAATAAAGACGCTTCGATCTGATCGAGGTGGCGAATATCTTTCAGATGATTTTCTGAATTATCTAACTGAATGTGGGATATGCTCACAATGGACACCTCCCTATACACCACAACACAATGGTGTGTCCGAGAGGAGAAACCGTACCCTATTAGATATGGTACGATCCATGATGAGCATGGCCTTACTTCCAAAGACGTTCTGGGGCTATGCCTTAGAAACTGCCCTCTTCACCCTAAATCGAGTACCAACTAAATCCGCTAGTTCCACACCATATGAATTGTTCGTTGGTAGGAAACCCGTGTTTTCATTTATGAGAGTATGGGGTTGTTCAGCCTTTGTCAAACGTATTGCGTCCAACAAACTAGATTCGAAATCTGATAAATGTTTCTTCATTGGATACCCTAAGGAAACTATGGGATATTACTTCTATCATCCAGATGATCAGAAAGTAATCGTATCCAAGCACACAACCTTCTTAGAGAAAGAGTTTCTCGAAGAAACACAAAAGGGAAGCATGATTGAACTTGACGAAGTTCAAGAAGAAGAAACACCGACTGAAACAACAGAGGCGATTGAGGTACCCGAAGGAGTGCCATTAGATGAGACTCCAGTGCCACCTATTCGTAGATCACAAAGAGTTCGTGAACTTCGAGTTAGATATGGTTTTCTAGTGGGAGATGATAATGAGGTTCCCGTGTTAGACGACGAACCCGAAAACTACGAAGAGGCTCTTACTAGTCCAGATTCTAAAGCATGGCTTGAGGCCATGGATTCTGAAATGGATTCCATGTATACTAACCAAGTGTGGACTTTGGTTGATCCACCCGGGTGCAGGTGGATCTTCAAAAAGAAGACGGACATGGATGGAAAGGTTAGCACCTACAAAGCTTGGTTAGTAGCGAAAGGATATCGTCAGAAGCAAGGAATTGAGTATGACGAAACTTTCTCTCCTGTGGCTATGTCCAAATCAATCAGAATCATGCTTGCAATTGCCGCTCACTACGATTATGAGATTTGGCAAATGGATGTGAAAACAGCTTTCCTAAACGGAAACCTGCTTGAGGATGTATATATGATGCAACCTGAAGGTTTCATATTGAAGGATGCAAATAAAGTTTGCAAACTTCAGAGATCCATTTATGGACTCAAGCAAGCATCTAGAAGCTGGAATAAGCATTTTGACGAAACCATAAAACAATTTGGTTTTGAACAAAATTGCGAAGAAGCTTGCATTTACAAGAAAGCAAGTGGGAGCTCTATAGCATTTCTCATACTATATGTGGACGATATATTATTAATGGGAAATGACGTTGCTCTCTTACAGTCAGTGAAAGTATGGTTATCTGGTAACTTCTCAATGAAAGACCTTGGTGAAGTAGCTTATATACTTGGTATAAAGATCTATAGAGATAGATCGAGAAGACTGCTTGGTCTTTCACAGGCTACATACATTGAAAATGTGCTAAATCGGTTTAGCATGCTTGAATCGAAACGAGGTAACTTACCCATGTTACATGGTGTAAAGTTAAACAATCATCAATGTCCTAAAACCGATGATGATAAACGACGCATGGCTGTAGTCTCGTACGCCAGTGCAATCGGTTCGATTATGTATGCTATGCTATGCACTAGACCTGACGTAGCGTTCACGTTATCTGTAATGAGTCGTTACCAAGGGAATCCGGGAGACGAGCATTGGATTGCCGTCAAGAACATTCTTAAGTACTTGAGAAGAACTAAAGATATGTTCCTAGTGTACGGAGAAGGTGATCTGAAAATAGAAGGATTTTCAAACACAAGTCATCTCACAGATGAGAATGATTATAAATCCCAATCAGGATACCTGTTTATCTTGAATGGGGGCGCGGTCAGTTGGAAGAGTTCCAAACAAGGAAGCGTAGCTTTCTCTATGACCGAGTCAGAGTATATCGCAGCTGCGGAAGCAGCAAAGGAAGCGGTTTGGATTAGAAAGTTCATTACAAAACTAGGTGTGGTGCCTGACATTGTCAATCCCATTACACTGTACTGTGATAACAATGGAGCCATTGCGCAAGCAAAGGAACCACGGTCTCGTAATGCATCCAAGCATTACCTTAAGCGATACCACATCATTAGAGAGATTGTGGCTAGAGGAGATGTGAGAATAGAAAGAGTACCTACAGAGGACAACGTTGCAGATCCGTTGACAAAGCCTTTAACCCAGAGAATACATGATCGTCATTTAATTTCTACTGGGATAAGTTTTAGAAACAATTGGCTTTAGTCCAAGTGGGAGTATGTTGGGGTTTAGTGTCCTATAGACAATTGTTCTAGGATACAAACTTAATGTAAATGAATTGTTCTTTATATCATTTGTTTAATGAGATATATGTTTTATAACTATATAAAGGCAATCCCTTTTAAGCACTAAATAAAGTCTAATAAAAGGAAATCCGTAAGTTTATTTAAAGTGATTATAAAGTGTTCATACAAGCATGAAGTGAGACAAAACTTTATAGTAAACTGATAAACTTAAAACCACCCCAAGTCAAGTGATATGTTTGGGATTGACATATCACTGTTGAGACTTGTATGTAACAATGTCTTCTGTCCGACAGAAAGCTGATCTCACAAGCTTCATATATACAGATATCTGGACAGTTACATAGATCCGATGAAACGTTGTTCATTAGGATTGGGGATCCGATTTGAGATAACAGGATGGGTAGATTCATCATTGTCACCTGTTCATCTCATTGGTATTAATAGGTATAACTAATCCTCAGACTCAAAGGAATATTAATTGGTATTCTGGATTACGGAATGTGATGCTTTGACTCTAGTGTAACACGATCCTTAACAGAGATGACTCTGGGGTATGAACAGTAGACATTGGGTATCACAGGAAGTAATTACGGAGTCGTTATATATTGGATTGAGCATTTATCACTCCCGATAAATGGGAGATACATCCATGGATCGCTTGTGGAAGACTCGACTCTAAATCCTTGCAAGGTGATAGCTTAAGAGTAAGAAATACAGATTTCACTTAACCTATCTTTTTGAGTTGACTCGGCCTGTACAAGTAAAACGAATGTCTCGCTATATGTGACTTGACATCACCCATAGTCATAAGATTCAGTTCAAGGATGTAGTTGATAAAGGATCGAATTATACTGTAACTAATACGGAAAGGTTAATGACAGAATCAACATGTCTTCTTATAGCTCTGGGGGAATGATTACGGACTTGCTAATCACATACTCTGTACATCATTCCGTTATGCAAAGATCAAATATAATTCTTTGAAAATTAATTTAATAATGTTGCATACGGCTAGAAGCAATAAGAACCTAATGGATCACACATAAGACTTGGAACCTAAAAGAGAGATAGATGTTAATTAATTGATAGAAGCTCAATTGAGCCCAATAAGGCCCATGGACATAAGGGGGTCGAAATTCATGTAGTGATATACATGAATAATTAATTTGATTTTGTTAATCCTAATTAGATTAGGAATATGAATTAAATTAATTAAGAGATAATTAAGTTAGGAGTTTTAATTAGATTAATATACTCATATTATTATCCAATAAGATTATTATTATTATCCTTAATATATTAGATATATAGTGAGATAATAATTAGGAATTCTATTCCGAATGGAATTCCTATTCAGTAACCTAATTCTATCTAACTAGGGATTAGATACAAGAGATTATAAATACCCCTTCCCTTGAGATTTTCGAAATCCAAGCAAGCCATACCCTACTTGTGATTTTCGAAATTCACCTAGTCCAAGAGAGAGAAAATTCGACACCCATAGTTCGAGGACGAGATTTCTCTACGGCTTCGTTTGATCAATTAATTTTCATCTATTTCTTTTATCCTTGATCTTGTGTTGATTAGTTAGAGGGAAACTACTTTGGTTGCTATTCAACGGTTGATACTAAATTAATCTTTCCGTGTTTTATTTCGTGTTTGGGAACTCGAAGAAGAAAAACAAACAAAAGAGAGAAATTCGTTTTACTACTCCTACATCAGGTCAGTTCACGATTTTGCGGATTCCCAGAGATTGAACCGTCGGATCGTCGCGATTTTTGGACAGGAGCTTCTAGACATATTCTTCCACGTTTCCACCGAAGGGATTGTCGTTTAGAGGTCTGGAAGGTCTGTTTAGGATAGGGGCAGATTGGTAGATAGTTTCTATCTTTTTTGAAGTTGTGGGCACTTCATTAACAACGGTAGATTGATCATCAAGATGTAATTCTTCTTATCCCTCTTTATATGAAATAACGGTTAACGGATCTTGTGGTTTATGGAAATAGGTTAAATTTTTTATATTTCCGCTGCTATACCTTAGCCTAATTTCCAACAGTGGTATCAGAGCCATCGTTAAATCCGTTATTTCATATATGAAAATTTAGAAGTTTTCAATAGGATTGAATAAATATTTATAGTTAGGATTAATTAACAAATTGTTTTGATTAATTAATTCTAAAGATAAATAAGTTTTAATTAATTGTTAATTAAAACAGATTATGCGTATGTTCCTAATTATTTTGGTTGATAATCATTATAACAAAATCTATTAGTTTTATAGTTAGATTGATAAAATCAGTTTTATTAATTCTAAAGATAAAACGAAAATCTATAGTAGTTTTTCCTATTTTCTGAAAATCGTTTTAAAACCGTTTTAGAACTGATATATATATATATTTAAAATCGTTTTTATATTTAAATATATATGTTTCAGAAATTGATAGTTTTCTGTTTTGATTATCGAATGAACATTTGTTTAAAAGTTTGTTTTACCAATTTGTAAATCAAAATGTTAAATGAATTAAAATCAAAATAATTGGGACGTGCATAATTAAAGTTTTGTATAGTTATATTAATCTAAAAATTAATATAAAAGATACGAAACTGTTATAAGTAAAATTGGATGGAAGTTAATTTGATAAGTTAATGTGATTAACATAAATATTACATAAGATAGTTATGTAATCAACCAATTAAATTTATTTAATTGAGTCTGTGCATGTTTGGAGTTATGGACATATTTGGACCCTCTTTTAGTCTTTTGGTATTTTTGAAATAGGGCCTGCGAATCCTGCATTTCTACTATCTATTGTAATTTCTCCTCTCATCTAATTCCCTTCAATTCAATTGAAGTTTTCTTTAGTAGTATAGAAATTAATATGTAATTTCAAGGCGCCATGGAGAAGACGGAGGACCTAAAGAGAAATATGTAATAGTTAGTATTTCCTTAGGTTTGCCCTTTTATTCCGTCTCTGGCTCGACGGAATAATTTAGATGATATGTCCATAACGCCAATGTATGTGTCTGATGTATGCTAAAACAAATCAAGACTAAGTTAGATTATGAGACCTAAAATAAAATCCCTAATTAAAAAGTTAAGTAAATAAACAAGTTATTAAAATCGGTTGCCCCTCCCTAATATTATAATTCAGCCGGCAGTGCTGAAGGCCTTTGGGTTGTTGAGTAAACTCAAGCTCGGGGTCTTTTCGGTAACACCTGAATTATCGAAAATCATTTTTCATGAATATGGGGTAATACTTAAATTAGATTATGATAATTGGATGAGTAAACTCATGTTGTCATAAACTAATGGACAAGACGGTTGGGATTAATATGAATAGCATATTAGTTACTAATGTGGTTAGTAACCCAATAACCTAGGAATCACATTAAAAATGTGATTGATTACATGAATCTACCTAATGAATGAGACTAGCTTGTTGAGTAAACTCAAGGCGAAATCTCAGGAGTTAGGATCCTAGCTCACTAAAGGATTTGTGAAATTCTTCGAATTAATATGGAGGGCTATTAAATTGGCAAAATAGTGGGAGCAATCTAAAATAAACTAAAAGGCCTATAATTTTAGATTGATATACTTTAAGCAAATGAATGACATACGTTTACTCTTTCTCACTCACAGGTTTAATTAAACCCACTCTTATAATCATGACTAAAACCAATCTGCAAAACATTCTTACCGATAACAAATTGAATGGTTCAAACTTCACCGACTGGTTTCGTAACCTCAAAATTGTTTTGAAGTTCGATAAAATAGGGTATGTACTTGATACATCGATACCCCCTCTCCCTGCTGATGATGCTCCCATTGAGGAAATTGATGCTTACCAGAAGCATAAGGCTGATGATGATCATGCCGGATGCATCATACTTGCATCGATGACACCGGAATTACAAAGGCAACATAAGGAAATGGATGCCTATTCCATCATCATGCACCTAAAGGAATTGTTTGGGAAACAAACCAGGTGCGAACGCTACGAGATATCCAAGTTGCTATATCGTAGTAGGATGCAAGAGGGCACATCTGTCATGACACATTGTGTCAAGATGATTGGCTACATTACCAAACTTTCTAGTATTGGATTTGCGATGGATAACGAATTAAGTATAGACTTAATTCTTCAATCCCTCCCAGAAAGTTATTCACAGTTCATTATGAACTATCAGATGAATGACTTGCAAACCTCTCTTGAAGAGCTTGCAAATATGCTCAAGTCAGTTGAGCCCGATATGAAGAAAGACAAAGCCATACCGGCTCTTGTCATTGAGGATCAAAGAAAAGGAAAGGGAGCTATCCCAATCCTAATTATCCCAAGAAAGGTAAGAAAGCCGTGCCCTACAAAGCTAAAGGAAAGGAAGTGAAGAAGCCCAAAGGAGAGTGCCACTTCTGTGGTAAAGACGGGCATTGGAAAAGAAACTGTTGGTGTGCCTAGCCTTCCTCAAAAGGGGAAGAAGCTGGGACTTCAACATCTGGTATGTTTTATATTGAAATTTCACAGTCTGAATCTTTTGGTACTTGATACCGGATGCAGCCTGAGGATATTCCAGGAATATCTAGAAATATTATTTCTATTAGCCACCTTGTTGACGATGGCTTTTCATATTTCAATAAAAGACAAGAGTTGCAATTTTTATAAAGATTCGATCTTTTATTTTTTAGGAATATCACAAAATGGGATTTATGTGTTAGATGTCAAAATTCCTGTTTTTGCAATTGATACCAAAAGACATAAGCTAGATAATTCAACTTACTTGTGGCATTGTCGTTTAGGCCATATAAATAAGAGACGTATGCTAAAGCTACATTCAGATGGGCTTATAGATCCAATCGATCCCGAATCATTGGAAACATGCGAATCACGTTTAAAAGGTAAAATGACAAAGACACCTTTTAGCAATAAAGGTGAGCGTGTATCAGACACTCTAGGACTCATTCATTCAGATGTATGCAGTCCTATGTCAGTCCAAGCAAGAGGAGGATTCAGATTCTTCATAAGCTTCATAGATGACCATACCCGATATGGTTACATCTACTTGATGAAGCACAAATCAGAAGCTTTTGAGAAATTCAAATGCTTCAAGAATGAAGTAGAAAATCAATTAGGAAAGAAAATAAAGACGCTTCGATCTGATCGAGGTGGCGAATATCTTTCAGATGATTTTCTGAATTATCTAACTGAATGTGGGATATGCTCACAATGGACACCTCCCTATACACCACAACACAATGGTGTGTCCGAGAGGAGAAACCGTACCCTATTAGATATGGTACGATCCATGATGAGCATGGCCTTACTTCCAAAGACGTTCTGGGGCTATGCCTTAGAAACTGCCCTCTTCACCCTAAATCGAGTACCAACTAAATCCGCTAGTTCCACACCATATGAATTGTTCATTGGTAGGAAACCCGTGTTTTCATTTATGAGAGTATGGGGTTGTTCAGCCTTTGTCAAACGTATTGCGTCCAACAAACTAGATTCGAAATCTGATAAATGTTTCTTCATTGGATACCCTAAGGAAACTATGGGATATTACTTCTATCATCCAGATGATCAGAAAGTAATCGTATCCAAGCACACAACCTTCTTAGAGAAAGAGTTTCTCGAAGAAACACAAAAGGGAAGCATGATTGAACTTGACGAAGTTCAAGAAGAAGAAACACCGACTGAAACAACAGAGGCGATTGAGGTACCCGAAGGAGTGCCATTAGATGAGACTCCAGTGCCACCTATTCGTAGATCACAAAGAGTTCGTGAACTTCGAGTTAGATATGGTTTTCTAGTGGGAGATGATAATGAGGTTCCCGTGTTAGACGACGAACCCGAAAACTACGAAGAGGCTCTTACTAGTCCAGATTCTAAAGCATGGCTTGAGGCCATGGATTCTGAAATGGATTCCATGTATACTAACCAAGTGTGGACTTTGGTTGATCCACCCGGGTGCAGGTGGATCTTCAAAAAGAAGACGGACATGGATGGAAAGGTTAGCACCTACAAAGCTAGGTTAGTAGCGAAAGGATATCGTCAGAAGCAAGGAATTGAGTATGACGAAACTTTCTCTCCTGTGGCTATGTCCAAATCAATCAGAATCATGCTTGCAATTGCCGCTCACTACGATTATGAGATTTGGCAAATGGATGTGAAAACAGCTTTCCTAAACGGAAACCTGCTTGAGGATGTATATATGATGCAACCTGAAGGTTTCATATTGAAGGATGCAAATAAAGTTTGCAAACTTCAGAGATCCATTTATGGACTCAAGCAAGCATCTAGAAGCTGGAATAAGCATTTTGACGAAACCATAAAACAATTTGGTTTTGAACAAAATTGCGAAGAAGCTTGCATTTACAAGAAAGCAAGTGGGAGCTCTATAGCATTTCTCATACTATATGTGGACGATATATTATTAATGGGAAATGACGTTGCTCTCTTACAGTCAGTGAAAGTATGGTTATCTGGTAACTTCTCAATGAAAGACCTTGGTGAAGCAGCTTATATACTTGGTATAAAGATCTATAGAGATAGATCGAGAAGACTGCTTGGTCTTTCACAGGCTACATACATTGAAAATGTGCTAAATCGGTTTAGCATGCTTGAATCGAAACGAGGTAACTTACCCATGTTACATGGTGTAAAGTTAAACAATCATCAATGTCCTAAAACCGATGATGATAAACGACGCATGGCTGTAGTCTCGTACGCCAGCGCAATCGGTTCGATTATGTATGCTATGCTATGCACTAGACCTGACGTATCGTTCACGTTATCTGTAATGAGTCGTTACCAAGGGAATCCGGGAGACGAGCATTGGATTGCCGTCAAGAACATTCTTAAGTACTTGAGAAGAACTAAAGATATGTTCCTAGTGTACGGAGAAGGTGATCTGAAAATAGAAGGATTTTCAAACACAAGTCATCTCACAGATGAGAATGATTATAAATCCCAATCAGGATACCTGTTTATCTTGAATGGGGGCGCGGTCAGTTGGAAGAGTTCCAAGCAAGGAAGCGTAGCTTTCTCTATGACCGAGTCAGAGTATATCGCAGCTGCGGAAGCAGCAAAGGAAGCGGTTTGGATTAGAAAGTTCATTACAGAACTAGGTGTGGTGCCTGACATTGTCAATCCCATTACACTGTACTGTGATAACAATGGAGCCATTACGCAAGCAAAGGAACCACGGTTTCCATCGAAGGGATTGTCGTTCGGAGGTCTGGAAGGTCTGTTTCGGATAGGGGAAGATTGGTAGACAGTTTCTATCTCTTTTGAAGTTGTGGGCACTTCATTAACAACGGTAGATTGATCATCAAGAGGTAATTTTTCTTATCCCTCTTTATATGAAATAACGGTTAACGGATCTTGTGGTTTATGGAAATAGGTTAAAAATTTTATATTTCCGCTGCTATACCTTAGCCTAATTTCCAACAAGGCCGTCCCAAAATGACATTATAAGCCAACTGACCATCCATAATGGAGAACTCCAAATCTCCCTTCCAGACTTGATCTTCATCTGCCAGCTCGCATTCCAGCATTACCTACCCTTTCATCTGGATTGTGTGTCCTGTTACTCCTAGGATGTCTACAATGGTGGTCTCCACCTAGATAGGATCGATCTTGAGTTTGGCGAATGCCCCTCTTGTAATGACGTTGCATGAACTGCCAGTGTCGATCATTACTCTTTTCATTTCCCATCCTTCTATCATCATGGTGATGACCAGAGCATCTTCATGAGGAGGAACCTCCGGACCTACATTTGTGAAAGGGCGATTAAGTGACATCCTATTGAGAGCAACGGTTTTCGCCTTTTTTAGTGCGGGTTGATATCCTGGTCCGCCCGCTATGACATTGATGACTCCCTTCGCCTTATTTCTCGGATCATCTCTCGGCTTATCACCGTCGCCTTTCCTGCTATCATTTTGGACGAACATGTCCAACTTACCTCTTTCGATAAGCCTTTCTATCTCCCTGGCCAACTCCCAGCATGCATCCGTCTCATGACCATTCCTCTTGTGGTACTTGCAATAATTTTTGGGATTTTTCCCCATGTTGGTGTACTCCCCTCCCTTTGGTTCGGGGTATGAAATGCTCCGCTTGTGCTGGCTGTTCTCGATCCACATTAGCACTTCACTCTTGGAGGCATTTAACGGTGTAAACGACGGTATGTATGCCGATTTGTTTCTAGATCCTCTTCGCTACCTCGGGATGATGAATCAGGGAGTTTTTCCTTGTCCCGTCGACGAGATTCACCTTTGTCTCTCTTGGGCGGAGATATAGATTCTCTACGAATGTCATCAACCTCCATAAAGTCCTTGCACCTTTCTATCAGTTCGGCCATATTCATTGGTTTGTTTCTGATTAGATCCTCTTGTAAGCTTTTACATGTTGTGTTTTTCACCAGCGCTTCCACTGCCATGGAGACATCAACATCAACGATGCGAATACACAATTTGTTGAAGTTATCCACATACTCCCGAAGGGGTTCATTTTCTTTTTGTTTTAACTCAAAGAGCTTTCGCGATTTAACCACTGGAGGAATGCATCCGGCGAATTTTGCATAAAATTCTCGACTTAACTGATCCCAGCTGTCTATTGATCCTGGGGGGAGGGACTGGAACCAATCGTAAGCAGGACCCTTGAGCGTAGTGATGAACATCCGACACAGCACCGCCTCACTGGCCCGATTAAGGCTAAGCAACATGTGATACTTTCTTGAATGGGCCTCAGGATTATCCTCACCTGAGTAGACTTGGATGTTAAGAATCTTAAAGTGCCTCTCGGTTTCCTTAACCTCGATCCACGCAGTGAAAGGCGAATCACGGTTGGCGAATGGGTTATGCCTTGCATTCTCTTCGTTCTGACGGCGTACCTCGGCTCTGATTCGCTCCTCCATAATACGTCGATTCTCTCTAGGACGCCTTCTACTTGGAGGTCTACTTTGAGAAGACGAAGAGCTGGAATCGGATGATGGGTATGATGGTGACCTTCTACCACCTTCGCCACGTCCGCCTGGAGGAGCTCGCCTATTTTCTCCTTGATTTGGTGGCGGATTTTGTCTATCCTGCCGTGGTAATCTAGCTTGCTGCTCGTTTCTCCTTCGATCAGATACCGGAGGAGATCTACCTCACCATGGTGATCCACGCCTAGGGTGAGAAGGAGATTGAGAGCGCTCCTTTCCATGTGTCTTTTTACGCTTCTTGTGCCTCCGACCCTCCTGGCTGCCAATGGTGATCCCGGGGTTTGCAGTGCCCCTAGGAAGAGTCGAATCATTCCTTTGACTCCCTTCCGGTATCTCCAAAAATAGCCTTCGATTCAACGGCGGTTGGCTACTAGCGAGCACTGGATTAACAACTGTGGAGTCCGCAGGGTGAGAAAGAAAAAACAATGAGTCACGAGCATTGGGTCTTATGAGAGTATTCTACCATTGTGATGGCGTAGGAGCCGGATGAGGACGACGGAGGGTGAATGGAGGAATTGTCATGTAAGACCTTAGCCGACTTTCCATGGCGGGTCCATACTCTCTTCCGATAGATCCCGCACAAACTTCAATAAAAGAGTCAGGTGACATGCTCCCCTCTCCATGTACGGTGGGTGCATCAGGGTCAACGCGACCAGCGTTCGTAGTGAGACTAGTTGATGGTGTTATGGATGGTGTTTCTGTTCCTGTGGAGGGATTGGATCCTCCGCTTGTCATGGTTAAAACGTGAACGAAATCCTTATTAGGTTAGGAGTCCATGTTCATCGCACCAATTGATAACTAGGGATGGATTTCCGATCAACTCTCTTCCTTGTGGGGGCGTCGTTGGGTGCGACGGGGGGAAGCTCCGATGCCAAAGTTAGTATGGTATAAGGAGAATAAACTATATTGACAAAGGTAGGGTTTAAGGAAGAGAGTGAATGTGTACCTCAATAGCTTGGGGTGCAAGCTATTTATAGTCATGTGATCGTAACTCCTAGTAACCAGAAAGTCTCCATTAATACCTCATTAATGGCGGTTACGGATCTCTCTTAACTGTGGCCGTTAGCTCATTAACGGTTCATTAATTGCCTTTATTGGGAATCGGCTCGGGCGGGCGGATCGAGACGCGTAGGCAGATCTCGTGTAGGTTTGACTACGGATAGCGTGTGGCGGAATCTAAGAGATCCGCCACAGAGATGACTTGCTTGATACGCCACTGCTTCCCCGGCATTCCCAATACGTTGCCGTTTTGGTAAATATCCGCTTTGATCCTATGGATAATATCTCGATGTTATCAATATTGTCACCTAAAATAATTTCTTAACAGTTATATTTTAGAGGAATAGTCATATGTGACAATTTTATACATGTTAAATGGAGTTTGAATTACTCACTAATAAGAACTTAATATGTTAAGAAAATAATTCATCAAATTTTCATTTTCTCTTCTTCTGCTGCTCTCATATTTTCTCTGTCTTCAATATTATGAAAACTGCATCTGGTTTTTTAGAATTCATACTTCGATGCTTTCTAATTTTGTTTTTATTATAGAGGAATAGTCATATGCTGACAATTCCACACGTATTAAAAATAAAGTTTGAATTACTCACATAACTGATTTGTTCAAAATAGACTTAATATGTTAAAAAAAAGTAATTGATGAACGACTTAGTATATCCATTTGAAATATTGGAGGTTTATTGTGTTAAAAAATAATTGATCAATCACATAATATAATTATTTAAAATACTAAGAGTTTAATTATAAGATAATAATTTAATGATAGACTAAAATATATGTTTGCTTGAAAAGAAGAGGGAAGAGATGAATAGTGTGCAGAGTGTCATCCAACATGTTTTGGTGTTTATAAGTTGGTTTCCAAACGGTGCCGTTTTGCTATTCCTGAGGGTAGGATTGGAAAATTTGAACCAAAAATTACAATACCATTTTGCCATGCTCAAGGGTAAAATTGGAAAAATTGGACAAAAAATTGCAATTGCTACTGTTCACTTCTTTCAGCTTTATATATATATAGATAATTAGGTCTCTGATAAAATTGGAACGATACAGAGAAGATTAGCATGACCCATTTGCAAAAATGGCACGCATAAATCGAAAAATTGTGCACCTTACTAAATGGTTTATAGTCTATTCTTTCAAAAAGAAATTTTCTGAAAAAAAGAGGTTTGTTTTCCTATTATTTTTAAAGACAAGATTGAAGAGTGGGCAGGAGGACTCATAGGAATCCGCAGGAAGTGGTTTAGGAAAGGACTGACGAATCGGATGCGCTCGCCCAGCGAGAAAGGCCCTGATCCAAATTTTTTAATTCAAACAAAAATAGATAATCGGTTTTAATAATTACAAATTTATTAAATTTAGGCTAATATGTCAAATATTGATAACGTTAAAAATGAATTGATATATAATCAAACTCATCTTCACTTCTAATTTCAAATACTTTTTTACTTAACTAGTCACGGTTCTTTTATTTGATTTTATCACTATTGTATAGATGTATAGATGTCTAGAAATTTACAGATTAAAATTTTCATGAATATATCATTATTAAAGTTTATTGTAATAGTTTTTTAATATATGGCGTATTAAAATATTTAAATATAATATAATTCAATCATTATTATTAAATATTTTTTCAAAACTACATCTTGAATACAATTTTCCATCATCATTGGCAAATCAGTCATGGTTTACCGATAATAAATTTAATGGAATAACCTGTTAGAGATAATGTTCCTATTATCTTTGTAAATAGATTCTTATCTAGTTAGAGTTTCAATTTGTCTATAACCCTAGCTAGGTAGAGTTCTAATACGATTATACTTGTGTATTGTATTCCTATACAAACTACTATTGGCTCACTATAAATACAAGGCCTCTGAGCCATAATCACTAAGGTGATTCAAACCACTAATTGTGTCATCACTTATCTCTCTCTATCTCCCTAATATTCCCTATATCAAACTATACATTCAACATGGTATCAGTAGTATCAACTTCCGCATCCTTCGAATCCTCTGATCATCCTCAATCACCCACCTATTCATAGTTCAAAGCCACTGCCGCCGCAACAGCCGCCGCTGTCGCCGTCGCCACCGACGTCGTCGCCGTCCAAATCGCGTCAACCGGCGCCTCTAATTCCGCGGTTGCCCAAAACACGAACGACGCCTACGGTGGATCGTTCACTTCATCTGGATGGCGGTTCACCTCGCCGTTTGTCACCGATGAATCAGAATTTCTTGCCGCACCAACAGCCGCGGCAGCCGCACCTCTACAGCACACGGTCGGCGACACCTTCCCGCCGGAGGTTCGCAAGGCGCTCGAAGCTTACCAGGCGGCCAGCGCAAGGGGGGCCAATGCCCAGGCGCGTCCTGCATCCTCCGCGTTGGTTGCCCCGGCGCAAATCCCATCCGCAGCACAGGCGCCTCTCACACCGTCCGTCGCGGCTCCTGTGCCCCTCGCCTCAGCTGCCGCTGCCCAGGCATCTGTTCTGTCTGCTGCAATTGCGCAACCCGCGCCCATTCCGACCGCAACAGCAGCATGCAATCAGCGGTTTGTGCAAACCGCGATACCAACGACATCCGCCAATGACGCCGCGGTACTAGCTGCCCTTGCAGCATATCAGGCGACTATTCCGCCTCCTCGGAATCAAAAAAATTTGGTTCAGCAGCCATCTAATCAATTGCAACAATCCGCGACACCTCCAACTCTATTCTCTCCATCAGTTCTTGCTGCCCTAGCAGCGTATCAGGCAGCTGAAGCCAGTAACAAACATCAGGTTATCTCTGAATCTCATACTTCACCGTTTTGTTACGATACTCAATTATCCCATGATCCCTCACCATCTTTCTTCTCAAATTCGTTTCATAATACTGTTGATGCACCGTCAAACAATGTTAGACAGAATTTTATTTCCTCCTTCATCCCTAATACTACAAACAATCCTGTCCATCCAGAACCTATCTCCACTCATGTTGAACAACCACGACAACCACCCACAAATATCAACATTAACATCAAATTAACCCCGAACAACTACAAAGCATGGAGAATGTCCATGGAATCTACCCTTCAAACCTATCATCTTCTTTCTCACATTCTTAGTTCAACACCACCTCCACCCAAATTTATTCCTAGAACAGGTTTTGTGACATCAGCTGCGGATTTAATCATAAATCCATCTTTTATTCAATGGGATGATGTAGAAAATGTGGTTAGGACTTTGCTCCTAAATTCAATCACCGAAGAGGTGTTTTCTGAGATTACATATCTCAAATACTCACATGATATTTGGCTAGCCTTAGAGGATGCCTACGGGCTTATTACAGGCAGCAAGCAGTTTCAGATGGGAGTCGAACTGCATGAGCTTGAGCAAGGGGAATGTCTGTGACTGCGTATATGCAAAAAGTGAAGTCCATCCTTGATGATCTAGCTGCCTCAGGGAATCCTTACCCTCGACATCTACTACCATCAGTTCTTTACAAGGGTTTAGCAGAAGAGTATCGCTCCACTGTCCAGAATCTGGTAACTCAGCGCGGTACAAACATCAACTATCAAGAGATTTTGCATAGCTTGAAGACAGTTGAGGGCATGATTCAATCAACCAGAAAGACAACTCTGCTTCAGCCCGATGGTGTATCAGCACATCGGGAGGCCAATGTATCCACCATGGAAACAAATCAATCAAAGAAGCAGAATCCAAAGAAGAGAAGAAGTGGGAAGTGCTACAATTGTGGTGATCCAAGCCACTGGGCTGACAAGTGCAAAAGACCAAAGAACAATTCAAGAGCACACTACAATCCTGGACCACAAGCACACATGGCATGGCAACAACCACCAAATCCATTCATGGGTCCTAATCAGCCGTGGTATCCAGACACAGGAGCAACCAATCACATGACGGCAAATCCGACTCAACTTCATCAAATGCAACCATATCCAGGATATGATACAGTTCAGTTTGGCAATGGTCAAGGTTTGCAAATTTCTCACTTTGGAAATTCAAATATCAATGATTTGAAAATTAATGATGCCCTACTTGTTCCCAAGCTTACCAAATCTTTATTATCTGTTCAAAAATTTACCCGTGACAACTCATGTTTCTTTGAATTTTGGCCTAACCATTTTCTTGTGAAGGACCAAACAACTGGGGAAATCCTGTTACGGGGCCCGAGTAAAGATGGGCTTTATGTGCTTACACCCACCCTGAAGGAGGCGCTAGTTGGAGAGAAGGTGTCTTTTGAAAGGTGGCATGCACGGTTTGGACATTGTCAAAATCAGACAGTCAGCTCAGTTCTCAAAGGAAACAATCTATGCTCTTCAAAACCAGTTAGCAATTGTTCTTTTTGTCCATTAGGCAAGCTTGATAGAAGCCCTTTACCCTCTATTAGTCGCTCTAGCACATTTATTTTTGAGAACTTACATCTGGATGTTTGGGGGCCAGCTCCAGTTGTTTCTTGTCTTGGCCACCGTTATTTTTTAATAATCATTGATGAATTCACTAGATTTGGATGGGTTTTCTGTTTAAAGAATAAGAGTGATGTTTTCTCAACCTTCTGTGATTTTTATGCCATGATTTCTAATCAGTATAGTGCAAGGGTTAAGAATATTTACTCTGATCTTGGGGGAGAATTTCAAAAACTACAACCTTTTTTCAAACGACATGGCATTATACACAAAATTGCATGCCCTCACACTCATGCACAAAACGGTATAGCTGAGAGAAAAATTAGACATGTCGTTGACACCTGCCTCACTTTGCTAGCCAATGCATCTTTACCTCTAAAATTCTGGAACTATGCCATGATACACAGCATTAGGCTAATCAACTACTTACCCACCAAAATCCTGAACAATAATTCACCCTATTTCTTGTTCTACAAGAAACATCCTGCCTATAAGGCCTTACGCATTTTTGGCAGTGGTATCTATCCTCTTCTTCGTCCATACAATCAGCACAAATTTGATTTTCGCTCTAAGCTACGTGTCTACCTTGGTCCATCAGAAAATCATTCTGGGGATATCTGTCTTGAGTATACCACTGGACGCATATACATCTGCAAATTTGTGCAGCACAATGAAGAAGTATTTCCTGCATCAGCAGTCACTGCATCATCACCTTCATCTAGCAACTCGGGGGTAAGCACATCGTGTTAACTACCATCTTTACTCGGCCCGTATCCAGGTAATTTCTCTAATCCCAATCCTATATTATCTACTTCTAACTTAGTTCCATGCTCCCAACCTATCACACCTGTCCACTCTAGACCTCATCCTGGTACACCAATTACTCCCCCTGACTCTGAAGCCACAAACACTGCTCCTTTAGCTCCACGTCAATGTTTGTCACCAGTGGTCACTGCTGCATCAACACCTGTTCCTTAGAATGATCCTAGTACACCAGTTGATGCTGTGAACATCACCACACCAGAAATACAGAATGCAGTACCTCATGAAGAGAACATCATGCCACAAACAGATTCTCCTCCTCCTGAAACTGCACCACCTGCTCCTATTCCAACTGAAAGGCCCAGGCCTCGCAATGCACCGATGATTGGTCCACGACAACATTATATGCAACTTCGACAGTCGTCTCTTCAGTCAAGAGGAAGGTTTGAGGGACTTTTAGCTACACATCCAAATGGCACAGTGGATCCCACATGCTTCAGCAAAGCCAACAAACAACCCGTATGGCGTACAACAATGTCTGAAGAGATTCAAGCTCTTCTGGACAATGGCACATGGCAACTTATACCGAGACCACATGATCAGCATGTCATCACCTCCAGGTGGCTCTTTCGTACAAAGAAGAAGTCTGATGGAACCATTGATCGTCACAAAGCCCGCTTGGTAGCACGGGGATTCACTCAAAAAGCTGGGATTGACTACAAAGAAACATTCAGTCCAGTAATCAAAGCTACAACCATTAGGTCTGTATTTGCCATTGCAGCAGCAAACAATTGGTTCATCAATCAGCTGGATGTCTCTAATGCATTTCTTCATGGAAACTTATTAGAGACAATATATATGGAACAACCGCAGGGTTTTTGGGACAGTGACCGACCAGATCATGTCTGTCTTCTGAAAAAGAGTCTTTATGGATTAAAGCAAGCACCGCGAGAATGGTTCACACGCCTTCGCACATTCCTCCTCCCCCTTGGGTACAAAATGTCACAGGCTGACAACTCTCTGTTCATCAGACGCACCGACACTGAAAAGACTTACATTCTGTGCTATGTTGATGATATACTCATAACAAGTAACCATCCTGTACACATCACCAACACTATTGCAGCCATCGAACATGAGTTTCCCATTCGCAATCTTGGCAAGGCAGAATACTTTCTTAGAATTGAGATCAGATATGAGAAGGATGGCATTCACATGTGTCAGGCCAAGTATGTGGCTGACATCCTAGACAGAGTGAAGATGATTGACTCCAAGCCCACACTAACGCCCATGGCCACCACACCAACACTTTCAAAGGAGCTAGGCACCAGCTTAACCTCTGGAGATGAATACCGAAGCATTGTGGGAGCACTTCAATACTTAACATTCACTCGTCCTGACATTGCATTTGTAGTTAACAAATTATATCAGTTTCTGCACTGTCCGACTGATGAGCACTGGAAAGGAGTTAAGAGGGTCTTACACTATATTCAAGGCACATCAGACTTTGGCATAGTCATGTCCATCAAACCAATACAGCACATCCATTGTTACTCAGATAGTGATTGGGGAGGATGTCCTGATGATCGACGATCCACGGGTGCCTTCTGTGTTTATCTTGGATCTAGCATTGTATCGTGGCAGACCCGCAAGCAACCCACAATAGCCAGATCCTCAACAGAAAGTGAATACAAGGCAGTGGCAAATGCCACAGCAGAACTCCTACGGTTCAAATCTCTTCTCTCGGATCTCGGATTTCCCTTACCCACCCCGGTTCAGCTATGGTGTGATAATGTTGGAGCAATTTATCTCACCTCAAATCCGGTGTTCCATGCCCGTACGAAGCACATTGAGCTAGATTATCATTTTGTTCGTGAACAAGTTCACAGAGGTTTTCTCAGTGTCAAATTTATTCCCACTGATGATCAGGTTGCAGACATACTCACCAAGCCGCTAGCTCCGGCCCACTTCACGATGCTACGCTCTCGCCTCTTTGTTCGTGCCCGCCATCGGCTTGAGGGGGGGTGTTAGAGATAATGTTCCTATTATCTCTGTAAATAGATTCTTATCTAGTTAGAGTTTCAATTTGTCTATAACCCTAGCTAGGTAGAGTTCTAATACGATTATACTTGTGTATTGTATTCCTATACAAACTACTATTGGCTCACTATAAATACAAGGCCTCTGAGCCATAATCACTAAGGTGATTCAAACCACTAATTGTGTCATTACTTATCTCTCTCTATCTCCATAATCTTCCCTATATCAAACTATACATTCAACATAACCAATCTATATTTTAAAACATTTATTTGAAAACTATATTTCGAATGCAAGCATATGATTTTGCCTTTTAACTTTAGAAATTACCTCATACATCCATGGCTGATAATTGAAATCAATATGTGAAAGTAGTTTTCCGGAAATAATTTTAAAAAACTAAACCACAAAAATATATTATTTTTTTAAGGATGAAAAAACATTGTTTTAATTAAAATTTGAATAGTAATTTATTATGTAATATTTAACATACTCAAAGTCGAGAAATGAATTACAATTTAAATTTCCGATATGTTGAACCGTAGAACATCTTTAAATTATAATAGTTTTCAATGAAATTTTATGTATTGGGCAATGTTAAGATAAAATATATCCATGATTACTAAATTCTTTTTCTTACCTATATTACGGCCACTAACTTAAAAAAGTAACATAAAAGTCAAATAATTTTAAAATTTTAATTTTATGGCTACTAAATTTCAATTAACGTTTTAAAATGATTATTAATGTCCATAATTTTGAGATCGTTAACCGTCATTTTATGACATTAATTAACGTTTAGTAGCCTTAATATTAGAAAGTATAACACTGAGTGATTTTTATTTTACACTTTGAAATTTATGGGTGATAATATTAGTTGAGATAAAGTTGTTGCCATAATATTAGAAAGTACAAAATTAAGTGATTTTTATGTTAAATTGGTTATAATATTAGTCGATGTAAAATTAAAAGGTCGTGAATTTAATTAATCTGGCAATCTTTAATATGGTAGTTCTTGAGATCCTAAAGAAAAATGCTAGTCAATTTTACGTGGACATAGGATCATAGATCTTTGACTATTACTTTCATACTTCCAATTTTTTTACAACATTCTTTAATATAATGGGCATAAGGCATAACCTAAACCACAAGTTTATTTTGGATGCAACTCTCTTAGGTAGAATAAAATCTATATAGTTATCAAATGAAGAACACAATATACGCACAAAAACTCTTTTTTATCCAAGATATCAACTTTCGTTCAACAAGCATACAACCAAATAAAATACCTTGCTAAAAACAACATTTTTATCCAGAACTAATACTAATTTTGCGATCCAAAATTATAAAAATAAACTACAAAACTTGCAATTCCCTCATCATGTCTCTTTAGCAAATGACTCACGTATTTCCCCTCCCATCTCAAACCTTCAAGAGCCATCAAGCAATTGCCAATTTTCATACCATTGCTTCATTTTTGTGAAGCCAAAATATATTCACATCCAATCTTTTACTAGCATGAACAATTGTAGTAAAAATAAATAAAAATAAAAGCTGAAATGTCTTATTGAATTTAGCGGATTAGAAAAGCATTGGTTATAGTGGGTTGAAGCTTTAGCTAATACCACCATGAGATGAGCACATCTTCCTGCAATTCAATCAGATGCAATAATGTTCAACTTCATTGTTTCTTTAGTTGCTTGGCTCAATAGTTAATGTCTCTGCAGATTCATCCAAATCAAATTATAATTTGATGAATCGGTATTTTATTATTGATTCGTGAAGATTGAATATCAATATTACAGCCTAAATCATAGTCGTTGGCTAAATGAAATAACAATGTTTACTTCATTATTTAGAAAGAAAGCAATGAAGTTTCGATCGACATGGCTATAACATGCTAACTGAGCATATTCAATATGGCATAAAGCTTTCCTTTACCCAAATTGAGTCTTCTCCCTGCATTTGCCACATATATATAACATGCTCAAAATGTAGCCACATGTCCCTAATACACATAAAATTTAATGATTCAAAATGAGATATGATTTGGACATGTAATGAAATGGAAGAAACCACAACTGGCTTACAACCACTGTTATAATATGGTAAACAAAGTAACTTCCATGTAAATAAAAGACAGAAAATACTCATAATGTAAGTATAAAGCTCAATCAAATTTATTAGGTTCTTTTTCTAGCCATGTCAAAAAGAAATACTATTAAAAAATACATATGTTCGCATATGAACTACGGGATGCATTCAATGAAATATGCATATTTAAAACGATTTTGTAGGACAATTATTTTATGTCTTAGAGCAACTATAGGGGTTGTAACACACAAAGTCACAAAAAGATTGCCACCTAAGCATAAGACACAACTCAAGAAAACACACCACTATACTCCAATAAAAGGATGTTGTTTCAAAAAAAATAAAATAAAAAGGATGTTTTTTTGTATAAAAAAATAGCAACCGTAAAAGTAACTTCACATAAAGTGATAGTTTTTATAATTAAAAAAACAATGAAAACAATTTAAAGAAAAAGGTGGCAGACAGTGGGTTGTTTATGTCTGCCACAAACTTGCAATTTCATGGCTCCTCAAACGCTGAATAAGGTGCGTGTACTACACAATCCTTAAGCAGCGCTTAAGAAGCCATGCGTGGCTCTCTAGTCATTGTTTATTATCTGGTTTTTTTTATTTTTCAGTTCCCACTTTTGTTTGTTACTTCAGTAAGTAACTTACTGATTTTAGTAACAGATATATAACAAGGTGTCTAATGGATGGGTGTTACAAGTAACAAACTTGTAACACCCATTAGACTTGCTCTTATATCCATGGATATTAAAATAACCTACTATTAAAAAACTTTAGAGAGAGAAAAATATAAATATTTCACTGATGAATTTCTACATAAACTTATGGAATAATTATTATATTTATAATTACTTCATAGATAAAAAAAACATAGTACCTCGGGCTAAAGTTCCCTTATTATCTCATACATATCCAACAAAACAAAACAACAGTTTGACTTGTTCAAAATATTACAATTTAGTTCAAGAGACCACGCATATTAAATCACATGCTAAAAAAACTATAAATGACATCGTGTCACTAAAATACTTATAGAAATGCACATGTAATGTATCCAAATTCCAATCTTAGCCTCTAAGACCACCCATTGCATTTTCTGGACATCATCTTTGTTTAGTCTTTCAACATCTAATCTTGAGGCTCTGTTCCAAAACTGAAGCACGACTATCCCTAGCATTTATAAACACCACAAAAACTACAGTGATAATATACAACAACCATATGCTACCGTGTGTGAGCGGCCGTGGAACCCGATTACCCTTTACTCTCGTGAGGGAGGATGGATTTTCGGCAAATGAGATTTTGTTTTTACATAACACCGTCACTTATCGTTTTTAAGAACAACACTTAGCGTGTCCCTTCCGATGTATGCATTATTTTATTTATACCTTAACCTTTTTTTTATCATGTTTTGGGTTAAAATATTTATTATCAGAGTCGCCACCTGGATTTTAATGTTCGAGAACATGTCAAAAGATTAGATGGAACAATGGCTCACAACATGTCATCTCTTCAGAGTTAGGTACGTGACTTAAACGGTTCAATGGTTTGATTAATAAACGCGTAGAGTTGTCTTTATTAAAATACCATAATATTTCTATTCCATATTCAATTATATATCATTTTAACGTTCAAAATCGATAAATAAATACTGAAATATAAATTATTACATCATTTTCACAAATGGCATAATTAGCCCAAATACATCAGATCTAGTCCTATAAAATAAATCTATTAAACCTACAAGACAATAGATGTTAGTTGCGGGACATTGGGACGTGTCTTTCATATTTAACTACGACGCTGGACTCGATCAAATATGACTCATTTATTCCTAAGATCTTGTAATATCCCGTTTTTTAAAGTACTTTTGAAAATAGTATTGTTTTTGATAAATAATATTACGAAAATACCATCATAAATTTTTTTTAATTATATTTTATAAAAAAAGGGCGGCCCGGTCGCACTACGCGTCCCCGCTGAGCGAGGGTCCGGGGAGGAATCCACCACAAGGGTGTACTAGGGGCAAGCTTTCCCCTGCCAATTATATTTTATAAATAACTTAATTATTTTAGAAAACCTAAAATATATAAAACTACTTTAGAGGGAGCAGCCGCAACCTCCTCATTCTTAAATCACGTTTGAACTTTTGAAACCAAAGCTTTTGGCAGACCTGTTCTTCCATAAATAATTCCTATTTGTGATATACAAGTAAGTGATTTTACCTTTTCTTCCTTTTACTCATCTATGCTATTAATATTAGAGATCCTTCTTTTGTTATTAAAATAATAATAGTAAAAAAAAAAGAAAACTAATGAGTTGTGCGGAATCGGCGGTCTTCTACGGAGAGCCATCCATCTGTAATTCACGTTTTTGATGAAATTGATTTTTGTCCTATTTGTTTTGTCCCATATTTTTTTGGTAGGAAATGAAAGAAAAAGAAAAACAAAATAGCCAAAAAACCTAACCCGGGATTAGTCTAGGAAAGCTAACCCCCACCACATATTTGTTTTGTCCCATATAAGTTAATGGGTTTTACATTTAGTTCAAGATATAAATTTTGATTTTATTTTATTAGGATATGATAGGTACAAATGGAATTCAAGAATTGTAATTGCACCATTTTGGTGTTGTGCATCCAAATCATGGTTTCTTCACATTGAATATTTTATATAATGGAAATTTGGTTTTAATTGAGAGTTGGGTGCTGTGAGTTTTCAATTTTTTTTTTCAAATTGTTTTCATATTATTAGTGTTGGTTTTATGGTTTTGAATTCTCTTAATTGGTGATTCATTAAGGTTTAATTAATTATCCCCTAATATGTTAATGGTCCCTATTAGATTAGATATGATTAGGCTTAGTATTAATTCATTCTCCCTTTGTGAACCAATAGGAAATTCTGATACTCCTTTAGTTGATTGAGAGACGAGCTTTTCGATTCTTGCTTCTGTTTAAATTCCAGGTGAGTGGTAATTATAGTACACGACACTGTTTGATTGAAATATCAAACTGTTTATCAAAAATTGACATTTGATTATATGTTTCATTTATAAAAGCGTAGATTTGAACCTTCTGTTTGCTAAATATCCTTAGTATTAGAGCGTATATTCTGGGAACAGGCCTTTATATTTGATTTGTTTTATTGTTAGTTACAATGAAATTATTAAAATTTGATTTGATATGATTTGACATTTCTGATACGCGAATTATCGCGGTTATTACTTTTATTTAGAAATCTGATAATTCATTCAGTCAGTTATGATTTTTCTGACGTATATATGTATCTATACTATATATTTTCAAACTGGTACAAGTGCTCAGTGTATCTACATCTATTATCTGGCCTCTCACCGATCTTCATAACATTAGGACTTTGCATCTGTCTTCGAGTCATGATGTCAGTTGTTGGTTTTGTCGTCACTTGCGTTAATATTAGAATCATGCATAAGATCGGTGAAGGTAAATATCTGTTATCTGTATCTGTTATTGGTAGCGCGCTTACCTTTTATCTGGCCCTGGTGGTGTGTAGTATCACCACTCTGTTACACTGTACCATATGTTTTAAAGCTTTTGCCTTATTTCCTGATTATTCTAATATTTGAAATATTTTGAAGGGTTTCACTATTATGTTTGACAATCGATTACTAGTATTTGAATTGATGATCTTATATCGACCCTTTAGTTTAGGTGGTTTTGAAATACTATATTTTGAACTATAATGGTCATGATTTAAGAGTATCAGCCTGCCTGCCTGTTCCTTTTCTGTTGTGTGCTATAGCTACTGCTCACTGAGGTTTTCGCTCGTATAGACGAAAATCTCATACCACGTTGAATCTTTCTTTTTCAGATTAAGGTCCCTGTTCGTGAGGTAACCATTGGAATGGTGTTGAAGGAGACTGCTTAATAATTTAGCTTTATATTATTTTTGGAGACTTTTGATTATTGAGATTTGACTTGAATAGTTAGGTTCCTTTAAGGTTTATGATGTAATTTCAACGAATTGATATTCTGTTAGTTAATTTTGGAATTTCCATTAGTTCAGAATTAAGGCTAGCATAGGTTAAAGTTAATTTAATTTATGCGTCGATCATGGCCTGGGTTTGGTCGTGACAAAGGTGGTATCAAAGACTAGGTTTAGGTTCTTATAGACTTACTATATAGGATTCACGTGTTCTGTTCATATCCCTTATCTTGTATATTTACCTTTGGTCTTCCTATTTACTCATTTTCAATACCTCATTTGCTAAAGTGTATAATTCTGCTACATGGATAGGTAATCATACCTCCTAAAGGAAGAGGAAGAGGTAGGAATACAGTTAATGTTAGTATTAGGAGTAGGGTAACTGTTGAGAATTCATCCCAACTTGATGGGGGAGCTTCACACCCTGTTGGAGGAGCAGCTCCGGCATCTGAACCAATATTGCAACCAGCTGGAGGGTCATCTCAGCCCACTCGTACAGCTTCAACCTCTCAGCCTGCTCAAATATCTAACACTGATTTGGCTGTTGGATTGCAAGGGGTCTTTCAAGCAGTTGAAAGGCTAAATGTTGGTGTGCCCTAGTTCATAGGCATTGGTTTTTATAAAATGTATTTGTGTCACATTAATAAAGGCATTAATCTAGTTCATTTATATCTTGTGGTATAATATGAATAGAGAATCCATTGATTGATAATCGTAAAACCATATCCTAAGTCTATTCTATCATGGGAATGATTAGGACCACAGACTTGTATATTCGACGACTGTATGGTAGTAATTGATACTAGCCATAGCACTTGATAAGTCAGTTGTGAATATGGGTACATGTTGTATACATGTGACTGGATTAATCCGCCCGAAAAAACTACATGGTGGTTGTGTCATTAGTTTTCTTAAGTAGGTCTCTAACTGTCTTCAGACCAGATTTCATTATAATATCAATGTGGGATCCGGTTCACTTTGACATACGCCTAACAGGTCTGTAACAGGATGCCAAATACGGGTATGATTGGGTGAACTGGTGAACGCATTGGTATTGATAGTGAAGTGATGGAATTACCACTCACATAATACTGAGATGATATCATAGGCCACTTTGATAAGTGAGATTGAGAAGTGTGTGGCCACACCCTGATAAGTAGTCTACTTATCGGATTCATTAATCTACTTAAGATCAAGAAATATCATAAACAACAGAAAGGATGACAACCGCCATGCCTCTAGTTTATAATATCGATATCAAATGGTAAAAGAAGTTAAGAGATAACTACAGGGTCTCTGCATCTTTAGACTGCTGAAATAACTGTATTGGTTAGGGGCAGTAATGGTTTGCTAGAACCCACTTACTGTCTGTGGGCCGTGAGCCCACTGCTAGCTAAGGACAGTCCCATAGGATCGTGCACATTGAACATCTGAGTTAGAACTTATAGAATGGTACACTGGAGGGATGAGATTAATTAATTGGTTGACAGTAAAATGTCAAGGTAATTAATTGGTGGTTAATTAATTGATTAATTGATACTTTGTATCAATGTAATTGATTAATTGATACTTTGTATCAATGTAATTGATTAATAAATTTAGGCGTTGAGTATTTAATTGGTTAATTAGTTTACGGGATGTAATTAATTAATTTGTAAATTAATTAAATTGCATTCGTGAATAATTAATCGAACTAATACGTCAATTTATTAATTAGTGCTGTTTATTTAATTGGGGTAATTAAATTTAATCTAAGTGTAACTAATTGCATAGAATAAA
Source organism: Euphorbia lathyris (assembly GCF_963576675.1). Classification (NCBI taxonomy): domain Eukaryota; kingdom Viridiplantae; phylum Streptophyta; class Magnoliopsida; order Malpighiales; family Euphorbiaceae; genus Euphorbia; species Euphorbia lathyris. The sequence continues at coordinate 46,662,599 of NC_088914.1, forward strand.
TACTCTTGGTATTTATTTAAGTGATTATGTTAGGATTAGATTAGTTTTGTAATTAACCAATTAACCCTAAACCAATTAGGTTTAGGAATAACTACACTATATATAATAAAAGCCTAAAACCTAAAAGGGTAAATTCCAAAAAAAAAAACCCTTGTGGTTTCATCGATTTCCAAAAAAACTCATGTGGTTTGTTTTTACCAAAAAAAAAAGGATCGTGGTATACGCCGTTACCCGAAAAACGAAAAATGGGTTAACAATGTTAAATCTGATGATGTGGCAAGGGGCAAAATTGTCCGAATCAAAATAAAAAAATAAAATAACAAAATAACAAAAAAAAAAATTAAAAATTAAAATAATAAAAATGTACCACCATTTTCTTCTTCTTCTCTCTGGCTTCAACTTCTTCTTCTTCTTCTTCTTCTCGATTTCTTCTTCTTCTTCGTCTGGGCTTCTTCTTCTACTTCGAATACAAACTATTAACCAGATCATTTCAATCCTAATCCATATTTCAGAGATTGATTGATTCGTTAATTGAAGATTAACAGCAATCGGTTTTTCAAATACCTATATACACGTGACAACTGGCGAGAATGGAAGTGAAGAATCCAAACAGTAAATTAACGTATCGGTACGGATTGTCGCAGGTCGGAAGTGAAGAATTGTCACTACGATTGTCTTGCCGGCTGTTTCTCATCAATGCCTTGTGGAAAGCGCACTGGAAAGAGCCAGGCGAAGTCTGCCGCCTCATCGACAGAGACCGATTACAGACGGCGAAGATTGGTTGTTGTTGTGGCGATCATGATAATCTCACAAACGGCGAAGAGGATCGAGATATGAAACTGGCAGCCGTTGACGAAGCCAACGCCGATGAGGATCCCGATGGAGACATGAGAGGTGAAAAAGGAGGCGAAGAAGAAGAAGGAGGCGAACGTCGATGCCGATGAGGATTGCGACGGAGCATGAGAGGTGAAGAAGAAGGAGGCGAAGAAGAAGAAGGCCAGAAGAAAGATCTGGGTATTTTTTTAATGATTTTAATTTTCTTTTTTCTTTTTTTTCTTTTTTGTTTTTTTTTTCTTTTTTTTTATTTTAATTCGGATAATTTTGCCCCTTGCCACGTCATCAGATTTAACACTGTTAACCCATTTTCCGTTTTTCGGGTAACGGCGTATACCACGGTCCTTTTTTTTGGTAAAAACAAACCATAGGAGTTTTTTTGGAAATCGATGAAACCACAGGGGGTTTTTTTGGAATTTACCCAACCTAAAACTATCTAACTAATATATGATTTGCGGCCACCACAAACATTCATTGATAAGTGAATTCGGCAGAAACATAGATTTTGAGAAAGTGGGATTTGTTTGGCAAACATCACAATCTCTCCAGTTCTTCTTCGTTCTTCGGCTAGCACCGGTTCTAACTCGATAGTTGTTCGTGCACCTGACTACGAAGATCTTACTACCTTGTGGATTCTTCAGCCGTCTCTAGAAGAGACAGTCCGGGTATGTTTATATCCCTAAACGGATCAAAAGGTTTTATTCAATCAATGGTTAACGGACAAAGATCAAACTCAAAGGGATTAAAAATAAATTTTAAACCGCAATTCCACTGCGCTACAATTGATTAACTGGCTTTAATCCCTAACACTAACAAATGTGGCAGGGGAAAACAGACAACCAAGAACTACAAGATCTGCTATACCTAATGATAAAGCTCAATTCCAGGATCTCAGTGACTTCTTGAGGTTACAACCTCCAAAGTTTTCGGGTGAGGATTCTGTAACAGATCCTATGGATTTTCTGGATGCGATGGATAGATGTTATAAGGTCTTGGGATGCACCAATGCTAGGATGGTATTGTTAGCAGGGAATCAATTACAAGGAGTGGCACGTAGTTGGCATCTTTTCAAAAGAGGGAATGGACTTGATAATACTTTCCTTTGGCCACAGTTTCGTGATTCTTTCTTGGAGAGGCTCCTTCCTACTAGTGTTAAGGAGGCTAAAGCTTTAGAGTTTGAAGTGCTGAAGCAGGGTGGTATGACTGTGAGTGAATATGAAATGAAATTCACTTGATTTACTCATTTTGGTGAACATCTTATTCCAACTGAGGAAAGGAAGGCAAGGAGGTTTGAGAGGGGACTTCGGGACAGACTGTTAGACCGAATTGCTCCTTTACAATTGTCTAGCTTTGAGGAGGTGGTGGATCGATCCAGAAAAATGGAGATGTTTGATGATCAGCGTAGAGCTCGTGAACAGAACAAACGTGCCTGATATGACAACCAGAGTGGTCAACATAGTAGGGGAAGTAACTATTCAGTATCTTAGGGGTCTCATTCCTTACTTGGTCAAGGAGGGCAATACTCCAAGAATAATCAGAGACATGGTCAGAGAGCTCAGTCCATAAGTACTCAGAATAGTCAAAGTTCCTCTAGATCGTCATTCCTTACTTGTCAACTTTATGGTAAATTTCATGGTAACTCTCCATGCCACCGAGCAACTGGGGCTTGTTTTGGTTGTGGACAAGTGGGACATAGGAGAAAAGACTGTCCAAGCAGTAACACAACACAAATTGTGAGTCAGGCTGCAGTTTCTACTCCTTTTATCAGTACTCAATCAGTCTCTCAGTATGGTGGTAGAGGTCAAAATTCAGGAGGTCAAGGTCAGGGTGGTCGTGGTTTTAGAGGAAGAGGTCCCAATTCAGCTCCTAATCATGCAATAGCAAGTCGACGTCAGTCTAGAGCCTTTGCTCTGACACATCAGGATGCTCAGGCATCTAATACAGTGGTGACAGGTACCATTTCTGTATGTTCATTTGATGCTATTGTTTTGATTGATCCTGGTTCTACACATTCCTTTGTTTCCCCTTGTTTTTCTATGAAATTTGGTGTACCACCCACTATGTTAGATTTTCCTTTATTTGTGGCAACACCTATGGAATATGTCCTAGACACAAATCTAACTTTTAAGAATTGCTTAGTAAAAGTAGGTGAAAGAGAACTCTTAGCTGATCTTGTATTACTTGAAATGTTATATTTTGATGTGATTTTGGGAATGGACTGGTTAACATCGTATCATGCATCCTTAGACTGTTATAACAAGTCTGTTACTTTCAAAATTCTTGGGGAGATAGAATTTCAGTTTCAAGAAGATCGTAGCATGGCTCATTATAGTCTTATTTCTGCTATTGCTGCAAGAAAAATGTTGTATAAGAACTGTGAAGGGTTTCTAGCCTATGTTAAGGATACTCAAGCCAAGGGTATCGAGTTGGAGAATGTTGATGTGGTGAATGAGTTTATTGATGTCTTTCCTGGAGATTTGCCAGGTTTGCCACCTGAAAGAGTGATCGATTTTTGTGTTGACTTAGCACTTGAAACAAACCCTATATTTATGCCTCCTTACCGAATGGCTCCTGCTGAACTAAAGGAGTTGAAGGAACAACTGCAAGACTTGCTTGATAAAGGGTTCATCCGCCCTAGTGTCTCTCCTTGAGGAGCTCCTGTGTTGTTTGTGAAGAAGAAGGATGGATCAATAAGGTTGTGTATTGATTATCGACAGCTGAACAATGTCACAATACGTAACAAATATCATATTCCTCGAATTGATGATCTATTTGATCAGCTCCAGGGTGCAAAGTACTTTTCTAAGATTGATCTGAGGCCCGGTTACCATCAATTGAGGGTTAAAAATATGGACATACCTAAGACAGCTTTCAGGACTAGGTATGGTCACTATGAATTTTTGGTGATGCCTTTTGGCCTCACAAATGCTCCTACAGCTTTTATGGATCTGATGAATAGGGTGTTTAAGCCCTTCTTTGATCGTTTTGTGATAGTGTTCATAGATGACATTCTGGTGTATTCTAAAAGTAAAGAAGAGAACCAGTTGTATGCCAAATCTTCAAAATGTGAATTCTGGTTGGATATTGTCGCATTCTTAGGGCATGTGGTATCCAAAGATGGGGTGAGTGTTGATCAGAAGAAGGTCGATGTTGTTCTTCATTGGCTAAGGCCTAGTTCAGTGTCGGAAATTCGAAGTTTCCTTGGGTTAACGGGTTACTATCGATGTTTTGTACAAGACTTTTCTCGAATAGCTTCTCCTTTAACTAAGTTAACCGAGAAGAATGTGAAGTTTCAGTGGTCAGAAGCGTGTGAGAAGAGTTTTGAAGAATTGAAAGTTCGTTTGACTTCAGCACTAATGTTAGCCCTCCCATCTGGGACGGGGGGCTACGCAGTGTTTTGTGATGCTTCAAAGGTTGGCCTGGGTTGTGTATTAATGCAACATGTGTTGGGGTTTAGTGTCCTATAGACAATTGTTCCAGGATATAAACCTAATGTAAATGAATTATTCTTTATATCATTTGTTTAATAAGATATGGTTTCATAACTGTATAAAGGCAACCTCCTTTAAAGAACTAAATAGGTCTAATAAAAGGAAATCCCTGAGTTTATTTAAAGTGATTATAAAGTGTTCATACAAGCATGAAGTGAGACAAAACATTATAATAAACTAATAAACTTAAAGCAACCCCAAGTCAAGTGATATGTTTTGAATAAGGATTGACATAACACTGTTGAGACTTGCATGTAACAATGTTTTCTGTCGACACAGAGAGCTGATCTCACAAGCTTCAGATATGTAGATATCTGGACAGTTACATGGATCCAATGAATGGAGTTCATTAGGATTGGGGACCCGACTTGAGATAACATGATGGGTAGATTTATCCTTGTCGCATGTTCATCTCATTGGTATTAATAGGTATAAGTAATCCTAAGACTCAGCACCACTTATTTACTCAAGGTCAGCTTTGGCAATTTATATGCTGAGTAAATAAAGCAAACATCACATGCAATATGAGAGAGAGTTTAGAGATTACTCAGTATCACTTATCCTGGTTCGGCCTCTCTGCCTACGTCCAGTCCCCAGAGTCCTCCGGGCTTTTTGAATCCAATACCGAGCTCTTTAACGGTAGAGCACAAACCAATTACAAGGCAGTTGAATATGCAAGAGTACCTTCCTCTATTCGTCTACTTCAACTCCTACTAAGTGCTACAACCCAGCACCTAGATTTCTCTACCACTGAATGCTTACAACCAAGCACTCAGCTTAACACTCTCAATATTCCTATTGATCACAAACTTGTTCTTTTTCAACTAAAGAACACTTTAGATGATTACAAAACAATCAATCTAGCATTTACACAGAGAATGAAAAGTTGGTGTAAGATCTTTTTGTATTTGAGTGCTTTCAAGATTTTCTCTCTTTGTATTTTTCTTTTGATGCTTCAGTGATTATCCAAGGTTCTTCATTGTCCTTTTATAGAAGGAAGACTGCAGATTTGGATCATTTGAATTGTTGTTACTGTTAACACCAAAACGGCTCTTTTGGGGGACAGATTCTGGTCAGCTTCAGTCTGTACCGCCATTCCCTTCCTCTGTTTTCTCTAGGCGTCAGGTTTTGTCTTCATGCATCAGACTTGTCTTTTTGTGCCAGTTGTCTTTTACCAATAATCCAATGACCCATGTTTCTTGGAATTAGTCTTTTGTGTGTCTTCGAGGTTCCAAATATTGGTGCAGAAGATTGGCAGACTTTGTCCTTTAGTGAACGGATCCTCCATGCTGTCCTGACTGTCACTCAGCTTCATTCGTTATCTCCGAATGTTCTACTTCCAAGCTGAGTTCCTTCTTAGTCAGCTTCGTTCTGGCGACTTTGTAGGAAGCTTCTGATGCTAAGTTCTACTCCACTCAGCTTCTCATACTTTCATGCTGAGTTCCGTTTAACTCATCTTTGGCTTATGCTGACTTCTGACCTGTCTTACTTTATATATTATATATTTTTGCACTCAATATTGAACAAACACATTAGTACAATTAAATAAAGGCATTTAATTTAATTGCCTCTTAATCATGGATGATTTTGTCAAATCAAAATCTTGTGGAAAGGTGTTTCAACAACGAGTGCTGTTCTCAGCCATTTATCGGGATCAGCTCAAGATTGTTAAATCTTTGAATAGTGAGCTATTAGGCTCTGATACCACTTGTTGGTCCCGTGTGATTAGTTCCAAGGGGGGGGGGTTAGGAACTAATATAACTTTTTCCAAATTTAATTAAGCTGACTTAATATATTTTCTTGAGTTAGTTAACTCAGCTTTGGTCAGCACGGCCGATTATAGCGTAAGATAGCTTTGGTCAGATGTTGACTAGAACTATTTTACATATGAGTTGGGAATTAACACTTTTGTGGTCAACTTCCAACTCAGCACTCTTATTTACTCAGTGTTAATTTAAACAATTTATATGCCGAGTAAATATAACAAACAACACATACAGATATATATATATATATATATATATATATATATATATATATATATATTGAGAGAGTTTAGAGATTACTCAGCATGACTTATCCTGGTTCGGCCTCTCCGCCTACGTCCCGTCCCCAGAATCCCTCCGGGCTTTTTAAATCTAATACTGAGCTCTTTAAAGGTAGAACACAAACCGTTTACAAGGCAGTTGAATATGCAAGAGTACCTTCCTCTATTCGTCTACTCAACTCCTACTAAGTGCTATACCCAAACACCTAGATTTCTCTACCACTAAGCACTCAACACCGAGTACTCAGCACAACACTCTCAATTTACAATTGATACAAGTTTGTTCTTTTCGGAAGAAGAACACTTTAGATGATTACAGAAAATCAATCTAGCTTTTACACAAGAATAGAAATTTGGTGTAAGTTCTCTTTTGGTTTTTGTGTGCTTTGTATGTATGCTCTTTTTGTTCTTGTTGTAATCTGTTGATGATCCCAGAATGATCATGTCCTTTTATAGTTGAGTTCGGAAGCAGAAATGATTTGAATCTTGGATTTGTCCATTGATCCAAACGGCTCCTTTTTGAGACAAGTTCTGGTCAGCTTCAGTTTTGCAGGCCAATCCTGTCGTCTGAATTTCCACAGTCGTCAGACTTGTCTTCTTCTTGCAGGTTTCGTCTTTTTACGCCAGTTTGTCTTTTAGCTAACGAACAAGTGACCCATGCATCTCGAAATTGACTTTTGCGTAATTCCAAGGTTCCGGATTGGTGCAGACTGTTGTCGGATCTTGTCTTTTAGCAAACAGATCATTCATGCTGTCCTAAAGATCACTCAGTTTGACTTTGATAGGCGTTGTCTTTGATTGTTGTCAATTCATAAACTGAGTTCTCTTTTACTCAGCTTCCATGGTCAGCTTCGTTCTGCAAGACATAGTTCTCAAGGAGACTTTTCTACTTTTGATACTGAGTTTCGTTCCACTCAGCTTCGTTGATCAGCTTGATCGTTAAGCTTCTGTTCTGAAGACAACTTATCTTCTTTCACGCTGAGTTCCACTCTACTCAGCTCGTGCTATGATCTTATGCTAACTTCATCCTGTCTTACTTTTTATTTCTATTTGTATTTATATTTATGCTCAACATTGAACAAACATATTAGTACAATTAAATCAAAGCACTTAAATTTAATTGCCCCTTAATCATGGATTAACTTAAATAATTTTGTCAAATCAAAATCATGTGGAAAGGTGTTTCAACAACGTTTACTCTTTCTCACTCTCAGGTTAAATTAAAACACTCCTAAAATCATGACTAAAACCAATCTGCAAAATATACTTACCGATAACAAGTTGAACGGTTCAAACTTCACCGACTGGTATCGCAACCTCAAAATCGTTTTGAAGTTCGATAAGATAGGGTTGTTGAAACACCTTTCCACAAGATTTTGATTTGACAAAATCATTTAAGTTTAATCCATGATTAAGCGACAATTAAATTTAAGTGCTTTGATTTAATTGTACTAATCCGTTTGTTCAATATTGAGTATAAATATACATGCAAAAGGAAACAAAGATTAAGACAGGACGAAGTCAGCATGAGAATACAACACAAGCTGAGTGAAGAGCAACTCAGCATAAGGGAAGATAAGTCATCTCCAGAATAACAGCTTCAGAATAAAGCTAAACAAAGAAGCTGAGTGAAACGAAGCTCAGCACAGAAGAAGTCTGCTCCAAGTAATAGTTTCTACAGAACGGATCTGACCATGAAAGCTGAGTAGAAAAAGAACACAGTATGAAACTTGGTGAAAATCGAAAACAGTGATTATCGAAGTCAAGCTGAGTAATCTCCAGGACAACATGATTGATCCGTTAGTTAAAAGACAAATTCGACAACTGTCTGCACCAATAATACAAGTCTTGAATTACGCAAAAGCCAAATTCCAAGATGCATGGCTCAACTGTTCTATGCTACAAGACAAACTGCCATAAGAAAACAAAGACTGTAGGAAGAAGACAAATCTGACATCTGAAGAATTCAGAAGACAGGATTGGCCTGCACATCTGAAGCTGGCCAGAGGTTTGTCCCCCAAAAGAGCCGTTTTGGACTCAACGGACAAATCAAATTCAAATGATTTGTTCCTCACATTTCAACTATAAAAGGGACAAGGATATCATTTGGAAGATTGCCGATTCACAGAAAATTACAAGTGAGAAAGATACAAATTCAAAGCACTCAAAACAAAAGAGAAAGCTTACACCAACCTTCTATTCTTTGTGTAAATGTTAGATTGATTATTTGTAATCATCTAAAGTGTTCTTTATCTTAAAAGGAACAAGTGTGTGATCAATTGTAATATTGAGAGTGTACGAGCTGCGTACTTGGTATTTAGTACTTAGTGGTAGAGAAATCTAAGTGCTGGGTTGTAGCATTTAGTAGGAGTTGAGTAGACGAATAGAGGAAGGTACTCTTGCATATTCAACTGCCTGTAATCGGTTTGAGCTCTACCCTTAAAGAGCTCAGTATTGGATTCTGAAAGCCCGGAGGATTCTGGGGACTGGACGTAGGCGGAGAGGCCGAACCAGGATAAGTATACTGAGTAATTTCTAACTCTCTTAAATATATATATATATATATATATATATATATATATATGTGTGTGTGTGTGTGTGTGTGTGTGTGTGTGTGTGCTTGTGTTGCTTGTGATATTTACTCAGCATATAAACTGTTAGAAGCTGACACTGAGTAAATTGGAGTGTTGAGTTGGAAGCTGACCACATAAGTGTCAATTCCCAACTCTCAAGTAAAACAGTCTTAGTCAGCATCTGACTAAAGCTGTCTTACATTAAGTTCGGCCAAGCTAATCAAAGCTGAGTTAATAAACTCACCAAAATAATTAATTCAGCAAGATTAATTAGCGAAAAAGTTATATTAGTTCCTAACCCCCCTGGAACTAATCACACGGGACCAACAAGTGGTATCAAAGCCTAAGCTCACTACTCAAAGATATAACTATCTTGAGCGGATCCCCATAAATGGCTGAGAACAGCACTCATTTCCTTCCAGGGAACCAAACAACACAGATACTCCCTGAGGGGTTATCTATTAGTCGGCCTCCCCTATTCTTTGGATCCAATTATACATTCTGGAAGAATATGATGAAGAACTTTATCCAAGCCACAAACATGAGTGCATGGCTTGCAATAGTTCAAGGCCCATACGTGCCATATAAAACTATTGACAATGAGAAAGTTGTTAAGAGTGAAACTGAGTGGTCAGAAGATGACCTTAGAAAACTTCAAAACAATGCTTCGGCTATCAATATGCTTCACTGTGCTCTAGATGCTGCAGAATACAATAAAATATCAGGTTGCGAGTTAGCACAGGAGATATGGAAAAAACTCGAGGTGACCTATGAAGGCACAAGCAAGGTCAAAGAGTCAAAAGTGAACCAACATATGAGATTGTACGAGCTGTTCGAAATGAACGACAACGAGGATATCTCTGGAATGAATGCTAGGTTCACTAATATTATAAATGAGCTGAAAAGACTCGGCAAGAACTTCACTGAAGAAGAGCAAGTAAAGAAAATCTTGAGAAGCTTACCCAAGAGCTAGCAAGCTAAGAAAACTGTTGTAGAAGAAGCTCAGGACCTGACCACATACAAGTATGACGAGCTGATCGGATCTCTGCTGACTCATGAGATCTCAATGCAAAACTTTGAAGCTAAAGAGAAAGAAAAGTCAAAAGACAAGAAACAAAAATCACTTGTCATGAAAGTTGACTCGACTGAAGCTGACTCATCAGACGATGAGGAGATGGCCATGTTTACACGAAAAATGAAGAAGCTATTTAGGAAGAATGAGAAGAACAACAGAAGGCCATTCAAAAAAAATGATAGATACAAAGCTGAGTCCAGTGACAAATACAAGAAGGACAGCTCCAAGCCTGTCACATGTTTTGAGTGCCACCAAACTGGGCACATCAAGTCAAGCTACCCAAACCTCAAGAGAGACAAGAAGGGAAACAAGAAAGCAATGGTAGCAACATGGAGTGACAGTGATGAGTCAATATCATCCGAAGCTGATGCAAATGAAACGGCGAACATATGCTTCATGGCCGATGATGCTGACCACTCTCAATCTGAGCAAGCTGACCTCTCCGATGAAACTGACCAGGAGGTACATAACAATGAGGTAACATCCTTACTTTTGCTTAGAAATGAGATGGTAAATGCCCTGAGTGATTTATATGCACTAACTAAAAAGTGCAATAAGAAAGTAAAGGCACTCAGCAGGCGGTGTGATGAGATTGAAGAGGTCAAGCTGAGTGACCTCCGATATCTTCTCCAAGACAACTCAACTTTGCATAGTAACATGGAAATTATGCAAAAGTTTGTCTCGGAGGTCCAAATAAAAATAAACCCCATGCTGAGTACTCAAGTACTGGTCAGCATAAACAGTTCATATAGTGTGACTGTTGCGGGAAAAAGGGACACACAAGAGAAGTGTGCTGGTACAATAAGCGGACTGTCCAATGTGACTTCTGTGGAAAGAGAGGACATACCACAAAGGTATGTTGGCATGCTCAACATAATAATGCTAACCACCCCCAAAGGGTAATTCATTGTGACTTCTGTGGCAAAAGTGGCCACACTATCAAAGTATGCCGTCACAAATTAAAATATGACTTTGCACCTGTTTATGCTAACAAACGAGGACCCACAAAGAATTGGGTACCTAAAGATGAATAGTCTAAAATGCAGGTGAGCCTGAGATGCGTGGAGAAATCAAAACTGTGGTATATAGACAGCGCATGCTCGAGGCACATGACTGGTGATGAAACTCAGTTCACCACACTAGAGCTTAAACGAGGTGGAAGTGTAAGCTTTGGAGACAATAAGAAGGGTAAGATAGTTGGCTCAGGTACTATCGGAGGTAACCCATCTATTGAGTCAGTCTCCTTAGTTAAAGGTCTCAAATACAATCTGTTGAGTGTAGCTCAGCTTTGCAAGAGCGGCAGAAAGGTTGTATTTGATGATACTAAGTGCCAAATACTCGAGGGAAAAACAAACGAATTAATTTTAACTGCCCCTCGTGTAGACAATGTATACATGCTGAGTTTAGAAAAACAGTTTTCTAAAAATATATGCTTAGTGTCTAAAGAGGATAACTTCTGGCTATGGCATAGAAGACTTGGTCATGTAAGCATGGATCTTCTTGCCAAATTAGCTAGAAAGCAACTAGTTAAAGGATTACCCAAACTTAAATTTGAAAAGGATCAATTATGTAAAGCTTGTCAGCAAGGTAAACAAACTAAGAAGTCATTTCAAAGTAAAAATATTGTCTCAACCAAGAGACCATTGGAATTACTACACTTGGATCTTTTCGGACCTATCCAGCCACTCAGCTTGGGTGGTAAGAAATTTTCCTTAGTCATTGTAGATGATTTCTCTCGGTACACTTGGATCATCTTGCTGAGTAGCAAGGATGAAACATTTGAGATGTTTACCACATTGATTAAAAAGCTTGAAAATGACAAAGACCTAAGAGTAGCTCATATTAGAAGCGACAATGGTGGAGAATTCAAAAACCAAAAGTTTGATGAATTCTGTGAAACCAGTGGTATTGACCACAATTTCTCTGCTCCTAGAACACCTCAACAAAATGGGGTTGTTGAAAGGAAGAACAGAACAATTGTCGAAATAGCTAGGACAATGCTGAGTGAAAATAGGCTTCCAAAGTATTTCTGGGGTGAAGCTGTCCACACAGCATGCTACATTCTGGATAGGGCTTTAGTTAGACCTATTCTCAAGAAAACCCCATATGAACTTTGGAAAGGATGAAAGCCCAACATTGGCTACTTTCGTGCCTTTGGGTGTAAGTGTTTTATACTCAACACAAAAGATAATCTTGCAAAATTTGATGCCAAAGCTGACGAAGCAATCTTTTTAGGGTACTCAACTAACAGCAAAGCATATAGGATATATAATAAACGAACTCAGATTGTAGAAGAGTCTGTCCATGTTGAGTTCGATGAAGCTGACCCTGCAGGAAAGACAACTCAGCTCACTGAAGATGAACCAAGCTCAGCTTCCGCTGATCAAAATGAAGCTTCTGAGTCATCTATATAAGGGCTGACCAAAGGTAAGCAAGAGAATGAAATAACATTTGCTGACCAATCTATTCCTGCAGAGATTGTAGAAACACATGTTCCAACCAACTCAACATTACCCAAAGAAATAAAAATTCCAAGAGGACACTCGGAGAAGTCCATTCTTGATGCTGCCGACAACAAGCTGATGACAAGAGATCAGCTTAGAAAGTATCTCAGCAATGTTGCCTTCGTCTCAGTGCATGAGCCAAAGAATTTTGCTGATGTTGAGCACGATGAATATTGGATCAACGCTATGCAAGAAGAGCTTGATCAATTCACAAGAAATGAGGTATGGGATTTAGTACCTAAACCTAGGAATCAAAAGACCATAAGAACTAAGTGGGTCTTTAGGAATAAACTAGATGAGCAAGACAATGTAGTCAGAAATAAAGCCCGACTTGTAGCCCAAGGCTATAGTCAGCAAGAGGGCATTGACTACGGTGACACTTTTGCACCCGTTGCTAGGTTAGAAGCTATACGAATACTGTGTGCCTATGCTAGTTTCATGAACTTTAAACTATATCAAATGGATGTTAAAAGTGCATTTCTTAATGGCTTTATAAACGAAGAGGTATATGTTAGTCAGCCTCCAGGGTTTGAAGATCCAAAATTTCCAAACCACGTTTATAAACTCAAAAAGGCCCTATACGGCCTAAAGCAAGCTCCAAGAGCTTGGTATGAGAGGTTGACCAACTTCCTGCTGACCAGGAATTATGTTAGAGGCAAAGCTGACACAACCTTGTTCTTTAAGAAAAAGGGTAAAAATACTCTACTTGCACAAATTTACGTAGATGACATAATTTTTGGTGCTACTGACGATTCTATGTGCAAAGAGTTTAGCAAACAGATGCAAACTCAACTTCTTCCTTGGACTTCAAATCAAGCAAGGTAAGAATGGCATCTTCATAAGTCAGTCTAAGTACGCCAAAGAAATGTTAAAGAAGTTTGATATGGAAGAATGTAAGCCCATATCAACCCCAATGGGTACTGACACGGTTCTTTGTGCTGGCGAGAAAGGTAAGTCTGTAGACAGCAGGTTATATCGAGGTATGATAGGCTCTCTACTTTATCTTACTGCCAGTAGATCTGATATTCAGTACTCAGTATGTTATTGTGCAAGATATCAAGCTAACCCTAGGGAATCTCACTTAATTGCTGTAAAAAGAATTTGCAGATATTTGAAGAGCTCAGTTAATGCAGGTTTATGGTATCCAAATACAAGTGACTTCACACTGATTGGATATACTGATGCTGACTATGGACGAGATAAGCTAGAATGAAAAAGCACTTCAGGAGGATGCCAATTCCTAGGAAGTTGTCTGGTTTCGTGGTTTAGTAAAAAGCAGTCATCAGTGGCCTTGTCTATAACTGAAGCTGAGTATGTTGCTGCTGGAAGCTGTGTGGCTCAAGTCCTATGGATTAAGCAACAGCTTGAGGATTATGGTGTCAAAACAGAAACAATAGAGGTCAAATCTGACAACAAGAGTGCCATTGACTTATCTAAGAATCCAATCCAACACAGCAGGATGAAGCATGTCAGCATAAGACATCACTTCATCAGAGATCATATACTCAAGGGTGAGATCAAGCTGACTTATGTTTCAACAAATGAACAGCTTGCGGATATCTTTACGAAGCTCTTGGCTCGTGAGCAATTCAACATACTAAGGGAAGCTATCGGTATGTCTAATCCTCTTCAATAAATTCTATGTGCTAAATTGAATGTTGAGTGATTACCATGCTGAGTGATTGTGATATTTTAGTAACTGATTGCATGCTGAGTTAAGAATGACATGAAATCATCCTATGCTGAGTAGACATATATGCTGAGTGATTTCTCTTCTAAGTCGAGTTACTAAGTCCACAAACAACAATCCTACGTAAAACTGACCGCTCAGAATCACAAACGTTTGGTATTCCTAATGCTGAGTAAAACACATTTAAAACATTAAATGCTGGCACGCGCATTAATAGCTGCCTAGGATTACGTAAGCAATAATGAGAAATCCCATGCGCCGAACGTATCATAAATGACAGAATCCCTGTCGGTTGATAATCTCGAGGTTAAACGGCTATTTCAACATATAGGATTCATTAGCACCTCTATAAAAAGTGGAAGTTTTCCCACTTATCACTCTTTACACACGAAATCTTTGGCATTCGAATTCATCTCTCTAAATCCCAGAAAATTCTCAAAGAAATGGTGAAATCCCAAAGTCCTTCCGGTGGCAGTAACAACGATGACCACGCCGATGAAAACCCTAAGTCTCATCCTCAACAAGGTCAACATGACCTAACTCCAGACAGAAACCCCAAAACTGACCCAGCAACCTCTTCAAAGAAGAAGAAGGATAAGCAGCCGAATGAGAAATTCTTCATCAAGGTGTACCCAAGTGTGAAGAATCATGAGGTTCTTCGATGTAGGTGGTTCTCCCCAAGCTTCATTACACATGAGCAACCGTTTTGTGAATGGATTGCGAAAAACGGATGGACTGGACTATTTTCGCTTCCTGGAAAAACCTACCCTAGGTTAGTACGTGAATTCTACTCCAACCTTTGCGTTGATGGAAGTGATGCTGACCATCTAGTTACTCACGTTAAGGGTAAGAAGCTCACTATTACCCCTTCCTATCTCTCAAACTTGCTCCAACTTCCAAACACTGGAAAGGAATTCAGGACCACCAAAGAAAAACGTGACCACACAGTCACCTTCTGTAAACCTGCGGGGCACAAAGGGGAAATACCCAGCACGTGCATGGGACAAAACCAAAAGATGGCGCACTATATACTAACCAACTTCATCTTCCCAAAATTCAACGCAACATCATCCGCTTCAAACTTCGAGCAGTGCTTCATTTGGCACATGCGGACCTACAGCCCCCTCAACATGCCCGTATTTCTGGTAGGAGCACTCCAACGAAGCACTATCAAACTCAGGCTGGGTTCCCTAATAACCCGAATTCTTGAAGAGCACCAAATCGACGTGACAACTGAAATAGAAACGGTGGGAACAAAAATTACTACTGCGTTATTGTTTAGGTTAGTATACAACCAACCTATCAAGCCCAAGAAGGGAAAAGGGGTCGTCGAGGCAGCTCAGGGGGAAGCTGAGGGAGAAGCTGAGGAGGAAGTCCAGGAGGAAGAGGATGCTGAGCTACCTCAGAACGAGGATATTGGTGTAGATGAAGTTCCTGTCCAAGCCAAACATGAAAAGAAACGCAAGGTAATCCAAACCAGCTCAAAGGATGTTGATGCTGTCCCTAAGAAAATTCAGGTTGTCTCTAAGGGGAAGAAAATTGATGCTGACCAAGGTAAGTCAGTAGAGAAAAGGAAAAGGTAAGATGAGCATGAGGAGCTAAAAGTGAGGAAACTCCTCTGAAGAAGAAGAAGAAAACTGCTGAGTTGAGTCCAGTTGAAGCTGTTCCTCTTGGTTTTGTCGTTCCTGATGATGCTCACTTTATCAAAAGCCAAGAGATTGACCTTGAGCAAACTCCAGCTGATCAAGAAGAAGATGAAGAAGAACAAAGTGACAATGAAGGTCATCATGATTATAATGAGGATGTTGAGCAACATCAAGAAACTTATGCTGAGCACGAACAAACAGGGAATGCTGAGGAAGTTGAAAGTCCAGCTGAACAGAATGTGACAGGTGATGCTGAGCTTCTAGAGCAAGAAATAGTCAGGGAAGGGCTCAACACTGATCTTGGAATTGAATCATCACTTGATTCCATTCCTGCTGACTCCCCTCCTCCAATGGCAAGAAAGTTAAGAAGGCTTAAGAAGAAGGCCTACAAATCTCCCACTATTGACCTCCTGGATGACTCACCTCCAAGGGATGAAATCACGGACCTTACAACTACTCATTTTAGGTTCTTCTCATCACATCCCGAGCCTTCCATACAGGAAAACCAAGCCTCTGTTACTCATACCGAGCAACACGCCAAGACTCCTGAAAATCCAAACCAAGCCGAGGAAAAACTCGAAGTTCTAGCTACTCAGGGAGAAAAGCAAGCTAAGGAAAATCCTACTCAACCTAAGGTGCCTCTCCCTGCACCAACTCAAGACCATGTTGAGCAGGTAATTCTCTCTGCCGATCCACCTCCTTCCCATCCTATTGTGCAGAACATTGAGCAGTCAGCTCCTACTGCTCATCAACATCAAAGTCCAGTTGCTGACCATACTGGCACTTCAACTCAAGGACAGCACCAAACACCTCCTCAATCTGGTGAAACTAGAATTCTGGCCATTGAGGTCCATCCTGAGGCACAATTTGCCTATCTTAATGCCACTGAGTTCGGCCGTCGCATCATCGACTCGGCTCAACATCTTCTCCAGGATATAAACACTTCTCATGCCGATGCTGCTGGGTCTGCAAATGCTGAATCACAAGAGTTTTCATCTGTCACTCAGCTTCTCAATGAGATCAAGCATCTCAAAGATTTAGTAAGTGTCATGACTTCCGTCCAACTCCAGCAACCCAAGCAAGAATCCTTTGTTAAGCTGACTGAGCTGATATTGATGATGGTGAACCACATGAATTCCCTTCAAGGACAGATAAATGCTTTGCCTACCATCAACACGGGCTATGCTACCTCTGCTGAGTTAGATCATTGCTTCACCAAACTAACTTCTGAGCTGATTGGCGCTCGCGATCTTCTCTCTTCATCTTTCCAATGCACGATGGATGAAATAAGTGAAGTTGTCCGTCTTCTGAATCTGAGCAAAGAGGAGATGGAAACTGACATGGTCAAAACCAATACCATTCTCCAAACCACTCAAAGCCTATTTCGCCATGTGCGTCATACAAACGCTCAACGTGATATCTATGACAAGGCTATCATTCGAATGTACCATCAATCCTATGCCCAACTCGCGGAAGCAATGTCCTGGTTCGCTAAGTCACAAGAATACATGCTCAGTATGATCAGCTCCTCCATTCGCGTCCCAGGTTCAGTTCTGGATGATGGAGTTCCCGTGCTTGATGGGTTGTTTGAAAGCACAAAACGTCTCAAGGCATACTCCGTCAAACTAACTCGTGCTGCTCTCAATGACACCTTCATTGCACCTCCGTCTGATAGTGGCAAAATGGGGGAGAAAAGCCAAGCTGATGGAACTCAGCAAGACACGGGTGAAGCTTCAGGAAGTAAGCAGCGGAAAGACAAAGGCAAGGGAAAATTGTATCAGGCTGCTAGAAAGTAATATCTTAGTCAACTTAGGACTTAGCTTTTTCTGTATGTATGCTTGATGATTTGAATATATATTAAGTATCTTCTCCTTCAAATTGACTTAACGATTTGCGATGCTCATTAATATGCTGACCTGTCTAAAAATTGAACAAACAAAATAGCCTCAAATTAAATACTCAGTACTCCCTAACTCTGATACCAAAATAATCATGTATCAAACTGAGTAAACATTTAAACTCTTCTGAAAATTGAACTAAGTCAGGATAAACATGTCTTCTCTAAGGTTTAGAGTAAAGTCAAGACAATATATGCAACCCTTACGGGGGAGTAATTTCAGAAGAATAAAATGTAATTCAATCATGGGAATTTCAATACTGAGTTCCATAAATTAAATATTTTGCCAACATCAAAATGGGGGAGTTTGTTGAAACACCTTTCCACAAGATTTTGATTTGACAAAATCATTTAAGTTTAATCCATGATTAAGCGACAATTAAATTTAAGTGCTTTGATTTAATTGTACTAATCCGTTTGTTCAATATTGAGTATAAATATACATACAAAAAGAAACAAAGATTAAGACAGGACGAAGTCAGCATGAGAATACAACACAAGCTGAGTGAAGAGCAACTCAGCATAAGAGAAGATAAGTCATCTCCAGAATAACAGCTTCAGAATAAAGCTAAACAAAGAAGCTGAGTGAAACGAAGCTCAGCACAGAAGAAGTCTGCTCCAAGTAATAGTTTCTACAGAACGGATTTGACCATGAAAGCTGAGTAGAAAAAGAACACAGTATGAAACTTGGTGAAAATCGAAAACAGTGATTATCGAAGTCAAGTTGAGTAATCTCCAGGACAGCATGATTGATCCGTTAGTTAAAAGACAAATTCGACAACTGTCTGCACCAATAATACAAGTCTTGAATTACGCAAAAGCCAAATTCCAAGATGCATGGGTCAACTGTTCTATGCTACAAGACAAACTGCCATAAGAAAACAAAGACTGTAGGAAGAAGACAAATCTGACATCTGAAGAATTCAGAAGACAGGATTGGCCTGCACATTTGAAGCTGACCAGAGGTTTGTCCCCCAAAAGAGCCGTTTTGGACTCAACGGACAAATCAAATTCAAATGATTTGTTCCTCACATTTCAACTATAAAAGGGACAAGGATATCATTTGGAAGATTGCCGATTCACGGAAAATTACAAGTGAGAAAGATACAAATTCAAAGCACTCAAAACAAAAGAGAAAGCTTACACCAACCTTCTATTCTTTGTGTAAATGTTAGATTGATTATTTGTAATCATCTAAAGTGTTCTTTATCTTAAAAGGAACAAGTGTGTGATCAATTGTAATATTGAGAGTGTACGAGCTGCGTACTTGCTATTTAGTACTTAGTGGTAGAGAAATCTAAGTGCTGGGTTGTAGCATTTAGTAGGAGTTGAGTAGACGAATAGAGGAAGGTACTCTTGCATATTCAACTGCCTGTAATCGGTTTGAGCTCTACCCTTAAAGAGCTCAGTATTGGATTCTGAAAGCCCGGAGGATTCTGGGGACTGGACGTAGGCGGAGAGGCCGAACCAGGATAAGTAATACTGAGCAATTTCTAACTCTCTTAAATATATATATATATGTGCTTGTGTTGCTTGTGATATTTACTCAGCATATAAATTGTTAGAAGCTGACACTGAGTAAATTGGAGTGTTGAGTTGGAAGCTGACCACATAAGTGTCAATTCCCAACTCTCAAGTAAAACAGTCTTAGTCAGCATCTGACTAAAGCTGTCTTACATTAAGTTCGGCCAAGCTGACCAAAGCTGAGTTAATAAACTCACCAAAATAATTAAGTCAGCAAGATTAATTAGCAAAAAAGTTATATTAGTTCCTAACCCCCCCTTGGAACTAATCACACGGGACCAACAAGGGTATGTGCTTGATACATCGATACCCCCTACCCCGGCTTGTGATGCTCCCATCGAAGAGATCAATGCTTACCGGAAGCATAAGGCTGATGACGATCATCGGTATGCATCATACTTGCATCGATTTCGGTGTACCGAAATTGGAAAGGCAACATGAGGAGATGGATGCCTATTCCATGGTCGTGCACCTGAAAGAGTTGTTTGGGAATCAAACTCGGTGCAAATGCTATGAGATATCGAAGCAGTTATATCGGTGCAGGATGCAGGAGGGCACATCTGTAATGACACATTGTGTCAAGATGATTGGCCTTATTACCAAGTTTTCTAGTATTGGAGATGCGATGGATCATGAACTAAGTGTAGACTTACTTCTTCAATCCCTCCTCGAGAGTTATTCACAGTTCATCATGAACTACCAAGTGAATGGCTTGCAAACCTCTCTTAAAGAGCTTGCAAATATGCTCAAGACAGTCGAGCCCAATATAAAGGAAAACGAGGGAATACCGACCCTTGCTATTGAGGGATCAAATAAGAGGAAATAGAACCCTCCCAATCCTATCTATCCTAAGAAGGGCAAGGGGGCCATGCTCACCAATGCAAAGGGGATGGAAGTGAAGAAGCCCAAAGAAGAGTTCCACTTTTGTGGTGAAGATGGGCATTGGAAAAGAAACTGTTTGGAGTACCTAGCCACCCTCAAGAAGGGAAAAGCCGAAACTTCGACATCTGGTATGTTCTATATTGAAATAAATACAATTTCACAGTCTGAATCGTGGGTATTAGATACCGGATGTGGATCTCATATTTGTATGAATATGCAGGGACTCAGACGGAATAAGGAATTGATGAAAGGAAGCATAAACTTGTGAGTAGGAAATGGAGCAAGAGTTGTCACGCTCGCCATTAGAGATTATGCTTTGAGTTTGCCCTCTAGGCTTGTAATAGAATTAAGGAACTGTTTGTATGTTCCAAAAATGTCCAGAAACATTATTTCTAGTAGTTGTCTTGTTGACGATGACTTTAATATTTCAATCAAGAACAAACATTGCGAGTTTTATAAAGATGGGATTTTCTATTTTTCTGGAATATCACAAATGGGATTTATGTGTTAGATGATAAAATCTTTGTATTCGCAATTGATACCAAAAGACATAAGCTAGATAATTCAACTTACTTGTGGCATTGTCGTTTAGGCCATATAAACAAAAGATGTATGTTTAAGCTACATCAAGATGGGCTTATAGATTCAATTGATTTTGAATCATTGGAAACATGTGAAGCCTGTTTAAAAGGTAAAATGACAAAGACACCCTTTAGCAATAAAGGCGAGCGTGTATCAGACACACTAGGATTAATACATTCAGATGTATGCGGTCCTATGTCAGTCCAAGTAAGAGGAGGATTCAGATACTTCATAAGCTTCATAGACGACCATACCAGATATGGTTATGTTTACTTGATGAAGCACAAGTCTGAAGCTTTTGAGAAATTCAAATGCTTCAAGAATGAAGTAGAAAATCAAATAAGAAAAAAAATAAAGATATTTCGATCCGATAAAGGTGGTGAATATATTTCAGATGATTTTCTGAATTATCTAACTGAATGTGGGATATGCTCACAATGGACACCCCCTTATACACCACAACACAATGGTGTATCCGAAAGGAGGAACCGTACCCTACTAGATATGGTACGATCTATGATGAGCATAGCATTACTTCCAAAGACATTCTGGGGATATGCCTTAGAAACTGCCCTCTTCACCCTAAATCGAGTACCAACTAAATCCGCCAGTTCTACACCATATGAAATGTTCATTGGTAGGAAACCTACTTTCTCATTTATGAGAATATGGGGTTGTTCAACATTTGTAAAACGAATAGCATCAGATAAACTAGATTCTAAATCTGAAAAATGTTTCTTCATAAGATACCCTAAGGAAACTATGGGGTATTACTTCTATCATCCAGATGATCAGAAAGTAATAGTATCCAAGCACGCAACCTTCTTAGAGAAAGAGTTTCTCGAAGAAACAGAAAAGGGAAGCATGATTGAACTTGATGAAGTTCAAGAAGAAGAAACACCAACTGAAACAACAGAGGCGGTTGAGGAACCCGAAGCAGTCCCATTAGACGAGACTCAAGTGCCACCACCCACTCGTAGATCACAAAGAGTTCGTGAACTCCCAGTTAGATACGATTTTCTAGTGGGAGATGATGATGAGGTTCCCGTGTTAGATGACAAACCCGAAAATTATGAAGAGACTCTCACCAGTCCAGATTCTAAAGCATGGCTTGAGGCCATGAATTCTGAAATGGATTCCATGTACACTAACCAAGTGTGGACTTTAGTTGATCCACCCGAAGGGATAAAACCCATTGGGTGCAGGTGGATCTTTAAGAAGAAGACCGACATGGATGGAAAGGTTAGTACCTACAAAGCTAGGTTAGTAGCGAAAGGATATCGTCAGAAGCAAGGAATTGATTATAACGAAAATTTCTCTCATGTAGCCATGTCCAAATCAATCAGAATAATGCTTGCTATTGCCGCTTACTACGATTACGAGATTTGGCAAATGGATGTGAAAACAGCTTTCCTAAACGGAAACCTGCTTGAGGATGTATATATGATGCAACCTGAAGGTTTCACATCAAAAGATGCAACTAAGGTTTGCAAACTTCAGAGATCCATTTATGGACTCAAACAAGCATCTAGAAGCTGGAACAAACGTTTTGACGAAACCATAAAACAGTTTGGTTTCGAACAAAATTGCGAAGAAGCTTGCATTTACAAGAAAGCAAGTGGGAGCTCAGTTGCATTTCTCATATTATATGTGGACGATATATTACTAATGGGAAATGACATAGCTCTACTACAGTCGGTGAAAGTATGGTTATTAGGTAACTTCTCCATGAAAGACCTTGGTGAAGCAGCTTATATACTTGGTATAAAGATCTACAGAGATAGATCAAGAAGACTACTTGGTCTTTCACAGGCTACATACATTGAAAAGGTGCTAAATCGGTTTAGCATGCTTGAATCGAAACGAGGTAACTTGCCCATGGTACATGGGATAAAGTTAAGCAATCATCAATGTCCTAAAACCGAAGATGATAAGAAACGCATGGTTGTAATTTCGTACGCCAGTGCAATCGGTTCGATTATGTGTGCTATGCTTTGTACTAGACCTGACGTAGCATTCGCGTTAAGCATAACGAGTCCCTATCAAGGTAATCCGGGTGACGAGCATTGGAATGCCGTCAAGAACATTCTTAAGTACTTGAGAAGGACTAAAGATATGTTCCTAATGTACGGAGAAGGGGGTCTGAAAATATAAGGATTTTCATATGCCAGTCATCTCACGGATGAGAACGATTTTAGATCACAATCAGGATACCTGTTTATCTTGAATGGGGGCGCGGTCTGTTGGAAGAGTTCCAAGCAGGGAAACGTAGCTTTCTCTACGACCGAGTCAGAGTACATCGCTGCTGCGGAAGCAGCAAATGAAGCAGTTTGGATTAAGAAGTTCATTACAGAACTTGGTGTGGTGCCTGACATTGTGAATCCCATTACTTTGTACTGTGATAACAATGGAGCCATTGCACAAGCAAAGGAACCACGGTCTCATAATGCATCCAAGCATTACCTTAAGCGATACCACCTTGTAAGAGAGATTGTTGCAAGAGGAGATGTGAGAATAGAAAGAGTACCTACAGAGGACAACGTTGCAGATCCGTTGACAACGCCCTTAACCCAGAAAGTACATGATCGTCATCTAAGTTCTACTGGGATAAGTTGTAGAAACAATTGGCTTTAGTCCAAGTGGGAGTATGTTGGGGTTTAGTGTCCTATAGACAATTGTTCCAGGATATAAACCTAATGTAAATGAATTGTTCTTTATATCATTTGTTTTAATAAGATATGGTTTCATAACTGTATAAAGGCAACCTCCTTTAAAGAACTAAATAAGTCTAATAAAAGGAAATCCCTGAGTTTATTTAAAGTGATTATAAAGTGTTCATACAAGTATGAAGTGAGACAAAACATTATAATAAACTAATAAACTTAAAGCAACCCCAAGTCAAGTGATATGTTTTGAATAGGGATTGACATAACACTGTTGAGACTTGCATGTAACAATGTTTTCTGTCGAGACAGAGAGCTGATCTCACAAGCTTCAGATATGCAGATATCTGGACAGTTACATGGATCCAATGAATGGAGTTCATTAGGATTGGGGACCCGACTTGAGATAACAGGATGGGTAGATTTATCCTTGTCACATATTCATCTCATTGGTATTAATAGATATAAGTAATCCTAAGACTCAAAGGAATGTTAATTAGTGATTCTGGATTATGGAATGTGATACTTTGATCTTGTTGTAACACGATCCATAACAAGGATGACTCTGGGGTATGTACGGTAGACGTTGGGTATCACAGGAAGTAATTGCAAGATAGTTATACATTGGATTGAGCATTTGTCACTCCTGATAAATGGGAGATACGTCCAAGGATCGCTTGTGGAAGACTTAACTCTAAATCCTTACAAGGTGATAGCTTAAGACTTGAAATGCAGATTTCACTTAACCTATCTAATTGGAGTTAACTCGGCCTGTACAAGTAAAACGAACGTCTCGCTATATGTGACTTGACATTGCCCATAGTCATAAGATTCAGTTCAAGGATGTAGTTGACAAAGGATCAAATTATACTGTAACTAATACGGAAAGGTCAATCAACCTGTCTTCTTATAGCTCTAGGGGAATGTTTCGGATCTGCCAATCACAGTTCGCATACTCATTCCATTATGCAAAGATTAAATATAATTCTGAGAAAATTAATTTAATAGTTGCATACGGCTAGAAGCAATAAGAACCTAATGGGTCACACATAAGACTTGGAACCCAAAAGAGATACAAATGTTAATTAATTGACGGAAGCCCAACTGAGTCCACTAAGGGCCCAGTAGTATAGGGGGGCGATTTATGTATAATAAATACATAAAGAAATTAATTTAATTTAAACAATTATAATTAGATTATGAATTAAATTAATTATGGGATAAATAAGTTAGGAGGTTTAAGGAGATTAAATTGCTCCTATTATTATCCTATCAATAGGTTATTATTATCTTTGTAACTAAATATAATTATAGATAATAACAATAAGAATTTTATTCCGAATTAAATTCTTATTCAGTAACCTAATTCTATGTGACTAGGGTTTAGATGGAAGAGAATATATATACCCCCCCTCATGAGAATTTCGACCATGCCTAGCAATCCTGGGAGAGAGAAAATTCGGCCTCCTACCGTAAAGGATCGATTCTCCACCGCTTGCTTCCGTTCAATTGATTTTTCATCTCTTTCTCTTTATCCTTGATCTTGTGTTGATTTATTAGAGGCAATCTGCTTTGGTTGCTTTTATACGGTTGAGTTCTAATCATCTTTTGAATTGTGTTTTGTTTTGTGCTCGGGAACTTGGAGTAAGAGTTGTGGGCACTACGATTGCAATAGTAGATAGAACTTCGAAAGGTATTTCCTTTTATCCCTCTTTATATGAAATAACGCTTAACGAATCTTGGTTAAAGGAAATAGGTTAAAATTTTTATATTTCCGCTGCCAAACGTTTGCCTATTTTCCTTCAACATGGTCATGTGATTGCGTATGCTTCTCGCCAATTAAAGCAGCACGAACAGAATTATCCATTTCATGATTTGGAAATAGCAGCAGTGATCTTTGCCCTAAAGATATGGAGACATTACTTGTATGGGGAGACATGTGAGATTTTCACTGACCATAAAAGTCTCAAATACATCTTTGATCAGTGTGATTTGAATTTGAGGCAGAGAAGATGGGTGGAGTTTCTCAAGGATTATGATTGCACAATTCAGTACCATCCAGGGAAAGCAAACGTTGTAGTAGATGCTTTAAGTAGGAAATCTCTGGGTAGCTTAGCTCATCTTTCTATAGTGAGGAGACCTTTGATTGGTGATATTCATGAATTGATTGATCAAGGAGTAGAATTTGAGGCAACATCTGAAGCGTTGGTAGCTCATTTTCGTGTTAGACCTATTCTATTAGATAGAATCAAGGCAGCCCAATAAGAAGATCCTCAATTGTGTAAAGTTAGGGATGGTGTTTGTCAGGGTAACGTTTAGGACTTCGTGATTGGTGATGATGGAGTTCTTCGTTATGGGACTAGACTGTGTGAAATTTTGGAAGCACATTGTTCAGCTTATACATTTCATCCTGGTTCCACTAAGATGTATAGAGATTTGAGGGAATTATACTGGTGGAGTGGAATAAAGAGAGATGTTGCAGACTTTGTTGCTAAATGCCTTACCTGTCAGTAAGTCAAGGCAAAGCATCAAAGACCATCTGGATTGCTCCAACCATTACCCATTCCTGGGTGGAAGTGGGAGAATATTTCTATGGACTTTGTGGTAGGATTGCCTCGTACTATGGGAGGGTACGATTCCGTTTGGGTGATAGTCGACCGTTTAACTAAGTCTGCTCATTTTCTTCCTATGAAGATAACTTATGATTTCTCTAAGCTTGCTCAGTTATACATTGATGAGATTGTTAGACTACATGGAGTTCCAGTCTCTATTGTGTCGGATCGGGGTGCTCAATTCACTTCTCGGTTCTGGAAGAAATTTCAAGAAGCGCTAGTGTAGACACCGAGTCGGAGGACCTGTGACGAAAACCTGAAAACAAGACGGTTAAAGCGATTGATTCCGAAAGTTTCAAAAATAATAAAATAAATAAGTTACATTCGGTCGCTGTTGTCGATCGGATAGCTCGCGAATGCTTAACGGCACGGTGCGAGTGTTTAGCGGCGGCCGGCGCGCGTTCGACGACAGTCGGACGCCCGCTCGACGACGAAAGGCGCGCTCTCGACGTTTGTTGGACGCACGCATCAACCATGCATGGTACGCGCTCGGTGTCCGAGCAAGACACGAGCTTGGCGGCACGGGACGCGCGCTCGTTGGCCACGAGGCGTGTGCGCCCGGCAGTGCGGAACACGCGTTCGGCGGTCACGATGCGTGAACGCCCGACGGCGCGAGACGCGAGCTCGACGGCCGCGGGGCTTGCACACCCGACGACGTGAGACGCGCCCCGGCGGCCGTTGAGCGAGTGCCCGACCGCGTCGGGCGGAAGCCCAACGATAGGCAGGCGCGAGCGCCCAACCGCGTCGGGCGGACGCTCAACGGCAGTTGGGCGCGCGCGCCCAACCGCGCGTTGGGCGCTCGCCCAACGCTGTTGGGCGACCGCCCAACAATTGTTGGGCGGCCGCCCAACTATTGTTGGGCGGCCGCCCAACAAGCCTTGGACGGCCGCCCAACGGCTTTGGGCGACGCCCGATTTTACTCGGGCGTCGCCCATTGTTCCGGGACCCGTTTCCCTATAAAAAGGGGCACGGATCCCAATGCAAAGAGGAGAATTTTGGGAGCCTTTCTCACTCTAAACATTTTTAGAGAGAGAAAGTGATTTTTTTGAGAAAAATATTTTTTTTCTCAAAAATTCCGAATTTCCCAAAGTTAAATTTTTACTAAAAAACACAAAAAACCGGAAAATCACGACTCGTGGAATCAATCGGCTTCGACTATCAGATACCGAACTTGAGGTATTATCCGAGGACTAGACTCGTTTTATTTAATTTATTTTTTTTCCTTTATTTATTTTTATGTTATAATTTTATTTATTTTGTCATTTATTTATTTATCATGTTTTATTTAATTTTTCGTATTTATTTAATTCCCGTCTCGTGTTGAATAAAATTCGGTTTTGCTTTAAAATAAAAAACCTCGTTTTGATATCCCAATACGAACTGTGATTCGATAAAAAAGTAGTTCGGGTGTTAGAAACGTTGTAATTATAAGTTTTAATTTAAAAGAATTTCCGAATAATGTTTTAAAATAAAAACGTTGTTTTAGGAATTTCCGTTATTGATATGATCCATTTTTGGTAGTTCGGAAATCCAAAACGATTGAATTAGACTTAATTTAAAGCTTTTGAATAAATCTGGAAACAATTGGAGTGCTGCTATAATTTTCCGTTTCTGTCACTAATTGCTGTTTACCGACGGATTTTTCGTCGGTAAATCTGCCAAAACGTAAAAAATGCCATTTCAGTCCATTTTTCTTAACTTTTAAGCTTTTAATCCTTAATATATATATGTATAGTTATGTAATATATATTTTCAAACCATTTTAGATATTTAGTGTATATAATTATTTAGGATGTTTGTATATTATTTTTTATTCAATTTTTTTAGCATAGGTATATGTATATATATATTCTCCTTTTTTATTCATTTGAGTTATATTAGATTCTATTTTAAAAGGTTATTTATTTGGGCATTTTGGGAACTAATTAGTAAGTATTAGTATATGGATATATGTTATTTTTGGTATTTAAAACTATATTAGTTATGTATATATATAGTTTTGGGATATTTGGGTTATGTTATTGTTTATTATATGAAACTATTTTGGATAAATGTTATTTTCTTATCTAATGAGATTTATTTACTATTTCCACCTCTTTAAAGTATGAATGTATTATATCTAGTATTTTCATATATGTATTATATAGTTTCTTTTTATTAACTTTTATTTTCATATTCTCTTTTTGATTTGAATGTATATATATATGCTTAAATTATTTTCTTTATTCTTTTGGACCATTTATAGGTCCATGTTTCAAATGGGCTTTATTTGGGAGTGAATCTTGGTTTAAATGGGTTTATTATTGTAATTATAATAGGTAAAGAGTCCATTAAATAAAAGGAGAAAATAAATCACAAAAAGAGAGTTTTCAATTTAATTATTTAAACTAATGAATTTTTAGAGGTTCCTAATGTAAATAAATATAGTTGTTTTGTTAATATTTCAAATCGTTTTCAAAACACCACGTTTTAAAACCTTAATCCGTTCCAAAGGTGGATTAAGTGAACCTTGTAATTAAAATCATTTTCATTGTGAATAATCGAATATTTTGAACCATTTTCTCAAAAGAATTTGTACAAAATAAAATGGACTTGTATGTTTAACCACGTTTTCTTACTAAAGGTTTTTATCTCAAACGTTTTCAAACACTTGAGTCGTTCCAACGGCGATTCGAGTAAACTTCACCAATCGGGGTTTTAAAACGCACCTAAATCGTTCCAACGGCGATTAAGGTGCGAACCACGTAAATAAACTCGTTTTGGGGGGAAATAAGTTAGCATAGAATAAACACACAGCATGACATTTAAATAAGGTCGTAAATAAATCACTTCTTTCTTCCCCCTTCTCTGTGTATGTATAATATAAATGGGTGATTCTTTACTAATGTGGCTTTTCAATAATATATGCTCAAAACGGTTTCCAAAAAGAGAAAGAAAAGGTTTCAAATGAATTTTAAACTTAAAGAAGTATACGATTAGTCCGTTATCGCCTAACATGCTGAGTAGGAGGCCGGTGGTTCATAACCGGGCGATGTCGGGGTGCCTAGTAGCCTTTCTCCGGAAAGGAGCTAGCCTTCTCGGCTCGTACCTAAGTTTCCCGAACCCACACCGGTCTCCCGCAAGGGATCGATGTTCATTTTCCCATTCGTGGGTGGCGACTCTTCCATATCTCCGAGCTCCGGTCCTGCCGAGCAGCTTGATTCCACGATTGGTTGCTTTCGGCACCAATCACCGCTTACATCGCCATGAGGTGTCCACCCCCCGGTCCGCCCGGGAGATTAGGCCGCGGCACCTCGTCTAACAAGTGGCGACTCTGCTGGGAAAGCGAGAAATTTGATTCCGGAAGGCGTGTATTAAGCCCTTAACGGGGACGGATCGTTTTACTTCTTTTCGTATGCATTCATGTGCATTATTGCAAACCCTTTGGGTAATTTCCACGAAACCTCTAGCGAGAGTCCATTCGTCGCTCGAAAGAGGCTAGTGTAAGTTCCCCCTTACAGTAAGGCGCCAAAGGGTCCCCATCCATTCGTTAGGGGCGAATTTGTGCGGTCCTGTGAGGTCCCGCGGTCAGCCGTGTCAGGATATAGTAGCCTTAGAAGTTTCCATAGGATCACCCGTTACTATTTTTGATGTGATAAATGAATCAGTTCGTGTTTTCAAACCGCCATGATACGTGTCTAATCCTAAAGTATGTAAAGAAAATGAGACGATGCGTTAATATATACTCATGAATCGACACACTAATTACCCTAAAACATCGAAACGATTTGAACTAAAGACGACTTAGTTATCTCGTATGAATGAACATGTGCGACCCGCCTTGTCCATTTCGGTGTCCCGACGAAGGCACATGTTCAAGAAATGCGTTACGACGTAAGCACGTATTAGTATGAATCGGTTTGGTGTTGAGGATAGTTATACTTCGATTC
Organism: Euphorbia lathyris; assembly: GCF_963576675.1. NCBI lineage: Eukaryota > Viridiplantae > Streptophyta > Magnoliopsida > Malpighiales > Euphorbiaceae > Euphorbia > Euphorbia lathyris. Next base: position 46,692,548 of record NC_088914.1, read on the forward strand.
AAAAGACTATATTAACAGTAGCCGTTATTCACATTCTTTAAATAAATTGGGATAAAACGAGATCACGACGAAACGAAAACGAAGAACATTTCTGTCTTGAACGACCCTGTCGTAACGTGAAAAGTTTCGCACAAGTAGCCCATCCCTTCCGAATAAAAGACGAGCTTTTACGTTATGCCCCGTGTCGTTCTTAAGAGAAATGGACGTGTCCGCAGAAGTGACTAAGAAAATAAAAGCGAAAAATAAACTAAACGACCAAAATCATTCCGAGTCTACGATATATGTCAATCTCAAGAGTAGTTAAAGAAAATAAACCAATGCCGTTGAATACGTGCCTCGATCGAGTGTATACCCTGTTTAAAACTTTGAAGCCGAATTAAGCCAAACCATATAATTGCGCCATATGGACGAGACTGCGAGTTTTGACTAACGACTCGATCATTTCGACCGTTACCCAAAACCGCAAGAAATATGGCCCGATGTACTTGTTTGCTTAATTCGTGCCTAAAGGAAAGAAAACGGTGATGTCCTCGCTTTGAATAAGCATGCGATTCAACGAAACGTTGATTTTCTATAACCACACTAAGGTGATATATCCTGTAGATCGGAAAGAATAAGAGATTGTTGTTAGCCGAAAGAGTACCGTGCGCTCAAATAAGACTCGCCGTCTTTTCGTGTAGCAAAATGAGCAAACGAATCCTCGACGCTAAGAACAAACACGTTACGCGATGAGTCCGTTCCCTAAAATAAAATCCAAAAGTGATTCCATCACTAAATAAATGCATGGTTACGTCTCTCGATAGATCCAAAAAGATCCCGTTGTAATCCAAAAATCGAGACACGAATCCACGTGAATAAAAAGGGAACGAGTCATTTGCAATAACAAACGATTGGAATAGAAGAATAACTCGTACCACGTTTAAAAAACGAGATGTGCTCAAAGGGAGTCAAAACCCGAATTAATGCGTCTCGCAAAAGGACAAAAGACGAGTTATTCCGAAAGGACAATCCAACTTGGTCGATTTCTTAGTCACTGAACGCTGATGCGTCAAAAATGAACTGTATTGTCTGATGGGTGATTTACTTTTCCGCAATAATCGATGGCATCACGCGTCCCCTGGACCGCAATGTGAGCCAAAAAACCAAAATCCTAAGAAAGAGACCTGGACCGACGAGTGTGTGGAGGAATAAGGGTGGAAGAGAGATGTTGTGATACGTGTAAATAGAACTAACGTTTGTTCTTCTTATCTTATAATCGTAAATAAATAAACGCACACACCACGAATCATGCATATACAATCATGCATACATACTAATGGATACCGTTCGCGCAGACATCATCATTAAGCGGTTGTGGTTTCGCGAGAGTAATCGGCTTGTCAGACAGTTTGATCAGCTACGAGTAGACAGTTCAGAATCAGTAGTTGTGGCTTCTGAATCATCTTCGTCTGGGTATACTCAGTCTTCCGTTAGTATGTCTGCGACCGACGAGAAAGTGGCTGAATTGGAGAATTCTGTGAACAATATCAATGATCAGCTGGCCGCGATCTTGGCCCAGCTAGCTGAGTTAGCACTGAAGGACAACAAGAGTGGTAGTAAGCGTGCTGAGAATGAGGTGAACGATGGTCCTCGCTTTGGGAATGAGGAGGATTATCAGGATTATATCCGAAAACAGTTAGAGAAAGAGAAAGCTAAGGAAGAGGAGTGGAAGCAACACATCACACAGGAAGTGCAGGACTTGCGTGGAGGAAGTTCCGGAAGTCAGGACTTCTATAACTTGAAGAATTGTTTGTCGGCAACAGCTTTGCCTTTGAAATTCCGGCTCCCTGACATGAAAAAGTTCGATGGAACGGGAGATCCCACCGCTCACATAAATCAGTATGTTGCTGTGATGAAGCACACGATCCTGACTGAGGATCAAGTCCTAGGGTTGTTTAACACCTACCTAGAGGGGGCTGCCCTCACATGGTTCCATGCATTGCCGATGGTGACAAAGAGGGATTGGAAGAAATTAGCGAAGTCATTCATCGCTCAGTATAGCTTTAACACCATGCTTGAGGTCACTTTGAAAGAGTTAGAGAGCACTAAGCAACAGGCTGGGGAATCCTTTTCTGATTTTGTGAAAAGATGGAGGGCTAAGGCCGCAGTGATGAAACAAAAGCCGCTCGAGCAGGATCAGATCCGAATGGTGGTTGGCAACACGTTGCCGTATATCAAGAATGAGTTGCGGTATATGCCATTTACTGATTTCAATCAGATGTATAGTTGTGCCTTGACTGTTGAAGGGGATGGGGAGCCAAAGAAAGCTTATACCAAGTGGACGAAGTCTGGATATAGTGCCGGAGGGCCTAGTGCGAGTATGGAATCCGCAGCAGTGAAAGTGGTTGATCTTAATGCTATTGAAAAGAGGCGGTTCGCCAAGTTCGATCAGACCTACGCAAAAGTTTTTGAGCGTCTGCAGAAAAAGGGATTGTTGAAAGCCCTTACCCCGTATAACAAAGCTCAACCTACTCCGCAGATACAGGCTAGAGGGTATTGTGAATTCCATAGCAGTTATGGGCATACAATAGAGAATTGTGAGAGGCTGAAACACGAAATCCAAGATTTAATCGAAGAGAAGAAGATAGCTGATCCTTCGTCAGCGAACCCTTCCGTTAGGCACAATCCATTGCCTAATCATAGGGTGAGCGCGATCGGAGCTGGTTTTACAGAAACTGTAGTGATGGCATCCTTTGAGGAAGATGTAGAGGAGTTGTTGGACTCCAACGAAAAGAATAATGTGGGAAATGGTCTGTATGTGTCCTTCCTTGGTGAAGAACAAGAGGATGAACCAATGGGAGAAGGATCGGATGGTGGAGCACCATATGACGAGGATAGCGCCGAAGAGACAAGAGAAGGGTCGTCTCGAACTATTGTGCCGGAATTGGGTCTGTTTAGTGGAGGGGGAAATCCCGAGGGGCACTTGCGTGAATATATGCACGACATGTTTATTAAATCCTTCGGAGTAGATGAAATTGCCCAGTGGTTCCACCATTCGCTGGTAGGCGAGCCTCTGGAATGGTTCCATTCATTACCAGGCTCTTGCAAGCATGATTAGGATCGGTTGTCGGATTTGTTTCTAGAAAAGTACCAGAGAGTTGAGGACAGGACTGCGGAGCGCTTCGCAATGCAGATTGGACCTATCAAGCGTCTGTTGCCTAAGGTTAGCAAGTATAATGGCAATAAAGACCCAATGGAGCACCTTCACTTCTACTTGTCGGCTATGGCGCCCTTGGGTTTTAAAGAGGAAGAGATCACTAGCTTGTTTTGCAATTCGTTGATGGGTGAACCGTTAATGTGGTACATGTCGTTGCCAATGTATGTTAAGACCGATTGGGCAGCAATGACGAAGAGATTTATCAAGGAGTATACAGTATGGATGCTAGCAGAGCAAACCCCTGATTCTCCGTCTTACCAAACACCTGATGCGGTGTTAGCAATGCCTAGGTATGGTGGATACCAGGATCCTGTGGAGCATGCGAGGTTATTCCGCAATCATATGTATGACGCCGGATTTCCGCAATGTGAGTTGCATGAACATTTTCCGGAAACCTTGATGGGTGAAGCTTTATTGTGGTATCAGGGTCTATCAGAGGAGGAGATGGGTCATTGGATACCGCTCAGAAGTGCCTTTGTGTCAAGATATGAAACGTACATTCCGTGGACGGGATCCCTGGACGATTTGGACAGGATTAGGCAATTCCCCGAGGAACCGTTTGTGGATTATGTTAGAAGGTGGAGGCACCGTTATGAGCAGTGTAATGAGATAATGAGTGATAAGGTGCAGCTTATGTGCATACAACGAGGTGCTATTCCATTGGCCGCGAGAAGGATGAGTAGAGTGTCTCTCCGTAACTATGATGAGTTGATAGGTTGGGCCTTGTATGGATCGGCGGATCCCTTCTTCTTGAATCTGAATGTCCCTCACGTCATGGATTTAATGGTTGTGGACATTTGGGAGAGTTCCTCGGACGAGGAAGATGCCAATCGAAGGATCCCTATCAACATTTGGGATGAATCGGATGATGAGCCGGAAATTGCGGTAATGACGAGATCAGGTCGTGTGGCCGAGGGCAAGGCCCCTATAGTAGAGACTGAGATAGGGGAAGGGTCGGCTCCTAAGCCCAATGACCAAGTTCTTGAGCAGTTGAAGAAGACACAAGCTAAGTCTACAGTCTAGGAAGTTCTATGCCATTCTAAGTACCATCGTGAGAACTTGATGAAAGAATTGCAGAATCTGGTTATTTCCACCGATACTGAGCCGGCAGCGCTAGTAGAGGCAATTATGGCCCGAAAGAAGACTGAGATCACATTTACTAACGAGGATCTCCCAGAAGAGGGGAAGGCTCACAATAAGCCTTTGTATATCCGAGCAGAAATTAACGGAAAGAAGACTAGTTGCGTGATGGTCGATGATGGATCAGCCATCAATGTTTTTTCTTTGAAACTCTTGTCGAAGTTGGGAGTGAAGAGAGGAGACCTGACAGCCTCTGAAACTGTGATTAGAGCGTATGATGACAGCCGTAGGCACATTGAGGGAGTCTTCAAGGCCAAGTTGAAAGTAGGGCCACATGAAGAAGAAACTGAGTTCACCGTGCTGGATATACCGGTAACCTTTGCTGTACTGTTGGGACGCCCTTGGTTCCATAAGCTGGGAGGTGTGCCCTCCACGCTCCACCAAATGATTAAATTCCCCTTCGGGGAGGAGATAGTGACAATCAGAGCTGAGAAATTGAGCTCGGTGGCAGCATTGGGAATTGAGCCTCAACTTTTCTCCGGATTCCAAGTCTCTGGGATTTATGAGTCCAGCATGACCACCGATGTGGTGAAGATGATGAAGGGAGGTTTCATCCCAGGAATGGGTTTAGGAGCACACCATCAGGGGTTGCCAGAATTTCCGGATTTTAAGAGTCAGAAACCCCGGAGGGGTTTGGGATATGAGCAGGGAGGTCCGTCCAATGTGAGTGGTGAAGGAAAAGTGGGCCTAAGGAAGTACTTCGTGAACGAGGGGCATGGAAAGGCGTATTCAGGGACCCCCGAGGCATGGACTAGCATAGAAGGGAAGATTCTGCCGGGGTTCAAAATCTTCAATGATGTTGCCGACTGGGGCAAAGGAAAGGCGAGCTGCTTTGTCGAGGAGATTATGGTGCTAGACTTGAATGCCGAGGAGCAAGTCATCACTGAAGCAACTGCGGGAGCGGTGGACGAGCCCAGTACCTCCAAGGTTCATGAGGAGCCCGAGAACCCTGATGATGAAAATTGTATTACTGCTTTATTTGATTCAGATGATGTAATCACCCAGGCTATCAATGAAATGAATTCTGATTTTGCTTACTTGCTTGATGTTGATCATGATCATTCCATGCATTCTCATTCATATAACATGCCTACATTTGAAATCAATACGATAGAAATGTCAACTTTCAATCTTGGTACGGATGAAAATCCTAAACTTATACAAATTGCTCAAGCATTAACTATTGAAGAGAGAAAACAATTTGAGAGAATAATTAAAAAATACGAAATTGTATTCGCTTGGACATACGAAGACATGCCTGGAATTGATCAATCTATCGTAAATCACCGCATTCCAACTTACCCCGAAGCAAAGCCCGTAAAGCAGAAGCTCCGACGTATGAGACCAGAATGGGCAGATAAGATCAGAGAGGAGGTGAAGAAGCAGTTAGAAGCAGGATTCATCGAAGTGATCGATTATCCCCCTTGGGTCGCAAATGTGGTGCCAATCGCAAAAAAGGACGGCAAGGTGAGGATGTGCGTTGATTACAGAGATCTTAACAAGGCATGCCCCAAGGATGAGTTCGCATTGCCTCATATCGACGTATTGATCGACAGTGCAGCGTCAAGTGTATTACACACGAATGTGGATGGTTTCATGGGCTACATGCAAGTTCAAATGGCCGAAAAGCACAAAGCAAAAACCTCGTTCACAACTGAGTGGGGGACATACTGTTACAGAGTAATGCCGTTTGGTTTGAAAAATGCCGGGGCAACTTACCAGCGAATGGCCACAGCACTGTTCCATGATATGATACACAAGGAGGTAGAAGTCTATGTGGACGATATGATGGTCAAATCAGAGACAAGAGAAGGGCATTTTGCCGCGCTCGAGAAGTTTTTGGCCCGAATTGCAGAATTCAAGCTAAGGTTAAACCCGAAGAAGTGCTTTTTCGACGTTTCGTTGGGGAAAATCTTAGGCTATGTAATCGGAAATAAGGGAATCGAGGTGGATCCTGATAAAGTGAAGGCTATACAGGAGATGCCGGCGCCGAGAAATGAGATGGAAGTGAGAGAGTTTCTGGGGCAGGTTCAGTATATCAGTCGGTTCATAGCAAGACTCACCGCAATCTGCGAGCCAATCTTTAAGTTGCTAAGGAAAGACCAACCCGCTATTTGGAATGATAAGTGTCAGCAAGCTTTGGAGAGCGTCCGGAGCTATTTGTCTAATCCGCCAGTGCTGAGACCGCCTAAACTGGGAAAGCCGCTTCTCCTCTACGTAGCAATTGAGGAGCGATCTATTGGGGCAATGTTGGCTCAAGAGGGAGACACCGGTGTGGAGCACGCGGTGTATTATTTGAGTAAGAAATTCCTGGAGTACGAGCTCAAGTACAACATGATCGAAAAGACATGTGTGGCAGTAGTATGGTTGACAAAGAAACTGCGGCACTATTTCCAATCGTACAAAGTGATCATTATTTCTCGGATGGACCCCGTGAAGTATCTATACCGAACTCCATCCTTGACGGGGAAGTTAGCCAGATGGTTGTTGCTTTTATCCAAGTTTGACATTGAATATGTGACGAAGAAGGTTATCAAAGGGAGGGCCGTGGCAGAATTTCTGGCAAACCAACCCCTGAATGTAGAGGAAGAAGAGATAAGTTATGATTTCCCCGATGAGCACTTGAACGCAATCGAAGTCATACCGTGGAAAATGTTCTTCGACGGAGCAGTTAATTCGAATGGAGCTGGAGTTGGAGTACTACTTATCTCACCAGAGGGAGAAAGGATCCCGATGGCCAAGAAGTTGTCGTTCCCTCTTACCAATAATATGGCCGAATATGAAGCGTGCATTTATGGCTTAGAGTCATTAGCAGCACTGGGAGCATCATATGTCGAAATTTGGGGTGATTCCAAGTTGATCATCGAACAGGCACAAGGAAACTGGGAAGTAAGGGAAGAAAGGCTACGTCCATATCTAGATCAGCTAGAAGGGTTGGCACAAAGATTCAAGGAATGTCGTTTCTATCATATTCCTCGAGCACAGAACCAGGCGGCGGATGCTTTGGCCACTTTGGTGTCAGTTTGGGACAACCCCCGAAACCTTGCCTCGAAACCGTTGGTATTGAGAAGATCTCACAAACCATGCTACGAGGACGTAATGCTGTTAGGGGCAGATGAAAAACCATGGTATTTCGATATCGTGAACTTCATGAAGCATGGAACATATCCGGCAGAGTCAGAACCGAGGGATCAAGCTGTGATTAGAAGGCTAGCTCGTCAGTTCGTCATCCATAACGACTTGCTTTACAAAAGGCACATTGATGGATTACAACTAAGATGTTTGGATGCGGGAGAAGCCCGCGAGGCAATGGAATCAGTACATTCAGGAATTTGTGGAGCCCATATGGGGGGAGCAGTACTAGCTAAGAAAATTATTAGGCAAGGCTTCTATTGGCTCACCATGGAAAGAGATTGTAACGAGTATGCAAAGAAATGTCACGATTGTCAAATCCACGGCGATTGCAGTCATCTTCCGGCCATGGAATTACATGTGTTAGCACCTATTTGGCCATTCGCTGCCTGGGGCATTGACATCATCGGCGAAGTAAGGCCTAACGCTTCAAATGGACATAAGTTTATTGCAGTCGCCATCGATTATTTCACCAAGTGGGTAGAAGCAGAGTCGTTTAGCAAACTGGGATCCAAGCAAATGAGAAAGTTCATTGAAAAACACTTGATCACCAGGTTCGGAGTGCCTCATCACATGATTACGGATAACGGGGTCCAGTTTCAGGGGGAAGTAAGGAATCTTTTCCGAGAATATGGCATTGAACATCACAGATCTTCTCCGTACCGTCCACAAGCTAATGGGGCAGTAGAAGCAGCTAATAAGAACCTTAAAAGGATTCTCGTAAAGACGGTGGAATCACATCAGAACTGGCATGAGCATCTCCCACTCGCGTTGTGGGCTTATCGCACGACAATTAGAACCTCGACTGGGGCAACGCCATTCTCCTTGGTATACGGAACAGAAGCAGTCCTGCCGATTGAGATCGAAAAGCGATCGTTGAGAATCGCAGTGGAGGCAGAAATTGCCGAGGCAGAATGGGTGAAGATGCGATGTGAGCAGTTGGCTCTAGTTGATGAGAAAAGGATGGAAGCACTCTACCATGTACAATTATATCAAAGAAGGATGGCTCGGGCTTTCAATAAAAAAAGTCAAGACCAGCCCTATCAAAGAAAGAGATTTGGTGCTGAAACAGATCCGTGTGACGCACACCGACCCGAGGGGGAAGTTCAGGCCTAACTGGGAAGGACCATTCGTCGTGAAGAAGATACTAAGCAAAGGAGCGGTGAAGTTAACCACAATGGACGGCATGGAATTCTCCGAACCTACCAACATGGATAGGCTTAAGAAATACTTTTCGTAAAAAAAAAAATAAAGAAAAATTCCCGATAGGTTGAAAACCCACAAAGGGCGACCTATGCAACAATAAGGGAAATCCCAATGGGTGAAAACCCGAAAGGGCACTCATTTAAAAATTCCGGGATAGTAAAAGGAGAGGAGAAAAATCGCCGGGATCCGAAAACCGAAAGGCGGGTCCTGGTAACAATAGTTATGACTTGAGCAATTACAAAAACAATGTATAAGAGACTAAGTATTTCTGTTGTTTGTAAATAAATAAAGGCATGAATATATTTAACGAGAATGATTGGAATCATCATAATCTACTGAATGCATGGTAATATGAATCACGAGTTATACATTTCCTATCCTACTTTTCACAAAAAGCCTACCTACTATCCACCCCACTCCCTATACATCAGCTATACATCGGGGAAACTCCAATAAAACCTACAAAACAATAATGAAAGCTACAAAGCAATAATGAAAGCTACAAAGCAATACATAACGAGCCTAATACGGAGGGAAGTCCCAATAGTCCTCAAAATCTCTCAGGTGTGATGCCCGCTCCGCAGATAGTGCCTCCTCGGCAGCACGCGCTCTCTCATCAGAGGCGCATGCTCTCTCATCAGCAACTCGTGCTCTCTCCTCTGCAGCAAGGCGCCTGATCGACTCATCACGCGCCCTCTCCTCGACGGCAAGGCGACCCTCAGTCTCCCGTCGCATCATCCCTGACCAGTGGTCATTTCTCTCCTGATACACCTGACCAACCCGGGCGTCGGCCTCCCGCACCAACTCGCTCTGCCTCCGCTCGTGGGCATGCAGATCACTCTACAGAAAAAGAAGAAAAAAAAAACAGATAAAAAGCAGCATAGGCAAAAACATAAATCATACATACATGCATACATTCCACTACACTAAAGTAAAGTAATGATACATACCAGGTGATCGGTGCAGCGCAAGCTGAGGCGATCTCGTAGGTAACCAGACAGCCCCACGTAATCCGTACAAGTCTCCCTCGTGGTCAGAGAAGCGTCTGAGGGATCAAATGGGACCCTCGAGGAGAAGATAGGAGGAGCCGCCTCGAATCCCGCATAAGCTGCCCCGGACTCGTCATAGCAAATCGTGGCATAATCTCTCCCGTAGTCTGGTAGGGGCACGCCTAGGGAAGACCTCTCCGGTCGGGCAGCACTGGAGGACTCACCGACGTAGTAGGGCTGCTCGCACACAGGCGTCTGAGCTCGAGTACCGTCAAAGAAATCAGATAAATGGGCACTCCTCCAGGACCCCTCCTGCAAAAAAAAAAACACAATAAAAACCCCTAAACATCTCATGAATGAAAGGTAAAATAAGAAGGGGGTGGAACCACTTACCGGGACCTCCTCCTGACCGAAGACTGCCGCGACAGCCTCCCTCGAAAATACATCTGCCACCGGATCCACCTCCATCGCTGCCGCCGGGGCATCCCTCGCGCTCAGCAGAGTAGATAAGTAAGGCTCACGGCCCCCGGCGTGAATCCACACCGCTCTACCAACAAACCGACGGGTCAAGTCCCGACGAACGGTCGATAAAGGCATGGTCCACACCGCGAACATAGAGACGGGGATCTCACCCGGTGTCCAGTGAGCGTCCCTAACTCCAGTGATGCCTCGATCCCCTAAATACCATGCCCGCACGCAGGGGCCGGTGAGCACACACTGCTGCTCCTGGATCATCGATACATATGTATAATCGGGGCCGAAGTCGAGGTCGTCTCACCTGAACTTAATCTAAAAAATGCACAAAGAGAAAGTCAGAAAGACTCAAATAAAAACCGAGCATGATTAGGCAAAATCTACCTGTGTGAGGGTCAGCGAGTCGATCCAATCTAGGAGCCGTGGCACCGTCCGACTCCTTTCGGCGCTCAAGTCAAAATCCCTCCATCGAGTCATGAAAGGCGGCCTCGGTACTCTCGGTCGAGATCGAGACCGGCTGGGAAGGATGTGCCTCTCATACGCCCACACCTGCGGTAAAAACAAGGACTAGGAGTGTGAAAAAACGCGAAGAAGATAAGACGGGCAAGTCAAGAAGGCGTCACGTACCAGCAGAGCAAAGGTGTAACCACCGAAATCCTTGCGCTTCCGGCAAGTCAGATCCAAAAACTTGTAGAGAAAGGCTAAGCCTGCCCCTGCCCAATCGTAGGAAGCCGCTGCATCCAAATCGCTGAGTGCCTGAATGAGACCCGCATGTACCTTTCCACCCTTCGTGCGGAAAATCGTCTCACTCAGAGTATACACTAAGAAGCTGCGAACCGCCAAGTCGGTATCGTCTGTCTCGCAGAAATCTCACCGACTCAAGAGGCTCGCAGTGGAAATAAACTTCGCTGGAGTAGATTTGGCGCAAAGACGAACTCCCGGTCCAATCAAGGCAATGAGCCTAGCAAGGTCGACCCGTGGTCGCATCATATCGAAATGGAAAGGAACGGGAGTGTTGCTCCCTCGCAACCCTGTCAGCAGTGAGAAATCTCTGGGAGAGATGGTCATCTCCCCAAAAGAAAGGTGGAAGGTGTGGGTCGAGTCAACCCATCGCTCACATAAGGCCCGTAGGCCGAAACGATCGCATACCCCGTTGGTGCGGGGCAACGCTGCAATAAAAGGCTCGAAGCCCAACTCATGCACACGGGCCCTCGCCGCGGCACCCAGTCTGGCATACCACGAGTGAATCTCGACAGTGGTCCCCGAAATCTCAATAAACTAAAAAGGGACAAGACAAGAAAATTTAAATACAGCTCCTAAAGCATGCAATTGATGAGAACGCGTTAAGTCTAGGTATTCTTTCATTATCTAACCTAGAGACATCCGGTCAGTTAGGACCAATTTTCTGTAAAAACCTCTCCTTTAGGGTCGTCCATGTAAGGTTTAGTCAATTCTTTAACCCACTCTCGTCTGCATAGACGAGGGACATAGATTAGGTTTACACTCACATGCATTAGTTAAGTTTGCACTATTCACGTTTTTTTACTATTCACGTGCACTATTCACGTTTTTACTATTCACGTGCATTAGTTAAGTTTTTACTATTCACGTGCACTATTCACATTTTTACTATTCACGTGCATTAGTTAAGTTTTTACTATTCACGTGCACTATTCACGTTTTTACTATTCACGTTTTACTATTCACTATTCACGTTGTTTTTTACTGTTAGCATGCATAAATTCGCAGTGTCACTATTCACATGCATATAGCGCGCGTTCTTACAAAAATAAACAAGTGCTACTTGTAAATAAAGGAATTCATGTTTTCTAGCTAAAGTCCTCTAAGGCAGTCTAAGGGTTAGCATGCAAATCCTGTTCGAATAGGAATGCTAAAGCCTAGAGTTCGAATCAAATAAAAGTGAGAAATTACTTACCTCGTTGCAGCGTGTCCTGCTCAAATGCGTCGTAAGGTCGTGGAAGGTATCCACTCTATCCAGGTTTACGTAAACCTCGTCCATGCCTCTAGTGCCATCCCATTCATCCAAATCCATCCCGAGAATAATCCAAATCGAAGTCTAGAGAGAGAAAGAAGAGAGAGAAGGGGTGGGGTTGAAATGAAACCCCACCACCTTATATAGGAAGAGGGAATGGCATTCCCGTAAATAGTGAAAAATGTACGATTTGACATAAAGGTAAAAAGTAAATAATTAATTACTAGGTGCACAGACCTCCGATTGGCAGTCCGTTTCAGCCTTCATTTCTCCCAGACAGCAACCAACATTGTCAAGATATGAACTCCAAACAACAGTCAATTTTTACGGAACAGTGACACCAGTCAAAATACAGACAACAGTCAACAGAAAAATAATCGTTAGTCTATATCATTCCAGACTAAAATACGTCCCCATTAAACCTCCGAGATGCTAGCTCCAGTAAGAAAATACAGACAACAGTGTTGTAGAAGAATCCAGAGACAATCCCCGCTTTTGAGCCATCTTACTCACGGTCGTAGACCGGAGTTGCTTTTGAGCCATCTGACTCACGGTCGTAGACCGGAGTTGCTTTTGAGCCATCTGACTCACGGTCACAGACCGGAGTTGCTGAGCCATCTGACTCACGGTCGTAGATCGGAGTTGCTTTTGAGCCATCTGACTCACGGTCGCAGACCGGAGTTGCTTTTGAGCCATCTGACTCAAGGTCGCAGACCTGAGTTGCTTTTGAGCCATTTTACCCGCGGTCGTGGACCAGGGTCGATTTTGAGCCATCTTACTCTCGATCGTAGACCAGAGTTGCTTTTGAGCCATCTTACTCTCGGTCGTAGACCAGAGTTGCTTTTGAGCCATCTGACTCAAGGTCGCAGACCTGAGTTGCTTTTGAGCCATTTTACCCGCGGTCGTGGACCAGGGTCGCTTTTGAGCCATCTTACTCTCGGTCGTAGACCAGAGTTGCTTTTGAGCCATCTTACTCAAGGTCGCAGACCTGAGTTGCTTTTGAGCCATTTTACCCGCGGTCGTGGACCAGGGTCGCTTTTGAGCCATCTTACTCTCGGGCGTAGACCAGAGTTGCTTTTGAGCCATCTTACTCAAGGTCGCAGACCTGAGTTGCTTTTGAGCTGTCTGACTCACGGTCGCAGACCGGAGTTGCTTTTGAGCCATCATCCTCGCAGTCGCAGACCAGGGTCGCTTTTGAGCCATCTTACTCGCGGTCGCAGACCTGAGTTGCTTTTGAGCCATCCCATTAACGGTCGTAGACCGAAATTGCTTTTGAGCCATTCTTACCCATAACCAACGTACGCTAGATTCCGAGAAAAGAACATTCATCGACGGCCACTCCAAAGGTGACGATGGAAGGAATCAGAGAACGACACCGGAGCGCGCAGCGCGAAGGTCAGGTATGCTCCCTCCTACTCTTTACGTGTCTTTTACTTTTATATGTTTTACATTGCATGTGTTATGTTAGCAAAAAACGTTTTCGAAACACACACATCACTGTCAAAATAGAAAAGTAGGGGCAACTGTAGACACCGAGTCGGAGGACCTGTGACGAAAACCTGAAAACAAGACGGTTAAAGCGATTGATTCCGAAAGTTTCAAAAATAATAAAATAAATAAGTTACATTCGGTCGCTGTTGTCGATCGCATAGCTCGCGAATGCTTAACGGCACGATGCGAGTGTTTAGCGGCGGCCGGTGCGCGTTCGACGACAGTCGGACGCCCGCTCGACGACGCAAGGCGCGCTCTCGACGTTTGTTGGACGCACGCATCCAACCATGCATGGTACGCGCTCGGTGTCCGAGCAAGACACGAGCTTGGTGGCACGGGACGCGCGCTCATCGGCCACGAGGCGTGTGCGCCCGGCAGTGCGGAACACGCGTTCGACGGTCACGACGCGTGAACGCACGACGGCGCGGAGCGCGAGCTCGACGGTCGCGGGGCGTGCACGCCCGACGACGTGAGACGCGCCCCGGCTGCCGTTGAGCGAGTGCCCGACCGCGTCGGGCGGAAGCCCAATGGTAGGCGGGCGCGAGCGCCCAACCGCGTCGGGCGGACGCCCAACGGCAGTTGGGCGCGCGCGCCCAACCGCGCGTTGGGCGCTCGCCTAACTCTGTTGGGCGACCGCCCAACAAGCCTTGGGCGGCCGCCCAACAAGCCTTGGGCGGCCGCCCAACGGCTTTGGGCGACGCCCGATTTTACTCGGGCGTCGCCCATTGTTCCGGGAGCCATTTCCCTATAAAAAGGGGCACGGATCCCAATGCAAAGAGGAGAATTTTGGGAGCCTTTCTCACTCTAAACATTTTTAGAGAGAGAAAGTGATTTTTTTGAGAAAAATATTTTTTTTCTCAAAAATTCCGAATTTCCCAAAGTTAAATTTTTACTAAAAAACACAAAAAATCGGAAAATCACGACTCGTGGAATCAATCGGCTTCGACTGTCAGATACCGAACTTGAGGTATTATCCGAGGACTAGACTCGTTTTATTTTATTTAATTTATTTCTTTTCCTTTATTTATTTTTATGTTATAATTTTATTTATTTTGTCATTTATTTATTTATCATGTTTTATTTAATTTTTTGTATTTATTTAATTCCCGTCTCGTGTTGAATAAAATTCGGTTTTGCTTTAAAATAAAAAACCTCGTTTTGATATCCCAATACGAACCGTGATCCGATAAAAAGGTAGTTCGGGTGTTAGAAACGTTGTAATTATAAGTTTTAATTTAAAAGAATTTCCGAATAATGTTTTAAAATAAAAACGTTGTTTTAGGAATTTCCGTTATTGACTATGATCCATTTTTGGTAGTTCGGAAATCCAAAACGATTGAATTAGACTTAATTTAAAGCTTTTGAATAAATCTGGAAACAATTGGAGTGCTGCTGTAATTTTCCGTTTCTGTCACTAATTGCTGTTTACCGACGGATTTTTCGTCGGTAAATCTGCCAAAACGTAAAAAATGCCATTTCAGTCCATTTTTCTTAATTTTTAAGCTTTTAATCCTTAATATATATATGTATAGTTATGTAATATATATTTTCAAACCATTTTAGATATTTAGTGTATATAATTATTTAGGATGTTTGTATATCATTTTTTATTCAATTTTTTTAGCATAGGTATATGTATATATATATTCTCCTTTTTTATTCATTTGAGTTATATTAGATTCTATTTTAAAAGGTTATTTATTTGGGCATTTTGGGAACTAATTAGTAAGTATTAGTATATGGATATATGTTATTTTTGGTATTTAAAACTATATTAGTTATGTATATATATAGTTTTGGGATATTTGGGTTATGTTATTGTTTATTATATGAAACTATTTTGGATAAATGTTATTTTCTTATCTAATGAGATTTATTTACTATTTCCACCTCTTTAAAGTATAAATGTATTATATCTAGTATTTTCATATATGTATTATATAGTTTCTTTTTATTAACTTTTATTTTCATATTCTCTTTTTGATTTGAATGTATATATATATGCTTAAATTATTTTCTTTATTCTTTTGGACCATTTATAGGTCCATGTTTCAAATGGGCTTTATTTGGGAGTGAATCTTGGTTTAAATGGGTTTATTATTGTAATTATAATAGGTAAAGAGTCCATTAAATAAAAGGAGAAAATAAATCACAAAAAGAGAGTTTTCAATTTAATTATTTAAACTAATGAATTTTTAGAGGTTCCTAATGTAAATAAATATAGTTGTTTTGTTAATATTTCAAATCGTTTTCAAAACACTACGTTTTAAAACCTTAATCCGTTCCAAAGGCGGATTAAGTGAACCTTGTAATTAAAATCATTTTCATTGTGAATAATCGAATATTTTGAACCATTTTCTCAAAAGAATTTGTACAAAATAAAATGGACTTGTATGTTTAACCACGTTTTCTTACTAAAGGTTTTTATCTCAAACGTTTTCAAACACTTGAGTCGTTCCAATGGCGATTCGAGTAAACTTCACCAATCGGGATTTTAAAACGCACCTAAATCGTTCCAACGGCGATTAAGGTGCGAACCACGTAAATAAACTCGTTTTGGGGGGAAATAAGTTAGCATAGAATAAACACACAGCATGACATTTAAATAAGGTCGTAAATAAATCACTTCTTTCTTCCCCCTTCTCTGTGTATGTATAATATAAATGGGTGATTCTTTACTAATGTGGCTTTTCAATAATATATGCTCAAAACGGTTTCCAAAAAGAGAAAGAAAAGGTTTCAAATGAATTTTAAACTTAAAGAAGTATACGATTAGTCCGTTATCGCCTAACATGCTGAGTAGGAGGCCGGTGGTTCATAACCGGGCGATGTCGGGGTGCCTAGTAGCCTTTCTCCGGAAAGGAGCTAGCCTTCTCGGCTCGTACCTAAGTTTCCCGAACCCACACCGGTCTCCCGCAAGGGATCGATGTTCATTTTCCCATTCGTGGGTGGCGACTCTTCCATATCTCCGAGCTCCGGTCCTGCCGAGTAGCTTGATTCCACGATTGGTTGCTTTCGGCACCAATCACCGCTTACGTCGCCATGAGGTGTCCACCCCCCGGTCCGCCCGGGAGATTAGGCCGCGACACCTCGTCTAACAGCTAGGTACAAGACTTCAGTTTAGCACAGCGTTTCATCCTCAGACCGACGGTCAGTCAGAAAGGACTATTCAAACTCTAGAGGATGTGCTTCGAGCTTGTATCTTTGATTTTGGTCAAAATTGGGATCATCATTTACCTTTGGTAGAGTTTGCCTATAACAATAGCTATCAAGCTAGCATTGAGATGGCACCTTATGAAGCTTTGTATGGTCGTAAGTGTCGATCACCGATTTGTTGGGATGAGGTTGGAGAAAGGAGACTCACTAGACCCGAGTTGATATAGTTGACTTCAGACAAAGTTCGTGTTATCCGTGAGAGACTGTTGACAGCTCCAAGTACTCAAAAGAGTTATGTTGATCCAAGACGTAAGAATGTAGAATTTCAGATCGGTGATCATGTGTTTCTTAAGGTCTCTCCGATGAAAGGAATCTTGCGGTTTGGCAAGAAGGGAAAGTTGAGTCCACGATATGTAGGTCCGTTTGAGATTCTTGAAAGGATTGGTTCAGTTGCATATCGGTTAGCTCTTCCACCTGATTTCTCTAAGGTTCACCCTGTATTCCATATATCGATGCTTAGGAAATATATTCCAGATGTTTCCCATGTCTTGCAACCTCAAACTATCCAAATTAGAGATGACCTATCATATGAAGAACAACCCGTCGGCATCCTAGACAATCAAGTTCGAAAGCTGCGTTCAAAAGAAATTCCTTTAGTTAAAGTTCTTTGGAAAAACCACTCTAGTAGTGAAGCCACTTGGGAGACTGAATCCGAGATGCGAATTAGATACCCTCATTTGTTTGATATTTCAGGTTAGTGTCCTTATAAATTTTAATTCGGGGACCGAAATCATTTTAGGGGGGAAGATTGTAATATCAGGTTTTTTAAAGTACTTTTGAAAATAGTATTGTTTTTTATAAAATATTACGAAAATACCATCTTATTTTTTTTAATTATATTTTATAAATAACTTAATTATTTTAGAAAACCTAAAATATATAAAACTTCTTTAGAGGGAGCAGCCGCAACCTCCTCATTCTTAAATCATGTTTGAACTTTTGAAACCAAAGCTTTTGGCAGACCTGTTCTTCCATAAATAATTCCTATTTGTGATATACAAGTAAGTGATTTTACCTTTTCTTCCTTTTACTCATCTATGCTATTAATATTAGAGATCCTTCTTTTGTTATTAAAATAATAATAGTAAAAAAAACTAATGAGCTGTGTGGAATCGGCGGTCTTCTACGGAGAGCCATCCATCTGTACTTCACGTTTTTTATGAAATTGATTTTTGTCCTGTTTGTTTTGTCCCATATAAGTTAATGGGTTTTACATTTAGTTCAAAGATATAAATTTTGATTTTATTTTATTAGGATATGATGGGTACAAATGGAATTCAAGAATTGTAATTACACCATTTTGGTGTTGTGCATCCAAATCATGGTTTCTTCACATTGAATATTTTATATAACGGAAATTTGGTTTTAATTGAGAGTTGGGTGCTTTGAGTTTTCAACTTTTTTTTCAAATTGTTTTCATATTATTAGTGTTGGTTTTATGGTTTTGAATTCTCTTAATTGGTGATTCATTAAGGTTTAATTAATTCTCCCCTAATATGTTAATGGTCCCTATTAGATAAGATATGATTAAGCTTAGTATTAATTCATTCTCCCTTTGTGAACCAATAGGAAATTCTGATACTCCTTCAGTTGATTGAGAGACGAGCTTTACGGTTCTTGCTTCTGTTTAAATTCCAGGTGAGTGGTAATTATAGTACACGACACTGTTTGATTGAAATATCAAATTGTTTATCAAAAATTGACATTTGATTATATGTTTCATTTATAAAAGCGTAGATTTGAACCTTCTGTTTACTAAATATCCTTAGTATTAGAGCGTATATTCTGGGAACAACCCTTTAGATTTGATTTGTTTTATTATCAGTTACAATGAAATTATTAAAATCTGATTTGATACGATTTGACATTTCTGATACGCGAATTATCGCGGTTATTACTTTTATTTAGAAATCTGATAATTCGTTCAGTTAGTTATGATTTTTCTGACATATATATGTATCTATACTATATATTTTCAAACTGGTATAGGTGCTCAGTATATCTGCATCTGTTATCTTGCCTCTCACCGATCTTCATAACATTAGGACTTTGCATCTGTCTTCGAGTCATTATGTCAGTTGTCGGTTTTGTCGTCAGTTGCGTCAATATTAGAATCATGCATAAGATCGGTGAAGGCAAATATCTGTTATCTGTATCTGTTATTGGTAGCGCGCTTAGCTTTTATCTGGCCCTGGTGGTTTGCAGTATCACCACTCTATTACATTGTACCATGTGTTTTAAAGCTTTTGCCTTATTTCCTGA
Organism: Euphorbia lathyris; assembly: GCF_963576675.1. NCBI lineage: Eukaryota > Viridiplantae > Streptophyta > Magnoliopsida > Malpighiales > Euphorbiaceae > Euphorbia > Euphorbia lathyris. Next base: position 46,711,647 of record NC_088914.1, read on the forward strand.
TTATTCTAATATTTGAAATATTTTGAAGGGCTTCACTATTATGTTTGACAATTGATTACTAGTATTTGAATTGATCATCTTATATTGACCCTTTAGTTTAGCTGGTTTTGAAATACTATATTTTGAACTGTAATGGTCATGATTTAAGAGTATCAGCATGCCTCCCCGGTTCCTTTTCTGTTGTGTGCTATAGCTACTGCTCACTGAGGTTTTCGCTCGTATAGACGAAAATCTCATACCACGTTGAATCTTTCTTTTTCAGATTAAGGTTCCTGTTCGTGAGGTAACCCTTGGATTGATGTTGAAGGAGACTACTTAATAATTTAGCTTTATATTATTTTTGGAGACTTTTGATTATTGAGATTTGACTTGAATAGTTAGGTTCCTTTAAGGTTTATGATGTAATTTCAACGAATTGATATTCTGTTAGTTAATTTTGGAATTTCCATTAGTTCAGAATTAAGGCTAGCATAGGTTAAAGTTAATTTAATTTATGCGGCAGTCATGGCCTGGGTTGGGTCATGACAGATCTAACACGTCAACATGCAATTATTCTGAAACCTAATTTATTCATCTAAGTAGATTTTAATAGAAATACCCAAAATACCCTTATATCCGGGATTCCTTTTATCTTCATTTGTAAAATGTCAGAAATAGTAAATTTACCAAAATAGAAACCTACACTATCCGGATAAAAAAACATGGATATGCCCGTCTGTTCCCTATTACTGATTTGAGAAGATCCCCGATCGGTAAGTAGGGGTGAGCAAAATAACCGGTAATCGATTACCAACCCGATAACCGAACCGAAGTTTTAGTTTGGTTCGGTTATTTTCACATTCTGGTTCGGTTTGGTTTTAATTTTAGTTTAGTTTGGTAATCGGTTATTGGTTCGGTTACTGAAAAAATATATTGGTATAACCGATAACCGAACCGAACTTATTATATAAATATAAAAAATATAATTTTATTTTTACATATATAAATAACTTATAAAATATAAAATCCAACTCCTAAAAAATATGCTTTTATCTTTATATATATAAATTTTGATTCATTAGTTTTTAATTTTTTCGATTGTAACTTTTATATAAGAGCATTATTTGAAAACCAATTAACAAAAATATACAAAAAATTAAATATTATGAGTTTTCAGCTATTCGGCCAGTAACCGAATCGAACCAGAAATTTTCGATTGAATAAAATTCAGCTACCAATCTTATTTGGTTCGGTTAACCAAAAACTCGGTTTGGTTAGTAACCGAACCGAACTGATGCTCACCCCTATCGTTAACATAGGTCCCCGATCGAAGATCATACCTTCGATCGAGGACTGAATTCCGGGAAGACCCTTTGTTTTAGTGTCAGAATCAGAAAACAATGGAAAAAGTATAAAAGTAAGGAAACAGAGAGCAATCAGTAGGGAATGGGCTTTTAAAACCCTTTAGAAGTTACATCTGAAACGCTTTTCCAGTTTTGGTGTGAAGTAGGCCAATGTACGCGTGATTGTGACTTGAGCAGCAATCCAGACCTGTGCAGCAAGAGACCTCAAACAAACAGAATGTGGTATTCCACTAGACCGAGCCGAAAACCACCAATTTTGAAGTAGATTTGACCCAAAATGTCAATTCTAAAAGTGTAATGACTTTAGAATTGACAATTTAGTGAAGAACAGAAGTTCGTGACTGAACCAGGAGTGGTGTCTGACATTGTAAATCTCATTACTTTGTACTGTGATAACAATGGAGCTATTGCACAAGCAAAGGAACCACGGTCTCATAATGCATCCAAGCATTACCTTAAGCGATACCACCTAGTCAGGGAGCTTCTAGCCAGATGAGATGTGAGAATAGAAAGAGTGCCCATCGAGGACGATGTTGCAGATCCACTGACAAAGCCTTTGACCCAAAAAGTCCATGATCGTCATTTGAATTCTACTGGGATTAGTTTCAGAAACAATTGGTTTTAGTCCAAGTGGGAGAACCTTGGGTTTTTATGTCCTATATACAGTTGTTTTAGGATATAAATACTTGTAAATGAATTGTCCTTTAATCAGTTATTTTTAATAAGATATGGTATGTTTAACTATATATAAAGGCATTCATATTTTATTAAGAACTAACTAAAGTTAAATAAAAGGAAATCCCAAAGTTTATTTAAAGTGATTATAAAGTGTTCATACAAGCATGAAGTTAGACTAAACTTTATGATAAACTAATAAACTTAAAGCCACTTCAAGTCAAGCAATATGTTTAGGGGGTTAACATAATGTTCTTGAGACTTGCATGTAATAATGTCTTCTATTGTGAACAGAAAGTTGGTCTCACAATCTTCAGATATGGAGATATCTAGGCAGTTACATAGATCCGGTGAAGGAGTTCATTAGGATTGAGGACCCAACTTGAGATAACAGGATGGATGGATTTATCATATGTCACCTGTTTGTCTCAAATGGTATTAGCATGTATAAGTAATCCTCAGACTCAAATAGATATTAATTAGTGATTCTGGATTATGGAGTGTGATGCTTTGACTCTGTGCAATCACGATCCATAATAGGAATGATTTGGGGTGTGTGCGTCAGGCGTTGGGTGTCACATAAAGTAATTACGGGATAGTTAATATTAGATTGAGCATTTGTCACTCTTGATAAATGGGAGATATATCCATGAGCCTCTTGTGGAGAATTCACTTGAAATCCTTTCAAGGTGATAATGTTAAGAGTTGAAATGGAGATTTCACTTAACATATCTATTCAGAGTTAATTCTACCTTAATAAGTAAAACAAACGTCTCATTATATGTAACTTAACACAATCCATAGTTATAGATTCATTTAAAGGATATAGTTGATGAAGGATCGAATTATACTGGAACTAATATAGAAAGATAAACGACGGAATCAACCTGTTTTCTTATTATCCTGGGGGAACGTTCAGAGTCCGCGCACTCATTTCGTTATATAATCGGTTGAATATAATTTGGAGAAATTAATTCAATGACTATATACGACTAGTAGTAATTGAAGGAAAATAGGCAATCGTAGGGCAGCGGAAATACAATTTTTTTTACCTATTTCCTTAAACCAAGATCTGTTAATCATTATTTCATACAAAGAAGGATAGAAGGAAATACCTTATTTGATGTACTATCTACCGCTGCTAACGAAGTGCCCTCAACTCTAGTTCCGAGTTCACGAGCACAAAGAAAAACACAAGATCAAAGTAAGTTAGAATCTCAACCAAGAAAACAATCAATAGAGATTGTCTCTAATAAATCAACACAAGATCAAAAAGAAAAAGGAAGAGATAAAATCAATCGAATAGAAAGAAGCGGTGCAATTTCATCCTCTACGGTAGGGGGTTGAAAATCTCACTCTACACGGGATAAGAGTTGGTCAAAATTTGCATTAGAGGGGGTATAAATAACCTCTTGTATCTAAACCCTAGTTCGATAGAATTAGGTTACTTATTAAGAGTTTTATTCCAAATAATACTCTATTATTATCTATAATTATATCGAAATATAAAGATAATATTAACTTATTTGATAGGATAATAATTAGAATCAATTTAATCACAATAAACCTCATAACTTAGTTATCCTATAATTAATTTAATCCACAATTATAATCTAATTACAATTGTCAAAATTAAATTAATTCCCACATGTTTTTTGACACATGAATTTCGCCCCCCTATCTAAATGGGCCTTAGTGGACTAAGTTGGGTTTCCATCCATTAATTACTATCCATTCCTCTTTTTGGTTCTAAGTCGTATGTGTGACCCATTAGATTCTTATTACTACTAACCGTATATAACCATTAAATTAATTTCCCAAAATTACATTTAATCTTTGTATAACGGAATGAGTGCGTGGACTGTGAATAGTAGAACCGTAAACATTCCCCCAAAGCCATAAGAAGACAGGTTGATTCCGTCGTTGACCTTTCCGTATTAGTTATAGTATAATTCGATCCTTTATCAACTACATCCTTGAACTGAATCTTATGACTATGGATTATGTCAAGTCATATATAGCGAGACGTTCGTTTTACTTGTACATGCCGAATTAACTCTGAATAGATAGGTTAAGTGAAATCTCTATTTCAAGTCTTAAGCTATCACCTTGCAAGGATTTAGAGTCAAGTCTTCCACAAGCGATCCTTGGACATATCTCCCATTTATCAGGAGTGACGAATGCTCAATCCAATGCTAACTATTCTGCAATTACTTCCTGTGATACCCAACGTCTGCCCGCACACACCCCAGAGTCATCTCTGTTATGGATCGTGTTTGAACAAAGTCAAAGTATCACATTTCATAATCCATAATAACTAATTAACATTCCTTTGAGTCTGAGGATTACTTATACCTGTTAATACCAATGTGATGAACAGGTGACACAAGATAAATCCATCCATCCTGTTATCTCAAGTCGGGTCCCCAATCCTAATAAACTCCTTTAGTGGATTCATGTAACTGTCCAGATATCCACATATCTGAAGCTTGTGAGATCAGCTCTCTTTCTCGACAGAAAACATTCTTACATACAAGTCTCTATAGTATTATGTCAATCCCTATTCAAAACATATTACTTGACTTGGGGTGGTTTTAAGTTTATTAGTTTATTATAATGTTTTGTCTCACTTCATGCTTGTATGAACACTTTATAATCACTTTAAATAAACTCAGGGATTTCCTTTTATTAGACTTATTTAGTTCTTAAAAGTAATTGCCTTTATATAGTTTGAAAAACCATATCTTATTAAAACAAATGATATATAAGAACAATTCATTTACATCTGGTTTATATCCTATAACAATTGACTATAGGACACTAAACCCCAACATACTCCCACTTGGACTAAAGCCAATTGTATTTACAACTTATCCTAGTAGAACTCAAATGACAATCATGTACTTTCTGGGTTAAGGGTTTTGTTAACGGATCTGCTACGTTGTCCTTTGTAGGTACTCTTTCTATTCTCACATCTCCTCTTACAACAATCTCCCTTATAAGGTGGTATCGCTTAAGGTAATGCTTGGATGCATTATGAGACCTTGGTTCCTTTGCTTATGCAATGGCTCTATTGTTATCACAGTACAGAGTAATAGGATTCACAATGTCAGGCACCACACCTAGTTCAGTGATGAACTTCTTAATCCAAACCGCTTCCTTTCCTGCCTCCGCAGCTGCGATGTACTCAGACTCGGTCGTAGAGAAAGACACTCTTCCCTGCTTGGAACTCTTCCAACTGACCGCGCCCCCATTCAAGATAAACATGTATCCTGATTGGGATCTAAAATCCTTCTCATCTGTGAGATGACTGGCATCTGAAAATCCCTCTATTTTCAGCTCCCCTTCTCTGTACACTAGGAACATGTCTTTAGTCCTTCTCAAGTACTTAAGAATGTTCTTGACAGCATTCCAGTGTTCATCACCTGGATTTCCTTGATAGCGACTCGTTATGCTTAACGCGAATGCTACATCAGGCCTAGTGCAAAGCATATCATACATAATCGAACCAATCGTACTGGCATACGGAATTATAGCCCTGTATTTCTTATCATCTTTTGTTTTAGGACACTGATGATTATTTAACTTCATCCCATGTCTCATGGGTAAGTTACCTCTTTTCGATTCAAGCATGTTAAACCGCTTTAACACCTTTTCAATGTATGTAGCTTGTGAAAGACCAAACAGTCTTCTTGATCCATCTCTATAGATATTTATCCCTAATATATAAGCTGCTTCACCAACGTCTTTCGTAGAGAAGTTACCTGATAACCATACTTTCACCGACTGTAGTAGAGCTATGTCATTTCCCATCAGTAATATGTCATCCATATATAGTATGAGAAATGCAACTGAGCTCCCACTAATTTTCTTGTAAATACAAGCTTCTTCGCAGTTTTGCTCGAAACCAAATTGTTTTATGGTTTCATCAAAACGTTTGTTCTAGCTCCTTGATGCTTGCTTGAGTCCATAAATGGATCTTTGAAGTTTGCAAACCTTGGTTGCATCCTTCGATGTAGAACCTTCACGTTGCATCATATATACATCCTCAAACAGGTTTCCATTTAGGAAAGTTGTTTTCACATCCATTTGCCAAATCTCATAATCAAAGTGAAAGGCAATAGCGAGCATAATTCTGATTGATTTGGACATGGCTACTGGAGAGAAAGTTTCGTCATAATCAACTCCTTGTTTCTGACGGTATCCTTTCGCTACTAACCTAGCTTTGTAGGTGCTAAACTTTCCATCCATGTCTGTCTTCTTTTTGAAGATCCACCTGCACCCAATGGGTTTTATCCCTTCAGGTGGATCAACCAAAGTCCACACTTGGTTGGTATACATGGAATCCATTTCAGAATTCATGGCTTCAAGCCATGCCTTAGAATATGGACTTGTAAGAGCCTCTTCGTAGTTCTCGGGTTTGTCGTCTAACACGGGAACCTCTGTAGGAAAATAGACAAGCCTAGGCGTAGCGGTATAATAAAATTTTATCTATTTTATCTATTTCCTTTTTCCAAGATCTGTTAATTGTTATTTCATATAAAGAGGGATGGAAAGTAATACATTCGGTGAAGAACTATCTACGGTTGCAAACGAAAGGCCCATAACTTCTTATTATCAATCTGTGAGCAACGAACATTTTTGTTCAACACAGAAAAACAAAACTAATCAGTAATCAACCTTTAAAGTATAGCAATCGTAATGATTGCCTCTAACAGAAATCGATACGAGATCAAAGAGGGAGTAAGAAATAAAGTAAATTAGCCGAGACGACGACGGAACGATTCCTCCTCTTATTCTTTTTGTGTTGGCCGAATTTCCTAGGCTAGGGAGTCTATTTATAGACTTCTCAAAACCCTAGTCCTACTTGTGTTAGGTAATTAATTAATTAGGATCTTATTCCGAATAGGAATCCTAATTAGATAATTAAATAATCACTTTACTATTATCTAAATAATAACTAATTATATCTAGATAATTATTATTAATCAAATTAATAATTAATTAATGTTAAGGATAATTAATTAGAGTTTCAATCACATAAAAACTTCTAATTAATATTATCAGATAATCCTTTAATTTAATTTAATTCATAACCATAATCAAATTATAATTATTAATCAAATTAATTTATCCCCTAATTAATATACAAATTTCGGCTCATATATACATGTCTCACTAATTACATTTTCGTCCTCCGATTCCAAGCCCCATATGCGACCCATTAAGTTCTTTATTACCACTAGCCGTATATATCCTTTGAAATTATTCATCACGATTAATTCCAACATATATATAACGGAATACCATCGCGAGTTGTTACTAGCAGAACCTATGATATTCCCCCAGAGCAATTAAGAAGTCAGGTTGATAACTGACGTTAACCTTTCTGCATTAGGTACAATATAATATGATCCTTCATCAACTATATCTTGTCGGTCAATTCCTTATAACCATGGAACTTGTCAATGTTACATATAACGAAGATTCCGGTTTTACTTGTACATGTTGAATTCACTCTGAAAAGATAAGTTAAGTGAAATGTTCATTTATACTCTTAACTCTATCACCTTGCAAGGATTTCAGTTAATTCACCACAAGCGGCCATTTGGATATATCTCCCACTTATCGGGAGTGACGAATGCTCAATCTGACATTAACTATTCTGCAATTACTTTGTGTGATACCCAACCCTGCTCTCACACACCCCAGGCTCTCACCTGTTGGATCGTGCTCGCACAGAATGAAAGTATCAGACTCCATAATCCAGAATCACTAATTAACGAATGTTTGAGTCTGAGGATTAGTTATACCTACTAACACCAATAAGATGAACAGTTGACACATTAGATAAATCAATCCATTATGTTATCTCAAGTCGGGTCCCAATCCTAATGAACTCCTTCACCGGATCCATGTAACTGTCTAGATATCTGAATATCTAAAGCTTGTGAGATTAGCTTTCTGTCTCGACAGAAAACACTATTACATGCAAGTCTCAACAGTAATATGCCAACCCCTATAACATATTACTTGACTTGGGTTAACTTTAAGTCTATTGGTCTATTATAAAGTACAGTCTCACTTCATGCTTGTAGAAACACTTTATAACTACTTAAATAAACTTAGGGTTACTTTCTTTATGAAAGATTTGTGCCTTTATATATAGTTACATTTTAATGCTATATATCTGATTAAACAAATGATCAAATAAACAATTTATGCATTAATATTAATATCCTAAAACAATTGCCTTTAGGACACTAAACTCCAACATTCTCCCACTTTGACTAAAGCCAATTGTTTCTGAAACTAATACCAGAAGAACTAAGATGTTTATCATGAGCTCTTTGTGGTAATGGCTTGGTCAACGGATCTGCAACGTTGTCCTCAGTAGGCACCTTTTCTATTCTCACATCTCCTCTGGCTATGATCTCCCTAATGAGATGATATCGCTTGAGATAATGTTTAGATGCATTATGAGACCGTGGTTCCTTTACTTGTGCAATGGCTCCATTGTTATCACAGTACAGAGTAATGGGATTCACAATGTCAGGCACCACTCCTAGTTTTGTTACGAACTTCCTAATCCAAACAGCCTCCTTTGCCGCTTCTGCAGCTACGATGTACTCTGATTCAGTCGGCGAGAAAGCAACACTTCCTTGCTTGGAAATCTTCCAACTGGCTGAGCCTCCATTCAGGATAAACTGGTATCCTGATTGGGATCTATAATCATTTTCATCAATCAGATGACTAGCATCTGAATATCCTTCAATTTTCAATTCTCCGTGTCCATATATGAGGAACATGTCTTTAGTTCTTCTAAGATACTTAAGAATGTTCTTGACAGCAATCCAATGATCAAATCCTGGATTCCCTTGATCGAACCAATCGCACTGGAGTAAGGAAATACTACCATGCGTTTCTTATCATTGTCCGTTTCAGGACACTGATCATTTGATAACTTGACACCATGGACCATTGGCAAGTTACCCCTTTTCGATTCATGCATGTCAAAACGCTTTAGGACTTTGTCAATATATGTAGACTGGGATAGTCCAAGCAGCCTTTTCGATCTATCCCGATAGATCTTAATCCCCAAGATATAACCTGCTTCTCCCAAATCTTTCATGGAGAAATTACCTGATAACCAAACTTTTACTGTTTGCAACATTGCAACATCGTTTCCCATAAGTAGTATATCATCAACATATAGTACTAAGAAAACGACTGAGCTCCCCACTTGTCTTCTTGTAAACACAAGCCTCTTCAGAGTTTTGTTCAAAACCAAATTGTTTTATGGTTTCATCAAAACGTTTGTTCCAGCTTCTAGATGCTTGCTTAAGTCCATAAATGGACCTTTGAAGTTTGCAAACCTTGGTTGCATCCTTCGACGTGAAACCTTCAGGTTGCATCATATATACATCCTCAAGCAGGTTTCCATTTAGGAAAGTTGTTTTCATATCCATTTGCCAAATCTCATAGTCAAAATGAGCGGCAACTGCAAGCAATATTCTGATGGATTTGAACATGGCTACTGGAGAGAAAGTCTCGTCATAGTCAACTCATTGCTTTTGACGATATCCTTTCGCTACTAACCTAGCTTTGTATGTACTAAACTTTTCATCCATGTCCGTCTTCTTCTTGAAGATCCACCTGCACCCAATGGGTTTTATCCCTTCGGGTGGATCAACCAAAGTCCACACTTGGTTAGTATACATGGAGTCCATTTCAGAATTCATGGCTTCCAACCATGCTTTAGATTTTGGACTAGCAAGAGCTTCTTCGTAGGTTTCGGGTTCATCGTCTAACACAAGAACCAGTTCGTTATCTCCCACTAGAAAACCATATCTAACTAGGAGTTCACGAACTCTTCGAGATCTACGAGTGGGATATGACACTTGTGTTTCATCCAGTGAAACAGGTTCGGGCTCGACTTCCTCTTCCGCGGTTTCAGCATGTGATTCCTCTTGAACTTCCTCAAGCTCAACTACGCTTCCATTTTGTGTTTCCTCTAGAAACTCTTTCTTTAGAAACACTACGTGTTTGGATACAATTACTTTCTGTTCACCTCGATGATAAAAGTAATATCCCATGGTTTCTTTTGGGTATCCAATAAAGAAACACTTGTCATATTTGGGATCTAATTTATCTGACACAATACGCTTGACATATGCTGAACATCCCCATATTCTCATGAAGGAGAAGATGGGTTTCCTACCAACGAACAGTTCGAATAGTGTGGAACTGGAGGATTTGGTTGGAACTCGGTTTAAGGTAAATAGGGCAGTTTCTAAGGCATAGCCCCAAAATGATTTTGGAAGAGAAGCGGTGCTCATCATGGATCGTACCATATCTAGTAAGGTGCGATTTCTCATTTTTAATACACCATTGTGTTGTGGTGTATAAGGAGGCATCCATTGTGAGCATATTCCACATTCATTTAGATAATTCATAAATTTTTCGGAAAGATATTCCCCACCTCGATCAGATCGAAGTATCTTAATAGTCTTTCCTGTTTGATTTTCAACTTCATTCTTAAAGCATTTGAACTTCTCAAAATCTTCTGACTTGTGCTTTATCAAATAGATATAACCATATCTAGTATGATCATCTATGAAGCTAATGAAGTATCTGAATCCTCCTCTTGCTTGGACTGACATAGGACCACATACATCTGAATGTATTAATCCTAGAGTGTCTGATACACGCTGACCTTTATTGCTAAAGGGTGTCTTTGTCATTTTTCCTTTTAAACATGACTCACATGTTCCCATCTTGATGTAGCTTAAGCATGCGTCTCTGGTTTATATGGCCTAAACGACAATGCCAAAAGTAAGTTGAATTATCTAGTCTAAGTCTTTTGGTATCAATTGTGAAAGCAGAAACTTTATCATTCAAAATATAAATCCCATTCAATGATATTCCTGAAAAATAGAAAATATTATTTCTATAAAACTCACAACGATTGTTCTTAATTGAAACATGAAAACCATCATCAACTAGACAGCTAATAGAAATAATGTTACGAGACATCTCTGGAACATACAAACAGTTCCTTAATTCTATTACAAGTCCAGAGGGCAAACACAAAGCATAATCTCCAATCGCGAGGGCGGCAACTCTTGCTCCATTTCCTACTCGCAAGTTTATGCTTCCCTTCTTCAATTCCTTAGTCCGATTTAGTTCCTGCATATTCGTACAAATATGAGATCCACATCCGGTATCTAATACCCAAGATTCAGATTGCGAAATTGAGTTAATTTCAATATAGAACATACCAGAAGTTGAAGCACCGTTCTTTCCCTTCTTGAGAGAAGCTAGGTACTCCTTGCAATTTCTCCTCCAATGCACATCTTTACCACAGAAGTGGCATTCCCCTTTGGGCTTCTTGACTTGCTTTCCTTTGGCCTGGGCTGGCTTGCCTCCCTTGTTCTTCTTGGGATATTTCAGATTGGGAAAATTCCCCTTCCTCTTTTTTGATCCCTCAATCACAAGAGCAGGTACCACCTTATCTTTCTTCAGGTTGGGATCAACAGTCTTGAGCATATTGGCAAGCTCTTCAAGAGAGGTATGTAAGTCATTCATCTGGTAGTTCATGGTGAACTGCAAATAACTTTTTGGGAGGGATGTGAGAAGTAAGTTGACACTTAGTTCATGATCCATCGCGAAGCCAATACTAGAAAGTTTGGTGATATAGCCAATGATCTTGACACAATGTGTCATAACAGATGTGCCCTCTTGCATCCTGCATCGAAACAACAGTTTGGATATCTCAAAACGTTCACAACGAGTCTGTTTCCCGAACAGCTCTTTCAAGTGCATGACAATAGAATAGGTATCCGTCTCCTTATGTTGCCTTTGCAGATCTGGTGTCATCGATGCAAGTATGATGCACCCCGCGTGTTCATCATCAGATTTATGCTTCTGATAGGCATCAATCTCTTCAATGGGTGCATCATCGGCCGGAAGAGCGGGTATCGACGTATCCAATACATACCCTATCTTTTCGAACTTCAAAACGATTTTGAGGTTGCGATACCAGTCGGTGAAGTTTGAACCATTCAATTTGTTATCGGTAAGGATATTTCTTAGATCAGTTTTCGACATGATTGTTTTAGAGTACGATTTGTTAATAACCTGAGAGTGAGAAAAGTGACGGATGTTATTCATTTGTTTAATTCATTTACAATTTAAATACGTTGGACTTTTATGTTTTTAAATTGCTCCCACTATTTTACCAAATTAATAACCCTCCATATTAATTCGAAGGATATTCAAAACCCTTTAGTGAGCTAGAATCCTAACTCATAAAATTTCACCTTGAGTTTACTCAACAAGCTAAGTTCTATTCATTAGGTAGATTCATGCAATCAATCATATCAACAATGTGACTTCTAGGTTATTGGGTTACTAACCACATTAGTAACTGATATGTGTCGTTTATCAATCCCAAACATATTTCCCATTAGGTTAGAACAACATGAGTTTACTCATCCAATTATTCTAACCTAATCCAAGTCGTTACCTTGTATTCGTGAAAACGATTTTTGATAATTCAGGTGTTACCATAAGACCCCGAGCTTGAGTTTACTCAATAACCCTAAGGCCCCCAGTACTGCCGGCTGAATTATAATATTAGGGAGGGGCAACCGATTTTTACAATAACTCGTTTATTGACTTGACTTTTGATTAGTGAGGGGTTTTATTTAAAGTCTCATAATCTAACCTAGTCTTGATTTGCTTTAGCATTCATCAGACACTCATACATTCAACATTGACAATTATGGACACATCTCTAAGTTTATTCCGTTGAGCCAGAAACAGAATAAAGGGTCACCCTAGGAAAATACTAACTATTACATATTTCTCTTTGGGTCCTCCGTCTTTTCCTTGGCACCTTGAATTACAACAATATTCAATTTCTAAGAAACTTCAATTTACTTGAAGGGATTGGATGAGAAGAGAAATACAATAGAGAGTAAGAGAAGGCAGGACACACATGTCCTATTTTAAAATACCAAAAGACTGAATAACTATTATAGAGGGTCTAATATGTCCATAACGCCAAACATGCAAAGAGTCAATTAAATTAAATTTAATTGGTTGATTACATAAACTATTTGTGTAATATTTGAGTTAATCAAATTAACAACTTAAATTAATTTACATCTAATTTAATCTTGTCAATTTTGTATCTTTTATATTTAATCTAATCAAATTGTAGCAACTACATATTAGATTAATATAACATGTACAAAATCAGTATTATGCATATCCTAATTAATTCGTATAATTCATTTAACGCTTTGAATTACTTATATCAAATATTTAGGTAAAACAAAATTTTAAATAAATTGATTTTGATAATCAAAACAAATTATTATATTCTGAATCATATATATATATTTAAAACACGGGCCTGTTTTAAAACAATTTTAAAAACCCGTATCAGTGATTGGGTTGGGCTGATTTAATCGCCCTGGCCCCAACATCAAGGTTGCTGCCCTAGGGCAGCAGCCGGCACCGCGGCGCTGTTGCCTTAGCGGCAGCAGCGTCACACTGCTACTGGTTGCTGCCACTGCAGCAGCCAGCAACAGTGGCGCGGGGTGGCTGCCTCGCGGCAGTGACCCCGACGCTACTATTTTTATATTATATTTATTTATTTATTTAAAATATATATATACATATAATTGTTTCAAAACAATTTTCAGAATATCAGTTTTTATCTTTTAGATTTAATAAAACCAAAACGTTTTAATTATCTAACTATAAAACCTTTAGATTTTGTTTAAACGATTATCAACCGGAATAATTAGGAACTATGCATAATCAGTTTTAATTAACAAGTAATCAAAACTTATTTATCTTTAGATTAAATAAACTAACCGATTAATTAATTAACCTAACAATAAATTTATTCAATCCGATTGAAAAACTCTTTTATTTACATATATGAAATAACAGATTAACATAGGAAAATAGACAAGCCTAGGCGTAGTGGAATAATACAATTTTATCTATTTTATCTATTTCCTTTTTCCAAGATCTGTTAATTGTTATTTCATATAAAGAGGGATAGAAAGTAATACCTTCGGTGAAGAACTATCTACGGTTGCAAACGAAGTGCCCACAACTTCTTATTATCAATCCGTGAGCAACGAACGTTTTTGTTCAACACAGAAAAACAAAACTAATCAGTAATCAACCTTTAAAGTATAGCAATCGCAATGATTGCCTCTAACAGAAATCGATACGAGATCAAAGAGGGAGTAAGAAATAAAGTAAATTAGCCGAGACGACGATGGAACGATTCCTCCTCTTATTCTTTTTGTGTTGGCCGAATTTCCTAGGCTAGGGAGTCTATTTATAGACTTCTCAAAACCCTAGTCCTAGTTGTTGAAACACTTGTCCACATGATTTTGATTTGACAAAATTATTTAAGTTAATCACATGATTAAAACAATTAAATTTAAGTGATTTGATTTAATTGTACTAATGTGTTTGTTCAATGTTGAGTATATTAACTAACGAGAACATGAACTTAAAGTCTCTAAAAGAAAGACAGAACAAAGTCAACATGAGCAAGTCACACAGCAGAGCTGAGTAGAATGCAACTCAGCTTTACGAAAGAATGTCTTCTTCAGGAAAGCTTGAAGGCAAAGCTGCGAAGTCAAGCTGAGCAATATTCAAGACACCGCTAAGTCAAGCTAAGTGATAATCAAGTCAGTGTCCAATTATCCGTCAACTTGCGATACAAAGTCTGACACATTTCAGAAGCCTCGAAAATCCGTTTCAAGGACCTTTTCGAGACGCATAGACCATCTGACGTTTGGCAAGAAGACAAACCTAGCGCTAGAAGACGAACCTGGCACAAGAAGATGAAACTGGCAAGCCTGCCTCCTGCGCAGATCAGAAGACAGGATTGGCTTGCGGTTCTGGAAGCTGACTAATCAATGACGAAAGAAGACTGTTTACTCTCAATGGATATGTCTGAATTCAAATCATTGAAGCTTCAGAATTCACTATAAATGGACAAGTTCATCACTTGGATCATTGCCGAACATACAAGAGAGAAACAGACAAGCAAAATCTTCACTAAGTCAAAAATCCAAAAGAGAAGCTGTCTGAATAGAAAAAGCAAGTTCTTACACCAAACTCCAATCATTGTGTAAAAGTCTAGAGTGAATTTTATTCATCTAAAGTGTTCTTCATTTTGTGAGAACAATCTTGTATCAATTGTAAAGGTTGGAAGAGTGAAGTTGAGTACTCGGTTATGGTACTCAGTGGTAGAGAAAATATGAATACTTGGTTATAGTATTCAGTGGTAGATAGGATTGAGTAGACGAATAGAGGACAGTACTCTTGCATACTCAGTTGCTATTGTAAATGGTTTGTGCTCTACCTTTAAAGAGCTCAGTAGTGGATTGAAAAAGCCCGGAAGGATTCTGGGGACTGGACATAGGCGGTGAGGCTGAACGAGGATAAGTCTGCTGAGCAATCTCTAACCCTTTCTCTTGATATATATGTATATGTATGTGTTGCTTGCTTAAATTGCTCAGTAAATAATTTGTACAACCCGACGCTGAGTAATCAGAGTGCTGAGTTGGAAGCTGACCTAAAGTGTTACTTTCCAACTCACAATTGAAGTGGCTCTAGTCAGTATCTGATTAAAGCTGTCTCACACCTCACTCAGCCTTGCTGACCTAAAGCCGAGTTAAATCGTCAAACATTTAGTTAAGTCAGCATTGTAAAGCGAAAAAGTTACATTAGTTCCTAACCCCCCTGGAACTAATCCTACTACGTTACACGGGACCAACAAGTGGTATCAGAGCTTAATAGCTCACTATTCAAAGATAAAACTATCTTGAGCTGATCCTTGTAATGGTTGAGAACAGCACTCGTTTCCTTCCAGGAAATCAAACAACACAGATACTCCCTGAGGGATTATCTATTAATCGGCCTCCTCTGTTCTTTGGATCTAATCTTACATTTTGGAAGAACAGAATGAAAAACTTCATTCAGGCAACAAACATGAGTGCATGGCTAGCTATAGTCCAAGGCATGTTTGTTCCCTATGAAACCATTGACGGAGTAAAAACTGTCAATAGTGAGTTTAAGTGTCAGAGGATGACCTTAAAAATTACAAAATAATGCTTCGGCTATAAATATGCTTCACTGTGCGTTAGATGCTGCAGAGTACAATAAGATTTCAGGTTGTGAGTCAGCACAAGAAATCTGGAAGAAGCTAGAGGTGACCTATGAAGGAACTAGCAAGGTCAAGGAGTCCAAAGTGAATCAGCATATGCGGTTATACAAACTGTTCGAGATGAATGATAATGAAGACATCTCTGAGATGAATGCCAGATTCACTAACATCATAAATGAGCTTAAGAGACTCGGCAAGAACTTCACAGAAGAAGAACATGTGAAGAAAATCTTGAGAAGTCTTCCCAAGAGCTGGCAAGCTAAGAAGATAGTTGTTAAAGAAGCTCAGGACCTGACCACGTACAAATATGATGAGCTCATCGGATCTCTGCTGACTCATGAGATCTCCATGAAGAATTTTGAGGCTAAAGAAAAAACTGAGGACAAGAAGCAAAAATCTATTGTCATGAAAGCTGACTCATCAGATGATGAGGAGATGGCCATGTTTACAAGAAAGATGAAGAAGCTGTTTAAGAAAAATGACAAATACAGCAAAAGGCCATTCAAAAGAAATGATAAATACAAAGCTGAGTCTAGCGACAGCAGACACAAGAAGGACAACTCAAAGCCTGTTACGTGCTTTGAATGCCATCAAGCTGGGCACATCAAATCAAGTTATCCCACCTTAAAGAAAGACAAAAAAGGGAAGCAGAAAGGCAATGGTGGCCATATGGAGTGATAGTGATGAGTCAACCTCGTCATAAGTTGATGCCACTGAGTCAGCAAATATCTGTTTCATGGCTGACGAAGCTGCTAACCACTGTCTCTCTGAGCAAGTTGACCTCTCTGAAGAATTTGATCATGAGGAACATACAACTGAGGTAATGTCTATACCCTTGCTCAGAAATGAAATGATTAATGCCCTGAGTGGTCTCTATACACTGATCAAAAAGTGTAATAAGAAAATAAGAGCACTCAGCAGGCGATGTGATGAGATCGAGGAAGTTAAACTCAGTGACCTTCGACATCTCCTTCAGGACAACACTAGGCAAGATGAGAATCTAAAAATCTTGCATAGGTTTGTCTCTGAAGTCCAATCAGATTCCAAGAAACTGAGGAAGGACATCACATCAATACAGAATCAGCTGAATACATCGGCTAAGAAGAGGTTCCATCCAAAAGCTGAGTACTCAGGTACTAGTCAGCGAAGGTGGAATACTCAATAGAATGTCCAATGTGACTTCTGCGGAAAGAAAGGACATACCACAAAGGTATGCTGGCATGCTCAACACAATCGTGCTGACCAAAAATGGAAATACCCCCAAAGGGTAGCTTATTGTGACTTTTGTGGGAAAGATGGCCACACCATAAATATATGCCGTCACAAAATCAAATATGATGCATCACCTGCTGACTCTAACAAACGAGGACCCAAAAAGAATTGGGTACCTAAAGATAACTAGTTACATTAAAGGTGAGGCTGAGGTGCGCGGAGAAGTCAAAGCTATGGTACATTGACAGCGCATGCTCGAGGCATATGACTGGTGATGAAACTCAGTTCATCACACTTATGCATAAAGGAGGAAATGTAAGTTTACAACAAAAAGGGTAAGATAGTACGGTAAGGTACCGTTGGTGGTAATCCTACTATTGAGTCAGTCTCCCTAGTCAGAGGTCTTAAATATAACCTACTGAGCGTAGCTCAGCTATGTGACAGCGGTAGAAAGGTTGTATTTGATGCCACTGAGTGTAGAATACTCGAGGGAAAAACAAATGAATTGATTTTAACTGCCCCTCGTGTTGAAAATGTTTTCATGCTAAACTTAGAAAAGAAGTTTTCAAAAAAGATATGCTTAGTGTCAAAGGAAGATAATTCCTGGCTATGGCATATGAGACTTGTTCATATAAGCATGGATCTCCTAGCCAAATTAGCAAGAAAGCAATTAGTTGAGGGTTTGCCCAAACTTAGATTTGAGAAGGATCAATTATGCAATGCTTGTCAGCAAGGTAAACAAACCAAAAAGTCTTTTCAAAGTAAAAATGTTGTCTAAACCAAGCGTCCATTAGAGTTACTACACTTGGATCTCTTCGGACCAGTCCAGCCGCTCAACTTGGGTGGTAAGAGATTTTCCTTAGTCATTGTAGATGACTTTTCTCGGTATACTTGGGTCATCCTGCTGAGTAGCAAGGATGAAGCTTTTGAGATGTTCTCAACACTGATTAGAAAACTTGAAAATGACAAAGACCTAAAATTAGCTCACATCCGAAGTGATAATGGCGGAGAATTCAAAAATCAACAATTTGATGAATTTTGTGAAGTCAGCGACATTGACCACAATTTTTCTACTCCTAGAACACCTCAACAAAATGGGGTAGTCGAGAGGAAGAATAGAACCTTAGTTGAAATAGTTAGGACAATGCTGAGTGAGAATAGACTTCCAAAGTATTTCTGTGGTGAAGCTGTTAACACAGCTTGCTATATACTCAATAGGGCTTTAGTTAGACCTATACTTAAGAAAACCCCCTATGAACTTTGGAAAGGACGAAAACCCAACATTGGATATTTTCGTGCTTTTGGTTGCAAATTTTTTTATTTTAAATACTAAAAACAACCTTGCTAAGTTTGATTCAAAAGCTGATGAAGCTATCTTCTTAGGGTACTCAACAAACAGCAAAGCATATAGGGTGTTTAATAAACGAACTCAGGTCGTAGAAGAGTCTGTACATATTGAGTTCGATGAAACTGACCCTACAGGGAAGATAAGTCAGCCTACCGAAGATGACACATGCTCAGCTTTCGCTGACCAAAATGGAGCCACTGAGTCACAACCT
This sequence comes from Euphorbia lathyris, assembly GCF_963576675.1. NCBI lineage: Eukaryota > Viridiplantae > Streptophyta > Magnoliopsida > Malpighiales > Euphorbiaceae > Euphorbia > Euphorbia lathyris. The sequence goes on from NC_088914.1 coordinate 46,730,645, forward strand.
CAAGGGCTGACCAAAGGTAAGAACGAACCTGAAATTATCTTTGCTGACCAATATAATCCTGAAAACTCAAAGATTGTTGAAACACCGACTCCTGAAAACTCAACACTGCCAAAAGAGATCAAGATTCCAAGAGGACACTCAGAGAAGTCCATTCTTGATGCTGCTGAGAACACCCTGGTGACCAGAAATCAACTCAGGAAATATCTCAGTAACGTTGCGTTCGTCTCAGTTCATGAACCGAAAAACTTCTCAGAAGCTGAGCACGATGAATTTTGGATAAATGCAATGCAAGAGGAAATTGATCAATTCAAGAGAAACGAAGTATGGGATTTAGTGCCTAAACCGAAGAATCAAAATACCATAGGAACAAAATGGGTATTTCGCAATAACCTAGATGAACGGGGAAACATAGTCAGGAACAAAGCAAGACTTGTAGCTCAAGGTTACAGTCAACAAGAAGGTATTGACTATGGTGAGACCTTTGCACCCGTAGCTAGATTAGAAGCAATAAGAATAGTGTGTGCATATGCTAGCTTTATGAAATTTAAATTGTTCAAAATGGATGTTAAAAGTGCATTTCTTAATGGAGTTATAAATGAGGAGGTTTATGTTAGTCAGCCTCCGGGGTTTGAGGATCCAAAATTTCCAAACCACGTTTATAAACTCAAAAAGGCTCTGTACGGCCTGAAGCAAGCACCATGTGCTTGGTACGAAAGGCTGACCAGCTTTCTGCTGACCAGGAACTATGTCAGAGGAAAAGCTGACACAACCTTATTCATTAAGAAAAAGGGTAAAGATACCCTGTTGGCACAAATATATGTAGATGATATTATCTTTGGTGCTACTAATGAGTCTATGTGCAAGGAATTTAGCAAACAGATGCAAACTGAGTTTGAGATGTCAATGATGGGAGAACTCAACTTCTTCCTTGGACTTCAAATCAAACAAGGGAAGAATGACATCTTCATTAGTCAGACTAAGTATGCTAAGGAGATATTGAAGAAATTTGATATGGAAAAGTGTAAGCCAATATCTACCCCAATGGGTACTGACACTGTGCTTTGTGCTGATGAAAAAGGTAAGTTAGTAGATAACAAATTATATCGAGGTATGATAGGCTCTCTACTCTATCTAACGGCAAGTAGGCCAGATATACAGTACTCCATATGTTACTGCACAAGATATCAAGCTAACCCTAAGGAATCTCACTATATAATTGTAAAAAGAATCCTTAGATATTTGCAAAGCTCAGTGAATGCAGGTTTATGGTATCCCAACACGAACGATTTCACACTCGTTGGATACACTGACGCTGACTATGGACGAGACAAGCTTGAGCGAAAAAGCACTTCAGGAGGATGTCACTTCCTTGGAAGTTGTCTGGTGTCTTGGTTCAATAAGAAGCAGTCGTCAGTTGCCCTGTCAACAATTGAAGCTGAGTACATTGTTGCTGGAAGTGTGTTGCACAAGTCCTATGGATCAAGCAATAGCTGGATGATTATGGAGTTCAAACCAAACCAATTGAAGTCAATTGTGACAACAAAAGTGCCATTGACTTATCTAAAAACCCAATCCAACATAGCAGGATGAAGCATGTCAGCATAAGGCATCACTTCATCAGAGATCATGTACTCAAGGGTGAGATCAAGCTGACCTATGTCCCAAGGGATGAACAACTGGCAGATATCTTCACGAAGCCATTGGCTCGTGAGCAGTTCAGCATACTAAGGGAAGCTATCGGTATGTCTAATCCTCTTCAATAAATTTCTGAGCTAAATGAATATTGAGTGATTACTAAATGCTGAGTTACTTCACATGATATGAATCCCTTCTACAATAACCTACACACTCAGAACTCTAAACGTTTAGTATCCTACATGCTGAGTAGAACGACTTGCGTAATTAATACTTGCACGCGTATTTAAGTAGCCACCTAGGATGACGTAAGCGTAATGACCAACAATGGAGCTTATACCTGTAAGTCTGCCTTTGAGGCCTTTAGCCATATTGAGGAGGGTCCTATTTCTGATATCTGGAAGAAAATTTGGGCCCTTAAAGTTCCTTACAGAATTAGAAGCTTCTTGTGGCTTGGTATTAAGGATAGATTGCTTACCAATTCAGATAGGAAAAGACGCCATCTGGTGGTTTCTGATGCTTGCAGTAGGTGCAGAGGGCATGAGGAAACCATTTGCCATGCTCTTAGGGATTGTCCTAGAAGTAAAGAGGTGTGGAGGAAAATTCTCCCCAACCACTTGATTAATGCTTTCTTGTCCCACTCTAACCTTGACTGGTTTGCAGATGGAGTGAGTGGGAATTTGCTGGATAACCTGGAACATGGTGAGATTTTCTTTGCTATTGTGTGCTACCAGATTTGGAATTGGAGAAATAAGGAGATTTTTAGAGGAGAAACAGTTTCTATCCCTAACCTGGTTGATTTCTTTGCCAAGAAGTTATATTATATTATTGACAGTTTCAAAGAGGATTCTCTTACCAGATTTACCCAGAGTAAGGCTATTCACCTCCTTTGTTGGAAAAGGCCTAGGGAAGGTATGGTAAAGCTTAATACAGATGACTCTTGCCTTAAGGATGGCAAAATTGCTGCAGGTGGAGTCTTGAGAGACGATGGGGGTGCCTGGCTGTCTGGTTTTGCTCAAAATGTTGGCTTGGGTTCGTCCTTTTTGGCTGAGCTTTGGGGCATTTTTTTCTAGCCTTAGTCTTGCTAAAAGATTGGGGGTGGATAAGTTGCTTGTTGAATCTGATAATCAGGAGGCTATCAAAATGATTTCCGATAATCAAGCTATTTGCTTAAAAAGGCAAAATTTAATTAAAGATATTAAGAGAATCAGTTCTTCCTTTGGGTCCATCAAGTTCAGCCATATCTTTAGAGAGCAGAACAGGGTGGCAGATCATCTGGCGGTGGCTGGTCATAAAGAGAGGTGGGGGTCACAACTTACTCTTCTCCTCCTGACTTCCTTTCTTCGCTCCTCCTGGATGATGTGGTGGGGGTTAGATTTCCTAGGCTAATCCTGGGCTAGGCTTTTTTTCCTGTTTTTGTTTTTCTTTCCTGTTCCTACCAAAAAAAAAAGAAAACCATGCGCCAAATGTGTCATTAATGCCAGAGATAATTGTCGTTGATCTATTCGAGAACGAACCGCCATTCCGGCCTATCAGATCAACACGCACCGGCTATAAATAGTGGATGATTTCCCATTAACTTCTCTTTACGCTTAAAACATATCGCACTCGATCTCTCTCTCCCTAAATTCCATAATATTCTAACTCTCTCAAAAAACCCTCAAGAACACCATGTCGAGCGATTCCCAGAATAACTCCGGCGAGAACTACGATGACAACCTCTCATAAATTAATCCTGCCTCTCCTGCTGAGCGGGAATATCACGAGACTTCCTCAGAGTCTCAGGGGCAAACCCATGCTCAACTTGACCAATCTATTCCCAAGGTCAGCATCCCTTGCAAAAACCTTCAAACTGACCAATCAACTCCTTCAAAGAAAAAGAAGGAGAAAAAGAACAAGAAACTGAAGGAAAGACAATTCTTCCCAATTTTCACCAGCGTTAAAAATCTAAAAGTCTACCACTCCCGATGGTTCTCTAAGAGTTTCGTCGAAGCTGAGAAACCGTTCTACGACTGGATCTCAAAGAATGGATGGACTACACTTTTCTCTCTTCCTGGAACTACCTACCCACAACTGGTAAAGGAATTCTACGCAAATCTAAGAGTAGCCGACGATAATGACGACCATATGATTACTAAGGTCAAGAACAAGGAAATTACCATCACCCCTTCCTATCTCGCCATACTACTTGATCTAAAAGAAGAAGGAGCAGAACTCCGGTGCACAAACGACTATAAGCGGGTTAAGTATGTAGCTGTGTTCTGTAAACCTAAAAACCACAGTGGCGAAATCTACAGTACCAACATGGGTCAGCCTCAGAGACAAGCACACTACATCCTGACCAACTATCTATTTCCTAAGGTCAATGCCTCCTCCTCAGCCTCAAACTTCGAACAGTTCTTAATCTGGCACATGTTGAACTACAAACTACTCAACATGCCTGTATTTCTCATTGGGGCTTTCCAACGCAGAACTGGGATCCTTAGGATGGGTTCTCTGATCACCAAAATTCTACAAGATCACGAAATCAGCTTAAAGGGGGAAATAAATGTGATAGGGACTGAAATCACTACGGGCATCCTACTTGTCTTATCTCACAGTCAACCTATCAAACCTAAGAAAGGAAAAGGGGCTGTAGTTGAAGAAGAACATGTTGAGGGTGATATGGATGAAGAAGGACATGCTGAGTTGTCTCGGAAAGGAAAGAGAGTTGTGATTGACACAGCACCTGCTGAGCGAACTAGGCAGGAAAGAAAAAGAAAAGCTGACCAATCCTCAACCCCACTAGCCAAAGAGATTAACAAGACTGCCAAGAAAATCAGGGTGGTGGTTGGTGAAAAGAAACTGCACACGCTGGGTCAGTGCAGATGAAGGCAGAGTCAGCTGAGAAAAGGAAGGAAAGAGTTGACCCTGAAGAAGAGAGCGAGGAGACTCTTGAGCAACCCCTAAAGAGGAAGAAGACCTCTAGGATGACACCGTTGGAAGCCAACCCCACTGACTTTGTCATTCCCAAGGACTCTCACTTCCTGCGAGCTCAGGAGATTGACCTGGAAAAGACTCCTTGCGATCAGGAAGAAGAACTAGGCTGTACTGAGGAACAACCTCAAGCTGATAAGATAGGGTCTGTTGAGCCGAGCAACACAGCTGCTGCTGAGCAAGCTAATGAGCAAGGAGCAAAGTATCCAATGAGGGACAAGGTTGAGGAGAACCTTTATGCTGACTTAAGACTCAACTTCTCGTCTGAGTCACCAGACTCTCCTGCTACTGACCATTCTCCTCCAACCAAAACTCCAAAGGGCAGTGCGGACAAGCATTTCAAATGCAAAGCTCAAAAGCCCAATGTTATAGATCTGCTGGATGAATCACCATTAAGGGACCCAATCACAGACTTAACTGGGCTCTAGTTCCAATTCTTCACCACCATCACTGAGCCCACTCCGGACCAAGTAAAGGAAAAACAAGCCTCTGTTTCTCAAGCTGAGGAACAAGCCACTAAGGGTCCAACTTCTACCGACACCTCTGCTCCACCGTCCACTGAGCAAGTGATCGAAGTTCCAGCTGCTCAACACACTGAGTTAGCAAAGGAAAATCCACCTGCTAAAGACAGCTCTGAGTTGCCTCAACCTCAAATTCCAACTCAACTTCAGACTGACCCTGAGCAGGTTAATAATATTGCTGAGCCAACACTTCCATCCTCCACTAAGCAGTTCATCAACCAGTCAGCTCCTGATGCTGACCTTACTAATAAAAGTGCAGCTAATGACCAAGCTGGCATTTCTACTTCTGGGCAGCACCAAACGTCTCCAACTCCTGCTGCTAACCAGAAAACGGCCTCTGAGCACAATACTAATGATCCTTATACTTATTTGGATGCTTCTGAGTCAGGAAGAAGAATCATCCACTCTGCTTAAACTCTACTTCAAGAGATTCATCAGTCTCAAGCCGATGCTGCTGGGTCCATTCCTGCGGAGCCTACTCAATTTTCCTCCGTCATGCAACTTTTGACCGAACTCAAAGGTCTTAAGGAGCTGATGAGTGTCATGACTTCTCTAGTCTCTCAGCAGCCCAAGCAAGAATTCATGGTCAAGTTGGCCGAACTTCAGCTGATGATGGTTAATCATATGAACTCAATGGAAGGGAAAATCAACGCCCTAACTGCTGCGAACTCATCATCCGCAACTTCTGCTGAGGTCACTCAGCATTTTACCCAGCTGACCACCGAGCTAACCGGGGCTCGAGAACTTATCTCCTCCACCTCTCAATGCACCATTGAACAGATTGGTGAAGCCATTCGCCTACTCAACCTGAGCAATGAGGAAATGGATACTGACCAAGTGAAGACCAATGACATTCTGCACTGCACTCGATCAACACTTGCGCATGTTAAGCACATTAATGCTCAGCGTCATTCATATGATTCTGCACTACTCAGGATGTACTATCAATAATATGCACGAATGACGGACTCGATTACTTGGATTGGGAAGTCTCTTGAGTTTTTACTTAGTATGCTCAGCGCACACATCAAAATTCCCGCTTCAAGTATGAAAGATGGCATGCAGGTCTTTACGGGTCTTAGAGAAAGTACGAGTCACATGCAACACTATTCTTCCATACTGACTCGTGCTGTTTAACAAGGGCAGTTCTATGCTCCTCCCCTTCAATCTAATGATGCTGGCAAAACAGGGGAGAAAGATCAAGCTAAGCAAGCTACCGGAACTCAGCAGAAAACGATGGAGAAAGAGAAAGATAAAGCTAAGCAGCCAGCTGCCGGAACTCAACAGAAGCCTCCTGGCTCAACTTCTGCTGTCACAGGCAATCAAAGTCAGCAACAGAGAACAGCCAAACCCAAAGCCAAATCTAACCAAGTTCAAGCCAATATCAAGAAGTAGAAATAGAACCAGACTTAGCTTGACACTTGCAATTTTGTATCTGGCATGTTCTATCTTGAACTGACTATCTATCTATATAAGCATCTATTATACAAACTATTTTTATATATGCAATGCTTACTTGCTGTGTTTATATGCTGATCTGTCTCATGAAACTACTCATTGAACAACAACTTAAAACTTGTGAACATAAAAATTAAACAAGCAAAATATACTCAGTATATCTCAACTCTGATAAACCCAACTCTGATACCTGAACTTAATTTGTATCAAAACTGAGTAAATGACTAAATATTCCAAGTATTGACCTTCTTCGGAAGCTAACCTTAGGCTCTTTTCGATTAAATCTTAGAAGGTTTAGAATTGAACTAAGTCAGTGGACTCAAGTCTTAGATTCACTCAATTAGATCTTAGAAGGTTTAGAGTTGAACTAAGTCAACAGATCCAACCCTTACAATGGAGTAATCTCAGAAGAATAAAAAAGGTCTAAAATCATGAGGGATGCTCAACACTGAGTTCCTTAATTAAATACCTTTGCCAACATCAAAATGGGGGAGTTTGTTGAAACACCTTTCCACATGATTTTGATTTGACAAAATTATTTAAGTTAATCCCATGATTAAAACAATTAAATTTAAGTGCTTTGATTTAATTGTACTAATGTGTTTGTTCAATGTTGAATATATTAACTAATGAGAACAGGAACTTAAAGTCTCTAAAAGAAAGACAGAACAAAGTCAGCATGAGCAAGTCACACATCAGAGCTGAGTAGAATGCAACTCAGCTTTACGAAAGAAATGTCTTCTTCAGGAAAGCTTGAAGGCAAAGCTGCGAAGTCAAGCTGAGCAATATTCAAGACGCCGCTAAGTCAAGCTGCGTGATAATCAAGTCAGTGTCCAATTATCCGTCAACTTGCGAGACAAAGTCTGACACATTTCAGAAGCCTCAAAAATCCGTTTCAAGGACCTTTTCGAGACGTATGGACCATCTGACGTTTGGCAAGAAGATAAACCTAGCGCTAGAAGACGAACCTGGTGTAAGAAGACGAAACTGGCAAGCCTGCCTCCTGCGCAGATCAGAAGACAGGATTGGCCTGCGGTTCTGGAAGCTGACCAATCAATGACGGAAGAAGACCGTTTACTCTCAACAGATATGTCTGAATTCAAATCATTGAAGCTTCAGAATTCACTATAAATGGACAAGTTCATCACTTGGATCATTACCGAACATACAAGAGAGAAACAGACAAGCAAAATCTTCACTAAGTCAAAAATCCAAAAGAGAAGCTGTCTAAATAGAAAAGGCAAGTTCTTACACCAAACTCCAATCATTGTGTAAAAATCTAGAGTGAATTTTATTCATCTAAAGTGTTCTTCGTTTTGTGAGAACAATCTTGTATCAATTGTAAAGGTTAGAAGAGTGAAGCTGAGTACTCGGTTATAGTACTCAGTGGTAGAGAAAATCTGAATACTCAGTTATAGTATTCAGTGGTAGATAGGATTGAGTAGACGAATAGAGGACGGTACTCTTGCATACTCAGTTGCTATTGTAAACGGTTTGTGCTCTACCTTTAAAGAGCTTAGTAGTGGATTGAAAAAGCCCAGAGGGATTCTGGGGATTGGACGTAGGCGGTGAGGCCGAACCAGGATAAGTCTGCTGAGTAATCTCTAACCCTTTTCTCTTGATATATATGTATATGTATGTGTTGCTTGCTTAAATTGCTCAGTAAATAATTTGTACAAACCGACGCTGAGTAATCAGAGTGCTGAGTTGGAAGCTGACCTAAAGTGTTACTTCCCAACTCACAATTGAAACAGCTCTAGTCAGTATCTGATTAAAGCTGTCTCACACCTCACTCAGCCTTGCTGACCTAAAACTGAGTTAAATCGTCAAACATTTAGTGAAAAAGTTACATTAGTTCCTAACCCCACCCCTTGGAACTAATCCTACTACGTTACACGGGACCAACACTAGTTGTGTTAGGTAATTAATTAATTAGGATCTTATTCCGAATAGGATTCCTAATTAGATAATTAAATAATCACTTTACTATTATTTAAATAATAACTAATTATATCTATATAATTATTATTAATCAAATTAATAATTAATTAATGTTAGGGATAATTAATTAGAGTTTCAATCACATAAAAATTTCTAATTAATATTATCAGATAATCCTTTAATTTAATTCATAACCATAATCAAATTATAATTATTAATCAAATTAATTTATCCCCTAATTAATATACAAATTCCGGCCCATATATACATGTCTCACTAATTACATTTTCGTCCTCTGATTCCAAGTCTCATATGCGACCCATTAGGTTATTTATTGCCACTAGCCGTATATATCCTTTGAAATTATTCATCACGATTAATTCCAACATATATATAACAGAATACCGTCGCGAGCTGTTACTAGTAGAACCTATGATATTCCCCCTGAGCAATTAAGAAGTCAGGTTGATAACTGATGTTAACCTTTATGCATTAGGTACAGTATAATATGATCCTTCATCAACTATATCCTGTCGGTCAATTCCTTATAACCATGGAACGTGTCAAGGTTACATATAACGAAGAATCCGGTTTTACTTGTACATGTTGAATTCACTCTGAAAAGATAAGTTAAGTGAAATGTTCATTTCTACTCTTAACTCTATCACCTTGCAAGGATTTCAGTTAATTCACCACAAGCGGCCATTTGGATATATCTCCCACTTATCGGGAGTGACGAATGCTCAATCTGACATTAACTATTCTGCAATTACTTTGTGTGATACCCAACCCTGCTCTCACACACCCCGGGCTCTGACCTGTTGGATCGTGCTCGCACAGAATCAAAGTATCAGACTCCATAATCCAGAATCACTAATTAACAAATGTTTGAGTCTGAGGATTAGTTATACCTACTAATACCAATGAGATGAACAGTTGACACATTAGATAAATCAATCCATTATGTTATCTCAAGTCGGGTCCCAATCCTAATGAACTCATTCACCGGATACATGTAACTGTCTAGATATCTGAATATCTAAAGCTTGTGAGATAAGCTTTCTGTCTCGACAGAAAACACTGTTACATGCAAGTCTCAACAGTAATATGCCAACCCCTATAACATATTACTTGACTTGGGTTAACTTTAAGTCTATTGGTCTATTATAAAGTACAGTCTCACTTCATGCTTGTATGAACACTTTATAACTACTTAAATAAACTTAGGGTTACTTTCTTTATGAAAGATTTGTGCCTTTATATATAGTTACATTTTAATGTTATATATCTGATTAAACAAATGATCAAATAAACAATTTATTCATTAATATTAATATCCTAAAACCATTGTCTTTAGGACACTAAACTCCAACAACATATTCATCATCTCCCACTAGAAAACCATATCTAACTGGGAGTTCACGAACTCTTTGTGATCTATGAGTAGGTAATGGCACTTGAGTCTCATCTAATGGGACTGCCTTGGGTTCCTCAATCGCCTCTGTTGTTTCAGCTGGTGTTTCTTTTTTGAACTTCCTCAAGTTCAATTATGCTTCCCGTTTGTGTTTCTTCAAGAAACTCTTTCTCTAGAAACACTGCATGTTTGGATACTTTTACTTTCTGATCATCTGGATGATAGAAGTAATACCCTACAGTTTCCTTAGGGTATACTTTAAAGAAACACTTATCAGATTTAACATCCAATTTATCTGATGATATACGTTTGACAAATGCTGAACAACCCCATATTCTCATAAAGGAGAAATTAGGTTTCCTACCAATGAACAATTTATATGGTGTGGAACTGGCGGATTTGGTGGGTACTCGGTTAAGGGTAAACATGGCAGTTTCTAAGGCATAGCCCCAGAACATCTTTGGAAGTAATGTTGTGCTCATCATGGATCGTACCATATCTAATAAGATACAGTTTCTCCTTTCGAATACACTATTGTGTTGTGGTGTATAAGGAGGTGTCCATTGTGAGCATATCCCACATTCAGTTAGATAATTCAGAAAATCATCTGAAAGATATTCACCACTTCGATCTGATCGAAGTATCTTAATTTTCTTTGTTGTTTGATTTTCTACTTCATTCTTGAAGCATTTGAATTTCTCAAAAGCTTATGACTTATGCTTCATCAAATAAACATAACCATATCTAGTATAGTCATTTATGAAGCTAATGAAGTATCTGAATCCTCCTCTTACTTGGACTGACATAGGACCACATACATCCGAATGTATTAATCCTAGAGTGTCTGATACACGCTTACCTTTATTGCTAAAATGTGTCTTTGTCATCTTTCCTTTTAAATAATATTCACATGTTACCATTGATTCACAATCAATTGAATTTATAATCCCATCTTGATGTAGCTTAAGCATGTGTCTTTTGTTTATATGGCCTAAACGATAATGCCACAAGTAAGTTGAATTATCTAGCTTATGTCTTTTGGTATCAATTGTGAATACAGAAATCTTATCATCTAAAGCATAAATCCCATTCAATGATATTCTTGAAAAATTGAAAATCCCATTTCTATAAAACTCACAAACTTTGTTCTTAATTGAAATGTTAAAGCCAGGAGATGGCTTGAGCTGATTCCCTTTGTGGGATTTCTATGTTTTCCCCCTTTATGCACGGGAGATTACCTTGGGATTGCTCTTGCCCTCATGGGTTATTTAAGCCAATTGGTTGCTCAAATCCTTGCAAAACTCCTCATTGATTGTAAGTCGGGCTGACATTTCTTTCAAAAGGGACCCCAAGACGCGATTTTCGCCCGAAATTGTTCCTGTTTTGACCCGCACACGCACTAAAACTCCAATCGACGTTAGTTCAAAGGCTAAATTGACCCACCAATCGCTATATTTGAGTAAAAACTCCGTTTGGTGCGACTATTGGTGGATCATTTAACTATAATAAATAATTGAAAGTTAACATACGTGCTATTTTGGTAGTATTTTCCCAAAAACAATCAAAAAACGACTTCAAACTACAAAAAGTAAATAAGACATATACACAAGCTAACTAATGCGCACACATGCATAAAAATGCGGGAATTACTCTCTTATTGTAGGAAAACTAAACTAAACTAACCAAAAAATCGTACCTAAAGATAGGGGTTTTCGACCTCTATCAGGCACCCCACCCACCGAAGAGGAAGTCGCAACCGCGGAGTTACCAGTTTTCTCATCAACCCGAGACTTAGCAATTTCGGTACATCTTGGCAATGCCTTAGCTTCCTCGTGGATCCGTCTTTGAGCCTCCACATGATGTGCTAAAATGGATCAAAAAAGACGCTACCAGTGTCAGAATCAAACCAAACGAAACAAAATACAAACAAAAAGACTTTCTCTTACATGCAACACCGCGAGTAAAAGTGGGAGACCCCTCAAGGAGAACCCAACACCTATTATCCAACACCAAAAAGGGCTGATTCCGCTCTAGATGACTCACCAGCTGATCCTTGAAGAAGCGAAGAGTTAGGTTTATCCAGATATACAAAATTTCCCTTTCACAAGTGGAAAGAGAAGGAAGAGCCAAAAATCGGAAGGTGTCATTCGCCCTGGCTACCGAATTGCAGGAGCAGCAAAAGGGAAACCTTAGAGGATAAAGGGAACCCTTCATAATCTTCCCCTTTTCATCCCTAGTCGGGCAAATCCAAAATCAATGAGGTTTGGAGTTTTTATTGTTCGAAGGCCTATCATTCATAAAGGAAGTCAGTCTGGAAGGAACCTTCAAAATGTACAGAGCATTGTCAATTTTGCGACAATAAGGAGTCCAAATATGACGAGAGACGCCTTATCAAACCATGCCCTAGATCTTCGCAAACTTTGGACAAACACAAAAGGTCAAGCCAGGCATTAAGAGAAAGTTGAGCAAGACATATCCCAAGTTCCCCCAAAACATTCAAAACCCCGTTAGAAAAGGGGAGGCATACTCCATTCTCGAGGAAAATCTCATAGAAACCCAGATGACCTTCTGGAGCTTCAGTTATTACTTGATCCTGCGAAAGAACCCTAACTTCGAGATAAGTGAACTCCGGATAATTGGACACCACGGTGGCTAAAGTGAACTTGTCAAAAGTAGTAGGCTGCTTATAGTTCCTCAAATAAGAAACCTTGTGTGTTAAGGAGCCCTACTAATCCTTCTGTGGTTCCTAGCGCGTGATTCCCTTGTAAGGCCAGAACTAGCTCTTAGGGTCAGAAATTTGGGCTTAATGTTCTATAGGGTCGTCAATCGTACAAGCTCTAACTAGGTCAGATTCAGCTCGCAATATGTGTCAAGTATATGTTTGGACTTATGAATGAGTTAAACTAATTAAGCAAAGCGTAAGACAAAGATTAAATCATACAATTAATTGAACAAAACAAGAAACTGAATTTATATTAAAGAAGAAGAAAATTGTCACGAAGATACAATGAGCCTAGGACTCATAGACTGGATCAAAGGTAAAAAAATTATGAAAAGAGAAGAAAATCCATTTCAGGGAACCTGTCTACCAATGTAGGCGTCTTCCTAGGACTTAAGGATGAAACCTTGAATGATCCTCGGGGAGCGGAGCTCCGATGTTCTTCAATGGTGGATGGAAGAGGTGGAAAGGATTCTTCAAGGAGGAGGCTTATGGTTTTTACAAAAGATAAAAGATATGTTACAAATGTTACAAAGTCCTATTTATAGTTGTAGTTCGAAGCCTAAACCTAATTGGATTTGTTTCCTGTTGCAGGTGGAGAAGTCGGAGGCCAAACGTGGAGTCGTGGGGCTGGGAATCAATCAAAAGACTGATTCCCGAGGCGCAGCTCACCGAGCTGGCCTCTGACAGCCAGCTCGGTGCGAGTTGGGCACCAGTTTGACGAGTTGGCCCTTGAGGGTCAGCTCGTCGCATTGGCAGTGCCAGCTCACTGAGTTGGCCTATAATGGCCAGTTTGACGAGCAACAAACACCCAAACGCACCGAGGGACTGTTGGGGGACCCTGAGACACGATTTTCGCCCGAAATTGTTCCTGTTTTGACCCGCGCACGCACTAAAACTCCAATCGATGTTAGTTCAAAGGCTAAAAGGACCCACCAATCGCTATATTTGAGTAAAAACTCTGTTTGGTGCGACTATTGGTGGATCATTTAACTATAATAAATAATTGAAAGTTAACATATGTGCTATTTTGGCAGTATTTTCCCAAAAACAATCAGAAAACGACCTCAAACTACAAAAAGTAAATAAGACATATACACAACCTAACTAATGTGCACACATGCATAAAAATGCGGGAATTGCTCACTTATTGTAGGCAAACTAAACTAAACTAACCTAACAATCGTACCTAAAGATAGGGGTTTTCGACCTCTATCAGGCACCCCACCGACCGAAGAGGAAGTCGCAACCGCGGAGTTACCAGTTTTCTCATCAGCCCGAGGCATAACAATTTGGGTAAATCTTGGAAATGCCTTAGCTTCCTCGTGGATCCGTCTTTGAGCCTCCACATGATGTGCTAAAATGGATCAAAAAGACGCTACCAGTGTCAGAATCAAACCAATCGAAATAAAATACAAACAAAAAGACTTTCTCTTACCTACAACACCGCGAGTAAAAGTGGGAGACCCCTCAAGGAGAACCCAACACCTATTATCCAACACCAAAAAAGGCTAATTCCGCTATAGATGACTCACCAGTTGATCCTTAGAGAAGCGAAGAGTTAGGTTTATCCAGATATACAAAATTTCCCTTTCACAAGCGGAAAGAGAAGGAAGAGCCAAAAATCAGAAGGTGTCATTCGCCCTGGCTACCGAATTGCAGGAGCAGCAGAAGGGAAACCTTAGAGGATAAAGGGAACCCTTCATAACCTTTCCCTCTTCATCCCTAGTCGGGAAAATCCAAAATCAATGAGGTTTGGAGTTTTTATTGTTCAAAGGCCTATCATTCATAAAGGAAGTCAGTCTGAAAGGAACCTTCGAAATGTACAGAGCATTGTCAATATTGCGACAATAAGGAGTCCAAAAATGACGAAAGAGACGCCTTATCAAACCATGCCCTAGATCTTCGCAAACTTTGGACAAACTCAAAAGGTCAAGCTAGGCATTAAGAGAAAGTTGAGCAAGACATATCCCAAGTTCCCCCAAAACATTCAAAACCCCGTTAGAAAAGGGGAGGCGTACTCCATTCTCGAGGAAAATCTTATAGAAACCCAGATGACCTTCTGAAGCCTCAGTTATTACTTGATCCTGCGAAAGATCCCTAACTTCGAGATAAGCAAACTCCGGATAATTGGACACCACGGTGGCTAAAGTGAACTTGTCAAAAGTAGTAGGCTGCTTATAGTTCCTCAAATAAGAAACCTTGTGTGCTGAGGAGCCCTACTAATCCTTCTGTGGTTCCTAGTGCGTGATTCCATTGTAAGGCCGAAACTAGCTCTTAGGCTCAGAAATTTAGGCTTAATCTTCTATAGGGTCGTCAATCCTACAAGCTCTGACTAGGTCAGATTCAGCTCGCAATATGTGCCAAGTATATGTTTGGACTTATGAATGAGTTAAACCAATTAAGCAAAGCGTAAGACAAAGATTAAATCATACAATTAATTGAACAAAACAAGAAACTGAATTTATATTAAAGATGAAGAAAATTGTCATGAAGATACAATGAGCATAGGATTCATAGACTATATCAGAGGTAAAAAAATTATGAAAAGAGAAGAAAATCCCTTTCAGGGAACCTGTCTACCAATGCAGGCATCTTCCTAGGACTTAAGGATGAAACCTTGAATGATCCTCGGGGAGCGGAGCTTCGATGTTCTTCAATGGTGGATGGAAGAGGTGGAAAGGATTCTTCAAGGAGGAGGCTTATGGTTTTTACAAAAGATAAAAGATATGTTACAAATGTTACAAAGTCCTATTTATAGTTGTAGTTCGAAGCCTAAACCTAATTGGATTTGTTTCCTGTTGCAAGTGGAGAAGTCGGAGGCGAAACGTGGAGTCGTGGGGTTGGGAATCAGTCAAAAGACTAATTCCCAAGGCGCAGCTCGCCGAGCTGGCCTCTGATAGCCAGCTCGGCGCGAGTTGGGCACCAGCTCGACGAGCTAGCCCATGAGGGCCAGCTCGTCGCATTGGCAGTGCCAGCTCACCGAGATGGCCTATAATGGCCAGTTCGACGAGCAACAAACACCCAAACACACCGAGCGACTGCTGGGGGACCCCAAAATGTGATTTTCACCCAAATTTTTTCCTGTTTTGACTCGCACACGCACTAAAACTCCAATCGACATTAGTTCAAAGGCTAAATTGACCCACCAATCACTATATTTGAGTAAAAACTCCGTTTGGTGCGACTATTGGTGGATCATTTAACTATAATAAATAATTGAAAGTTAACATACGTGCTATTTTGGCAGTATTTTCCCAAAAACAATCAGAAAATAACCTCAAACTACAAAAAGTAAATAAGACATATACACAACCTAACTAATGCGCACACATGCATAAAAATGCGGGAATTGCTCGCTTATTGTAGGAAAACTAAACTAAACTAACCTAAAAATCGTACCTAAAGATAGGGGTTTTCAACCTCTATCAGGCACCCCACCCACCGAAGAGGAAGTCGCAACCGCGGAGTTACCAGTTTTCTCATCAGCCCGAGGCTTAGCAATTTCGGTACATCTTGGCAATGCCTTAGCTTCCTCGTGGATCCATCTTTGAGCCTCCACATGATGTGCTAAAATATATCAAAAAAGATGCTACCAGTGTCAGAATCAAACCAATCGAAACAAAATACAAACAAAAAGACTTTCTCTTACATACAACACCGCGAGTAAAAATGGGAGACCCCTCAAGGAGAACCCAACACCTATTATCCAACACCAAAAAGGGCTGATTCCGCTCCAAATGACTCACCAGCTGATCCTTGGAGAAGCAAAGAGTTAGGTTTATCTGTTGGAAATTAGGCTAAGGTATAGCAGCGGAAATATAAAAATTTTAGCCTACTTCCATATAACCATAGGATCCGTTAATCGTTATTTCATATAAAGAGGGTTAAGAAGAAATACCTTACGATGAACAATCTACCGTTGTTAATGAAGTGCCCACAACTCTAATCCGAGTTCCCAAGCACAAAGTAAAACACAAGAAGATTAAGTTAGAATCAACCGTATGAGATGCAACCAAAATAGATTGCCTCTAATTAATCAACACAAGATCAAAGAAAAAGGGAGATAGATGAAATTAATCGATCGATGGAAGCCGTATGAATTCTTGTCCACGAACTAGGGGAGTCGAATTCTTTTCTCTCTCTCTCTTGCAAAAATCGAAATTCACAAAGGGGAGTATCTAGGCTTAGTCGAAATTCTATGTAGTAGGGGGTATATATAATCACTTGTATCTAAACCCTAGTTAGATAGGAATAGGTTACTTAATAGGAATTCCATTCGGAATAGAATTCCTAATTATTATCTCACTATATATCTAATATATCTAGGATAATAATAAACAACCTTATTGGATAATAATAGGAGTATATTAATCTAATTAAAACTCCTAACTTAATTATCTCTTAATTAATTTAATTCATATTCCTAATCAAATTAGGATTAATAAAATCAAATTAATTACTAATTATATATAAATTTCGGCCCCCTTTAATTAAATGGGCCTTACTGGGCTCAATTGAGCTTCCATCAATTAATAACATCCATCTCTCTTTTGGTTCCAAGTCTTATGTGTGATCCATTAGGTTCTTACTACTTCTGGCCGTATGCAACTATTAAATTAATTTCTTCAAGAATTATATTTAATCTTTGCATAACGGAATGATGTACTGAGTATGTTATTGGCAAGTCTGTAATCATTCCCCCAGGGTCCGTTAAGAAGACAGGTTGATTCCGTCGTTAACCTTTCCGTATTAGTTACAGTATAATTCGATCCTTTATCAACTACATCCTTGAACTGAATCTTATGACTATGGATGATGTCAAGTCACATATAGCGAGACGTTCGTCTTACTTGTACAGGCCGAGTCAACTCAAATAGATAGGTTAAGTGAAATCTGCATTTCAAGTCTTAAGCTATCACCTTGCAAGGATTTAGAGTCGAGTCTTCCACAAGCGATCCTTAGATGTATCTCCCATTAATCGGGAGTGATAAATGCTCAATCCAATGTATAACTACCCTGACATTACCTCCTATGACACCCAACCTTTACCGTTCACACCCTAGAGTCATCTCTGTTAAGGATCGTGGGACAGCAGGATCAAAGTCTCACATTCAGTAATTCAAGATGACCAATTAACATTCCTTTGAGTCTGAGGATTAGTTATACCTATTAATACCAATGATATGAACAGGTGACAAGGATGAATCTACCCATCCTGTTATCTCAAATCGGATCCCCAATCCTAATGAACAACGTTTCATCGGATCTATGTAACTGTCCAGATATCTGTATATATGAAGCTCGTGAGATCAGCTTTCTGTCGGACAGAAGACATTGTTACATACAAGTCTCAACAGTGATATGTCAATCCCAAACATATCACTTGACTTGGGGTGGTTTTAAGTTTATCAGTTTACTATAAAGTTTTGTCTCACTTCATGCTTGTATGAACACTTTATAATCACTTTAAACAAACTTACGGATTTCCTTTTATTAGACTTTATTTAGTGCTTAAAAGGGATTGCCTTTATATAGTTACAAAACATATATCTCATTAAACAAATGATATAAAGAACAATTCATTTACATTAAGTTTGTATCCTAGAACAATTGTCTATAGGACACTAAACCCCAACATTATCCAGATATACAAAATTTCCCTTTCACAAGTGGAAAAAGAAGGAAGAGCCAAAAATCGGAAGGTGTCATTCGCCCTGGCTGCCGAATTGCATGAGCAGCAGAAGGGAAACCTTAGAGGATAAAGGGAACCCTTCATAATCTTCCCCTTTTCATCCCTAGTCGGGCAAATCCAAAATCAATGAGGTTTGGAGTTTTTATTGTTCGAAGGCCTATCATTCATAAAGGAAGTCAGTCTGGAAGGAACCTTCAAAATGTACAGAGCATTGTCAATTTTGCGACAATAAGGAGTCCAAATATGACGAGAGACGCCTTATCAAACCATGCCCTAGATCTTCGCAAACTTTGGACAAACCCAAAAGGTCAAGCCAGGCATTAAGAGAAAGTTGAGCAAGACATATCCCAAGTTCCCCCAAAACATTCAAAACCCCATCAAAAAAGGGGAGGCGTACTCCATTCTCGAGGAAAATCTCATAGAAACCCAGATGACCTTCTAGAGCTTCAGTTATTACTTGATCCTGCGAAAGAACCCTAACTTCGAGATAAGCAAACTCCGGATAATTGGACACCACGGTGGCTAAAGTGAACTTGTCAAAAGTAGTAGGCTGCTTATAGTTCCTCAAATAAGAAATCTCGTGGGCTGAGGAGCCATCTCATTCATCATCCCTTGGATTATCTCTCCTATTGGAGCCTTTTCCTTTACCCCGAGAAATCCCAGCACGAACCATGATGGATAAAGAAGAGGATGAAACAAAAGAATGACGAGAATCTTAAAGAAACCGAGGAGAGCAAGGAATGTTAAGAGTGAAAATGAAAGGATGAAGAAGAAATAGGTTAAAAATAAGAGGAGGAAAACCAAAAGACTCAAGAGGCAACTGAAGCGTTTCCCTCGGAGGAATAATCAATCATCATTAAAGGAAGCCGCCAAGGACACAAGATCCTAGAGCCATCCCCAGCTGACACATTAGAAAACAGAAAAGGCTTTAGGAAAACTCTGAAAAAGTACAAAATGGAAGATAAAAATAACAAAACACACCCCTCATTTAGTAGTTTATTATGGAATTCTGAAAGAATGTCTTAAAAAGAGGATGATGTCACTACCCTCATTATGGCCCAAATCCACACATAACAAAGGCCCAAAACGGTCTCGGAAGGGCATAACCCATTGATGCGGCCCAAGCCCAAGCAAGCGGAATCCCATCACCAATAATCAAAAGCCCCAAGCCCCAACACATTAAAGGATCTAGAATCCTACGAGACAAAAAATTCCTCCCAAGATCCAGAATCCTTGAGGGAAACGGAATCCTACCTCCGTACGGATTCCCAAAGAAGATGACAACCTTAACTTAATCATGCACTATAAATGTACAAGTATAAGTATAAGGTTCGGTACCTTAACTACTATCTCATTATGGCCCAAATCCACACATAACAAAGGCCCAAAACGGTCCCGGAATGGCGTAACCCATTGATGCGGCCCAAAACCAAGCAAGTGGAAGCCCCATCACCAACCATCAAAAGCCCAAAGCCTCAACACATTAAAGGATCTTCTAGAATCCTACTGAGATAAAAGATTTCTCCCAAGATCCAGAATCCTTGAGGGAAATGGAGTGTTAGAATAGATTCAAAGAGCTAATTAAACTATTAAAGTGATAGTAAAAAATTAATGAAAGAAGTGTCTGATGTATAGACTAAATATTAATTAGTAAGCAAGTAAACAAAAACTAATAAGGATAAAATAAATAAATAAAATAAGAAACTCTCTTCAGAAGACCCAAATTAAATTTATGTCACATACTCATAACCCTTAATTAAATTTCATTTCATTCACTAAAAAAAAACACCTGCTATCTACAGAAGAATACCTCTAGACTTGAAATAAGAGTTAAAATAAAATTAGGAGAAAATTGAGATAGGTATCAAAATATGCCTATGATTTTTAGAGAATATCAATTTAGGCAGCACATACAAAATAACACTAATATAGACTTAACGTTTAAAAAATGTATCAATTTAGGTATCGAGAACGGATTGGGCACGTCATTCTTATTATTTTGTTAAGTTCTGATTTCTCCCTCTACATACAATTGAGGAAACTTAACAGAATAATATTAATGACGTGTCTCATTCCGTTATCGATGCCTAAATTGATACATTTTTTAAACGTTTAGCCTATATTAGTGCTATTTTGTACATGAAGTCTAAATTGATACTTCCCAAAAACCACAAACCTATTTTGATATCTTATTCCGGAGAAAAATTGATGGCCGGATTCTAGAGACGAAGGAGGGTTATTGATGTGATTTTTATTTTTAAACTAGTTTTTGGCCCGTGCGATTTACGGATTCATCTTAACATATAAATATTAACAAAAATGTAATCTAATAATTACAATTAATTATATAAAGGTGCTATATAAATTAAATATTATTATTTTATTTTCACATTTACTTTAAATAATCTTTTTATAGATAAATATATTAATATAATTAAAATTAATATATTATATATTATATTATATTTTTTATCAGTAAAAAAGGAGAAAGTGACACCTCAGCTCCATCGTTACTGTTTTATATTATATATATATATAGATAGATATGCAAATAATTAGAGAGATTTTATGGATTAATTTAAATTCTGTAGAACTCTTAGATATAGTACGTATAAAATAAACTTTTATAGATAAATATAATAATATAATTAAAATTAATATATCATATTTTTTATCACTAAAAAGGGAGGAAGTGACACATCAGTTCCATCGTTACTGTTTTATATTATAGATATGCAGAGAATTAGAGAGATTTTAGGGATTAATTTAAATTCTGTAGAACTCTTAGATATAGTACGGATAAAATAACATTTTTATAGATAAATATAATAATATAATTAAAATGTTTTACGGGGCTGAGACCCGGGGCGCCGACCTAGTTAGGATGTCAGACTCTTGCTCCCTTATTGTCCCAATCTTTATCCAAAAATATAATTAAAATTAATATATTATATAATATATTATATTTTTTATTTTTTTATTAGTAAAAAATGAGGAAGTGACGCCTCAACTCCATCGTTACTGTTTTATACTATTATATATAGATATAGATATATAGATTAGTTATATAATTGTATTTATGTTAATTTCGAATCGAAAGAAATGAGTGAGTCCAGCTGAAAATAGAGTGCGTTTGTCTTACAACTTTTTAATTGTTTGTTTGCTGTTTCATTTAGAACAGCAGCAATAAAGTGTTTGGTTAATCATTAAATAATGCTCCTGATTGCTTTTTGCTAAATAATCAGCTACTGTTTGCATAAGCAATAAAATGCTGCTATTGTAACTTTACTTTTGCCGGTTGACTTTGTTTTCTCCTTACTAACCTTTAATATCAATTTTCTTTTTTCTTTTAAATTAATGTTTTTTTTGTGCTCCAGGTTTGGTTTTAATGCTTTCTATGACATATTGATTCCCATTAATGGGAGCTACACTTCAGAAGCAATTTCTTTTTTAGCAAAAATATGATATATAATTGCGTAGAAATTTGGATTTACTTTTTAAAGTTTCTTATATGAAATAATTTATTGTGCTCATAAAATGATTTTACTCCTTACAAATTATGTGTTTATTACAAATTATGTGTTTCTTTTGGCATTAATAAAATAACGAGATTTCCTTATAAAAAAAATAAAGGAATAAGGTACCAAAATAGACCTAAGGTTTTTGAGGAAGTACCAATTCAGATTCAACGTTTAAAATAGCACCAATATAGGTTTAACGTTTAGAACATAATATCAATTTAGGCTCAACGTTTACAATATAGCATCAATTTAGGCATCACGTACAAAATAGCACCAATATAGGCTTAACGTTTACAAAATAATACGAATTTAAGATTAACGTTTACAAAATATATCCAATTTAAATTAAACGTCATAATTAAATTAACCATATTATATTCTTTTCCTATTAACTTTATATGTTATTTTTTTTTATTTAGTTCTATTTTCTTATTTATTATAATACAATTAATTAGTATTCTTGTCTATTAAAGCCTTATATTTGTTTTTCATCAACCATTCCATGACTCCTAAATTCCATGGCTCATGTAATATATGCAAACTAAAAGTAATTGAATATCGAGTGTTCGAAATATTGTGGATATTCAGGTTGTGTTTGTTTGCTCATTTTCATGCTCCTTTTTGCCTTTTCACTCCAAAATGGAGAGTTTTAGGTGTTTGGTTAATTACCTCATGTTTGGCTTTTACATCTGAAAAGCAGCATTAGGTGTTTGGTTATGACCTCATGTTTGCCTTTTACACCCGAAAAGCAGCCTTTTACAAAAGCAGAGAATCCCTGTTTTTTGGAAAAACAGCTTTTTCCAACAGCAAACAGCAAACCGTAACCGCAACAGCAAACAACAACAGCAAACCGTAACAGGAAACAACAAACCGTAACATCAAACAACAAACAGCAACAGCAAACAGTAGGTAAAACAAACGAGCCCTCAATTACTTTTAGTTTCTATATATTACATGAGTCATGGAATTTAGGAGTCATGGAATGGTTGATGAAAAACAAATATAAGATCTTAATGGGCAAGAATACTAATTAATTGTATTATAATAAATAAGAAAATAGAACTAAATAAAAAGATAACATATAAAGTTAATAGGAAAATAATATAATATGGTTAATTTAATTGTGACGTTTAGCTTAAATTGGATATGTTTTGTAAACATTAAGCTTAAATTCGTATTATTTTGTAAACGTTAAGCCTATATTGGTGCTATTTTGTACGTGGGGCCTAAATTGATGCTATATTGTAAACGTTAAGCCTAAATTGATATTATATTGTAAACGTTAAGCCTATATTGGTGCTATTTTGAACGTTGAGCCTAAATTGGTACTTCCCCAAAAACCTTAGGCCTATTTTGGTACATTATCCCAAAAATAAATAAAATAACGACATTTGTATAACTTTATACTTTAATCCATGTATTAGTCATTTAATTTAAATCATACCCATATTAGTCATTTTACATACTAACAATAACAACTAATTATAATTTTACCAAACACTAATAATTAATCAGCAAATAACAAACAACAAGCAGCAACAACAAACAACGAAAACTAACAGCAAACAACAAAAAGTAACAACAAACATAAAAAAGCAACAGCTAAAACAAACGGACCCTAAGGGCCTGTTTGGTTCAGCTGTTAGCTAATAGCTGTTGCGGTTGTTCTTATCTGTTTGCAGTTGCAGTAAGCTGTTAGATGTTTATTATTAGCTGTTTAATTACTAGTGTTTGGTAAAATTATATTGAACTGTTGCTGTTCAGATTTAAAATGTCTAAAATGGACATGTTTTAAATTAATCAACGATGAAATTATAAAAGGGAAAATGTGAAAAAATACTCATAACGTTTACAACTAGGAATAATTTTACTCTTAACGTCTAAAATAGTACAATTGTTAGGGGTAAAATTGTTTTTGACTGCCAACATTAGGGGTATAATTGCACAATTTTAGACGTTAAGGGTAAAATTGTTCCTGACTATAAATATTAGAGGTATTTTTGAACCTTATCCTATTATAAAATAAAAAAGGTGTTACAGAAATTAACAAAAATAATCTATATAAAAAATAAAAATTTTATTGAATGCAACAAAACCTTATTCTTCCGGTAATAATATTGTAGAAATATAAATAATGTTAAAGAATAAACATATTTTGTGGAAAGTTTCAAAAAAAAAAAAAAATTTTTGTGGAAATAAGAAAGATAATTTTTTTGTCAATAATAAATAACTACAAACAACTGTTTATGAAAAGCTCCAAATAAGAGCTTTTCGTGAAACGCTCCAAAACGATGTAGTTTCTAGAGAAAATGCTAAACGCTGCAGTTATATAAACCTAACCAAACGCTATATTTCATGCGGTTTGGAATGAAACACTAAACGTTCCTCCGAAAAGCTGAAACAAACACCTTCTAAGTATAGGCATAGCTTTGTTAATGTGGTGTTGGCAAAATTAAGTGAAATAAAATTTTGATTAAGTAAATAAAGTGGGTTACTAAACCCAGCCACTAATTTATACTTCTAGCCCCGTGAATAGACCGAACTACCCTTTGCACTAAATTTGAAAAAACCCAAAACCTCTCAAGAACCCTATACGATTTTTGCTCAAATCCGGACAAATTAGTGAACCGAATAATGGATGGTGACAGAAACCGTAAAGGAAAAGCTAAAGTGGTAAGATTTACCGTTTTATTTCGTTGATTTTTACATCGAACTGAAATCTGTGGGGGTGTTTTTGTATTCGCCGGAATCGCAGTCGGGCGTATGAGAATCACGCCCGACCTGCGGTTCGGGCGTATGAGTATCACGCCCGACCAGTGGTGCGAGCGTGATAGCCACATGCCCGCACCAATGGTAGGGCGTGATACGCATACGCCCGAACCGCAGATCGGACGTGATTCTCATACGCCCGCACCACTGATCGAGCGTGATGTTCATATGCCCGACCAGTGGTTCGGGCGTGATTCCCTTACGCCCACAGTTTTTTTATAAAAATTTACATTATTTAAAATTTTAGTAATTTAGTGTAATTTTATAATTTTAGTTTAATTTTAGTATAAATTTAGTATAGTATTAGCATAATTTTTACAATTTTATTAATTTAGGGTAATTTTATAAATTTAGTATAAATTTAGTATAATTTAGTATAACTTTATTATAATTTATTATAATTTTATAATTATAGTATAATTACAATTATTTACACTTTTATTAATTTAGTAGTATTTTAGCATAATTTTATAAATTTAGTATAATTTACATTATTTACCATTTTATTAATTTAGTGTAATTTTTTTTTGTAGACGGAGCGGCCTACTAGGGGTGGGAAATCCATCCCGTCATCTGCTCGTCGTCTAGATATGGACGGCGAGGATGATACACGACGCCATACGAGATTGCGTGGTATTGATATATCCGGTCGTAGGCGTAGAGGGGTTGCGACGGACCAGTTGAGGAGGGGACCGATTGTGGAGCAGCCCGATATTGATGGATCGGAGGGGGCGACAGATTTTGATGACAGAGAGCCTGATAGCGATACTTTTAAGGACTACCTGGATGTGGCAGCCCGGACAGTGCGACAGTCTGCAGTTGCACATGATCGCGAGGTTGAGGATAGCGATGAGCAGCCGACCCCGGGGAGATAGCTGACCCAACGCGTATGAGGTCGTTTTGCGAGTACAGGTATTTTTTTTATAATTTTAGTATAATTTTAGTACAATTTTAGTATATTAGTATATTTTAGTATATTTTATAATTTTAGTATATTTTAGTATATTTTAGTATTTTAGTATAATTTTAGTATAATTTTATAACTTTCAGGGACAAGCAAACGTCCCAAAGCTAGTGAGGACGTGAGCTGGCTAGTTACTGCACCGGTGGATGGTGGCCCCGTTGATGGTTCCGTGATTCCTAGTTTTCTAGGACATGTTGCCTTACGGATGTTAGGAGGAGAGATTCAGTCGTTTCTGACATGCTACAACAGATCATCAGCATGCCGAGATTTGTGTCAGTGGTTTTCTGGTGCGTCACCCGAGGTAAGAATAATATAGTGTATCAACATTTATTCTAATTTGTATTTTTAACTATAAACATAAAAAACATTCAGTAATTGTATAAATTGTATATGTGTCATTTTACAGCTGATGGAGATGATCGAGAAGACTGGTTTGTCTCACCTTCCACATGCCATGTTTAAGAACCTCGACACTCCGCTGTTGACTGCGTTCGTGGAGCGGTGGAAGCCCGATACGAACTCCTTCCATATGCCGTTCGGGGAGATGACTATCCAGCTGCATGATGTGTGGCAGATTCTTCGGATCCCGATCGACGGTCCGATGGTGTCCGAGTCTCCCCCTACTGACGGGCTTCATACCATGTGCATGATGATGTTTGGGGTGAGTCAGGCTGAGCTTCTGTTGCCGGGCCGACATTTATGGGGTGGTGGAGGTGTATTTGTTGGGGTTGTACATGAGCTTCTCACTGAGGGTAGGGATGACGCTACTTGGGCCACAACGTGGACGTGGCTTATGCTTGGATCCACTCTGTTTGTTGACAAGAGTGGAGATAGGATTAGGCCGGCCCATCTTGCTAAGGTTTACAGCGGTGTCAGCGGAGCAGCTGGACTATCATGGGGGTTTGCTACATTTTTGTTGTAGAAATTCATACATTTTAACACTTTTGATATTATATTTACTCTTTTACGTTTATAAATGTTTATGTTTATTTTAATTTTTATGTTTTTAAATTTTATTTGTTAAAGGGTAATACGAGTTAAAATGCCATAATGTTTATTAATTAACTTATATTATTTTTACTGATTTTAGGACTAAATTGTATGGTATTTTTAGGTTTTAAGTACAATTCTGTAGTTACGGGTTTAACGGCCTATTTACGGGTTTAATGGCCTATTTACGGGTTTAACGAACTATTTACGGGGTTAAAAGGCTATTTTGTTTGCCAATCCGACACGCGGGCGTGTGGCTATCACGCCTCACCGCGTGGTCGGACGTGATAGACACACGCCTCACCGCGTTGTCGGACGTGATAGACACACGCCTCACCACGTGGTCGGACGCGACAGCCAACTGCCCGACCTTGCGGTGAGGCGTGGGGCTATCACGCCCGACCACACGGTGAGGCGGGATATCTATACGGCCGACCACACGGTGAGGCGTGATATCCACACGTCCGCGTGTCAGATTGGCAAAAAAATAGAAATTCCCCTCCCAAAACCCATGAAAGGGCATTTTCGTCCTTTCACGGGGCTAGGGGTGGGAATTTGGGGCTGTGTTTAACAACACCCTAAATAAATGCAGTGTATGTGGGCTGTGCATATTAGTCTATTTCTAAAAAAAAGTACGAGAACATATTTCTATTTCTAGAAATCGAAATATGGAGGCCCCTATTTGAGGAGACCTAGGCGCCTGGCTAGAGAAACTCTCGCTGGAGCCATCTATGATCAGAGCGGGTTTGTCGGACTACAGTTCCATCACTTGCTTATTGTTTTATACCGTTAAACCTTAATAAATAAATGTTCGATAAAGTAATAACTTCGTTTATATAATAAATTCTTTCGGTCAAGACTTGGATCAATGGACTAAAGTAATGACCTCGCTAAATGCATTAAATAATAAAAATATTTAAATTGTTAAGGATCCAATGAAAATATAAATTAATATATATATATATATCATTTCTCAATGGTATTATCCATCCACGGATATCTAAAGAATTATATTAATTTAGTGACATAATATATAAATGACTTACCATCCACGGATATCTAAAGAATTATATTAATTTAGTGACATAATATATAAATGACTTGATATAAGAAGTTACCAACAAGTCAAAAAATTTAATTTCATTTTTTATGTGATTCCCAACCACAAAATGTTAATGAAGGAAGAGAAGATGAAATTGGATAATTGTGTGCTCTCCTTCCTTTTCAAGGCATGAACCAGTCTTTCCCCAATAAAAACACATCAATAATTTCTCTTTTGCAATTTATACTAATCTAACAAACAAACAAATAGTTTCCGTTCACAACTTCCAATACCAATCAAATCTACTATTTTTTATTTGCATTATTCCACTCAAAATTTCATTAATATTTATAGTAAATTTTTCTTCAATTTTTACTTTTCTAATGGTCTTTGTCTTTCTAAGAGTTTCCTTCTTTAATTTTTGAGATTTTTTTACTAGTATTTAATAATTAATTAATTAACAAGTTAGTATTTAATAATTGTCAAATGATGCATTTGATTAAATTGGAAATCAATTAATTATATAAACATTTTTTTATTATTATTACATTAACATATTTTACATTCCTATATAATTTTTGTAATTTTTTCTCAACATCAACATCAACGTTTCTAGTATATAATATATTATTTTCAACATAATATATAGGAAAATATGCATATTGCAAAATAATTCTCGATAGTTGAAACTACCCTTATTATGATGATTTTGGGCTCCCTGTTTCCGGTCAATTAAGGTTCGGAATGGTTAATTAACTCAATGAGTTTGTATTTTATTAACTCAATTTAACGTAACATAACGTATTTAATCAATTAACTAGAAGTCATTTCTTCTGAAAAAATGCATCTATAGTTGATTGTTTTTTCTTTCCACCTAAACCAAAATGAACACCATCCTTAACTTTTTATAGTGTAAACACAAGTATATTTTGCTCATGTTGTAGCAAGTAGTTGTTTAAGATGACAATTGCTTGGAAAACCTCTTTTGACGATACATTTGCAACAACGCAACTATCATCTGGCTTTGGATCATTTCCATCATCATTGTTCATTATTGACTGAATAATTTCTTCGTCTGCAGGCGATTTTGTAACTGCATCATTCTCGTTAGGATAGTTCAAAAGATGTTCGACATCCATCACATACAATGTATGCATTTTATAATGAAAAATTATCTATAAAATAATAAATATTGATTTATCGATAAATAAATAATAGGGTAAATTCCAAAAAAACCCATGTGGTTTCATGTTATTCCAAAAAAGCCCTTGTGGTTTGTTAATACAAAAAAAAAAAGGACTGTGGTTTGCGTCGTTACCAAAAAAACGGAAAATGGCTTAACACCGTTAAAGTGATGACTTGGCACAGGTGTAAAGTTGGAAATTCGAAATTTTTTTATTTTTTTCCCTCTTTTCTTCTTCTTCTTTTTCTTCTTCCTTCTCCCTTTTTCGTTTTTTTCCTCTATTTTTTTTTTAATTTCGGACAATTTGAAATTTTTCAGAAATCTGGAAAATTTCCAGATTTTCGGAAACTTAAAAAAAAGAAAAAAAAGAAGGAAGAATAAGGAGGAAGAAGAAGAAGAAGAAGGAGAAGAAGGAAGAGGAAGAAGAAGAAGGAAGAAGAAGAGGAAGAAGAAGAAGGAAGAAGGAGGAGAGAAAGAGGGAAAAAAAATCGAATTTCCAACCTTACTCCTGTGCCACGTCAGCATTTTAAGGTGTTAAGCCATTTTCCGTTTTTCGGGTAACGGCGCAAACCACAGTCCTTTTTTTGTATTAACAAACCACAAGAGTTTTTTTGGAATAACATGAAACCACAAGTTTTTTTTTGGAATTTACCCTAAATAATTTATTCATAATGAATATACTTTTCCGGTCCCAAGAATATGCATTTATCGCGTAAAAGTTTTACTGTAGGTTCAAATGACGTCGGAGCCACTGTCGGAGCATCCACCAAGTTCAGGTAACCAGTTATGAGTTATAAATGAAAGATTTATGGCTTTTCAGTGGGTAAATTTCATCAATGGTGTACAACCTTTGTCCTGTTTCACACTTTGGTGTACCACCTTCAATTTGTCTCACTAATGTATACGAACTTATAGGTGACCTCCCACTTTGGTGTATGGCCGGTTAAAATGACCGGTCAACCCAAAGTCAACGTGCCACATCATCATATTTTAATTACCCATTTATAAAATGGGACCCATATATAATGAAGTTACAAAAATAAAATAAATAAAATACATAATCACTCCATTTTCTCTATCTTTCCCTTTTTCTTTTTCTGGACATCCCTTCTCACTCTAACTCTCTCTCTCTCTCTTCATTCTTTCTAATCTATAATCAGAAAATCAAAATGGGAAAACCAGTGGATGAAATTCGTACCATGGATTCCAGAAAATATGTCCCATCCTTCACTTTTCTCTTGTAGATCGTCTTCGTCTTCATCTCCCTCCATTTTTCTTTTCTTTATTCTTCGATTACTGTGGAGATAAATTCAGTCGCAAAATCAGAATTTATCAAGCGAGGGTTCGTATTGTCCGGAGCATTTCCGGTGGATTCACGAGGATCTACGGCCGTGGAAGGGAAGCAGGATTCGTATCAGATAAGAGATGTGTTTACTGTTTAGAGAAGCGGTGATAGACCTGATGACCAATCAATGGATGCCACGTTGCCTCCTCTTGTGTTTTATTACTCTAAAGCTGAAATAGAGTCCGGCGTTCTTTTCCCGGATTGGACCTTTTGGGGTTGGGCTGAAGTTAATGTAAAACCATGGGAAAGTATGCTAGAGAGCATAGTAGAAGCAAATAAGAAGATGAAGTGGAAGGATAGGCAACCATATGCCTATTGGAGAGGAAATCCAGATGTGAATTATCTCAGGCCCAGTATTATACCTTGGTTCCCAAATGGAGAAGACGAAGGCCAAGAGCTCACCTGTTGTATCTTCGTTCAAGACGGTAAGCTCGAGTTACAGGCGAATAAGCAGAGAACTGAGAAGGAAGAATTAGTCGGGAATATAAAAGATTTGAATGGAAACAAAGTTAACATAATTGTTAACAATTTAAATGGAAGTGAGAGAGAGTTAGAGAGAAGGGATTTCCATTAATCTGATAAATGGAAGCGAGAGAGAGAGAGAGTTAGAGAGAGAAGGATTTTCAGAAAAAGAGAAAGGGGAAATGAAAAAATTATGAGAGAGAAGGATTTCCAGAAAAATAGAAAGGGAAAATGAAAAAATTATGTTTTCTATTTAGCAATGTGGTTATTTTTATAATTTTATTATACGTGAGTCCCATTTTATAAATGGGTAATTAAAATATGATGACGTGGCACGTTGATTTTGAGTTGACCGATCATTTTAACCGGCCATATATTAAAGTGGGAGGTCACCTATAAATTTGTATGTGAGTGTGAATCGGGACAAAGGTTGTACACC
This sequence comes from Euphorbia lathyris, assembly GCF_963576675.1. Taxonomy (NCBI): domain Eukaryota; kingdom Viridiplantae; phylum Streptophyta; class Magnoliopsida; order Malpighiales; family Euphorbiaceae; genus Euphorbia; species Euphorbia lathyris. Next base: position 46,761,719 of record NC_088914.1, read on the forward strand.
ATTGATGAAATTTACCCGCTTTTCAGTTATATGTTTTAAAGTTTGAGGACTTCAATGTTATTAATCCCACCCCTTTCTTCTGATAGCCTGCCTGCTTATTTACTAAGCGAGCTTCAACGACACATTCTTGAGATTTTTACAGCGATCGGAAAAGGAAAGAAGACCAACAATGGCGGAGCCTAAATCCACTAAATACGATCGCCAACTCAGGTTCCGATATTTCTTCTTCCTAACTGTTTTATATCTTTCTTTTTTCCCTTTTCCCTTCTCCTATCTTGCCCTAACTTAGTATAATCTCAATGCTCACTCATCAATATTGACAAATAGAGAACCTTTTCACTACTTTTCGGTTTGCTTCAATAGAAAATTTTGGGGACGGAAATTATACTAAGTTCTTCAAAATGGTTAAAAATTACCTTACTGTTTTACTCTACTGATAAATGTTCTATCCAGTATGTCGTTCACATTTTTCTGTTTGAGAATACAAGAGAGTTTCTGGAAGCATGCTCTGCATTTGTAAATTAGAGTTTGTAAGGAGAATGGTCGAAATAGACTGTTATTGGATAATGGTTACCAGTTATTTGGGGAAAAGGATGAAGAAACTTAATCATAAATTGCGAAATTGATAAAAGAAGATATAGCAAGGAATTTTCTGATAACAATTACTTGGAATGAATTTTAATTCAGAATTTACAAGAACTTTTATTGGTTATTTGATATCCTCTTGCAAAAGGGTGTACTCATTCTTATTGGTCTTCTAAAGTGGAAATTCTTGCTCTCTTCTAGATATGTAGCCTTTTTAATTGGTTGAGTGCTTAATTTAAATAGGAGTACAACCTTATATTATTGGTGCGTCAATTTTTTTTTTTTCATTTCTCTTGTTTAGATTCAAAATGAAACAGACAGATAGGAATCAGTTAGTTTATTTATGGATTTGAGGCATGCGGAAACTGGGTTCTCTTGGTGCTTGTTTTCTTAATATATATGCCTTTGCATTTAGATTTTTCTGTTTAATAAATTTTTGCCGGTTTGTTCTTTTAGGATATGGGGTGAGCAAGGGCAAGGAGCACTGGAGAAAGCCAGCATATGCTTGCTTAATTGTGGTCCTACAGGTTCTGAAACGCTAAAAAATCTTGTTCTTGGTGGGGTTGGATCTATCACAGTGATTGATGGTTCAAAAGTTGAAGTTGGTGATCTTGGAAATAATTTCATGGGTATGGATGTCTCACAAGTATCACATTTTATCTGACTTATCTTTATTTTATGGTTCTACGCTTAACTTGCCTTGTGATTTCGGTAGTGGATGAATCGAGTGTTGGCCAATCAAAAGCAAAATGTGTATGTGCATTTCTTCAAGAGCTAAATGATGCTGTTAAAGCGAAGTTTATAGAAGAGCACCCTGAGGCATTAATTGAGACAAACCCATATTTTTTTTCTCAGTTTACATTGGTGGTAGCCACTCAGGTATGCGATCCTGTGGTCAATAATAGGATATTGTATCTCTAAGAGCAATCTAAGCCCCCAAATTTCAAGAGGTATGTGCTTATAGATGGAATATGAATAATGATACTATCTCTGTGATGTGTTATCCTTGGTACCAAAATTGCTTTCCCTTGGTTGTATGTATATCATTGTTGTTCAAACCTTCTTCGAAAATATTTTGCAATTGCCTTTATGTTCTGGCATTCATAACTTGATTTCCATGGCAAAATTGTGGAATTTGTGCCTCATGATTTCTTAGTATTTAAGCTTTAGAAAATTAATCCCCTTGGTTAATGATTCGAAAATCTTGATTCATTATTTCTGGTTATGGTTCAATATCTTCTTTGTTTATATGCAATAACTTTGATAAATATTTCTTGTATCTTCTGCAGTTGGTGGAAGATTCAATGGTGAAGCTTGATAGAATCTGTAGGGAGGCAAATGTTACGTTGGTTTTTGCTCGCTCATATGGTCTTACTGGACTTGTTCGAATCAGTGTGAAGGTAATCTATCACAACTTTGTGGTTGATTATTATAACTTCCCTTGACATTCCACAAACAGATACTTATATTAGTGAGTGGATGATATACTGATGAAACCAAACCCTTTATGGTTATATATCTATATATCTAGATGAAATCCTTATTCTCTTAATAAATATTAAGTCATGCATGCTTGAAATTCTTTAATGTGCATGAAATATAGATGTCAGGTCAAACTGTTGAAGAATTTATATTCTGGAATAGGTAGAAGTAGGACCCAATTGCAGTGATCTTCATTTCTGGGAATAAATTGTTTGCTCAAACGGTGGCATACTTTTTTTTTTTTTTTTTTGTTTCTTACAATTCTTTGTTGCAGGAACATGTGGTTGTTGAATCAAAGCCTGATCATTTTCTTGACAATCTTCGCTTAAATAATCCATGGCCTGAGCTCAAAAGGTACTGCAGTCTTCACTTTTCTTGGACACTATTTTTTTTTGCATGCAAGATAAAATCTCTCTCTCTCTCTCTCTATGTGCGTGTCTGTATTATATGTATGCATAATCTGGCTTCTAATTGTCTTATTCTGTATTACTTTAGTTTTGCAGAAACCATTGACTTGAATCTGCAGGATCCTGTTTCCCATAAGCACACACCTTATGTGATCATTCTTGTAAAAATGGCTGAGGAGTGGGCTAAAGCTCATGGTGGCAATCTTCCATCATCTAGGGACGAGAAGAAACAATTCAAGGTTTATGATCTAGTTAATATTACTGTTTTATTCACTTCCTAGTGTTGTCTGGTAATTTGATTTGCTCAGGTTCTTGAATGTTTTAGGAGCTTCTCAAAGCCGGGATGATCTCGGCGGATGAAGATAACTATAAAGAAGCTAGCGAGGCCTCTTTCAAAGTCTTTGCTCCTCGAGGAATTAGTGAGTAAAAATAGTCAAAAGCACGGAGTTGAATTTTCTGGACTTCTCATGCATGCACCCTAGAAAATGTAAAAATAACATTAAGATAATAATAATAAAAAAAAAAAAAAAAAAAAAATCAAATTTAGGATGCAGTTAAGTTTGGGCATTGGCGGAGGGGGGGTTGTTTCTTGCTGGGATATGGAATTTGAGTTTTAATCTTTGAAATTCCAGTGTTTATTAAACAATTTTTTTTAGATTGTTATTTTTGTTCTTACATTATAAATATCATAAATGAACAAGGAAACCTTATAGACTTGGACCGAAAGATCTGGACACCAGAACTGAAAACTGGTACTAAAGGTTGCAGTTAATTTTGTTGGAGTAAATCTCATGCAAGGCGTATCTTCATTTGGAGTAAATCTCTTGCAAGGCATATGTTCATTTGAATTCTCACGTGGTTTATGATTCGCTCAAATTAGCTTATTCCCAAAATTGAATATTGAATTCTTTCATTTTAATCTTTCCTAGAAGAAGAGATTTCATTTATCTACGACTGAAAAAGAAAGAACTCATTTGAATTGAATTTCGTCAAAAATGGAAGTTCCCAAACAAGCTTCATTTGCAATTAATACCAACTTTATTTTCCCATCCTTACCTAATATGTAAAGCTCTTGATCCTAGCATTTCATATCCGCGGGAAAAAATATGGTGCTATTGTCTTTATTTCAAAGTTTCATATTGAGACTTATGTGACATTGTTGGTTTGAAGTTAAAATTATCCTTTATTTTATTAAAATTTCAGCTGATTTATTGCACATATCTCTCTCATCTTAGATCCTGATCTACAGAAGATAATTAGTGATAGTTGCACAGATGTTGATTCTAATTCGTCGGATTTTTGGGTGATGGTGGCTGCTTTAAAGGTGATATATAATATATTATTATTGACTTTGATTTTTGAAGTTAAATTTTTTTTTTCTTTTTTGCGGTTAACTGAGTATTTATAGTCAAATGGATGTGTTTTATTTACTTATTTACTTATTTTTTCCCTTCTTTTAGTGTTGTAGAACTGATTTTATTTCTTAGGTCGATTGACAAATTTGTATCAATGTTTTTTTAATATACCCTATTGAAAGTGGAGATTACAGGTGATATTATAATCCCAAGTACAATATAATAGTAGACTATAATAAATTTCTCTTGTACTGTGTTGAGAACAGCCTATATTAGATAGGGATATATATTAGGAAACTATTATTATGCTCTTAACAAAAGAAACAGGACTTGGGATGAATGGAAAAGGAATACAGACTATATTTGTGGAACAGAGAGTATTAATTTGTAAAGTATGTAAATATCTAACTCTATCAAAATTTGCAGAGTAGTATATTAGAGCTTCAACCATAGATATAGACCATATGATTTACTACTAACATTGTGGAAATTCAAGATAAAAAAAATATCTAAATTTATTTCTTTAGATATACTAATATTTTCAAGTATTTTAATTTTTTTTTCTGATTTTTGTTATTTGTACATAAAAATTAGTTTCAAGGAGTAACATTTTGATTTTTTTTATCAAACATTGAAAAATTCATTGCTAATTTAAGTCCACTCAATTGTGCTTGAATACTTTGAAATTTGAACCAAATAGGACCACATGTATATTTGGTAAGAAGTGGTTTGCTGGAAAGTGAAAAAGAAGTGAAGTAAGAAATTTGATATGGTTGGGCACTAAATACTTTGATTTTGGGTGGAAATGGAGCAAAATGCTGAAATGATGTTTTTCCTTTTTGTGTTATACAAACTCATTGAAATATTGAGGGTATAATTTTTTTCATTGTGGGCAGATTTTCTTCTTACCCTTCTATTTTATCTTCATTCATAGAATAGGCTGGAAACCATTCCCATGCACGTTTTTATTTATGTATTTTTTCATTTTTTATCTCCCTTTTCAAATTGCAAAGTTAGTGTAATCATATTTATTATCTAAGGGCATGATACTTGGTAAATGATAGGAGTTTCAACTTATAATTTTTAGTTTTTATGAATAAGTGAATGGGTGGATTATTAGAGGATTGCAATGGGTATTAAACGCTTTGAATGAGTGTAGCTTCTTTGCTTTTGTTCAATTCAGAAATTAAGCAATTAATTTAGAGGGGTTTTGACATACTTTATACATATCTACTAATGGGTTAATCTCCCCAGTCCTATTCTTGGAGCAGTTTCTGGTAACATTTGTTTGCCACATTGTTCTATGTTATCTAAAAATTGGTATTTTAGTTCCTCGATTCTGTTATGTACATAGTTGTTAAGGGCGTGCCTCACTCAAGGCTCAAGGTATTGAGCCTTGATTGCAGAAAACGAGGCCATGTTTAAAAGGCTCTTGCCTTGTGCACATCTGTGTTTTCACTAGTTTTTTTCTTTTTTTTTCTTTGACTAATCTCAACCACTAATCGAATTTAAATAAGATTAATCTTAACCCTTGATCTAAATAAGAATATCAAGCGACACAACTAAATATAGAAAAAGTAGAGAGGGATTAAGACCATTCACTTAAAGAAGAGTCTCCTCCACTCCACTCAAACAGAAACTGCCACAGACACACAGAGGAATGTCAAGTGACAATGAATAGGTATTAGTTTAGTAGCACTAGTTAGGTACTTATGTTAAGACGTTAAGTATGTGTTAATGTCTCTATGAAGTATGAACTTAACTTGGTGTTTTTGACATTTATGATTTAGTATTATGTTTTTATGTGGTTTTGTTTTATTTGTGTGGTCATAAGTGTGTTTTTTGTTTAATGCTTAACTAGTAAAAGAGTATATGTATATCAGGAATTTTCACATGCACCTTAATGAGCAAGTGAATTTGCTCATTCACCGTTAGATATAGGCTTATTAAATCTAAGCCTCAGGATGCTTTGAATCTCCACCTTAGGATTCTAATAAGCCTAGATCTAACGGTGAACGAGCAAATTCTACATGCTCATTAAGGTGCATGTGATCAAGACTTATATATATATATATATATATATATATAAGCGCGCACCTTACATCACGCCTTGAGCCTATGCTCCAGGACCCCTTAGCGCCTTAATGTGTGTTGCGCCTTTCACAACTATGGTTATGTAGCATATTTTTATGATTATGTTCTATATGTGCGGCTTTTAGGAGTTCATTGTGAATGAAGGTGGTGGAGAGGTACCTCTTGAGGGTTCAATACCAGATATGACTTCTTCAACTGAGTAAGTAACATGCTTTTCTAGTTAGAGAGGAATTAACAGTTTCCCTATATTTTAACAATTTTTTTCCTACAGGCTTTATGTCAATCTGCAGAAGATCTATCTAGCAAAAGCTGAGGCTGATTTTCTTGTGATTGAGAAACGGGTGAGGAATATACTGAAGAAAATGGGTAGAGATTCTGATAGCATATCGAAGTCTACAATAAAAAGCTTCTGCAAAAATGCTAGAAAACTAAAAGTAGGTTTTTGAGGTTCTGTTTTCATTTATCCTTGATTTCATAAGCTCCTTCCATGCTGATTGTCAATGTCATATAACTTCAGGGGCAATAAAAGATAAATATCCTTCATTGAGATATATTTCTACTTTCTTTTGTTTATTATTATTCAAGCATTTCTGTTCAAAGCACGTAGGAATCCATGTCCCTACTTCACAGTGCAATGAAAGGGTTATCGTGTTAATTCATACTTTTCATATATTGATATTTCTCCATCACTAGTTGATTATCCATTTATAGACATGTACCAAGTAAGTTACAGCTTGTGATAGAGAATGTGATAGTAGGGGGTATAGTCAGTTACTCCTAATGTTCCTGTATGGGTAGTGAGCTGGAGGATAGAGGTGGACATATGAAGGGTATTTCTAGGATGGTGACAGAAGGAAAAGGGAGTGAAGAATCTTGTCCTTTTGTTGTTTGAGCTCATCTCTGGTCTCTGGGCAGATGGGGGTCTTTGATTCTTGGGGATTGGATTCCATCTCAATTCATTGTTGTTTGTGATTGTTTTCTATTCCCTAACTTTCTTTTTTTCTGAAGTCTAGCATTATACTACAATATTTCCTCTATTGGTTGTTTATGCTCTTTTGGTTTCTATCATCTTGATGGAAGTAATTGCACCTTGTCTGGCTCTTAGCACTAACCCGAACTGTAAAGTTACATATGTAATGTTTGTAATTCCAATAGATTGTTAGGATTCACCAAAAGTTTCTCCAGTTTGACATGTAAATACTACTTTTAGCTCAAGTTTTGAAGGATTGACGCTTTACCATGGATTTAAAATCATGGATGGTTCGGTTATGATTACTGTAAAGGAATTTTTGTGCTGTCACAGCTGTAATATGATCTATGATTTGTTGATCTAGTGTAGTGTGTGTTTTTTTTTTCTTTCTAAATTTGCAAAATGAGGTTATGAATAGATGATTTGAGAAATTGATTTAAAACTTATGAAATACAACTAGCTAATGAGCAAACACATGTTGAATCGAGAATTGATTCCATGATTATATAGTTTCCTGTAATAAAACTTTCATTAACTATGAATGAATATCTTGAGACACTATCGAATAAAATTTCACATGAAGAATTTTAAGTTATGAGTCAGATGTTGAGGAAAAGAAATAGAGAAGTGGTCTTGGCAGCCATAAACACAGACTGTTGTACTGGGCAATAGGCCATGGCAATTACATTGCAAAAGCTGGTGGTTGATACTCTATTAATGTCATCTAACAGCTCTTAAGGTCATTCCTCCAGTTTTCTGCATAATATCTTCCATTATTTTACATGCTGTGAAGGAAAAGTTCTTTTAATTTTCTGTTAAGTAGAGGCACTTGTGCTCCAAGGGTATAAAATCCTTCCTTTTCTGCTTATTAGTGGCCATTATGTAAAATATCTACTGTTATCTGACAAATGTTTATTTTATCTTTTTGGTTAGGCTATTCTTAATCTTTGACTAGTTGAAGTGATTTCTCAAACTTCAATTTGTAGGTTTGTCGGTATCGCCTCATTGAGGATGAGTTCAACAATCCTTCCTTACCACAGTTGCAGAAGTATTTGACTGATGAGGATTACAGGTGAACAAAGTTCAGAGTTATGATTTTCATAATGCAACATTAATTATAAGACTTGAGGCTTTCAGAACAAATTTGAGAAGTTTGACACACTGTACGCAGACGATTTGGATTAGGGTACATGTATTGGGCTTTAGTTACTTTGGTTTGTTATTTATTATCTGGATTCACACGAGGTTCAAATTATTTTTGATTGGCATAATATCTTTAATTTATTGTTCAGAGTCTTGTTCAAAATTTCGTTGATTGTACAATTAGTTACAAAGAATAGTTTAAAGGACCAAAATATTGTGTTTCCGTGCAATGCACATGAGTTGACAAATGTTGCATCTGCGACTTATCTCTCTGTTATGGTTGAATTGAACTCATTCCCGAGAAGTTAGTGTTAGACCACTATCATAGGGAAACTCATAAAACCCCACTGATCATCAACGAGCATCAATAATGTTGGCTTTCATACTCTTAAATCCCCTTATTTTGTCCGGTTTTCAGGGGATGTGAAGAGTGATTTCACATATTGCTTCTGGTGCTACCTAATCTCTACCTTATTGTTACTTTTGAGTCCATAAGATGCCTGTGTTGCATCTTCTTTTTTCTTGGTTCTTTTGTGTTAAACCTGGCTCTTTGACATTGAATCTATAGAACCATATTTACTAGAGAAATTAAATGTTTATCTTTTCATTACAGTTTTTTTCATCTTTCTTTCTTTATAATTTTCCTTCTTTGTTGTTTTTAGTGTTAAACCTTGGTTGACTTTGAATTGTATAGAACCATACTCACTGTAGAGATTGATGGTCCAGCTGTTTATGTTTTCCTTCATATTTTTTTGGATGAGCTAATTCATATGAGATAATATGAGCTACATAATTAGATAACACAAGTGCAATTTGTTTTAATTACATGGTCTTATTTTCAACCGTAAGTATGTTGCAGTGTGGCCATAGGGTTCTACATCCTGCTTCGAGCTGCTGACCGCTTTGCTACTAATTATAACAGTTTTCCTGGGCAATTTGATGGGTAATGCGTGATATCCTGGCTGATGATTTTGTTATCCGTATAGCAATTATAAATTGCTTTACATGTGTAATTCTGAGAGTGATTGGTGTTTTGCAGTCAAATGGATGAGTATATTTCTCGACTAAAAACTACAGCTGTTAGTCTACTTAATGACTTGGGTTGCAATGGTTTACCCTTGACCGAGGATCTTATCAATGAAATGTGCCGGTTTGGTGCTTCCTTCTACATGTTGTTGCTGCCTTCATAGGCGGAGTTGCATCACAAGAAGTGATCAAGGTCCTTTTTTGTTCTTATATATTCTATAATAGCGGAAATATATTTTGAAATTTGATTATTTGAAGGTACAATTAATTCCTCAGTGTTCCTTCTTCCTAAGATGGCTTGTGTCTGTTAATGACAGCTCATAACAAGACAGTTTGTTCCCATATCGGGGAGTTTCATATTCAATGGCATCGACCAAAAGTCACAATTGTTAGTTTTATAGAATGTTTGACAAGTGAGTTTGTGTGTGTGTTTTCCCTTGAATGCAGAGAGTGAATAGTGTATTTGGAGTCTTATTTTTGAGTTTTGTTTGTTTGCATTGGCAGGCAGGTTATCCAGTGGAGTGGAGTGGAGGCTCTTTCTTATGGTATTTTAGCCAAAGCTTTTAACTTGGAAACATCAAGAATTTTGGTCTGAAACTGAAAGTCATAATAGAAGCTGAAACTAGGAGAATAGGAGAATATGATATTATTATTATGGTATTTTAGCCAATGCTTTTAAAGATATTATTATTCTATCTCTATCTTCAAATATATTCTGAATTTACAAATAAAATAAAATAAAGATTTAAATAAAATAAAATAAAGCAAAATCTTTTGCTTATAACTAATTGATATACAACTCATCTAAAATATGAGAACTATATATATATATAATACCATAATAATATATATAGTCAGGCTATAGAGCTTTACTTTTTATTCTAAGTTTTTATCTAAGGGAAGAATAGAATTACTCTAACTACCAAACATCATCTAATTACCTAAACAATTCTCATATCTCTCTCCTTATTCTCATTCTCTCTCTAGTTACCAAACATTATCATATCTTTCTCCTAAATTAATTAAACAAAATTTAAAATAAGGAAAATCCTAAACAATTCTCATCTCTCTCTCTCTTTATTCTCATTCTCTCTTTAATTACCAAACATCATCATATCTCTCCTAAATTAATTAAACAAAATTTAGAATAAAGAAAATCCTAAATAATTCTCATTTCTCTCTCCTTCCCATGTCTCTCTCTAATTATCAAACATCATCCTAATTTTTATTAATTAAAATCCTAAACAATTCTCATATCTCTCTCCTAATTTAATTAAACAAAATTTAGAAGAATTAAAATCCTAAACAGTTCCCATCTCTCTCTCCTTCTCACGCCTTTCTCTTTCTAATTACCAAGCATCATCATAATTTAATTAATTAAAATCCTAAACAATTATCATCTCTCTCTCTTCTAATTTAATTAAACAAAATTTAGGAAAATTAAAATCCTAAACAATTGCCATCTCTCTCTCCTTCCTTACAAATCTTAAATGGGCGACGGTCTCTATCTCTCTCCTTCGTAGAACTCCGAACTCCGGCTAGAAATCGGTGAGTTTTCCTTCAAACATTGTCTTATTTTTTCCCCCAGAAATATTGATAAAAAATCCTCTAATTTTTTTTTTTTATAGAGATGGAAGATGACAATGGTTCTGCCTTTGAAATTGATGATTTGAGCAATAATACTATGAATAAAGAAGAGTCTGATAGAGAAGAAGATCCCAACAATGAAATTATAAGTGATCAATTTAGGCCAAGAAAAGGAAAAGAATTTGAAACACTAGAGGATGTTTATAAATTCTATAATGTTTATGCCAAAAAGGTTGGATTTAACGTTCGAATGTCTTCATCGAAGATTAAAAAGAGCACCAGAGAAATTATTAGGAAAGAATATGTATGTTCAAAGAAAGGAAAATCCAAAAAGTTTAGTGATGTTGATGCCAAAAGGCATCGGGGTCAATACGAAGCTGGTTGTAGTGCTAAATTGGTGGTCGTGAGAAATAAAAAACATTTTTTTATGGTGAAAATATTTAATGAGGATCACAATCACCCGTTACTAACCCCAATAAAAACGCCCTTCCTACGGTCTCATCACCAAGTATCATTTGTTGCAAAATCCTTGAATGAACAATTATCGACGGTGAATATACCTACACATCACCAATATAATTTTCTCCAGCTACAAGCAAGGGGGATGAAAAATATTGGGTGCACACAGAAGGGTTTGCATAATCATGAAACAAAGAAGCGATTGAAGTTAAAAGGACACGATGGAGATATGTTGCATGAATATTTCGAATCAGAGGTGGCAAAAAACCCTTCATTTTATTTCAAGATTGATGTGGACAATGCTAAAAACATTACACGTTGTTTTTGGGCTGATGCAACGATGAGACGGAGTTGCAAATTTTATAATGATGTTGTCGTTTTTGACACTATGTACAACACCAATCGGTATGAGATGATATTTGTGTCTATTTTAGGGGTTAACAATCACAGACAAACTATTGTGTTTGCTTGTGCTTTACTGAATGGGGAACATTCTGACAATTTTGTGTGGTTATTTAAAGAATTTTTGGAAGCTATGCCTGGTGATGTGCTAAAAATGATAATAACTGATCAAGACCCAACAATGAAGATTGCCATATCGACAACCTTACCAAATACCTTCCACAAGTTCTTTTTTTTATATTACTTGCATTAGATTTATGTATTGATAAGTTAGTGTATTACACATGAATTCTAGAATTAGAAACATATTAGAAAGTTTATGTATTGATAAGTAGTGTATTATTCACAAGTATTGTATTTGGCACATTGTGTCAAAATTTTCAGAAAAAATTGGTGCAAAAAAATATGCAACACATGAGGGAAAGTTCCATGATTGCATATGGAATTCAGAGAGTCCAGAAGAGTTTGACCTGAAGTGGACAGAACTTGTTGCCGAAGATGGATTAAACAATAATGGGTGGTTGGTAAATATCTATAAAATTCAGTCCAAGTGGATTCCAGCATATGTTAATCACGTTTTCTCAGCGAACATGTCTAGTAGCCAACGTGCAGAGACCAACCACGCATTTTTCAAGAAATATATCAACAAGAGCAACTCTTTGTTTGACTTTATGGTGAGGTTTGGTATGGAACTCGTTAAGCAACGCCATGGGGAATTGGTTGCAGATATCAAAGATATGAACGAGAGGCCTAAAATAAAAATGAATCATGACTTTTTGGATCATATGGTTGAGATTTATACGAATGAAACCTATTATATATTTGAGGATGAAATGTAGGTTTGTTTGAAGTATAAAATTGAGCTTATTAGTCAAACTGAGAATCATCAGAATTTTACGGTTAAAAATAATAATGGAGTAGACAGTAAAGGCCGCAAAGTTTTATATAACAAGGAACTTAATTTTGCTTCTTGTAGTTGCAGAAAATTAAAGAGCTTTGGCATCCCATGTAGGCATATCTTGAGTTATTTAGTTAAATATCAACATTTCATCAAGTTACCAGACCAATACATCCAAAAGAGATGGACTAAGAAAGCAAAAGCAGGGGTCGTGATTGATAATGGCGGTTTGGTTATAAACGATGACAAACAATTTATCTTGGGACAGAGTGAAGTAGTTAAATGTTGTGTAGATTTGATTGACAAAGCCTTCACGTGTGAAGAAGCAAAAAATATTTTAAAAGACGGGCTTCAAATAATTCACAAGAAAATTAATAGAGTGACACATTTTGAAGAAAAAAATAGCTCTTTATGTAGTTTTGCTACAAATGAAAACGATTTTTGAACATGTTTATAATGAGCCAGATAAAGTGCGAGCAAAAGGGTGTGGAAAAAGATTGAAAGGAGGAAAGGAAAAGGCAATGATAAAAGCAAAATATATATATATAAAATCTAGAAAGTGCAATGCGTGCGGTCAAGTTGGTCAAGCTCATGATAAAAGAAATTGTCCATCACTTCAGTAAGAATTTTTTTAATATCCTTTTTCATTCTTCTACTGTTTTTATGTATTAGTATTTGACAGATATGCATATTTTTTTTTCTAATGTAGGTATTTATCGAGCGAGTATGGAGATGAAGTCGAGAGCGAGTAAAATAATATTATTAGGCAGAGCGGGTATTTGAAAGACAAGGAAAGGAATGGAGAAAGAAATAGCAGCAACTGGCTTAAATTTGAAATATGTATACATATAATTACTCATGTATCAGATTTATGTTCTTGCTATTATATTTGTTGTTAGTTATCATATGTGTACGCAAGTTCATTTTTCACTTTTGTTATATTTTCCCCTCATCATGCAATTGGCAGACCAAGTCATAGATATTGTATCTTTATAAAGAATTAGTAAATGGTTATGGTAGTGACATATTACTTGAAATATCAGATGTTGAAGAAATCCAAAATTAAATGAAAATCTTTGATATTGTATTTTCTTGTTAACTAGCAATATAGCTGAAAATTTAAGAGAGAGAGAGAGATTATAATTGTTTAGGATTTTAATTAATTAAATTAGGATGATGTTTGGTAATTAGAAAGAGAAAGGCGTGAGAAGAATGAGAGAGAGATGAGAACTATTTAGGATTTTAATTCTTCTAACTTTTGTTTAATTAAATTAGGAGAGAGATATGAGAATTATTTAGGATTTTAATTAATTAAATTAGGATGATGTTTGATAATTAGAGAGAGACGTGAGAAGAAGGAGAGAGAAATGAGAATTGTTTAGGATTTTCTTTATTCTAAATTTTGTTTAATTAATTTAGGAGAGAGATATGATGATGTTTGGTAATTAGAGAGAGAATGAGAATAAAGAGAGAAAGATGAGAATTGTTTAGGATTTTCCTTATTCTAAATTTTGTTTAATTAATTTAGGAGAGAGATATGATGATGGTTGGTAACTAGAGAGAGAATGAGAATAAGGAGAGAGATATGAGAATTGTTTAGGTAATTAGATGATGTTTGGTAGTTAGAGTAATTCCATTCTTCCTTTAGAATAAAAAGTAACGGAATCCCTCTCTATAGCCTGACTGTATATATATATATATATATATATATATAAAATTTAATGTCTTAAAATGGGTTCCGAAACAAAATTGTACTATTTAGTTAAAATTGCTTTTAACCGTGAATTTTAAGAATATTTTTATACATTGATTTTTTTTTAAATTATTAGTGAAGTCATGTCAGAGAGAAAATATAGCAGATGATGATAACTGCTGTGAGCAGTGAATAAAAAGAAATGCAGAGGAATGTTTAACGGATTCTAAATATGGAAAATAAGGAAGAAGAATATTATTCCATTGTATTTCTCATTTGCTCAAAACAATTTCCTTACATCACAAATATAAACAACCTAGAAGCACAAAAGGTGAGCTGGTAACAACCCATGAAAAGACAGAAATAACCTTTGACTGTAACTTAGTAAAAATACTATTGTAACCCTTAATACTCCCTCTCAAGTTGGAGCTGGATCAGAAGGGAAAGCTCCAAGCTTGCGAAGATGAGATTGATGTAGCTTAACCGGAAGAATTTTTGTTAAAATATCAGCAACCTGTTCTGTAGATGCAACTTTAGCAGTTTGAAGAGAACCAGACTTGATTTGATCACGAACATAATGGCAATCCACTTCCACATGTTTTGTGCGCTCATAGAGGACTGGATTCGCGACAATAGCGAGGGCAGCCTGATTGTCACAGTGAAGCACAATGGGAGGCATATTAGACAGATCAAGGTCTTTAAGTAATGAAGACAGCCATGTGATTTCACATGTAGTTAGAGCCATTGCTCTGTATTTAGCTTCAACGGAGGAACGAGCCACAACAGCCTGCTTCTTTGCTTTCCAGGATATGGGAGAGTGACCCAAGAAGATACAGTAACCAGTTGTAGATCGACGAGATGAAGGGCAACTGGCCCAGACACTGTCACAAAATGCAGTAAGTTGAGTTACACTAGAAGAAGCAAGGATAATCCATTGGGAGACAGAACCTGTCAGGTAACGCAGTAAACGCCTTGCAGCTTCCATATGATTAATAATAGGAGAATGCATATATTGACTGAGTAATTGGACAGAGAATGCTATGTCTCGGCGAGTGATGGTAAGATAAGCTTATCCAACAGTCGTTGGTAAGAAGAAGGATCAGGCAAATGACCTCCTTTGTCAGGGGAGAGTTTAAGATGAATATCAAGAGGCAATTTTAAGGGTTTGGCATTAAGTAAGCCATATTCCTAAAGGAGATCATGGGTATATTTCTTTTGAGAAACAAAAAATCCAGCAGAGCTTCTATCAATTTCAAGGCCCAGAAAATATCGAAGAGTACCAAGATCTTTCATATGGAAGGTTGCAGACAACAAATCCTTGAGAGTTTGAATAGCAGAGTGGTCATTACCACAGATTAAAAGGTCATCCACATAAATAAGGATTAAGGTGATTGTGGTAGGTGTTGTGTGAGTAAAAAGGCTATAATCTGATTTGGACTGATTATAGCCAGAAGTATTGAGAGTGGAGGAGAGCTTGTGGAACCATTGCCTTGGGGCTTCTTTAAGGCCATTGATGCGTGCCGTCTAGTGTAGTGTTTTCTACGATAAAATATATATGATAAGTGCTTTACGACTATGAATATGATCTTTCTAAATGCTCTATCTTTACTAGAAATCACTACTTAGGGGCAAGTGTACCCCGTCGTATCAAGTAATAATCCGGTTAAGATCGGGTATCGAATCCACGAGATTTATAACTACAAGTATTAAACGACTCGGTTCTATATGTTATCTAAGCGGTGAATACTTTAGGTTGGTTTGAGGGATAACTACAAACTACTCCTAAACTATAGGTGAGACAGATCTATGTAATGGAGAACTCCACGGAATGATATGGGTGACGATAAGTTATAAATATAATAAGCAATAACTCCGAATATATTCGATTGACAATTTACTCTTGCAAAGACGACTACGTGTAGTTCGACCGATCCGTGAAGTACTTAGACTACGTGGTTCCTAGTCAAGGCGTGTCTAATGCTGGGGATCAGAAACTAGGGCCCGTAAGTTCCGTGGCTTGTCAATTCCTACGGTTTCCGGAGCGTCACTTCCGGTAAGGCAACACCTATATGAATCCCTAAGGATAGCCCGAATGGTGTCGGAAATCGCGTTCCCCTACACAATAATCAATTACGAATATCAAAACAAGCAATAAACACCAACACGTATATAGAAACGGAAATTGCAAATCATATATTATAAATATGGAAAGCGTAAATGCGGAATACAACCAAGCCTAGTACATAGGAAGAGTGCAAGCTAGTTAGAAAGTAAAGAGGGAAGAATCCATCCTCGGAACTAGCTAATCGGACTCAAGGCCGTCTCTTAGGTCTTGAAGGTGAAACTCTCGAGCTTGGTGGACGAGGATGGAACGGAACTTCGACGGAATGACGGATTACACGAACAAGCTCTCGAGGAGGTAGAGTTTTATTACATAAGAAAAACTGAATACAAAACTATATATGAAAATATGTATATATCTATCTATGTAAAAGTATATCCCAAAACTTAAGGTTAAGCCCCTATTTATACACATCAAGCTAGGGCAAAGTTGTAAATTCACAAGATACAAGCATGTAGACACATTATTTCTGCATTTTCCCATACCACGCCGCGCGTATGGTGGGGGATGCCCTGCGTATTGGCCCATTCCTTCAATAATTTCCTGCATGTGGACCTAGATCGGACCTTGTTGTCTCAACCACGCCCCGCGTATAGTGATATACGCCGCGCGTGTTTGAGCTCCTGGCATTTTATTGCTCGAGTTACACCATGTACGCCTTGCGTATTCCAAAACACGCCTCGCGTACCGATAATTGACTTAGGAGACAATGCAGTCTGACTTTCAGGATTAGGCTAATCATTTCTGACATATGTCGTACGCCTCGCGCACGGTGGCATACGCCTCGCGTATTGCTGAGTAGATCCCACGTGGTGCCTGTGGATAAGTCAATTATTTCTGATCCAGTGTTTCACGCCTCGCGTGAGGAGTGATGCGCCTCGCGTGTATGGGTGGATTTTCACTTCTTGCTCGTACCTGAAATACAATTCTCGGGAGCCGAGTTAGCTTGACGTTTTTATTTCTAATTAGATCAAAAATAAGGAAAATTAATCGTAAGTACGGAATTTATTTTTATTTCGTTATTTTATTTAAAACACTCTGTTTTTGCAATTAAACTTATTTATTTTATCTAAAACTAAACTGTAAATCACGCTAAAAGATAGGGGTAAAATACCCTTATCAAACCTCCTCGGACTTTAAAGTTTTACTTGTCCTCAAGTAAAAGAAATCGAAAGACAATGGATTGAGATTATTAAGAAACAAACCGTCGGTTGGTTTTACCAAGTGCGTGATTTCAAAGTTAAAGTTTTATGCAAAGTTTTCGGTAAACACCTACGCAAACAATCGAGTGACCAAAACTTATTTGAAACCTCCATGATCAAAATTAATAGGCAATATTAACGGGGGTTGATTATCTTTTGAGGACCCAATAGTACCTCACCAAGGGATTTCACTCTTACGCTCAAACTTTGGTGGGTCGGTGTTTTAGCACTCTTCTTTGCACTTACCCGAGATCACTTTGAGTTTGCATTTTCATCCGGGTTTTCCCTCCTATGTTATGGTTTAGACAATATTAAAAATGAACCCGGAGGGGGGTTGTAATGTGGGTGGCTTTTTAGTGGTTAATTTTTGAAAACTCGAGTTTAAATACCATTTTGATGATTGCACCGTATTTTATTTTGGCCTTGGTAAGTTTGTAAAATATAACTCGAAATTGCTCGAGTGGAGCTTGAGAATGCCTTTTTGCTCTTTATCGTTTTTTCTTTCTCTTTTTGTTTTGAGAGCGGCACAAAAACGATTTCGAAAGTCTAAGGTGCTTATTTATCAAGGCATTGGCTTATTTCGGGTGCGAATTGATTTTGTTGGTATTTAAACAAGAGAAAAAAGAGGGTTAATTGTTAAAAGGGTATTAACAAGAAAAGTCGGTTAGTAGGCTCAAGGGGGTTTCCTATAGGTTGATAAAAACGAGAAAAATAAATTAAGAAAGGAATTAGACTAAGTGGGCTCGTTTTATCATCTATTGCCATTTTAACCAAAATAGGTGTACTTAACCCGGTATTAGGTGCAAACTCTATGAGTCGAGTGAAGTCAAAGCTCTCGAAAAATTGTGAAAGAATTAGAGTTCTCGTACGAACTCTTTTAGGCTCAAAATTTACCTCACAGAATTTCGGGTTTAAATTGTGTACTATCGAGTCTTCGCTAAACTTTCAAAAATCCCGTTTTTATTGCCTTTTTAAATTTCATTATGGAGATGACATGTGGGTTAGGACTCAATGCTTTTGTTTAGTATAAACCTAGGAGTTTCATAAATTCTAGAACTTCAAAATTAAGACTAAAATTTCTTACTAAAACTGATCCTTTGTATTAATGACTTTACATCTAAGGACAAATAACGGAACTTTTAATTAATTTCCGAGGGGGTAGTGTGTCGGAAAAATTAAAGAATCAATAAATTAGTTTAATTATTTTGTTGTTTATTTAATTTTTTTTATTTTTGTTAGTGCAAAACAAACTGAAAGTGCGGGGTTGCACGACCCTCCGCGTTATTAAAATGACGTCTATTCCAAGGACGTCGTAAAATAAGAGAAAAACAAAAACAAAAATAGACATGAAATTAAAAATTAAACCCTTTGAAGGTTTGGTCCTACGCGAGGTGTGCCCAGGGGAGCGCCCCACGTAGGAGGTGCGTTTTAAGCTCTTTTTGGGCAGAAACTCAAATACGCGGGGCGCACGAAGAGGGACGCCCCGCGTGTTTGAGTTTCGAGGCTTTTTATACAAGAAAAATGAAGGGCACGCGGGGCGCACGTCCGGCGTGAATGTTATTAATGGTTTCGAACAGCGAAAAATAAACACGAAAAGAGAACGGAAATTACAAATATATTGAAACGGAAAAGAAAGTACAACGGAAACATAACAACGGAAACATCGAAAACAACATAAAAATGAAAAAGCAAAGAGAATACAAAACAAAGGAAAACATAAAAGAAATGGAAACTATGGTTGAGGCGGAGGAGGATTGCCGTGGATGTTGAAGTAGGAGGCGAAGGAGTTGGTGAGGGCGTCAAATCGAGCATCGAGGTGAGCCCGATCCTCACGTTGTTGCGCCTCGATGGAGTTGAAGCGGGTGATGAAGGTGGAGTGGTCCATGAGGCGATTAGCCTTAAGGGTGTCAAAACGGGTGTTGAGAGTGGCGAATTGGGAATCGTAATGGGCGCGATCGGCACGTTGGTGGCCCTCCAAAGCGTCCAACCGAGCATATATGGAATTGAAGTCATGGTTGGGTGGAGGACTAAAATTTAGGCCCATATCCGAATCCGAACCCTCCTCCTCGTGTGAGTGGGCCGCTCCCGAGGTGGAGCGCCTAAGGGATTTGAAGGCATTTTTCTCCAAGGGCCGAGGTTCAAGACTTTGGAGGCGATCAAGGGCAGCCTCGCCAAGAGCGGAGGTGGCGAAGAGAGTGATGAGATGTCCTAACCCGATCTTGCCATGTTTTCGGGTGGAAATGTGGTGGAGTTGGACGGCCACGAGATAGGAAAGGTCATAGGCATGGTTGTTGGCACAGCAATAGAGCGCCAAAAGTTCGTCCTTGTTGACCTTGGTGGACTCCGACTTTCCCGAAAAGTAGAAGGAGATGAAGCGGTGGAGAAGTTGGAGGATTGGATCACGGATGAGAGATGGGCGGAGGTTGGAGACATCGTAATCCTCGGACCCGGTGATGGAGGTCCAAAAATCACGAGCGGAAACACCCTCGGGCCAATGGGAGATGCCACCCTCCGCTTGTTTGGTGAAGTGATTGCGGAGCCATTGGGTGTCAATGGTGAAGGGGTGGTTGTGAAGGCGGAAGTTGAAGAGGGCGGCACCGGGGACGTTGTTAGAGGTGAGGGTGGTGTAGAACTCCAAAACCAAGGAGGGGTAAACGTGTGGCTGTGCATGAAAGTGATCGAGCCAAGAGAGGGCACGGAGGCGCTCCACGAAAGCCCCGCCAAGGTCGAAGCGGTCAAGAGTGCTCCGCTCAATGTATGGGAGCTCCATAAAGTGGGCGACGGAAAGTGTTTGACGGAAAGTGTTTGGTAGTTTTGGGCTTCCTCTTCGGTGAGGAGATGGAAAGGAGCCCGGTATTATGGGTGAGTGGTGGTGTCTCCTCTTGTTCGGGTGGTGGTGGTTGTTGTTGATTTTGGGTGTGGGCGGTACGGGCCCGAGTGGACCGTGGGGGACGCATGTCGGTGGTTTGTTTTCGCCTAACCATGGTGTGAGTGAAGAATTGAGAGAATGTGTAGGAAGATTGGGGGGTGGAAGTTAGGATGAGTTGTGAGGAAGAAAAAGGAGAAAAGGAAGGATTTATATAGGGAAGGAGTGGGGAATCCAAGTAAAACTCGGATTCCCAGAGGGGCACGCGGGGTGTGAAGTGGCCACGCCACGCGTATCCCTCCTCCTGACCGTTATTAATTGCAAAATTATTCATGTATTTTCATACATGAAAATCGCCCCCCTATATACTGGGCCTTAGTGGACTCAGTTGTGCTTCTATTAATTAATTAACATCTGTTTCTCTTTTGGGCTCCAAGTCTTATGTGTGACCCATTAGGTTCTTATTGCTTCTAGCCGTATGCAACTATTAAATTAATTTTCAAAGAATTATATTTAATCTTTGCATAACGGAATGAGTACGCGAAATGTGATTAGCAAATCCGAAACATTCCCCCAGAGCTATAAGAAGACAGGTTGATTATGTCGCTGACCTTTCCGTATTAGTTATAGTATAATTCGATCCTTTATCAACTACATCCTTGAACTGAATCTTATGACTATGGATAATGTCAAGTCACATATAGCGAGACGTTCGTTTTACTTGTACAGGCCGAGTCAACTCCAATTAGATAGGTTAAGTGAAATCTGTATTTCAAGTCTTAAGCTATCACCTTGCAAGGATTTAGAGTCGAGTCTTCCACAAGCGATCCATGGACGTATCTCCCATTTATCGGGAGTGATAAATGCTCAATCCAATGTATAATTATCCTGCAATTACTTTCTGTGATACCCAACGTCTGCCGTTCACACCCCAGAGTCATCTCTGTTATAGATCGTGTTACAACAGGATCAAAGCATCACATTCCGTAATCCAGAATCACCAATTAACATTCCTTTGAGTCTGAGGATTACTTATACCTATTAATACCAATGAGATGAACAGGTGACAAGGATGAATCTACTCATCCTGTTATCTCAAGTCGGGTCCCCAATCCTAATGAACTTCTTTTCATCGGATCCATGTAACTGTCCAGATATCTGTGTATATGAAGCTTGTGAGATCAGCTTTCTGTCTCGACATAAGACATTGTTACATGCAAGTCTCAACAGTGATATGTCAATCCTAAACATATTACTTGACTTGGGGTGGTTTTAAGTTTATTAGTTTATCATAAAGTTTCGTCTCATTCATGCTTCTATGAACACTTTATAATCACTTTAAACAAACTTATGGATTTCCTTTTATTAGACTTTATTTAGTTCTTAAAAAGGGATTGCCTTTATATAGTTATGAAACCATATCTCATTAAAACAAACGATATAAAGAACACTTCATTTACATTAAGTTTGTATCCTAGAACAATTGTATATAGGACACTAAACCCCAACATATGATTGAGGTTTGTATTTCTTCTCCTGTTTTCCAAGTTTTAATTAATGGGGATTTGTCCGAGGAGTTTTATCCATCCCGGGGTATCCGTCAAGGGGACCCTATGAGCCTGTTCTTATTTGTTATTGCTATGGAGAGGTTATCTCATCTCATCCAAGATGTTGTGAACACTGGAAGGCTTCATCCGGTTACCATTAATAGATTCTGTCCCCCGATCACCCATTTATTCTTTGCTGATGATGTTATGATCTTTGTGGAAGGTAATGGGGAGCAAATTGGTGTGATTATGGACATCCTGACCAACTTTTGTTCTACTTCGGGCCAAAAGATTAACATCCAAAAATCTAGAATGTTATGCTCTAAGAATATGGACCCTAGGGTTGGTAAAAAGTTGAGTGTGATTTCTGGTATTCCTCTAACCAAGTCTCTTGGTAATTATTTGGGGGTTCCTCTCCATAGTGACAGAGTGTCAAAATCGTCTTTTAAAGAAATCTTCGATAGGACTAATAAGAATTGTGCTAATTGGAAAGCTAAGACCCTTTCCTTTGTAGGCCGCCTTACTTTGATCCAATCTGTGAATGGTGCTGCCCCGAATCATCTAATGCAAGCTTGTAGGCTGCCTGAGCCGGTTCTTAATGGCCTTGATAAGATCAATCGTCGGTTCCTTTGGGGGGATTCGGAAGAGGGGAAAAAAATTCATCTGTTCCCTGGAAAGAGGTGTGCCAATCTAAGAATAGGGGTGGGTTAGGGATCAGACAAGCCAAGGATAATAATAAAGTGCTTTTAATGAAGCTTCTTTGGAGGTTGTGGCAGAATCCGGATGCTCTTTGGGTTCGGTTATTGTGCGGGAAGTACAGAAAGGATAAGATTTTTGGGGGCCCGAAAGAGAGAGTTCCTAATTGTTCTTTCTTATGGAAAGGGGTTAACGCTGTGTTTTCGGAGTTCTACTCTGGGATTGGTTGGTCAGTGGGCAATGGTAGATCAATTAGTTTCTGGAATGATACCTGGCTTGATAAGATACCTTTATCAGAAGTGTGTACTTCTCCTTTGCCTCTGGAGATCCGAAACTGGAGTATCGCTGATATGGTGGATTCGGAGGGAGATTGGGTTTGGTCGAGATTCGAGTCTTACCTTAATCTGGAAACGCTCCTGAAAATTCGTGGAATTAAAGTTAGTAGTAAAGAGGAGGATGGGGATAGTCACCGTTGGTCCTTTACGAACAATGGTACTTATTCATGCAAATCTGCTTTTGAAGCTTTCAGTCTTAACTTGGATACCCCTCCTTCAATCTCTTGGAAGAATATTTGGGCCTTAAAAGTTCCTTATCGCATTAGGAGCTTCCTATGGCTTAGCGCAAAGAATAGGTTGCTTACTAATGTGGAAAGGAAGAGACGCCATTTAGTTGAGGTAGATACTTGTTGTAAGTGCAAAGTTCAGGCAGAAACCATCTGTCATGTTCTTAGGGATTGTGCGAAGAGTAAGAATGTGTGGAAGAAAGTGATTCCGAGCCAGTTGCTACCTAACTTCTTCGCCCACTCTGAAAACGATTGGTTGTTAAATGTTGTTAATGGTTTGTTATTGCCTCAGATGGAGCATGGTGCTATCCTCTTTGCCGTTGTCTGTCACCAGCTTTGGCAGTGGAGGAATACTGAGGTATTTGGAGAAAAAGCTATAGTGATTCCTAATCTACCTGATTATTTTTCTAAGAAGATTAACACTATTATCAATAACTTCAAAGGGGATTATTTAGCCAGTATTAGCCAGAGATCTGTTGAGCATCTTTTGGGGTTGGAGTAGACCGGGGGGAAGGGATTGTAAAATTAAATACCGATGGCTCGTGTCTTGTGGACGGCAGAATTGCGGCTGGAGGGGTTCTGAGAGATGCTGGGGGCAATTGGGTGTCTGGTTTTACTCAGAATCTAGGGATGGGCTCTTCCTTTTCTGTTGAGCTCTAGGGTATCTTCTCTGGACTTAGATTGGCCATTGACCTGGGGCTGAAGAGGCTGCTCGTGGATTCTGACAACCTTGAAGCAGTTAATTTGATTGCTAACAACAAGGCTATGTGCTTGAGTAGCCAAAACCTTGTTAAAGAAATCAGAAGATTGTGTTCTTCTTTCGATACCATCTCCTTTTGTCATGTGTACAGGGAGCAGAATAGGGTGGCTGATCGCGTTGCTGCGGAGGGCCATGAAAGGATGTCGGGAATTACAACCTTCTCTTCTCCTCCGAACTTCCTTTGTTCGATTCTGTCTGATGATCGGGTGGGGGTTAGCTTCCCTAGGCTAATCCCGGGTTAGATGTTGGTTTTTGTTTGTTTTTTATTTCCCTTTCCTACAAAAAAAAAACCCCGCATATCCCAATTTTGATCGTTTTTTTAGACGCATGTAATTTTACGCTTAACTTATGTTTTTTTTGCAACCTATTACATTTCAAGCAGTAGATTTTATACAAATTGAAGAGAGTGTGCACATTTTAAAAGTTCAGTGAGCAAGACAAATTCAAGGGCAAAATGATGCATTAATCCTGTTTGAAATGGGTAAACCACTTTTACGTACATAACCATGGCTTTTATGTGAAAATGGTATAATTTACCCTAATTGAAATGCAGAAGGCGAAATGAATTTTTGATGTGATCCATTCAATGCGCATAAATTGAGATATGGGAAGAAGTGTATCTAGGTCACCGTCGTACCGGAGGAGATACTCTCCATCACCGTCTGATCACCGTTATAGCAGAAGAAGCAAAAGGGACAGAAGCCGCTCTCCCTACTCCAATTCTCATTCCAGGTTTTAATCCTTTCTGGTTTCTTCTGCCGCTTTAATTCATGTGCTTCACTTAATTCTAATTTGGTGTAGGCGAAGAAGTCGTTCACCAAGTTATAGGCGCCGAAAAAGTCCATCTCCGGCTCCTAGACGGCGCAGAAGACACAGGAGTCGGAGTGACTCATTCTCCACCCCACCCAAATCTCCTACTCCAGCGCTTACTTCTACTGAACGTAAAAGTGCCATTGACAAACTAAAGAAAGAGGAGGAAGAAAAGAAGAGGTAATTTTTTGAGTTTTGCTTCCATATCCTTATATTGAATTCAATTAGCTGAAATTCTTCGTAGCGGTTCCGGTGCATATCATAATGTGTTTTAATTTAAAAGCATCACATTGAGGGGATATAGCATTACAGAAATAACTGGTACAACTTTAGAAGAGAAGAAGAAAGTAGTATGTTTTTAAGTTAGCATATTGACTTGTAGTTTGTGACTGCTACTACCTACCTGCATCTCCAAAGCATCCATCTTTTGAAGAAACTCTTTATTGGGTAACATTACTAAATGGAAGGTTATCTTATTTTGTTGAACCTTGAAGATTCACATCATTATATATGTTCCAATAATTCTTAAATTCAATTTACTCATAGTTGTGAAAGGCACAAGGCCCAAGGCTCAGTCGCACCAAAACAATATAACATATAAAATTAGAAATAACAACATTTAACCTTTCTGAAATGATACAAATAGTCCTAACAACAATTTTAATCATAAATTGGATGACATGAATTCGAATTAACTACTAAAACATAATTATAATTCATAATAAAATTTAAACCTAAAGTTCAACTTCAACTAAACACTAAGTTAATAACTAATAGTCTAATAATAGCTACTTTTCCTCAAGCGAGACAAAACTCTTTAGTCTTGATATTCCCTACCTATTCATCATCAATGGAGGAGAAGATGCCAAGTGTTTTGCGTTTTCTGTCCTTCAGAATCGCATATCATCTCCTTCCTTTCCTTTTCTTATTTTTTTTTCTTTTGAACCCTTCATCATAAAGACTTTCTATGGCTGTGCTTAGAAACTTAACAAAACCTAAAAACCTTACAATTGCGCCTAGGCGCCCTCCATTCAAGGCGCGAGGCTGGCCAAGGAACACAAAGGCGCGCGCCTGGATGACATCGCCTGCCTCATACAGAGAGATGCGCTGACCCCTGAGCCTTGCCTCAGGCGCGCTCGAGGGGTGCCTTGAACAACTATGAATTTACTAATTCCCATTTGATCTGAAAATATATATTTTGCAGATCTACAAGTGTATAATTGAGATTCTGAAAATTGAACACTGGAATTTTTTTTCTTTCTATGTTCTTTAATATTCCATATGGAATATTGATCATTTCCACATCTAAACAAGGTGCATATTTTTTATAGAAATTTTCTTAGTGCTTATATATATACGATCAGATTGTTTATTGGGGCGAATTATGGGAATATGAACTTATGACTTTGTTACAAAGGCTTACATTTTCACCCACTATATCCAATCCCCTCTTTGTGGAATATAAACTATATTGGTTTCTCGCCATAAATTCTCGAATAGATCCCTGTGTTAGATCTATACTTGATCAGTTAATTTATATGTTTATTAGATTTTGTTAATTATATTCTTATCAGATTTTGTAATTTTTTTAGAAATTCCACTGTCAACATTGTCTGTCTCATTTCAAAAACCATTATTTCTTATGGTTCATCTTTTTTCCATGGTGATATGCATTAATCTAAAAGTTTGTGCTTACCATGTTGACAATTGGGATGGCTATATGAGTGTGTAGTTTGACTTTCACCTTTGTTGTTGCTTGTTTCTGCATTTTATAAGAATATCTGCTTGGTGAATGCTATTAGGCGTCAACATGAAGCAGAACTGAGACTTTTAGAGGAAGAGACTGCAAGGAGATTGGAGGAAGCAATTCGGAAAAATGTAGAAGAGAGGTTGAGTTCTGAGAAAGTGAGATTAGAAATAGATAGATGTATAGAAGAAGGTCAGAAGAAGTTGTACCATGATGTTGTAGTTCAACTAGAAAAGGAAAAGGAAGTTGCCCTTGCTGAGGCAAGAAGAAAAGAGGTAAGTATCTTGAGCCAATGTTATTTCTAATTATCCTTTTTGATAGTCTCATACAAACTAGAGCATGATGGTGCACCTCACGTTTTATAAATTTGTTTTGATGAAAAACGTTAGATCCTAGTAATATTGTGGTAAGACGTGTAAATGATCCGTTGACATTATAGGAATATGAGCAGTAATTGAGGAGTAGTTCTTCCTTGATTAGGTTTTTTCCTATTTAGTTATTCTGTATAGTTGTTCTACCTTATATAGTTGTCCTACCTTATATAGGATTCTGCAATTGTGTAAATATACTTCAAAGGTTAATGGAAAGATATTCTACCTAATTATTTTTTTCAGGTTTAACCTAGCCGCATAACCTATTATTCTTCTCTATCAAACCCTAGCTGCACAAACTTTTCTTCTTCCCTATCAAACCTTAGCCGCACCATCCAGTATGCCCCCTAAACCAGATGGTGAAAATTCTGGCAGCAAGAAAATCTCTACTATCACCATTCAAGATACTCCTTCACCCATTCATGTAAAATTGGATGTCTTTGATTATCAGGTCTGGTAACTTTTTTTTTGGAGATGCA
This sequence comes from Euphorbia lathyris, assembly GCF_963576675.1. Taxonomy (NCBI): domain Eukaryota; kingdom Viridiplantae; phylum Streptophyta; class Magnoliopsida; order Malpighiales; family Euphorbiaceae; genus Euphorbia; species Euphorbia lathyris. The sequence goes on from NC_088914.1 coordinate 46,788,982, forward strand.
CGTTGCTGGGATATATCAATGGGAAGTACTTTGTACCAGCGAGGGGTGTTAATGAGCATTGATAGTTTTCAAACTATTCGAGCTCGGCTCTGTCAAAGCTCGGCTCGATAGGACTCATAGTCCCTATTTATTTCATCACAATTCACAACTCAGGTATGATTTAACCAATCAGAAAAATGACACAAGAAAAGCTTTGGCCTTTGGGCCTTTAGCTGGAAAATTAGGTTTTGATAAAAAATAAAATATATTACAAACTTTAATATATATTTTATTGTTTTAATTTTTTGCGTGAGTTTGTGTTCTCCGACCATGAGTAGCATCTACTATTCTTGAATCTCGATCATAACAGCTATTGTTTTTTTTTTATAAATATTTTAAACTCATGTGGAGTATGTTATAAAAGTTTTTTTTTTGTCCCCTACGCTACTTATTATATATATATATGCTCGGTTGAAAGGGCTCGGCTCGAAATATTAAAGAGCCAATACCGAGGCTACCTAGGTTCGGGCTAGGCTCGTTTACACCCGTTGCACCAGCCACCTATAGTCTTGAATATGATGAATGGGAGGTTGAAAACACATTAGTCAACTCATGGCTAATTAATTCAATGAGTGACAATCCGATATCACACTTTGTACCTTGTGGAATAATAGCCAAGGAAGTGTGGGATGCAGTCAAGAGGAGCTATTTGGATGTTTCTGACTCTTCTCAAGTTCATGAATCAATGAAGAAATCATTTCAATTGAACCAAAACGAGAAATCTATTATTGATTATTACAACGAACTGGACTCGATCTTCATCGCACTCAATTACAGAAGGCCAATTGAGATGACTTGCAATGTTGATATCACTAAGCAAAGGAAGCGTATTGCTGGACACAGAGTATACATCTTTCTTGCAAGACTCGATCACAACCTAGACCGGTTCAGTAGCAGAATATTGGCTATTTCTTCTTTGCCGAGTGTTGAAGAAGCTTATTATATGGTTCATCGTGAAGTACAAAGACAGCTTACAATGGGGAGCTGAATCCATTGTGAAGGTTCTACCTTAACTGTTCATAAATATACAACTAAAATAGGATCTTCAAGTTCTCAAGGCTATTTTTGCACCTACTATCACAAGAACAACCACATCGAGCGATGTGGACATTTGTTGGAAGAAGCATGGTTATCCAGAATGGTATAAACTCAAGCAAGCTGAGAGGAAGAATAAAAGGCCTGTTCAGAATATTATTATAAACAATTTGTTATGTCTTTACACGCCACAACAATTTATTCCAAGCAAATATAACCTTTGCTGGAAGCTCCCTTTCTAGGCACTTCCCGTCTTTGTTTAGGCACTATATTATTGGGGCTGCTCATTGTTATCGTTTTTCTTCTACTTTGGGTACTCTCTGTCATGACAAAAAAGAGAAATATCAATTGTAGTTTTGATTTCATTATAGGTGTAGGGGCTGTTTGAGAACCAAATTAAGAACTTAACATATTATTATATTAAGTGCTTATTGGTTTTTAGCTTGTTCGATGATATTACTTGAGAAATTTAGTTTACTGAGAGCTACCTTAGTTAGGACATGGTAGTGCACTAGTGCTTTTCTGATTCCTTGATTTTATATGCATGTTTGTTCTGATTAATAAGTCAGGGAGGGGAGGGAGGTTTCCAATATAATATAGAGGTTACTTTTGTAAGTCTTTTACTTAAATTGCCATGGCCTTTCTCTCTCTTTGAAAATCATTGTCAAGCTCAGGTCACACTATATTATGGTTTTGGATGGGTCTTGTAAGTACATATGAGAAATAATAAGCTGTAATTTTGATTTGGACAGGAAGAAGCTAGAAAAGAAAGAGAAGAGCTGGACAAGATGCTGGAGGAGAATAGGAGGAGGGTAGAAGAGGCACAACGAAGAGAAGCGTTTGAGCAGCATCGAAAAGAAGAGGAACGATATCGTGAATTGGAGCTCATCAAAAGGCAAAAAGAAGAGGTTGCTTGGAGAAAAAAGGTGGTGGAGGAAGAACAACTTTCCAATCATAACAAACTATTCAATCAAAATAAATCTAGACGCATGGGTTTATAGAACATCCATCTATTCATTACATTCACTAACTCAACCCTGCCTATATTTCAACATCCTTTTTACAGTTTTTGTGTTCAATTTCATATTGCAATAGTGCTATCCTATTTAACTATATTTCATCGAAATTGAATTACACATTGACATGTGCCCTTGCATAGAAAGGGTGTCAATTTGTTGTCATACATCGTTATATGTTGTTGTGTCTTGGTTGAATTTTTTTTGAAATGATTGGCCTGGGTTTTCGGTGTAAATTTTGATGTCACAGTTAATAGAGTCAAAAGAGAAAAGTAGATGGTTAGCTCATGATAAATAGGTGGAAGTAGTTAGTAGAAATAACGGTTTTGCCCCTTAAGTTTAGTGGTGATGTGAGACGGTTTTGATCTTGCGCTTGCTTTCTTGATGAAGGGCTGCTTTTTGGATGGGTCTAAAAGGAGTAGATCTGAAACATATGCCCCTCCCTTTCCTTAGCTCAGAGCATTTAATGTTAGGAGATATAACTGCTGCAATCTTTTGCACTCTTTTTCCACACAAGTGTTGTCATAATTTAAGATGTTAGAGCATGTCGTTTAGGGAGAGTGGACAATTAGCTAGTAATGGAAAGATATATAGGTTCATACTAAATTACATAACCACTTCAGTTTTGGTGTTTATTTTTTTCGGAAATAAAAATGCATTATTTGTCACTCTGGTTAGCTTTCTTTCTTTCCCCTTTTCATTTTTGCTTTGCCCTCGGTGTGAATTTATGTATCTTGGTGTTCCCATCCTTTGAAAGACGCCTATTGAGTTTATTAACTATGAGATCCCTAAAGTCTCTTCATCCTTGAAAAATTTTTAGACGCATGACTCCAGCGAACAAAGTAAAGACCCTTTTGTCAACAAATAAGAGGAATTTAAGGTTGAAACTAGCTAAAATCGAATTTTCTTTCCCACTATGGCTTAATATACAAAGTAATTTTTTCGGTTCCTATGACTTCAAAGTGATTGACAAAAGACTTCCCAATTTATACTAAGAGGCCAAAGATAAATTATGGCATGGGGAGACTCTCTACGAGTCATTCCTTCACGATTTAAACACTGCAACCTTCACCCTTAACCTGGGAAACGCTGTGATGTAAATGAGGTTGCAAGTGTGCTCACTCTCGTAGATGTAGCTTTGCTGCCATTGTTTATCGGGTGGGAGGTGTTAGTGTATGCCCTAGTCCCGAAACGTTTATAACATTTTACCAATAATAAGAGGCAATAATCTATTTTGTTGTTTACTTATGCAAATCAACTTAATAATGTGTCCAAGAATAGGTATTTGCTCATGTTTGTTGGATGCATAATTTGGACAGTAGAATCTTGAGCATATAAAAACACTATTCTGCACATCCCTAGTTTGTTGTCATTGTGGGAATGATGATAAACTAAAGATTAGTATGTGCCTTGGATAATGGCGGTGTTTTACTAATCATGGATATGTGATGTCAATCAAGGTTATATATGCCTATAAAGGTTATGAAGTATTGGATCGGTCCACTAATCAAAACACTACATGCTCATGAGTCATAAATGTATCTCACGTAATATTTATATGTAAGTCTTTAGACCTGAAATAACCATGGCACCTAAATGAGATATAGTATACTTTGATGTACGCCTAACGAGTCTGTAAAATAGTGCCTTCCTTTTGATTAATCCGAGTGCTAAAATATGATATCGGCGTCAAGTTTTCTGTGTGTGAGATTGTAGTGGGAGGTACCGATTCGCAACTCCTAATCCGTTCGGTTTCGTTCATGGTCGATTCAATCTCGCCTCAAAAGGATTTCATTCACTGTTCCCAATCAGAAGAAGAATTGTATGTTATTCGTTTTATTGTTTACTCATTCATTATCATACACGGATCCTCGAAGTTTAATTAGGGTTTTAGTGAGAAAATGTTTTATTTTCCACCTTTTATCGCAGTATAAATCCCAATAATGGTATCAAAGCCATATGTATGTTTAATGATTATATTAATCAGGTTTTCGGTTAATTTAAATTGTTTAATTTTATCAAAAGAAATTCGTTTAAAATGATTTGTTCATCGGATTTCTAAAATCAAAACGGTTTTGGAGTTTTGGAAATGATTTAATTAAAACTATTTTCGTTTGTGATTTTAAATTGTTTTAAATCGTCTGAAACATTGGGGCTATTGTAATTTATTTTTAAATTCTTCAAATTGTACGAATTTAAGTCGAGTTTAAAAACGTTTTTATTCGGGAATACTTAACTACTGCCTCAAAACAGTTACTTTGGGGAAGCACCATTGTTGCCTTTAGGCAGTAATCATATAGTTTGGGGGTGGTCCGGACCTACCGCCAACAACACAAACGATGGGTCAGGCCCACTTTCCCATCACGTGGTATTCTTGTAAATCTAAATTTTAAAATTTTAGTCATGTTGCACACGAACTCGCATTTTTTTTAAATTGGAATTGTTTCGGCTTTAAGTTTTTGTTAAAATATATTTAATCGGGTTTTAAATTAAGATTTAAAATCATGTTAACTTTAATTTGAACCACTCGTTAATTAGATTATCGGGCTTTAGTTTTAAAATTAAAATTCTTTTGTTTTAAATGTAAAACATAATAAATAAAAATTTAATTTGTTTAGTTGTTTTATTCATTTATTCATGTATATTTATTTTGTGTGTTTAATTATTTATATGTTCTGTTTTAAATGTTATGAATGCGACATATAAAATAAATTAAGAGAAATTGATTAGGAATAATTTTTAAAAATTATTCTAGTAATAAGTATATTTGAATTTAAATGATTAGTTCATTAGTATAAAATGGTCAAATGTTGATTAATATCTTAAACTTTAATATATATATATATATATATATATATATATATATATATATATATATATATATATATATATATATATATATATATAGGAGAGAGCTCTTGTGAGAACCCTTTTTAGGTGAGGACACTTCCTTAGGTGAGAACCACTCAAAACTACGTCGTTTTGAGTAGAAAAATTAAAAAAAACAAAATGGTGAGAACCACTCAAAACTACGTCGTTTTGAGTAGAAAAATTAAAAAAAACAAAATGCTACTGGTGGGGTTTGAACCATAGCCACTTCACACATACTCCATGCTACTTACCACTGAGCTAATTGCTTCCCTTGTTCATTATGGAGCGCGCTGATTAATATACCATTATCCATGTAGCTTCTATTGTTTAATATTTGACACATGCACTTATTAATATCGATTAAATATGCATAATAATAAATTATGAATAGAAAAAAAAATGTGCATAATAATGAATTATTAATAGAACAAAAAATCCAAAAACATGCTCCAATTTTTTATTTATTTAATTCCTCTATATTTTTTTGTAATTTATGTTTTTAAATGTTAAGGACGATGTTCTAAATATTGTTACATACGTTCTAACCTTTATAATTTGTGTTCTAAAAATTAAGTATAATGTTTTAAAAAAATCAGTAAATATATGGACCATTTTTACATTTGTTCTATAATATAATTTATAACTCATATTCTAAATAACATAACGTATGTTCTAGAGTTTATAGTTTGTGTTCTAAAAATTAAGTATAATGTTCTAAAAAAATCAGTAGATATCTGGATCATTTTTGCATTTGTTCTATAATATAATTTATAACTAATGTTCGAAAAAACATGACGCATGTTCTAAAGAATATAACGTATGTTCTAAAAAATATGTCGTATGTTCTAAACTTCATAGTTCGTGTTTTAAAAGTTAAAATATATGTTCTAACGTATGTTTAAAAAATATATTTTCTTATATAAATAAAATATTAACATGAAATTTTATTAAAATATATAATATATTTTTACTTAAAAAATATTATATGGACCATTTTTGCATTTGTTCTATAATATAATTTATAACTCATATTCTAAATAACATAGCGTATGTTCTAAAGTTTATAGTTTGTGTTCTAAAAATTAAGTATAATGTTCTAAAAAAAATTAGTAGATATCTGGATCATTTTTGCATTTGTTCTATAATATAATTTATAACTCATGTTCGAAAAAACATAACGCATGTTCTAAAAAACATAACGTATGTTCTAAAAAATATGTCGTATGTTCTAAACTTCATAGTTCGTGTTTTAAAAGTTAAAATATATGTTCTATCGTATGTTTAAAAAAATATATTTTCTTATATAAATAAAATATTAATATTAAATTTTATTAAAATATATAATATATTTTTATTTAAAAAATATAGTATTGGATTTTTTTTAGCATCAGATGCACTTAATAATATATAAATAAGAATTGTATAACGAACAAACTAAAGCAAACGTATTTTTTATTTAAAAATTATAGTATTAGCATCAAAAGCACTTAATAATATATAAATAAAAGAATTGTATAATGAACAAACTAAATAAGTGGTCCAGCGGCAGATGGTGTGTGCGTGTCTCTCTTTCTAAGCCCTAGTTCCAGGTTTGAATCTCTCCACCCTCATTTTCTTATTTAATCTTTAATTAAAAGCACCAAAACTACGTCGTTTCATCATCTAAGGGAAGAATAGAATTACTCGAGTTAGAATCCTAAACAATTCTCATTTCTCTCTCATTCTTCTCACGTCTCTCTCTAATTACCAAACATCATCATAATTTAATTAATTAATTCTCATCTCTCTCTCATTCTTCTCACGCCTTTCTCTTTCTAATTACCAAACATCACCCTAATTTAATTAATTAAAATCCTAAATAATTATCATCTCTCTCTCTCTTCTAATTTATATTACTCAAAATTTAGGAGGATTAAAATCCTAAACAATTGCCATCTCTCTCTCCTTCCTTACAAATCTTAAACGGGTGATGATCTCTATCTCTCTCCTTCGTGGAACTCCGAACTCCGGCTAGAAATCAGTGAGTTTTCCTTCAAACATCGTGTTATTTTTTCCCAGAAATATTGATAAAAAAATCCTCTAATTTTATTTTTCTTTTATAGAGATGGAAGATGACAATGATTCTGCCTTTGAAATTGATGATTTGAGCAATAATACTATGAATAAAGAAGAGTCTGATAGAGAACAAGATCCCGATAATGAAATTATAAGTGATCAATTTAGGCCAAAAAAAGGAAAAGAATTTGAAACACTAGAGGATGTTTATAAATTCTACAATGCTTATGCCAAAAAGGTTGAATCCTAAACAATTCTCATTTCTCTCTCCTTCTTCTCACGTCTCTCTCTAATTACCAAACATCATCATAATTTAATTAATTAAAATTCTAAATAATTCTCATATCTCTCTCCTAATTTAATTAAACAAAATTTAGAAGAATTAAAATCCTAAACAGTTCTCATCTCTCTCTCATTCTTCTCACGCCTTTCTCTTTCTAATTACCAAACATCACCCTAATTTAATTAATTAAAATCCTAAATAATTATCATCTCTCTCTCTCTTCTAATTTATATTACTCAAAATTTAGGAGGATTAAAATCCTAAACAATTGCCATCTCTCTCTCCTTCCTTACAAATCTTAAACGGGCGATGATCTCTATCTCTCTCCTTCGTGGAACTCCGAACTCCGGCTAGAAATCAGTGAGTTTTCCTTCAAACATCGTGTTATTTTTTTCCCAGAAATATTGATAAAAAATCCTCTAATTTTATTTTTCTTTTATAGAGATGGAAGATGACAATGATTCTGCCTTTGAAATTGATGATTTGAGCAATAATACTATGAATAAAGAAGAGTCTGATAGAGAACAAGATCCCGATAATGAAATTATAAGTGATCAATTTAGGCCAAAAAAGGAAAAGAATTTGAAACACTAGAGGATGTTTATAAATTCTACAATGCTTATGCCAAAAAGGTTGGATTTAGCATTCGAATGTCTTCATCGAAGATTAAAAAGAGCACCGGAGAAATTATTAGGAAAGAATATGTATGTTCAAAGGAAGAAAAATCTAAAAAAATTAGTGATGTTGATGCCAAAAAGGTTGAATCCTAAACAATTCTCATTTCTCTCTCCTTCTTCTCACGTCTCTCTCTAATTACCAAACATCATCATAATTTAATTAATTAAAATTCTAAATAATTCTCATATCTCTCTCCTAATTTAATTAAACAAAATTTAGAAGAATTAAAATCCTAAACAGTTCTCATCTCTCTCTCATTCTTCTCACGCCTTTCTCTTTCTAATTACCAAACATCACCCTAATTTAATTAATTAAAATCCTAAATAATTATCATCTCTCTCTCTCTTCTAATTTATATTACTCAAAATTTAGGAGGATTAAAATCCTAAACAATTGCCATCTCTCTCTCCTTCCTTACAAATCTTAAACGGGCGATGATCTCTATCTCTCTCCTTCGTGGAACTCCGAACTCCGGCTAGAAATCAGTGAGTTTTCCTTCAAACATCGTGTTATTTTTTTCCCAGAAATATTGATAAAAAATCCTCTAATTTTATTTTTCTTTTATAGAGATGGAAGATGACAATGATTCTGCCTTTGAAATTGATGATTTGAGCAATAATACTATGAATAAAGAAGAGTCTGATAGAGAACAAGATCCCGATAATGAAATTATAAGTGATCAATTTAGGCCAAAAAAGGAAAAGAATTTGAAACACTAGAGGATGTTTATAAATTCTACAATGCTTATGCCAAAAAGGTTGGATTTAGCATTCGAATGTCTTCATCGAAGATTAAAAAGAGCATCGGAGAAATTATTAGGAAAGAATATGTATGTTCAAAGGAAGAAAAATCCAAAAAAATTAGTGATGTTGATGCCAAAAGGCGTCAGAGTCAATACAAAGCTGGTTGTAGCGCTAAATTGGTGGTCGTGAGAAATAAAAAACATTTTTTTATGGTGAAAATATTTAATGAGGATCACAATCACTCGTTACTAACCCCAACAAAAACACCCTTCCTACGGTCTCATCGCCAAGTATCATCTGTTACAAAATCCTTGAATGAACAATTATCGACGGTGAATATACCTACACATCAGCAATATAATTTTCTCCAGTTACAAGCAGGGGGGATGGAAAATCTTGGGTGCACACAGAAGGATTTGCATAATCATGAAACAAAGAAGCGATTGAAGTTAAAAGGACACGATGGAGATATATTGCATGAATATTTCAAATCAGAGGTGGCAAAAAACCCTTCATTTTATTTCAAGATTGATGTGGACGATGCTAAAAAAATTACACGTTGTTTTTGGGCTGATGCAACGATAAGACGGAGTTACAAATTTTATAATGATGTTGTCATTTTTGACACTACGTACAACACCAATCGGTATGGGATGATATTTGCGCCTATTTTAGGGGTCAACAATCACAGACAAACTATTGTGTTTGCTTATGCTTTACTGAATGGGGAACATTCTGACAATTTTGTGTGGTTATTTAAAGAATTTTTGGAAGCTATGCCCGGTGATGCGCTAAAAATGATAATCACTGATCAAGACCCAGCAATGACGATTGCCATATCGACAACCTTACCAAATACCTTCCACGTGTTATTTTTTTATATTACTTACATTAGATTTATGTATTGATAAGTTAGTGTATTACACATGAATTCTAAAATTAGAAACATATTAGAAAGTTTATGTATTGATAAGTTAGTGTATTATTCACAGGTATTGTATTTGGCACATTGTGTCATAATTTTCAGAAAAAAATTGGTGCAAAAAATATGCAACACATGAGGGGAAGTTCCATGATTGCATATGGAATTCAGAGAGTCCAGAAGAGTTTGACCTGAAGTGGACAGAACTTGTTGCCGAAGATGGATTAAACAATAATGGGTGGTTGGTAAATATTTATAAAATTCGGTCCAAGTGGATTCCAGCATATGTTAATCATGTTTTCTCAGCGAACATGTCTAGTAGACAACGTGCAGAGATCAACCACGCATTTTTCAAGAAATATCAACAAGAGCAACTCTTTGTTTGACTTTATGGTGAGGTTTAGTAGGGGACTCGTTAAGCAACGCCATGGGGAATTGGTTGCAGATATCAAAGATATGAACGAGAGGCCTAAAATAAAAATGAATCATGACTTTTTGGATCATATGGTTGAGATTTATACGAATGAAATCTATTATATATTTGAGGATGAAATGTGGGTCTGTTTAAAGTATAAAATTGAGCTTATTAGTGAAACTGAGAATCATCAGAAGTTTACGGTTAAAAAAATGGAGTAGATAGTAAAGGCCGCAAAGTTTTATATAACAAGGAACTTAATTTTGCTTCTTGTAGTTGCAGAAAATTAGAGAGCTTTGGTATCCCATATAGGCATATCTTGAGTTATTTTGTTAAATATCAAGATTTCATCAAGTTACCAGACCAATACATCCAAAATAGATGGACTAAGGAAGCAAAAGCAGGGGTCGTGATTGATAATGGCGGTTTGGTTATAAACGATGATAAACAATTTATCTTGGAACGGAGTGAAGTAGTTAAATGTTGTGTAGATTTGATTGACAAAGCCTTCACGTGTGAAGAAGCAAAAAATATTTTAAAAGATGGGCTTCAAACAATTCATGAGAAAATTAATAGAGTGACAAATTTTGAAGAAAAAATAGCTCTTTATGTAGTCCTGCTACAAATGAAAACGATTTGAATCGTCTTGAACATGTTTATAATGAGCCAGATAAAGTGCGAGCAAAAGGGTGTGGAAAAATGCTGAAAGGAGGAAAGGAAAAGGCAATGATGAAAGCAAAAAAAAATATAAAATCTAGAAAGTGCAATGCGTGCGGTCAAGTTGGTCAAGCTCATGATAAAAGAAATTGTCCATCACTTCAGTAAGAATTTTTTTTAATATCCTTTTTCATTCTTCTACTATTTTTGTGTATTAGTATTTGACGGATATGTATATTTTTTTTCTAATGTAGGTATTTATCAAGCGAGGACGGAGATGAAGTCAAGAGCGAGTAAAATAATATTGTTAGGCAGAGCGGGTATTTAAAAGACAAGGAAAGGAATGGAGAAAGAAATAGCAGCAACTGGCTTAAATTTGAAATATGTATACATCATAGTGTGGTTCAAACATTTTCCTTAATTTTTCAACAAAAACAATGACATATAATTACTCATGTATCAGATTTATGTTCTTGCTATTATATTTGTTGTTAGCTATCACATGTGTGCGCAAGTTCATTTTTCATTTTTGTTATATTTTTCCTCCATCATGCAATTGGCAGGCCAAGTCATAGAAAAAAAATAAAGGTTTTATCATTACAAAATATAAGAAAGGGAGTTTGATCATTATTTAGTTTAATTTGACCATGGACTCTAAAAAGGACTAAAGGGTTGATAGAAACAAAACTTATGGACTATTTAATTATTTTAAAAAACATAGGGACTAACTAGTATAATATGTAAAACCGTAGGGACTTATAAATTGTTTACCCTTTTAATTAATTAAATTAGGATGATGTTTGGTAATTAGAAAGAGAAAGACGTGAGAAGAAGGAGAGAGAGAGATGAGAACTGTTTAGGATTTTAATTCTTCTAAATTTTGTTTAATTAAATTAGGAGAGAGATATGATAATTATTTAGGATTTTAATTAATTAAATTAGGATGATGTTAGGTAATTAGAGAGAAAGCAGATGAGGTGGTTAATAAGTTTAAGAACTGGAGGTGTGTTAGATCGGAGGCTACTGGCCGAGCTGGTGGGATCTGGCTTTTCTGGAGGCCAGATCGGATTCATTTTGATGTTATTAGTATCGTTAAGCAGTTCATTCACTGTAAAGTGAGCATTTTTGGTATTACTCCCTTCTTGACTACCCTTGTGTATGCTGATCCGATCTTAGTTAATCGCAAACGGCTGTGGGAGATCCTCTTTTCGATGAGTGGCGGCATCTCTGAGCCATGGTTTATTGCGGGAGACTTTAATGATATCGGCCTTATGAGTGACCAGAGAGGAGGTTCCAATCATTATGTTAATCGCTGTCTTCACCACAAAAATAATATGGATTTATGTGGGCTTTCCAACTTGGGGGCTTCGGGTCATAGATTCACTTGGAAACGCAATAGTACCTTTGTTCGTTTGGACAAGGTCTATGCTAATGTGGCTGCCCTGAATTTTTTCCCTGAGTGTTCTGTTTTAAATCTTCCGTTCCGTCATTCGGACCATTGCCCTATTTTGTTTAGACTTTTGAGAGGCAATCGGCCTAGGGGAAAGAGACCGTTCCGGTACCAGCTGGCGTGGGAGTCTCATCCTAAGTTTAAGGAGTTCGTCCAAGATAATTGGAAACCTTATTCGAATGTCCTGCAAGCTTCTGAAGGGTTCAGGAAGAAGGTGCTTGGTTGGAATAAGAATGTCTTTGGGCACATTTTTAGAAGAAAGAATAAGTTGTTAAAAAGGATGGAGGGCGTTCAGCGTAGGTTGGATGTGAGGTTTGATCACAGTTTAGATGGCCTCCTTAGAACCCTTCAGAAGGAGCTGGAAGCTGTGCTTAGGCAGGAGGAGCTTCTCTGGTTCCAGAAGTCTAGGAAATCCTGGATTAGGGATGGGGATCGTAATACCAGGTACTTCCATCTGTCTACTATGATCAGGCGGCAGAGGAATAGAATTGAGGCTATCAAAGATTCTGATGGGGAGTGGGTGTATGAAGATGAGGTGATTCGGAATTTGGCTCTGGAGTTCTATAAGGAGCTTTTCAAAGAGGATCCTGTTCAGCTGGAGAGGGCTCACTCTATTGCTACCTTTCCTTTGATAAGTGAGGATATCAGTCAGAGTTCCTTTCTTCCTATTTCCCGAAAAGAGATTGACCATGCCATCTTCAGCATTGGGGCGTCTAAAGCGCCCGATATTGATGGTCTTCCAGCTGGCTTCTACCACAAGCACTGGGGTGTTGTGAAGGAGGGTATCTATGAGTTTATCATAGGTGTGTTCAATGGGTCTAAGGATATTGAGCTGGTTAATAGAACTCTCCTGGTCCTTATTCCTAAAATTGATAAGCCTTCTTCCTTTTTGCATATGAGACCCATCAGTCTTTGTAATGTTCTTTACAAGACGATTACAAAAATTGTGGCTAATAGAATCCGTGGCATTCTTCCGGAGATCATTTATCAGAATCAGGGTAGTTTTGTACCCGGTAGAAAAATGATGGATAATGTGGTGATTGCCCAAGAAATAGTGCACACTATGAAGATTAGGAAAGGGAAGAAAGGCATTGTGGCTCTTAAGCTGGATTTGGAGAAGGCCTATGATCGCATCAACTGGAACTTCCTGATGGAGAGTCTGGAGAGAGCTAGGATCCCGGACAGTTGGAGAAATCTTATTAAGGTTTGTATTACTTCTCCTGTGTTTCAGGTTATGGTGAATGGGGATATGTCGGAGGAGTTCTCTCCGGGTCGGGGCATCCGTCAGGGTGATCCTATGAGTCCCTTCCTTTTCGTTATTGCTATGGAGAGGCTGTCCCACCTTATTCAAGATGCCATTGATATTGGGAGTTTCCACCCGGTGGCCATCAACAGTTTCTGTCCCCAGGTGACCCACTTATTCTTTGCGGACGATGTCCTTATCTTTCTTGAAGGTAATGAGGAGCAGTTGAGTGTCATTATGGATATTCTGGATTGTTTTTGTTCGGCCTCTGGTCAGAGACTTAATATCCAGAAATCTAGGATGATGTGCTCTAAGAATATGAATCCGAGAATTTGTAATAAATTAAGTGATTTGTCTGGTATTCCTCTTACTAATTCTCTTGGGAAGTATCTGGGGATTCCTCTCCATAGTGAGAGAGTGTCTAAAGTTTCTTTTAAAGATACTTTGGACAAAGCCAATACGAGGTGTGCCACGTGGAAAGCCAAGACTCTCTCCCTCGCTGGCCGTCTGACTTTAATTCAATCTGTGAATTCCGCTGCTCCCAACCACATCATGCAGGCTTGTCAGCTTCCGAATCCTGTGCTTAATGATCTTGATAAGATTAACCGAAGGTTCCTGTGGGGGGAAGCTGCGGAGGGAAGAAAGATCCACCTGGTGCCTTGGAGTGAGGTTTGTTAGCCCAAAGATTCAGGGGGTTTGGGCATTAGGAGAGCTAAGGATAATAATAAAGTTTTATTAATGAAACTCCTTTGGCGTATGTGGCAATGCCCCTCCTTTCTCTGGGTTCGCCTTCTTTGTGGTAAGTATCGAAAAGATAAGATCTTTGGGGGCCCGAAAGAGAGAGTTATCAATTGTTCCTTCCTCTGGAAAGGGCTTAGCGCCGTTTTTGCTGAGTTTTGCTCGGGGGTTGGTCTGGATGTGGGTAATGGTAAGTCCATAAGCTTCTGGTTTGATACCTGGATTGTGGATAAACCTTTAGTGGATGTGTGCACTTCCCCCCCGCCTAGTGATATACAAAACTGGAGGTTAGCCGATGTGGTGGACTCTGAAGGGGACTGAGTTTGGCCTAAATTTGATTCTTTATTTAGCCTTGAGACTCTCCTTAGAATTAGAGGAGTGAAGGTGAGTAATCAAGAGGAAGACATGGATAAGCATTGCTGGGCACTGACTAACAATGGAGTCTATTCTTGCAAATCTGCCTTTGAAGTTTTTTCCCTTAATAGGACTGATAATCCCTCGGATATTTGGAAGACCATTTGGTCCCTTAAAATCCCCTACCGCATGAGGAGCTTCCTGTGGCTGGGCGTTAAAGACAGATTACTTACTAACTCAGATAGATACAGAAGGCATTTGGCGACCTCTGGAGCTTGCGGTAGATGTAGAGGCCTTGTTGAATCGTTGTGCCACGCTCTTAGGGATTGCCCTAAGAGTGAAGAGGTTTGGAAGAAAATTCTCCCTCATCATACTTTCTCTTCCTTCATGTCCCATTCTGTGAACGACTGGTTCTCAAATGGTATTAGGGGAAAGTTATTGTCTTATATGGAGCATGGGGACATTTTCTTTGCCATTATCTATCATCAAGTGTGGAAATGGAGGAACGAGGAGATTTTTGATAATAAAGCTGTGCTTTTGCCTAACTTAGCTGAGTTCTTCTTGAAGAAACTCTCCTCTATTATTGATAGTTTCAAAGGTGAGTCCCTTGCCAGATCTTCCCCGAGTAGTGATGTCCACCTCGTGAGCTGGAGCAGGCCGAGAGAGGGGGTTGTGAAGCTGAATACTGATGGTTCCTGCCTCAGTAATGGTAAGATTGCTGCAGGAGGTGTTCTTAGGGATGCGGGAGGCGCCTGGCTTTCTGGGTTTACCCAGAATTTGGGTTTGGGTTCTTCCTTCTCTGCGGAGCTCTGGGGCATTCTCTCTGGGATCCAGCTGGCGATTAGGCTGGGTGTTAAGAGGCTTTCTGTGGAGTCAGATAACTTGGAGGCCATCAATATGATTTTGGGTAGTCATGCCATGGGTCTTCATAGCCGCAACCTTATTAAAGCTATTAAGAGGCTTAGCCCCTCATTTGATATCCTTGAGTTCAGCCACATTTTCCGGGAGCAGAACCGTGTTGCAGATCACTTGGCGGCGGCTGGCCATGAGGGGGTGTTAGGTGTTTCTACCCTTACCGTTCCCCCTATCGCTCTTTCTCCTCTTCTTTTAGAGGATAGGATTGGGGTTAGCTTTTCTAGGCTAATCCCGGTGTAGTTGCTTGTTTTGCTTTGCTTTCCTTTCCTTTTCTACCAAAAAAAACAGAGAGAATGAGAATAAGGAGAGAGAGATGAGAATTTTTTAGGATTTTCCTTATTCTAAATTTTGTTTAATTAATTTAGGAGAGAGATATGATGATGTTTGGTAACTAGAGAGAGAATGAGAATAAGGAAAGAGATATGGGAATTGTTTAGGTAATTAGATGATGTTTGTAGTTAGAGTAATTCTATTCTTCCCTTAGAATAAAAAGTAAGGGAATCCCTCTCTATAGCCTGATTGTATATATATATATATATATATATATATATGGGAGGGCTCTTGTGAGAACCCTTTTTTAGGTGAGGACACTTTCTTATGGTGAGAACACTCAAAACTATTGTTAGACAAGGTGCCGAACGGCCTCGTCCGGGCGGACCGGGGGGTGGACACCTCATGGCGACGTAAGCGGTGATTGGCGCCGAAAGCAACCAATCGTGGAATCAAGCTGCTCGGCAGGACCGGAGCTCGGAGTATGGAAGAGTCGCCACCCACGAATGGGAAAATGAACACTGATCCCTTGCGGGAGACCGGTGAGGGTTCGGGAAACTTAGGTACGAGCCGAGAAGGCTAACTCCTTTCCGGAGAAAGGCTACTAGGCACCCTGACATCGCCCGGTTATGAACCACCGGCCTCCTACTCAACGTGTTAGGCGATAACGGACTAATCGCATATTTCTATAAGTTTAAAATTCATTTGAAACCTTTTCTTTCTCGCTTTGAAAACCGTTTTGAACATGTCATTAAAAGCCATCTTAGTAAAGAATCACCCATTTTGCATAAATTTAAAGTACATAGGAGAGAGAGGGGGAGAAGAAAGAATTGATTTATTCACAGTGTGATTTTATGCTTTAGACTATACACTAACTCTAAGCTAATCTCACTCCCCGAAAAACGAGTTTATTTACACGGTTCGTACCTTAATCGCCGTTGGAACGATTTAGGTACGTTTCAAAACCCCGTTAATTTACATGACATCGACTCGAATCGCCGTTGGAACGATTCGAGCGTTTGAAAACGTTTGAACAAGAAGTTTTAACCAAAAACGTGATTAAGCATACAAGTTCATTCATTTTGTATAAAACTGTTTAGTTAGGAAAACGATTCAAAACTTCATTATTTACAATGAAAAGAAACGATTTTAATTACAAGGTTCGCTTAATCCGTCGTTGGAACGAATTAAGATTTTAAAACGTGATGTTTAAGAAGATCGTTTGAAATGATAGAAAAAGCCTTTTATTTACTCTTTAGGAATATCTAGAAAAACTTTTAATTTAAATAAGCAAATTAAACTCTCTTTTTGTGGTTTGTTTTCCCTTTTTCACTCAATTAACCTCTAATCACAACAATTAAGAAATTTAGTCTAAATCAACCCAAATATATTTATAGAATATATACATATAGGAAACCTAAAAGGAGAATAAATACACATATTTATACATATATACAAGAATGGTAAAAATAGTAATAATATATGTAGGTTAAATATATGGTAAGAAAAAAAAAATAATAGTACATATATATAAGTGAAAATAGAGATAATACTAATTAAAATACACTTTGATTTTGATTTAAGAAACAATGCAAAAATAGAGAATAAAATCCATAAATAAGAAAGTTAAATTCATCCCAAAATAGTTTTACATAATAAATATATAGAAAATAACCCCCACCCTAAATAATGGCTAATATAACTCAAATAAACCAAAAACTATATATATGTACAAGTATGTTACTTTACAAAACTAAATTGATGTAAATTAAGTTTAAAATATAAAGTAGATAGATAAATAATATGTAATTAATAGTTATATAACCCAAAATAATTTTCATAAATACATTGCATAATCATACACATATATATACAAGGACCAAAAGTCTAAAAGTTGAGAAAGAGGGATCAAAACAGCATTTTTTACATTTCAGCAGCTTTACCGACGGAAAATCCGTCGGTAAAAAGCCTTTAGTGACAGAAAACGGAAAATTACAGAACTGCTCCGACAGTTTCCAGATTTGTTCAAACACTTTAAATTAGATCTATTTTATCGTTTTGGATCTCCGAACTACCCAAATAGGATCATAGTCTATAACGGAGAATCCTAAAACGATGTTTTATTTTAAAAAGTTATTTCGAAATATTTTCAAAACTTATAATTACAACGTTTTTTAATCCCGAACTACCTTTGAATCGGATCACAGTTCGTATTGGGATATTGAAACAAGGTTTTTTTATTTCAAAACAAAAACGAACGTTTATTTAATACGAGACAAAAATAAATAAATACGGAAAATTAAATAAGACGTGATAAATAAATAACTAAATAAATAAAAACTATATTCTAAAAAAATAAAATAAGAGAATAAATTAAACGAATAAATAAATGAAATAAATAAAACGAGTCTAGTCCTCGGATAATACCTCAAGATCGGATTTGACGGCTGAAGTCGGTTGATTCCACGAGTTGCCTTTTTGTGTTTTTCGGTTTTTTAGTAAAAATTTAACTTTTAGGAAATTCGGACTTTTTGAGAAAAAATATTTTCCTCAAAAAAATTCACTTTCTCTCTCTAAAAATGTCTAGAGTGAGAAAGCTCTCCAAAAATTCATCCTCCAAATGCATGGGGATCCGTGCCTTTTTATAGGCATGGATCCCAAAAAAATTTGGGCGTAGCCCGACGGGCGTCGGGCTACGCTCAAAATGTTTTGGGCCTACGCCCAAAATGTTGGGCGGACGCCCAAAATCAGTTGGGCGAACGCCCCACTTATGTTGGGCGAATGCCCAACATATGTTGGGCGCACGCCCAACTGATGTTGGGCGCGCGCCCAACTACGTTGGGCGTTCGCCCAAAGACCGTTGGGCGTCCGCCCAACGACCGTTGGGCGTTCGCCCAAAGACCGTTGGGCGTCCGCCCAACGACCGTTGGGCGTTCGTCCCACGTCGTTGGGCACTCGCCCAATGGCTGTCGGGCATGTGCGCCCAGCGGTCGTTGGGCGCTCGCCCAACGGCTGTCGGGCGTGTGCGCCCAGCGGCCGTCGGGCGTGCGTCCTGCGCTGTCGGGCGCGCGTCCAACTGTCGTCGGGTGCACGCCGACTACCGCTAGGCGCTCGCACCACGTCGCCGAGCACTCGCGAGCCGTCCACTCGACGACCGCAACTCTTACTGACCTCTGGTTTTTTATTATATATATTTTTTGCTTTAAAACTCCCGGAACTAACCGCTTCAACCGTCTTATTACAGGTTTTCGTCATAGGTCCTCCGACTCGGTGTCTACAGTTGTCCCTACTTTTCTATTTTGACAGTGATGTGTGTGTTTTGAAAACGTTTTTTGCTAACACGGCACATGCAATGGAAATATATTAAAGTAAAAGACACATATAGAGTAGGAGGAAGAATACCTGATCTCTGCGCTGCGCGCTCCAGCTTCGTCTTCGATCCCCTCCATCTTTGCCTTCGAATCGGCTGCCGGTGGATGTTTTCCTTAAGGATCCTAGCCTAAATCGACCGCGGGTAAACAGCTCTTTCTAGTGACCCTAGTCTCTAAATCGATCGCGGGTAAAAATGGCTCAAAAGTTACCTCGGTCGTGGACCGTAGGTAAGATGGCTCGAAAGCTACCTCGATCGTGGATCGTATGTAAGATGTCTTAAAAGCAACCTCGGTCGTGGACCGTAGGTAAGATGGCTCACAAGCAACCTCGGTCGTGGACCGTAGGTAAGATGGCTCAAAAGTTACCTCGGTCGTGGACCGTAGGTAAGATGGCTCGAAAGCTACCTCGATCGTGGATCGTAGGTAAGATGGCTTAAAAGCAATCTGGGTCGTGGACCGTAGGTAAGATGGCTCACAAGCAACCTCGGTCGTGGACCGTAGGTAAGATGGCTCACAAGCAACCTCGGTCGTGGACCGTAGGTAAGATGGCTCAAAGGCAACCTCGGTCGTGGACCGTAGGTAAGATGGCTTAAAAACAAAAAGGTTCTTTCTAGCAATTCTGAATTCTAAGATACTGTCGTCTGTATTTTCACTGGAGCTATTGTCTCGGGCATTTTGAGTTGTTTGGTAGGAACGCGCTTACCCATTTGTTTGGAACGCTTTTGACTAAAATCATTTTTCTGTCAACTGTTGTCTGTATTTTGACTGGTGCCACTGTTCTATAAAATTTCGGCTGTCATCTGGAGTTATATCTCTGTGGTATTGGTCACCGTCTGGCAGAAGCGCAGACTGAAACGGACTGCGAATCGGAGGTCTGTGCACCTGGTAATTAATTATTTACTTTTCACCTTTATGTCACATCGTACCTTTTTCACTATTTACGGGAATGTCATTCCCTATTCCTATATAAGGTGGTGGGGTTTCATTTCAACCCCACACCTTCTCTCTCTTCTCTCTCTCTCTAGCTTTTATCTTTGAGCATTCTTGTGATGGATTCGGATAAATACGATGGCACGAAGGGCATGGATGCGGGCTTCGAGAACCTGGCTAGAGTGGTCTCCTTTCAGGATCCTGATTCTCATCTGAGCCGGACCCACATTAACCAGGTAAGTACCCTTCTACCTTTTTATCCTTTGACTAGACTTCTAGGCTTTAGTAGCCCTGCTTTGAACGTGATTTGCATGCCAACCTCTAAGTCTGTTTAGAAGACCTTTAGTTAGAAAACGCGAATTTCTATGCACGCAAGCAATGTTTTATTTATCTTTTGAAAGAATGTGAATTATATGCATGTGAATAGTAAAAATACGAACAATGCATGTCAACAGTAAAAACGTAAATAGCACGTGAATAGTGCATGTGAATAGTGAAACACTGAATAATGCGTGAATAGTGCACGTGAATAGTAAAAATGTGAATAGTGCACGTGAATAGTAAAAACAACATAAATGACCAAATTAAATGCTAAAATTGGATCAATCTCTTTGCCAACACGCGGGAGAGTGGAACATCGAAGAATAATGAATTAATCAAACCTTGTACAAACGACCTTAAGAATGAAATCTCACAAAATGATGGTCCTAATTGACAAGGAGTCTCTAGGTTAGATTTAAACATGACCGAAAGAATAACTAGGTTAACAAACCTTTATTAGACGTGAGCCTAGGAGCAAGGTTTAAACTTACCCGTTCTGCTCGTTCCAGATCATAGGCATTTCTGGGACCACAGAGGACATCCACGCTTGGCATGCCATGCTTAGCCCGGCGGCCAAAGCCCGGGTACGAGAGTTGGGCTTCGAGCCCTTTATCCTGGCGCTGCCTCGCGCCAACGGGGTATACGACCAATACGGCCTGCGCGCTTTGTGCGAGAGATGGGTGGACTCGACCCATACTTTCCACTTCTTATTCGGGGAGATGACGATCTCGCCCCACGACTTCTCCTTGTTGACTGGGTTACGAGGTAGCGGTATCCCGGTTCCTCTCTTCTTTGACATGGTGCGTCCCTGGGTTGACCGCGATGAGTTAGCTGCTCTGATTGGACCAGGAGTCTACACGGGGGTCAAGTCCACCCCGGCGAGGTTTATCACTACCTACGGATTACTGAGTCACAGGGACTTCTGCGATCGAGACGACACGGATCGGGCCGTTCGCAGCTTCCTTCTATATGCCTTGGGCGAGACGATCTTCCGCACCCAGAGCGGGATGGTACATGCGGGTCTTATCCAGGCCTTCCGTGACTTGGATGCGGCATCGTCTTATGATTGGGCAGGAGCCGGCTTAGCTTTTCTGTACAAGTTTTTGGATTTGACTTGCCGGAAGCGCAAGGATTTCGGTGGTTACACCTTTGCTCTCATGGTACGTCGTTCATCCTTGGCTTGTTTCTTTATTCTTTTCGCGATTTCTGCTTTTAACCTTCATTCCTACGAGCAGGTTTGGGCCTACGAGAGGCGGATTCTTCCGTGCACACGCAGGAGCAGGCCTCGGGTGGTTAGGCTTCCACTTATGACTCGGTGGGGTGATTTTGATTTAGGCGTCGAGGAGAGGTGGACAGTGGCGCGATTCCTAGCGTGGATTGACTCGCGGACCTTGGGGCAGGTGAACATCTTCTAACTATGCTGGATTTTCGCTTGATCAGATCTGACTTTTCTCTTTTTTTTTCAGATTCGATTCAGATGGGACGACCTTGAATTTGGTCCCGATTACGCTTACGTTACCCGCATCCAGGGGCAGCAGTGCGTACTTACAGGCCCCTGTGTGCGGGCATGGTACTTGGGCGACCGGGGCATCACTGAGGTTAGCGCCTCACATTGGACACCCGGTGAGATCCCAGTGTCCATGTTTGCAGTGAGGATCTTGCCTCTATCGGACATTCGTCGCGACTTGACCCGCCAGTTTGCCCCTCGAGATGTGTGGGACCATACAGGGGGCCGTGCTCGCTATTTATCGACGCTGTTGACTCCAACGGACGCTCCCGAGGTTGCGATGGATGTGGACCCCAGGACAGACGTGTTTTCAGCGGAGGCTGTTGCTGCGGTTTTTGGTCGAGAGGAGATCCCGGTGAGTGCTTGACCCTTTTTTATTCTTTATTCACGAGGTGGTTAGGGATGTTTATTGTATCTTTATATGCAGGAGGGTTCCCTGAGGAGCGCTCGGATGTCCGACTTTTTCGATGGTACTCGGGCCCGGACGCCTGCGAGCGAGCCTTCCTATTATGCGGGTGAGTCCTCAGGCGCCGCCCGGCCAGAGCGGCCCGACTTAGGCGTACCCATCCCTGACTTTGGGAGGGATTTCTCGGTAGTCCATTATGACGAGACAGGAGTGGCCTATGCCGGCGTTGAGATAGCTCCTCCTGTTTTCACATCGAGGGTGCCGTTTGATCCCCCGGATGCCCTCCATACTTCGAGGGAGACATGCACTGATTACGTGTGGTTGTCTGGTTATCTCAGAGAGCGGCTCAGCCTGCGTTGCACCAGCCACCTGGTGAGTATTCTTATTTTATTTTAGTGTAGTGGAATGTATGCACATATGTATGTATGACTTCTGTTGTTGTCTGTTCTTCTTCCTTTTTCTTATATATATTTTTTATAGAGCGATCTCCATGCAAATGAGCTGAGGCGGAGCGAGTCACTGCGGGATGCCGATGCCAGGGTCGGCCAGGTCTATCGGGAGAGGAATGCCCATTGGTCGGGGATGATGCGAGCGGAGACCGAGGGGCGTCTTGCTGCCGAGGAGAGGACGCGAGTGGAGACCGCGGGGCGCCTTGCCGCCGAGGAGGGTCGTCGGGTTGCTGAGGAGGCCTTATCCGCGGAGCGGGCTTCTCGTTTGAGGGACTTTGAGGACGTCTGGGATTTTCCTCCTTATTAGGCTTATTATTTGTAGTTTTCTCATTAGTATTACCCCGATGTATAGCTTGTATATAGGGAGAGGGGTGGATAAGATGTAGGCTTTTTACGTGAGAGAGGTAGGAAATGTATAACTCATGATTTATAATACAATGCATTCAGTAGATTGTAATGATTCCAATTATCCTCTTCGAATATATTCATGCCTTTATTTATTTACAAACAATAGGAATACTTAGCCGCTTATACATTATTCTCATAATTGCTCAAAATATAACTACTGTTACCAGGATCCGCCTTTTTTCGGTTTTCAGATCCCAGCGATTTTTCATCTCTCCTTTTACTATCCCGGAATTTTCAAATGAGTGCCCTTTCGGGTTTTCACCCATTGGGATGTCCCTTATTGTTGCATAGGTCGCCCTTTGCGGGTTTTCAACCTATCGGGAATTTTCATTTCTTTTTTTCTTTTTTTTTTAAGAAAAGTATTTCTTAAGCCTATCCAGATTGGTAGGTTCGGAGAACTCCATGCCGTCCTTAGTAGTAAGCTTAACCGCCCCTTTGCTTAGGATTTTCTTCACGAGGAATGGCCCTTCCCAGTTTGGCCTGAACTTGCCCCTAGGGTCGGTGTGCGTCACTCGGATCTGTTTCAGCACCATATCCCCTTCTTTGATAGGGCTGACCTTGACCTTTTTGTGGAAGGCTCGGGCCATCCTTCTCTAATATAACTGCACATGGTAAAGAGCATCCATTCTCTTCTCGTCCACCAATGCCAACTGCCCACATCGTTTCTTCACCCATTCCGTCTCAGGAATCTCTGCTTCTACTGCGACTCTCAACGATCGCTTTTCAATCTCAATTGGGAGAACGACTTCCGCACCATATACTAAGGAGAACGACGTTGCCCCGGTAGATGTTCTAATGGTGGTGCGATAGGCCCACAAAGCAAGTGGAAGCTGCTCGTGCCAATTCCGATGCGACTCTACTGTCTTTACAAGGATCCTCTTAAGGTTCTTATTTACCGCTTCTACTGCCCCGTTAGCTTGCGGGCGATATGGAGAAGACCTATGATGCTCAATACCGTATTCTTGGAATAGACTTTTCACTTCTCCTTGAAACTGGACCCCATTATCCGTGATCATGTGATGAGGCACTCCGAACCTGGTGATCAAGTGCTTTTCAATGAACTTCCTCATCTGTTTAGACCCCAACTTGCTAAATGATTCTGCCTCTACCCACTTGATGAAGTAATCAATGGCGACTGCAATGAATTTGTGTCCGTTTGATGCATTAGGCCTCACCTCCCCGATGATATCAATGCCCCAAGCCGCAAACGGCCAAATGGGTGCTAACACGTGCAATTCCATAGCTGGTAAGTGATTATAATCTCCGTGGATTTGACAATCGTGGCATTTCTTTGCATACTCGTTACAATCTCTTTCCATGGTGAGCCAATAGAAGCCTTGCCTTATGATTTTCTTTGCCAATACTGCTCCTCCTATATGGGCACCACAAATTTCCGAGTGTACTGACTCCATTGCCTCACGGGCTTCTCCCGCATCCAAGCACCTCAGTTGTAAACCATCGGTGTGCCTTTTGTAAAGCAAGTCGTTGTGGATGACGAACTGCTGAGCTAACCTTCTAATCACAGCCTGATCCCTAAGTTCTGATTCTGCCGTGTATGTTCCACTCTTCATGAAGTTTACGATATCGAAATACCAAGGCTTTTCATCTGCCCCCAACAGCATTACATCTTCGTAGCATGGTTTGTGAGACCTCTTCAATACCAAAGGCTTCGAGGCAAGGTTCCGAGGGTTATCCCATAATGATACCAAAGTGGCTAAAGCATCCGCTGCCTGGTTCTGCGCTCGAGGAATGTGATAAAAACGACACTCGCTGAATCTCTGTGCCAATCCCTCCAACTGGTCTAGGTATGGACGCAACCTTTCCTCCATTACTTCCCAGTTTCCCTGCGCTTGTTCGATAATCAGTTTTGAGTCGCCCCAGATTTCAACATATGATGCTCCCAGTGCTGCTAACGACTCTAACCCATAGATGCACGCTTCATATTTGGCCATATTGTTAGTGAGAGGGAAGGATAACTTCTTTGCCATTGGGACCCTTTCTCCTTCTGGTGAGATAAGTAGCACTCCTACCCCGGCTCCATTTGAGTTAACTGCTCCATCGAAGAACATTTTCCATGGTATAACTTCTATCGCATTCAAGTGCTCATCGGGGAAATCATAGTTTATCTCTTCCTCTTCCGCATTTAGAGGCTGATTGGCCAGAAATTCTGCCACGGCTCTTCCCTTAATAACCTTTTTCGTTACATATTCGATGTCAAATTCGGACAAGAGCAACAACCATCGGGCTAGCTTCCCCGTTAGAGACGGAGTTCGGTACACGGGATCCATCCGAGAAATAATGATCACTTTGTAAGATTGAAAATAGTGCCATAGTTTCTTTGTTAGCCATACTACTGCCACGCACGTCTTTTCGATCATGTTATACTTAAGCTCGTATTCCAGGAACTTCTTACTTAGATAATACACCGCGTGCTCCACACCGGTGTCCCCTTTCTGGGCCAGCATTGCCCCAATAGATCGCTCCTCGATCGCTACATAGAGGAGAAGCGGTTTTCCAAGTTTAGGCGGTCTCAGAACCGGTGGATTAGACAAATAGTTCCGGATACTCTCTAAGGCTTGCTGGCACTTATCATTCCAAACCGTGGGTTGATCTTTCCATAGCAGCTTAAAGATCGGCTCGCAGATCGTAGTGAGTCGTGCTATGAACTGACTGATATACTGAACCTGCCCCAGAAATCCTCTCACTTCTTTCTCATTCTTTGGTGCTGGCATTTCCTGTATGGCCCTTACCTTGTCAGGATCCACCTCAATCCCCTTGTTACTGATTACATAGCCTAAGATCTTCCCCGATGAAACGCCAAAGAAGCACTTCTTCGGGTTCAACCTTAGCTTGAACTCTGCAATTCGGGCCAAAAACTTTTCAAGTGCCGCGAAATGCCCCTCTCTTGTCTCCGACTTGACCATCATGTCGTCCACATAAACTTCTACCTCTTTGTGTATCATATCATGGAACAGTGCCGTAGCCATTCGTTGATAAGTTGCCCCGGCATTTTTCAAACCAAACGGCATTACCCTATAGCAGTACGTTCCCCACTCAGTTGTGAACGAGGTCTTTGCCTTGTGCTTTTCTGCCATTTGAACCTGCATGTAGCCCATGAAACCGTCCACATTTGTGTGCAAGACGCTCGATGCTGCATTGTCGATTAATACGTCGATGTGAGGCAATGCGAATTCATCTTTGGGGCACGCCTTGTTAAGATCTCTATAATCTACGCACATTCTCACTTTGCCGTCCTTCTTCGCGATGGGCACTACATTTGCGACCCAAGGGGGATAGTCGATTACTTCGATGAACCCCGCTTCTAACTGTTTCTTCACTTCTTCTCTGATCTTATCTGCCCATTCCGGCCTCATGCGTCGGAGTTTCTGTTTCACGGGCTTAGCATCGGGGTATGTCGGAATACGGTGAGTTACGATTGATTGATCGATTCCTGGCATGTCTTCGTATGTCCAAGCAAACACTATTTCTTATTTTTGTAATTATTCTCTCAAATTCTTTCCTCTCTTCAGTAGTTAATTCTTGAGCAATTTGTATAAGTTTAGGATTTTCATCCGTGCCAAGATTGAAAGTTGACATTTCTATTGTATTGATTTCAAATGTAGGCATGTTATATGAATGAGAATGCATGGAATGATCAGAATCAACATCAAGCAAGTAAGCAAAATCAGAATTCATTTCATTGATAGTGTTGGCGAGTACATCATCGGATTCAAATAAAGTAGTAATACAATTGTTATCAATCGGGTTCTCGGGTTTCTCATAAGCCTTAGAGGTACTGGGCTCGTCCACCGCTCCCACAGTTGCTTCGATAGTGATGACCTGCTCCTCAGCATTCAGATCTAACATCATGATCTCCTCGACGAAGCAGCTCGCCTCTCCTTTGCCCCAACTGGTAACATCATTGAAGATCTCAAAACCTGGCAGGATCTTTCCTTCGGTGCTAGTCCATGACTCGGGAGTCCCCGAATAAACCTTCTCGTACCCCTCATTCACAAAATACTTCTTTAGGCCCACCTTTCCTTCACCACCTGTGTTGGACGGACCTCCCAGCTCATATCCCAAACCCCTCCGGGTTTTCTGACTCTTAAAGTCCGGAAACTCTGGCAACCCTTGATGGTGTGCTCCCAAGCCCATACCAGGGATGAAGCCTCCTTTCATCATCTTCACCACATCGGTGGTCATTCTAGACTTGTAGATCCCAAAAACTTGGAATCCGGAGAAAAGCTGAGGCTCAATTCCCAATGCCGCCACTGAACTCAATTTCTCAGCTCTGATTGTCACTATCTCCTCCCCGAAGGGGAATTTGATCATTTGGTGGAGCGTGGAGGGCACACCTCCCAACTTGTGGAACCATGGATGTCCCAACAACACGACAAACGTTACCGGTATATCCAGCACAGTGAATTCAGTCTCCTCTTCATGCGGCCCTACTTTCAGCTTAGCCTTGAAGACTCATTCGATGTGCCTACGGCTATCATCATAAGCCCTGATCACGGTTTCCGAGGCCATCATATCTCCTCTTTCTACTCCCAACTTGGACCAGCGTTTCAGCGGGCAAACATTAATGGCCGATCCATCATCAACCATCACACAGCTAGTCTTCTTCCCGTTAATTTCAGCTCGGATGTACAAAGGCTTGTTGTGAGCCTTACCCTCCTCCGGGAGATCTTCGTCGGTAAAAGTGATTTCAGTCTTCTTTCGGGCCATAATTGCCCCTACTAACGCTGCCGGCTCAGTGTCGGTAGAAATGACCAAATTTTGCAGCTCCTTCATCAGATTCTCACGGTGGTACTTAGAATGGCATAGGACTTCCCACACCGTAGACTTAGCTTGTGTTTTCTTCAACTGCTCGAGGACTTGGCCATCTGGCTTGGGAGCCGATCCTTCCCCTATTTCTGTCTCAACTATAGGCGCCTTCCCTTCGGCCAGTCGACCTGATCTTGTCATAATGGCAATTTTCGGCTCATCGTCAGATTCATCCCAAATATTGATAGGAATTCTCCGATCAGCGTCCTCCTCATCCGAGGAACTTTCCCAAATGTCCACAACCATTAGGTCCATCACGTGAGGGACATTTGGATTTAAATACAAGGGATCTGCCGATCCATACATAGCCCAGCCTATCAATTCATCATAGTTCCGGAGAAACACCCTGTTCATTCTTCTTGCTGCTAACGGAATAGCACCTCTCTGTATGCACATGAGCTGCACCTTATCGCTCATCATTTCATGACATAACTCGTAGCGGTACCTCCACCTCCTAACATAATCCACGAATGGTTCCTCGGGGAATTGCCTGATTCTATCCAGATCTTCCAGGGATCCCGTCCATGGAACGTACGTCTCATATCTCGACACAAAAGCATCCCTAAGAGGTATCCAATGACCCATTTCTTCCTCTAATAGGCCTTGGTGCCACAACAAGGCTTCTCCCATGAGAGTTTCCGGGAAGTGTTCATGTAATTCACATTGAGGGAACCCAGCTGTAGACACCGGGGTCGGAGGACCGATGAAGAAAAATTATAAAAAAGGATCCAAATCAGTCGATTGAAATAAACGATGAGTCGGTAAAAATAACAAATAAAAAACGTTGTTCAAAGGAACCGTGGAGACCGGTTTGATCGAATTCGGAAATCGAATCGAGATGACGGGCGAATCGGTTCCGCGAACGAAATCTTAAATCATTTTGCCAAATTCGGAGTATTTCATTATTAATAAAATCTCGAGTCGATAAGGGTTTTGTTTTGGTATTCGAACAATCCAAAAAAAATTTATGGTTTTGTAAAAAGATCGATTTTATAAAATCTAATTTTATAAAATCGGTTTTGACAAAAATCATTTTTGATAAAAATCGTTGTTGATTTTGGTTGATTTTTAGGTGTATTTTATTTATTTAAATACTTATTTTATTTATTTTTTTATATATGTATATATATTTATATATAAGCGCGGCCCCGTCGGGGGCCGCTATTTGCGTCACGGGCCGTTGGACGGCCCGTGATGGGGGCTGGGCCGCCCAGCCCCAGCCCCATTGCACTTGGCATTCGGCCAAGTGCAACTTTGTTGCACTTGGCCAATGCCAAGTGCATTTTACTTTTAATATAAAATAAAAATCAAAAATAAAAAATGAAATAAAATAATAATAATAATAATAATAATAATAATAATAATAATAATAGTTAATGATGAATTTTCCTAAGCTCATCTAGCTTACCTTTGGCTCCAAGTTGGCTTGGAGCCAAAATTAAATTAAGTTTGGGGCTCCATATTCCTATAAATAGGATGGAGTCCCAAGGCATAGGCGGAGAGAAAATTGGACCCGAACCCCTGGAGAAATTCGACGAGATCCGAGTTCGTCCAAAAACACAAAAAACCGACTCAAAACACAATCAATCGACTTGATTTGGCATTCCTATTACCGATTGAGAGGTAATAATCCGAGGAACTAGACCCGTTTATTTATTCATCTCTTTTTGTTGTTTAGATCTATTTATTTATTTGTTTTTGCACTTTTATTGTTTAGATTTGTTGAATTAATTTCCTGTTTTCACTAAATAAATCTTTGGTTTGATTTGAAACGGAAAACCTCGTTTTAAGTCCCAATACGAACCGTGACCCGATTTGGGTAGTTCGGTGGCCAAAATGATAGATTAGATCAGATCTAAAGCTTTTTAATAAATCTGGAAAATATAGGAGCTGTTTCTGTAATTCTTCCGTTTCTGTCGGTAAAGGCAGTTTAGTGACGGAATTTCCGTCACTAACTCTGCCAGAATCTTCAATAATCACCTTTTATTTCCGATTTCGATTTTTTTGGGGTCAAATATGCTTATGTTATTAATAATAATATAGTTAGTAGGTGTTAGCCTATTTTTGAGACTTGGAATAATACTTATCATATAGTTTCTATATACATATATATTTATTTATTTGGACATGGTTAAATATGGGTTTGATTATATTTGGGTATTGTTTTAAATTGTTTTACAAAACCAGGGACTGGTCTAGGTATTTTACACTTTTTCCTTTTATGTATATATAATATATATCATATATGTTACGTGTAGAGAGGGGATGAATTTACTATTATTAATATATATGTATTAGTAAATAGGTATATTTGTATATGGATTGGGTTATATATTAGTATTTTTGAGAATTTCTTTTTGCTCCCTAATAAAAGCAGGGACCTTTTGTGACGTTTTGTACTTTATTGGCTATAGGTTATTTGTCAATTTTAGGGTTGGTTTTAATGGGGTTAAAATATGGGTATATTAGGGTATTATTTGGACTTTTAATCTCATCTTGTAAAATTATATATATATATATAGTTTTTTTTGGTTTTTATCAAGTTATATTAGTAATTGTTTTGGGAGGTCATTTGTTTGGGATATTTGGGATAGTTAATTAATTAGTAGACGTTTTGAGGATAATTAGATGTTATTTTGATGTTTAATGTATATTTGGGGAGGTTATTTTCTATATATTTATTATAATAGTTATTTTGGGATATAAGGTTTATTTTCTTATTCTTAATGAACTTTGTTCATTGCTTTACATGTTTTTAATTAGGATAAAAGTGTATTATACTTAGTATTTTTCATTATCATTATTATACATATATTTAGTATCTTTTACTTATTTTTTTAATCTATAGATATATCCTTATTTTTAGATAAATATATATATATATATATATATATATATATATATATATATATTCACTTCACTTTTTGACCTTTATATGTATATATTTTAAATTTGTTTTATTTGGTGAATTTTGGGGATTTAAATGGTTCATTCTTGTAAATATATTCAAGTAAAGGTTAATTGAGTGAAAATGGGAAAATAAAAGACAAAAAGAGATTTCAAGTTGTTTGTTTAAATTAAAAGTTTTTCTATATATTCCTAAAGTGTAAATAACCTTTTTTGTCATTTTTAAACCGTTTCCAAAACATCACGTGTTGAAACCTTAATCCGTTCCAACGACGGATTAAGCGAACATTGTAAATTGTTTTGTTGTAAATAATGAAGTTTTGAATTGTTTTCCTAACCAAATGGTTTTGTACAAAAATAAATTGACTTGTATGCTTAATCACGTTTTTAGATTAAAACTGTTTGCTCAACGTTTTCAAATGCTCAAGTCGTTCCAACGGCGATTTGAGTAATCATCATTAACAGGGCTTTGAAACGTACCTAAATCGTTCCAACGTCGATTAAGGTGCGAACCATGTAAATAAACTCGTTTTTGGAAGTGTGATTAGCATAGATATAATATAGTATAAAACATAAAATCACACTGTGAATAAATCAATTCTTTCTTCTCCCCCTCTCTCTCCTATATACTTTAAATTTATGCAAAATGGGTGATTCTTTACTAAAATGGCTTTCAAATAACATGCTCAAAACGGTTTTCAAAGCGAGAAAGAAAAGGTTTCAAATGAATTTTAAACTTAAAGAAATATGCGATTAGTCCGTTATCGCCTAACACGCTGAGTAGGAGGCCGGTGGTTCATAACCGGGCGATATCGGGGTGCCTAGTAGCCTTTCTCCGGAAAGGAGCTAGCCTTCTCGGCTCGTACCTAAGTTTTTCGAACCCTCACCGGTCTCCCGCAAGGGATCGGTGTTCATTTTCCCATTCGTGGGTGGCGACTCTTCCATATCTCCGAGCTCCGGTCCTACCAAGCGGCTTGATTCCATGATTGGTTGCTTTCGGCGCCAATCACCGCTTACGTCGCCATGAGGTGTCCAGCCCCCGGTCCGCCTGGGAGATTAGGCCGCGGTACCTCGTCTAACAAGTGGCGACTCTGCTGGGGAAGTGAGAAATTTGATTCTGGAAGGCGTGTATTAAGCCCTTAACGGGGACGGATCGTATTATTTCTTTTCGTATGCATTCATACGCATTATTTCAAACCTTTTGGGTAATTTCCGCGAAACCTCTAGCGAGAGTCCATTCGTCGCTCGAAAGAGGCTAGTGTAAGTTCCCCCTTACAGTAAGGCGCCAAAGGGTCCCTATCCATTCGTTAGGGGCGAATTTGTGCGGTCCTGTGAGGTCCCGCGATCAGCCGTGTCAGCATATAGTAGCCTTAGAAGTTGCCATAGAATTACCCGTTACTATTTTTGATGTGATGAATGAATCAGTTCGTGTTTTCAAATTGCCATGATACGTGTCTAATCCTAAAATGTGTAAAGAAAATGAAACGATACGTTAATATATACTCTTAAACCGATATACAAACTACCCCAAAACATCGAAACGATTCGAACTAAAGACGACTTAGTCATCCCGTATGAATGAACTTGTGCGACCCGCCTGGTCCCTTTCCGTGTCCCGAAGAAGGCACATGTTCAGGAAATGCGTTATGACGTAAGCACATATTAGTATGAATCGGTTTGGTATTGAGGATAGTTATACCTCGATTCAAAAGACTATATTAACGATAGCCGTCATTCACATTCTTTAAATACGTTGGGATAAAGCGGAATCATGACGAAACGAAAACGAAGAACATTTCTGTTTTGAACGACCCCATTGTAACGTAAAGAGTTTCACAAACGTGGCCCGTCCCTTCCGAATAAAAGACGAGCTCTTACGTTATGCCTTGCATTGTTCTAAAGAGAAATGGACGTATCCGCAAAAAGTGACTAAGAAAATAAAAGAAAAGCAAAAATAAACAAACGACCAAAGTCATTCTGTATCTACGATATATATCCATCCCGAGGGTAGTTAAAGAAAATAAACCAATGCCGTTAAATACGTGCCTCGAGCCGGTATGTACGCCGTTTAAAATCATAAAGCCGAATTAAGCTAAACCGCATGATTGCACCATATGGACGAGACTGTGGGTTTGACTAATGGCTCGACCATTTCGACCGTTACCAAAACTACAAGAAATATGGCCCGATCTGTGTGTTTGCTTAACTCGCGCCCAAATGGAAAAGAACGGTAATATCCCTGCTTCGAATAAGCATGCAATTAAATGAAACGTTGATTTTCTATAACCACGCTAGGATGATATATCCCGTAAATTAGAAGGAATAAAGAGTTGTTGCTAGCCCAAAGATTACCGTGCGCTCAAATAAGACTCGCCGTCTTTTTACGTAGCCAAAACGAGCAAACAGATTCTTAACGCTAAAAACAAACACGTTACGCGATGAGTCTGTTCCTTAAAAAGTGATTTCATCACTAAATGAATGCGTGGTTACGTCTCTCGATAGGTCCAAAAAGATCCCGTCGTAATCCAAAAATCGACACACGAACCCACGCGAATAAAAAGGAACGAGTCATTATCAATAACGAGCGATTGAACTAGAAGAATAACTCGTACCGTGTCTAAATCCGAGATACGCTCAAAAGGGGATCAAAACCCGAACTAATGCGTCTCGCGAAATAACAAGAGACGAGTTATTCGAAAGGACAATCCATTTGGTCGATATCTTAGTCACTGAACGTTGATATGTCAAAACGAACTGTATTTTCTGATGGATGATTTACTTTTTCCACAATAATCGACGGCATCACGCGTCCCCTGGACCGCAATGTGAGCCCCAAACCAAAATCCTAGGAAAGAGACTTGGACCATCGAGTGCGTGGAGGAATAAGGGTGGAAGAGAGATGATGTGATACGTGTAATTAGACTGACATTTGTTCTTCTTATCTTATATATCCGTAAATAAATAAACGCACACACCACGAATCATGCATATAAAATCATGCATACATACTAATGGACGTCGTTCACGCAGACTTCATCATTAAGCGGTTGTGGTTCCGTGAGAGTAATCGGCTAGTCAGGCGGTTTGATCAGTTACGAATCGTCAGTTCCGAATCAGCAGTTGTAACGTCCGAATCATCGTTGTCCGAATCAGCTCAGTCTTCGGTCAGTATGTCTATGCCAGATAAGAGAATATCAGGGTTAGAAAGAGTGGTAAACAACCTCAACGATCAGTTGACCGCAATTTTAGTCCAGCTGGACGAGCTTTCAATTAAGAGTAACAAGAGTGGCAGTGAACCAGCTAAGAGCATTGTGAGCACGGGTCCCCGTTTTGGAAATAACTATCAGGATTGCGTAACAAGCAGTTTGGGAAAGAGAAAACAAAGGGAAGAGGAATGGAAGCAGCGCATCACTCAGGAAGCGCATGATCTATGCGGGGTAGGCTCTGGGAGTCAGGATTTTTATAACTTGAAGAACTGCTTATCGGCGACTGCTTTGCCTTTGAAATTCCAGCTCCCGAACATGAAGCAGTTCGATGGAACTGGGGATCCTACCGCCCATGTGAACCAATATGTGGCAGCAATGAAACACATAATTCTGACAGAGGAACAAATCCTAGGGTTGTTCAGCGCCTATCTGGAAGGAGTTGCCCTCATGTGGTTTCATGCATTGCCACTAGGAACGAAGAGAGATTGGAAAGAACTAGCGAAGGTATTCATCACCCAATATAGCTTCAACACTATGTTTGAGGTTACTTTGAGGGAGCTAGAGAGCACCAAGCAGCAGGTTGGGGAGTCTTTGTTCCGACTTTGTGAGTAGGTGGAGAGCTAAGGCAGCAGTTATGAAACAAAAGTCGTCGGAGCAGGATCAGATCCGGGTGGTAATCAGCAACACTTTACCGTATGTTAAGAATGAGTTGCGGTGCATGCCTTTCACCGATTTTAATCAGATGTATGGCTACGCTTTGACAGTTGAGGGGGATGGAGAGCCAAAAAGATCTTGTACTAAATGGACGAAATCGGGGTATAGTGCCGGAGGGCCAAGTACTAATATAGAACCTACCGCAGTGAAAGTGCTTGAACTTAACGCTATCGGGAAAAGGCAGTTCACCCAATTTGATCTGACCTATGCAAAAGTTTTCGAACGATTGCAGAAAAAAGAGTTGCTGAAAGCCCTTACTCCTAAGAACAAAACAGGACCCACACCACGGATGATAACCAGGGGGTATTGCGAGTTCCATTGTAACTACGGACACACCATTGAAAATTGTGAGAGGCTAAAGCATGAGATCCAGGATCTGATTGATAAAAAGAAAATAGTCGACCTATCGTCAGCAAACCCTCCCCTTAGGTGCAATCCATCGCCTAGTCATAGGGTGAGCGCAATTGGATCTGGGTTGGAAGAGAGCTTTGTGGTGGAGTCATTCTGCGAATTTAAGGAGGAGCTGTTGGAGGAAGAGCCAACGGAAGAAGTGATGGACGATAGAATTAAAACTGAGGAAACCGAGGAAGTATCATCTCGGAGGATCATGCCTATGTTGAAATTGTTTAGTGGGGTAGAAGACCCCGAAGCTCATTTGTATGGATACGTGTGTGCTATGTTTGGGGAGCCATACAAAGTGGAAAAAGTCGCTCCATGGTTCTATCTTTCACTGGTGGGCGAACCTTTGAAGTGGTTTCAATCGCTACCTGACTCGACTAAGCATGATTGGTCACTGATGTCAAGCTTGTTTTTGATGAAGTATCGAAGAGATAAAACACAGGCAGGGGAACATAGCGCGATGCGAATTGGGCCTATCAAACGTCCGTTTCCGACTGTCAGCAAGTATAATGAAGGGAAGGACCCCATGGAGCACCTGCATTTTTATCTGTCGGCTATGGGTCCTCTAGGTTTCAAAGAGGAGGAGATTACGAGCTTGTTTTGCAACTCATTGGCAGGAGAGTCACTGGTGTGGTACATGTCTCTTCCAATGCACGTTAAAATGAATTGGGCTAAAATGACTAAGAGATTCATCAAGAAGTACACCGCAGGGGGATGCCCAGAGGAAGTGCTGATGTTACCCGATGAGGAGACACCTGAGGCGGTGTTAACCATGGCTAAGTACAAAGGAGGTGAGAACCCCATCGACCACATAAATTGTTTTCGTGCCTACATGTTTGACGCAGGACTCTATCGAAGTGAGTTGGTTCAACATTTTCCAAAGACACTCGTAGGAGAAGCTTTGATGTGGCACCGAATGCTCTCGGCAAAGGCAAAAGGGGACTGGGGGTCCCTCATGGAGGCTTTCGTGCAGAGATATGAGATGTACATCCCGTGGACTGGGTCGTTGGAAGATTTAGAAAGGATCAAGCAATTTCCCGAGGAAGCATTCGTGGATTATGCTAGGAGATGGAGGTTCAAGTATGCCTCATGTCGGGTCACCTTGAGCGATCAGGAGCAACTCATGTGTATCCGAAGGGGTGCTATTCCACTCATCGCTAGAAGAATGAATGGAGTGTTCCTCAGGGACTATGAAGAACTGATAGGCTGGGCTCGGTATGGATCGTCGGACCCTTCCTATGTAAATCCGAACGTCCCTCACGTAATGGATCTGATGGTCGTGGATAATTGGGGAAGTTCCTCCGACGAGGAGGGTATCAATCTGAGAGTTTCGATCAACATCTGGGATGAGTCTGATGAGGAGTCGGAAGTGGCTGTTAGCGCCGAAGGAAAGATTCTGCCGGGTTTTAAGATCTTTAACGATGTTACCGACTGGGGCAAAGGAAAGGCAAGCTGCTTCGTCGAGGAGATCATGATGTTAGATTTGAATGCCGAGGAGCAAGTCATCACTATTGAGGCCACTGTGGGAGCGGTGGATGAACCCAGTACCTCCAAAGCTTATGGGAAACCTGAGAACCCCGAGGATGAAAATTGTATTACTACTTTATTTGAATCCGATGATGTACTCGCCAACACTATCAATGAAATGAATTCTGATTTTGCTTACTTGCTTGATGTTGATCGTGATCATTCCATGCATTCTCATTCATATAACATGCCTACATTTGAAATCAATACAATAGAAATGTCAACTTTTAATCTTGGCACGGATGAAAATCCTAAACTTATACAAATTGCTCAAGAATTAACTATTGAAGAGAGGAAAGAATTTGAGAGAATAATTAAAAAATACGAAATTGTGTTTGCTTGGACATACGAAGACATGCCAGGAATTGATCAATCAATCGTAACTCACCGTATTCCAACATACCACGACGCGAAGCCCGTGAAGCAGAAACTCCGACGCATGAGACCGGAATGGGCAGATAAGATCAGAGAAGAAGTGAAGAAGCAGTTAGAAGCAGGGTTCATCGAAGTAATCGACTATCCCCCTTGGGTCGCAAATGTAGTGCCCATCGCAAAGAAGGACGGCAAAGTGAGAATGTGCGTCGATTATAGAGATCTTAACAAGGCATGCCCCAAAGATGAATTCGCGTTGCCTCATATTGACGTGTTGATCGACAGTGCAGCATCAAGCGTCTTACACACGAATGTGGACGGTTTCATGGGCTACATGCAAGTTCAGATGGCTGAGAAACACAAAGCGAAAACCTCGTTCACAACTGAGTGGGGAACATACTGCTATAGGGTGATGCCGTTTGGTTTGAAAAATGCCGGGGTAACTTATCAACGGATGGCTACGGCACTATTCCATGATATGATACACAAAGAAGTGGAAGTTTATGTGGATGACATGATGGTCAAATCGGATACCAGAGAAGGACATTTCGTGGCACTTGAGAAGTTTCTGGCCCGAATTGCAGAATTCAAGCTAAGGTTAAACCCGAAGAAGTGCTTCTTTGGCGTTTCATCGGGGAAGATCTTAGGCTATGTGATTAGTAACAAGGGAATTGAGGTGGATCCCGACAAAGTGAGGGCCATACAAGAAATGCCGGCACCGAAAAATTAGAAAGAAGTAAGGGGATTCCTGGGGCAGGTTCATTATATAAGTCGGTTCATAGCACGACTCACCACGATCTGTGAACCCATTTTTAAGCTGTTACGGAAAGATCAACCCATAATTTGGAACGATAAGTGTCAGCAAGCGCTGGAGGGTGTACGGACTTATTTGACTAATTCGCCAGTTTTGAGGCCACCTAAACTCGGGAAACCACTTCTTCTATATGTGGCGATCGAGGAGCGATCTATTAGGGCAATGCTGGCCCAAGAAGGGGACACCGGTGTGGAGCATGCGGTGTATTATCTGAGTAAGAAATTCCTGAAATATGAGCTCAAGTATAACATGATCGAAAAGACGTGTGTGGCAGTAGTATGGCTAACAAGGAAGCTACGACACTATTTTCAGTCCTACAATGTGATCATTATATCCCGGATGGATCCCATGAAGTATCTGTATCGAACTCCATCTCTAACTGGGAAGCTGGCCCGATGGTTGTTGTTATTATCAGAGTTCGACATCGAATATATGACGAAGAAGGTTATTAAAGGGAGAGCCGTAGCAGATTTTTTAGCCAATCAGCCTCTAACTGCGGAAGAAGAAGAGATAAACTATGACTTCCCCGATGAGCACTTGAACGCAGTAGAAGTTATACCCTGGAAAATGTTCTTCGATGGAGCAGTTAACTCGAATGGAGCCGGGGTACGACTGCTACTCATCTCACCGGAAGGAGAAAGGATCCCAATGGCGAAGAAGTTATCATTCCCTCTTACTAACAATATGGCCGAGTATGAAGCGTGCATCTACGGGTTAGAGTCGCTAGCAGTATTGGGAGCATCGTATGTCGAAATCTGGGGCAACTCAAAGCTGATCATCGAACAGGCACAAGGAAATTGGGAAGTAAGGGAGGAAAGGTTGCGCCCGTACCTGGACCAATTAGAAGGGTTGGCACAGAGATTCAACGAGTGTCGCTTTTATCACATCCTTCGAGCACAGAACCAAGCGGCGGATGCTTTGGCCACTCTGGTGTCAGTTTGGGATAATCCACGGAATCTGGCCTCAAAGCCTTTGGTGCTAAAGAGGTCTCACAAACCGTGCTATGAAGACGTAATGTTGTTGGGAGTGGATGAAAAGCCTTGGTATTTCGACATCGTGAACTTCATGAAAAACAGGATGTATCCGGCGGGATCAGAACTTAGGGATCAGGCTGTGATCAGAAGGCTAGCTCAGCAATTTGTTATCCACAACGATCTGCTTTACAAAAGCCACACCGATGGGTTACAATTGAGATGTTTAGACGAGGGAGAAGGCCGTGAAGTAATGGAGTCAGTGCACTCGGGAATTTGTGGAGCCCACAAGGGAGGAGCAGTGCTAGTAAAGAAAATCATAAGGCAAGGCTTCTACAAAAGCCACACCGATGGGTTACAATTGAGATGTTTAGACGAGGGAGAAGGCCGTGAAGTAATGGAGTCAGTGCACTCGGGAATTTGTGGAGCCCACAAGGGAGGAGCAGTGCTAGCAAAGAAAATCATAAGGCAAGGCTTCTATTGGCTCACTATGGAAAGAGATTGCAATGAATATGCGAAGAAATGCCATGATTGTCAAATCCATGGCGATTATAATCACCTGCCAGCTATGGAACTGCACGTGTTGGCACCCGTTTGGCCGTTTGCAGCTTGGGGCAATGATATCATCGGTGAGGTGAGGCCTAATGCATCAAATGGACACAAGTTCATCGCAGTTGCCATTGATTACTTCACCAAGTGGGTAGAGGCAGAATTGTTTAGTAAGCTGGGATCGAAGCAGATGAGAAAGTTTATTGAAAAGCATCTAATCACCAGGTTTGGGGTGCCTCACCACATGATCACGGATAATGGGATCCAGTTTCAAGGGGAAGTGAAAAGTCTCTTCCAAGAGTACGGTATTGAGCATCATAGATCGTCTCCATATCGCCCACAAGCTAACGGGGCAGTAGAAGCGGCCAATAAGAACCTTATGAGGATTCTCGTAAAGACAGTAGCATCGCATCGGAATTGGCACGAGAAGCTTCCGCTCGCTTTATGGGCTTATTGCACGACGGTTAGAGCGTCAACTGAGGCAACGCCGTTCTCCTTAGTATATGGGGCAGAAGCGGTTCTGCCTATTGAGGTTGAGAAGCGATCGCTAAAAATCGCGATAGAAGTAGAGATTCCTAAAGCAGAATGGGTGAAGAAGCGTTATGAACAGCTGGCATTGGTAGACGAGAAGAGGATGGAGGCCCTTTACCACATACAGCTATATCAAAGGAGGATGGCCCGGGCTTTCAACGAAAGGGTTAAGGTTAGTCCTATCAAAGAAGGAGACATGGTGCTGAAACAGATCCGAATGACGCGCACCGACCCTCGGGGCAAGTTTAGGCCAAACTGGGAAGGACCGTTTCTCGTGAAGAAGATCCTAAACAAAGGGGCGGTGAAACTAACCACGATGGATGGAATTGAGTTCTCCAAACCTACCAATCTGGATAGGCTTAAGAAATACTTTTCGTAAAAAAAAGAAATAAAAAGAAATAAAAATTCCCGATAGGTTGAAAACCCGCAAAGGGTGATCTATGCAACAATAAGGGACATCCCAATGAGTGAAAACCCAAGAGGGCACTCATTTGAAAATTCCGGGATAATAAAAGGAGAGTTGAAAAATCGCTGGGACCTGAAAACCGAAAAAAGGCGGGTCCTGGTAACAGTAGTTATATCTTGAGCAATTATGGAAATAATGTGTAAGTGGCTAAGTATTTCTGTTGCTTGTAAATAAATAAAGGCATGAATATATTCGAAGAGAATGTTTGAAATGATTATGATCGACTGAATGTATGGTATTAAAAGTCATGAGTTATACATTTCTTTTCCCCACCACCAAATAAAAAGCCTACACAAACATCTTTTTCACATATACCCACTATACATCACGATAGTACTAATAAAGTCGTAAACCAAAACAATGACGGGACTATCAAGGAGGAGGAACCCCAAAGTCCCAAAAGCCCTCAAGCGAATCAAAGCCTCTGAAGTAAGGTGCCCATTCCTCGGCTAAGGCCTCCTCGGCAACCCGATGACCCTTTACCGCAATCCGCAAACTCTCCTCAGCAGCTCGCTGGACCTCTATATCCACACGGCTCCTCTCCTCGGTTGCCCGGCCTCGCTCCTCCCACCTGGAGCACTCATCCTCCATCTCTCGATAATGATGTAAAAACTGAGCGTCATCATTCCGTAGTGACTCTCCTCGCCCGGCCGCCACGCCCTCCTGTACTCTTCGGTCCATAGAATGGAGGCCTCCCTGTAAAGAAAAATAGGAGGGAAGCAATGTAAAAAAGGAGAAAAAAAAGAGAAAATATACATACATTCATTCATAATCATGTGCATACATATCACTACACTAGGTTATACAATACTCACCAGATGATGGGCGTGACTTAAGTCAAGCCGCACGTAGAAATACTTGGATAGCTCCACGAAATTTGTGCAAGTCTAGGCAGGCTTCGATAGGCAAATTAGGATTCAATCTATGGGCACAGGCCCCGCTACGGACTGCGGTCTATGGCATCATCAATGGGCACAGGCCCCGCTACGGACTGCGGTCTACGTCATTATCAATGGGCACAGGCCCCGCTACGGACTCCAGTCTACGGCATGAAGTGACTGCGGTCACAAACTCTCGGACGAGTGATAAAGCCCAACTATCATCAACGAAGAGCACCTGCGATCGATGTAGAGATTAAGGTCTAACGGTTAATTTGGAGATATGCGACACAAGCAAACGCCTGCGATCGATGTATAGATTAGGGTCAGATGTTCGATTTGGAGATCTGCAATATAAGGAAACGCCTGCGATCGATGTAGAGATTAGGGTCGAACGATGGATTTGGAGATATGCAAATGAAAGGACGCCTGCGATCGATGTATAGATTAGGGTCGGATGTTCGATTTGGAGGTCTGCAATACATGAAAACTCATGCGATCGATGTAGAGATTAGGGTCGAATGATGGATGTGGAGATACGCAAACGAAAGGACGCCTGCGATCGATGTGGAGATTAGGGTTGAATGATTAATTTCAAAACGAAAGAGTACCTGCGGTCGAGATAAATACTAGGGTCGCTAGAAAAAGCAACTTTACCTGCAGTCGAGATAAAGACTAGGGTCGCTAGAAAAAGCAACTTTACCTACGGTCGAGATAAAGACTAGGGTCGCTAGAAAAAGCAATTTTACCTGCGGTCGAGATAAAGACTAGGGTCGCTAGAAAAAGCAACTTTACATGCGGTCGAGATAAAGACTAGGGTCGCTAGAAAAAGCAACTTTACCTGCGGTCGAGATAAAGACTAGGGTCGCTAGAAAAAGCAACTTTACCTGCGGTCGAGATAAAGACTAGGGTTGCTAGAAAAAGCAACTTTACCTGCGGTCGAGATAAAGACTAGGGTCGCTAGAAAAAGCAACTTTACCTGCGGTCGATGTGAAGACTAGGGTCGCTAGAAAAAGCCATTTACCTGCGGTCGATTTAGACTAGGGTTGCTAGAAAGAGCCATTTTACCTACGGTCGATTTAGAGACTAGGGGCCCCAAAAGAAGCGTTCGCCGGCAGCCGATTCAGAGGCAAGGACGGGACAGCCAAAGTGAAGATTGAAGACAAGATAGGAACTTGCGACATGGAGATCAGGTATTTCTACTCCCACTCTATAGGTGTCTTTTACTTTAATATATTTCGCATTGCATGTGTTGAATTCACGAAAAGAGATTTTCGAAGAAGCACACACGTCACTGCCAAAAATAGAAAGTAGGGGCAATTGTAGACACCGGGGTCGGAGGACCGATGAAGAAAAATTATAAAAAAGGATCCAAATCAGTCGATTGAAATAAACGATGAGTCGGTAAAAATAACAAATAAAAAACGTTGTTTAAAGGAACCGTGGAGACCGGTTTGATCGAATTCGGAAATCGAATCGAGATGACGGGCGAATCGGTTCCGCGAACGAAATCTTAAATCATTTTGCCAAATTTGGAGTATTTCATTATTAATAAAATCTCGAGTCGATAAGGGTTTTGTTTTGGTATTCGAGCAATCCAAAAAAAAATTATGGTTTTGTAAAAAGATCGATTTTATAAAATCTAATTTTATAAAATCGGTTTTGACAAAAATCATTTTTGATGAAAAGCGTTGTTGATTTTGGTTGATTTTTAGGTGTATTTTATTTATTTAAACACTTATTTTATTTATTCTTTATATATGTATATATATTTATATATAAGCGCGGCCCCGTTGCGTCACGGGCCGTTGGACGGCCCGTGATGGGGGCTGGGCCGCCCAGGCCCAGCCCCATTGCACTTGGCATTCGGCCAAGTGCATTTTACTTTTAATTTAAAAAAAATATAAAATAAAAATCAAAAATAAAAAATGAAATAAAATAATAATAATAATAATAATAATAATAATAGCTAATGATGAATTTTCCTAAACTCATCTAGCTTACCTTTGGCTCCAAGTTGGCTTGGAGCCAAAATTAAATTAAGTTTGGGGCTCCATATGCCTATAAATAGGATGGAGTCCCAAGGCATAGGCGGAGAGAAAATTGGACCCGAACCCCTGGAGAAATTCGACGAGACCCGAGTTCGTCCAAAAACACAAAAAACCGACTCAAAACACAATCAATCGACTTGATTTGGCATTCCTATTACCGATTGAGAGGTAATAATCTGAGGAACTAGACCCGTTTATTTATTCATCTCTTTTTGTTGTTTAGATCTATTTATTTATTTGTTTTTGCACTTTTATTGTTTAGATTTGTTGAATTAATTTCCTGTTTTCACTAAATAAATCTTTGGTTTTGATTTGAAACGGAAAACCTCGTTTTAAGTCCCAATACGAACCGTGACCCGATTTAAGGGTAGTTCGGGACTAGTTGTAGATCTAAAATTTAAAAATGTTTTTGATTAACGTTTTGAAATAAAACATCGTTTTGGGATGCTCCGTTATAGACTATGACCCGATTTGGGTAGTTCGGTGGCCAAAATGATAGATTAGATCAGATCTAAAGCTTTTTAATAAATCTGGAAAATATAGGAGCTGTTTCTGTAATTCTTCCGTTTCTGTCGTAAAGGCAGTTTAGTGACGGAATTTCCGTCACTAACTCTGCCAGAATCTTCAATAATCACCTTTTATTTCCGGTTTCGATTTTTTTGGGGTCAAATATGCTTATGTTATTAATAATAATATAGTTAGTAGGTGTTAGCCTATTTTTGAGACTTGGAATAATACTTATCATATAGTTTCTATATACATATATATTTATTTATTTGGACATGGTTAAATATGGGTTTGATTATATTTGGGTATTGTTTTAAATTGTTTTACAAAACCAGGGACTGGTCTAGGTATTTTACACTTTTTCCTTTTATGTATATATAATATATATCATATATGTTACG
Source organism: Euphorbia lathyris (assembly GCF_963576675.1). NCBI lineage: Eukaryota > Viridiplantae > Streptophyta > Magnoliopsida > Malpighiales > Euphorbiaceae > Euphorbia > Euphorbia lathyris. The sequence goes on from NC_088914.1 coordinate 46,833,178, forward strand.
TGTAGAGAGGGGATGAATTTACTATTATTAATATATATGTATTAGTAAATAGGTATATTTGTATATGGATTGTGTTATATATTAGTATTTTTGGGAATTTCTTTTTGCTCCCTAATAAAAGCAGGGACCGTTTGTGACGTTTTGTACTTTATTGGCTATAGGTTATTTGTCAATTTTAGGGTTGGTTTTAATGGGGTTAAAATATGGGTATATTAGGGTATTATTTGGACTTTTAATCTCATCTTGTAAAATTATATATATATATATATATATATATATATATATAGTTTTTTTTGTTTTTATCAAGTTATATTAGTAATTGTTTTGGGAGGTCATTTGTTTGGGATATTTGGGATAGTTAATTAATTAGTAGACGTTTTTGGGATAATTAGATGTTATTTTGATGTTTAATGTATATTTGGGGAGGTTATTTTCTATATATTTATTATAATAGTTATTTTGGGATATAAGGTTTATTTTCTTATTCTTAATGAACTTTGTTCATTGCTTTACATGTTTTTAATTAGGATAAAAGTGTATTATACTTAGTATTTTTTATTATCATTATTATACATATATTTAGTATCTTTTACTTATTTTTTTAATCTATAGATATATCCTTATTTTTAGATAAAATATATATATATATATATATATATATATATATATATATATATTCACTTCACTTTTTGACCTTTATATGTATATATTTCAAATTTGTTTTATTTGGTGAATTTTGGGGATTTAAATGGTTCATTCTTGTAAATATATTCAAGTAAAGGTTAATTGAGTGAAAAGGGGAAAATAAAAGACAAAAAAGAGATTTCAAGTTGTTTGTTTAAATTAAAAGTTTTTCTATATATTCCTAAAGTGTAAATAACCTTTTTTGTCATTTTTAAACCGTTTCCAAAACATCACGTGTTGAAACCTTAATCCGTTCCAACGACGGATTAAGCGAACATTGTAAATTGTTTCGTTGTAAATAATGAAGTTTTGAATTGTTTTCCTAACCAAATGGTTTTGTACAAAAATAAATTGACTTGTATGCTTAATCACGTTTTTAGATTAAAACTGTTTGCTCAACGTTTTCAAATGCTCAAGTCGTTCCAACGGCGATTTGAGTAATCATCATTAACAGGGCTTTGAAACGTACCTAAATCGTTCCAACGGCGATTAAGGTACGAACCATGTAAATAAACTCGTTTTTGGGAGTGAGATTAGCATAGATATAATATAGTCTAAAACATAAAATCACACTGTGAATAAATCAATTCTTTCTTCTCCCCCTATCTCTCCTATATACTTTAAATTTATGCAAAATGGGTGATTCTTTACTAAAATGGCTTTCAAATAACATGCTCAAAACGGTTTTCAAAGCGAGAAAGAAACGTTTCAAATGAATTTTAAGCTTAAAGAAATATGCGATTAGTCCGTTATCGCCTAACACGCTGAGTAGGAGGCCGGTGGTTCATAACCGGGCGATGTTAGGGTGCCTAGTAGCCTTTCTCCGGAAAGGAGCTAGCCTTCTTGGCTCGTACCTAAGTTTCCCAAACCCTCACCGGTCTCCCGCAAGGGATCGGTGTTCATTTTCCCATTCGTGGGTGGCGACTCTTCCATATCTCCGAGCTCCGGTCCTGCCGAGCAGCTTGATTCCATGATTGGTTGCTTTCGGCGCCAATCACCACTTACGTCGCCATGAGGTGTCCACCCCCCGGTCCGCCCGGGAGATTAGGCCGCGGCACCTCGTCTAACACCAGCGTCATACATATGGTTGCGGAACAACCTTGCGTGCTCAACAGGATCCCGGTATCCACCATACCGGGGCATTGCCAACACCGCTTCAGGTGTTTCATAAGAGGGTGAGTCCGGGGTTTTCTCCGCAAGCATCCATACTGTATATTCCTTAATGAACCTCTTGGTCATCGCATCCCAATCACACTTAATACGCATCGGGAGAGACATATACCACATCAGCGGCTCCCCCATCAGTGAATTGCAAAACGGACTGGTGATCTCTTCTTCCTTAAAACCCAAAGGCCCCATGGCCGATAAGTAGAAGTGAAGGTGTTCCATTGGATCCTTGTTGCCATTATACTTACTGACCATCGGCAACGGGCTCTTGATAGGCCCAATCTGCAACGCGAAGTGCTCTGACATCCTGTTCTTAGTGTTCTTGTACTTTTCAAGGAATAGATCGGACAATCGTTCCCAATTATGCTTGCAAGAGTCGGGTAATGAGTGGAACCACCCCAAAGGCTCGCCTATCAGCGAATGGTGGAACCACTGAGCAATCTCGTCCACCCCGAAGGATTCAACAAACATATCATGTATATACTCGCGCAAGTGCACATCGGGATTGTCTCCTCCACTAAATAGGCTCAATTCTGGCACAATAGTTCGAGACAACCCTTCCCCGGTCTCTTCAGCACTATCTTCATCATACGGTGCTCCACCGTCTAACCCTTCATCCATCGGTTCACCCTCCTGCTCCTTGCCAAGGAAGGACACATACAAACCATTTCCCACATTGCTCTTCTCATCGGAGTCCAACAACTCCTCTTCATTTTCCTCGAAGGATTCCATAACCACGCTTTCTTTCAGCCCAAATCCGATCATGCTCACCCTATGATTAGGCAGTGGATTACGCCTAGTGGAAGGGTTCGTTGATGAAGGATCAGCTATCTTCTTCTCCTCAATCAAATCTTGGATCTCGTGCTTCAACCTCTCACGGTTTTCAATAGTATGCCCGTAATTACTGTGGAACTCGCAGTATCCCCTAGCTTGTATCTGCGGAGCAGGCGGCGCCTTGTTATAATGAGTGAGGGCTTTCAATAATCCCTTTTTCTGCAATCGTTCGAAAACTTTTGCGTAGGTCTGATCAAACTTGGCGAACTGCTTTTTCTCGATAGCGTTAAGATCAAGCACTTTCACTGCGGCCGATTCTGTACTCGCGCTTGGCCCTCCGGCACTATATCCAGACTTTGTCCACTTGGTATAAGCTTTCTTCGGCTCTCCGTCCCCCTCGACTGTCAAGGCGCAGCTATACATCTGACTGAAATCGGTAAAAGGCATATACCGCAGCTCATTCTTAATATACGGCAACGTGTTGCCAATTACCATTCGGATCTGATCCTGCTCAAGCGGCTTTTGTTTCATAATCGCCGCCTTGGCTCTCCACCTCCTCACAAAATCGGAAAAAGACTCACCAGTTTGTTGCTTAGTGCTTTCCAGTTCCTTTAGAGTAACCTCAAGCATAGTGTTGAAACTATACTGAGCGATGAATGATTTTGCCAACTCCTTCCAATCTCTCTTCGTCACCAGCGGTAACGCATGAAACCATACGAGGGCCGCTCCCTCCAGATAGGTATTGAATAGTCCCAAGACTTGATCCTCAGTTAGGATCGTGTGCTTTATTACTGCGACATACTGATTCATGTGAGCCGTGGGATCCCCGGTTCCATCGAACTTCTTCATGTCCGGGAGCCGGAATTTCAAGGGCAAAGCCGTTGCCGACAAGCAGTTCTTCAAATTATAAAAGTCTTGACTCCCGGAACCTCCCCCATGCAGATCCTGCACTTCTTGAGTGATGTGCTGCTTCCACTCCTCTTCCTTAGCCTTCTCTTTCTCAAGCTGTTTCTGGATATAATCCTGATAGTCATCCTCGTTCCCGAAGCGGGGACCGGTGTTCACTTCATTCTCAGCGCGTTTGCTACCACTCTTGTTATCCTTCAATGCTAGCTCAGCGAGCTGGGCCAAAATTGCGGCCAACTGATCATTAATGTTGTTCACAGAGTTTTCCAATTCGGCCACCTTTTCATCGGTCGCAGACATACTGGCAGAAGATTGAGTATACTCGGACGAAGATGATTCAGAAGCCACAACTGCCGATTCGGAATTGTCAATTTGTAGCTGATCAAACTGCCTGACTAGCCGGTTACTCTCGCGAAACCACAACCGCTTAATGATGAAGTTTGCGCGAACGGTATCCATTAGTATGTATGCATGATTTTATATGCATGATTCGTGGTGTGTGCATTTATTATTTACGGATATATAAGATAAGAAGAACAAACGTTAGTCTAATTACACGTATCACAACATCTCTCTTCCACCCTTATTCCTCCACACACTCGTTGGTCCAAGTCTCTTTCCTAGGACTTTGGTTTGGGGCCCACATTGCGATCCAGGGGCCGCGTGATGCCGTCGATTATCGCGGAAAAGTAAATCATTCATAAGACAATACAGTTCGTTTTGACATATCAACGTTTAGTGACTAAGATATCGACCAAGTTGGATTGTCCTTTCGGAATAACTCGTCTTTTGTCATTTTCCGAGACGCATTAGTTTGGGTTTTGACTCCCTTTGAGCGCATCTCGGATTTTAGACGTGGTACAAGTTATTCTTCTGGTTCAATCATTCGTTATTGATAATGACTCGTTCCCTTTTATTCGTGTGGGTTCGTGTCTCGATTTTTGGATTACGACGGGATCTTTTTGGATCTATCGAGAGACGTAACCACGTGTTCATTTAGTGATGAAAGCACTTTTTATTTTAAGGAACGGACTCATCGCGTAACGTGTTTGTTTTTAGCGTTAAGAATCCGTTTGCTCGTTTTGGCTACGTAAAAAGAGGGTGAGTCTTTTTTGAGCTCACGGTAATCCTTCGGCTATCAACAAGTTTTTATTCCTTCCAATCTACGGGATATATCGCCCTAGCGTGGTTATAGAAAATCAACTTTTCGTTGAATCGCATGCTTATTCGAAGCAGGGATATTACCGTTCTTTTTAGTTAGGCACGAGTCAAGCAAACACGCAGATCGGGCCATACTTCTTGTAGTTTTGGTAAAGGTCGAAATGATCGAGCCATTAATCAAACCCACAGTCTCGTCCATATGGCGCAATTATGCGGTTTTTGCTTAATTCGGCTTTATGATTTTAAACAGCGTACATACCGGCTCGAGGCACGTATTTAACGGCATTGGTTCATTTTCTTTAACTACCCTCGGGATGGATATACATCGTAGATACAGAATGACTTTGGTCGTTTGTTTATTTTTGCTTTTCTTTTATTTTCTTAGTCACTTTCGCGGACACGTCCATTTCTCTTAAGAACAACACAAGGCATAACGTAAGAGCTCGTCTTTTATTCGGAAGGGACGGGCCACGTTTGTGAAACTCTTTACGTTACAACGGGGTCATTCGAAACAGAAATGTTCTTTATTTTCGTTTTGTCATAATCTCGTTTTATCCCAACCTATTTAAAGAATGTGAATAACGGCTACTGTTAATATAGTCTTTTGAATCGAGATATAACTATCCTTAATACCAAACCAATTCATACTAATACGTGCTTACGTCATAGCGCATTTCCTGAACATATGCCTTCTTCGGGACACGGAAAGGGACCAGGCGGGTCGCACAAGTTCATTCATACGAGATGACTAAGTCGTCTTTAGTTCGAATCGTTTCGATGTTTTGGGGTAGTTTGTATATCGATTTAAGAGTATATATTAACGTATGGTTTCATTTTCTTTAGATATTTTAGGATTAGACACGTATTATGGCAATTTGAAAACACGAACTGATTCATTTATCACATCAAAAATGGTAACGGTTAATCCTATGGCAACTTCTAAGGCTATTATATGCTGACACGACTGATCGCGGGACCTCACAGGACCGCACAAATTCGCCCCTAACGAATGGATGGGGACCCTTTGGCGCCTTACTGTAAGGGGGAACTTACACTAGCCTCTTTCGAGCGACGAATGGACTCTCGCTAGAGGTTTCGTGGAAATTACCCAAAAGGTTTGCAATAATGCTTATTAATGCATACGAAAAGAAATAATACGATCCGTCCCCGTTAAGGGCTTAATACACGCCTTCCGGAATCAAATTTCTCGCTTCCCCAGCAGAGTCGCCACTTGTTAGACAAGGTGCCGAACAGCCTCGCTCGGGCGGACCGGGGGGTGGACACCTCATGGCGATGTAAGCGGTGATTGGCGCCGAAAGCAACCAATCGTGGAATCAAGCTGCTCGGCAGGACCGGAGCTCGGAGTATGGAAGAGTCGCCACCCACGAATGGGAAAATGAACATCGATCCCTTGCGGGAGACCGGTGAGGGTTCGGGAAACTTAGGTACGAGCCGAGAAGGCTAGCTCCTTTCTGAAGAAAGGCTACTAGGCACCCCGACATCGTCCGGTTATGAACCACCGGCCTCCTACTCAGCGTGTTAGGCGATAACGGACTAATCACATATTTCTTTAAGTTTAAAATTCATTTGAAACCTTTTCTTTCTCGCTTTGAAAACCGTTTTGAGCATGTCATTAAAAGCCATCTTAGTAAAGAATCACCCATTTTGCATAAATTTAAAGTACATAGGAGAGAGAGGGGGAGAAGAAAAAATTGATTTATTCACAGTGTGATTTTATGCTTTAGACTATACACTAACTCTAAGCTAATCTCACTCCCCGAAAAATGAGTTTATTTACACGGTTCGTACCTTAATCGCCGTTGGAACGATTTAGGTACGTTTCAAAACCCCGTTAATTTACATGACATCGACTCGAATCGCCGTTGGAACGACTCGAGCGTTTGAAAACGTTTGAACAAGAAGTTTTAACCAAAAACGTGATTAAGTATACAAGTTCATTCATTTTGTATAAAACTGTTTAGTTAGGAAAACGATTCAAAACTTCATTATTTACAATGAAAAGAAACGATTTTAATTACAAGGTTCGCTTAATCCGTCATTGGAACGAATTAAGGTTTTAAAACGTGATGTTTAAGAAGATCGTTTGAAATGATAGAAAAAGCCTTTTATTTACTCTTTAGGAATATCTAGAAAAACTTTTAATTTAAATAAGCAAATTAAACTCTCTTTTTGTGGTTTGTTTCCCTTTTTCACTCAATTAACCTCTAATCACAACAATTAAGAAATTTAGTCTAAATCAACCCAAATATATTTATAGAATATATACATATAGGAAACCTAAAAGGAGAATAAATACACATATTTATACATATATACAAGAATGGTAAAAATAGTAATAATATATGTAGGTTAAATATATGGTAAGAAAAAAAAATAATAGCACATATATAAGTGAAAATAGAGATAATACTAATTAAAATACACTTTGATTTTGATTTAAGAAACAATGCAAAAATAGAGAATAAAATCCATAAATAAGAAAGTTAAATTCATCCCAAAATAGTTTTACATAATAAATATATAGAAAATAACACCCACCCTAAATAATGGCTAATATAACTCAAATAAACCAAAAACTATATATATGTACAAGTATGTTACTTTACAAAACTAAATTGATGTAAATTAAGTTTAAAATATAAAGTAGATAGATAAATAATATGTAATTAATATTTATATAACCCAAAATAATTTTCATAAATACATTGCATAATTATACACATATATATACAAGGATCAAAAGTCTAAAAGTTGAGAAAGAGGGATCAAAACAACATTTTTTACATTTCAGCAGCTTTACCGACGGAAAATCCGTCGATAAAAAGCCTTTAGTGACAGAAAACGGAAAATTACAGAACTGCTCCGATAGTTTCCAGATTTGTTCAAACACTTTAAATTAGATCTATTCTATCGTTTTGGATCTCCGAACTACCCAAATAGGATCATAGTCTATAACGGAGAATCCTAAAACGATGTTTTATTTTAAAACGTTATTTCGAAATATTTTCAAAACTTATAATTACAACGTTTTTTAATCCCGAACTACCTTTGAATCGGATCACGGTTCGTATTGGGATATTGAAACAAGGTTTTTTATTTCAAAACAAAAACGAACGTTTATTTAATACGAGACAAAAATAAATAAATACGGAAAATTAAATAAGACGTGATAAATAAATAACTAAATAAATAAAAACTATATTCTAAAAAAAATAAAATAAGAGAATAAATTAAACGAATAAATAAATGAAATAAATAAAACGAGTCTAGTACTCGGATAATACCTCAGGATCGGTATTTGACGGCTGAAGTCGGTTGATTCCACGAGTTGCCTTTTTGTGTTTTTCGGTTTTTTAGTAAAAATTTAACTTTTAGGAAATTCGGACTTTTTGAGAAAAAAAATATTTTCCTCAAAAAAATTCACTTTCTCTCTCTAAAAATGTCTAAAGTGAGAAAGCTCTCCAAAAATTCCTCCTCCAAATACATGGGGATCCGTGCCTTTTATAGACACGGATCCCAAAAAAATTTAAGCGTAGCCCGACGGGCGTCGGGCTACGCTCAAAATGTTTTGGGCCTACGTCCAAAATGTTGGGCGGACGCCCAAAATCAGTTGGGCGAACGCCTAACATATGTTGGGCGCACGCCCAACTGATGTTGGGCGCGCGCCCAACTTACGTTGGGCGTTCGCCCAACGACCGTTGGGCGTCCGCCCAACGACCGTTGGGCGTCCGTCCCACGTCGTTGGACGCTCGCCCAACGGCTGTCGGGCGTGTGCGCCCAGCGGCTGTCGGGCGTGCGCCCCGCGCTATCGGGCGCGCATCCAACTGTCGTCGGGCGCGCGCCGACTACCGCTAGGCGCTCGCACCACGTCGCCGAGCACTCCCGAGCCGTCCACTCGACGACCGCAACTCTTACTGACCTCTCGTTTTTTATTATATATTTTTTTTGCTTTAAAACTCCCAGAACCAACCGCTTCAACCGTCTTGTTACAGGTTTTCGTCACAGGTCCTCCGACTCGGTGTCTACAACTATGTCGTTTTGAGTATAAAAATTAATAAAAACAAAATGTTGCTGGTGACCACTTCACATATACTCCATGCTACTTACCACTAAGACAATTGTTTTTCTTGTTCATTATGGAGCGCACTGCTTAATATACCATTGTCCATGTAGCTTCTATTGTTTAATATTTGACACATGCACTTATTAATATCGATTAAATGTATATAATAATAAATTATTAATAGAAAAAAAATGTGCATAATAATGAATTATTAATAGAACAAAAACATGCTCTAATTTCTTATTTATTTAATTCCTCTATATTTTTTGTAATTTATGTTTTAAAATGTTAAGGACGATGTTCTAAATAATGTTACATATGTTCTAAACTTTATAATTTGTGTTCTTAAAATTAAGTATAATGTTTAAAAAAATCAGTAAATATCTCGACCATTTTTGCATTTGTTCTATAATAAAATTTATAACCCATGTTCGAAAAAACGTAACGCATGTTCTAAAAAACATAATGTATGTTCTAAAGTTTATAGTTTCTGTTCCAAAAATTAAGTATAATGTTCTAAAAAAATCAGTAGATATCTGGATCGTTTTTTCATTTGTTCTATAATATAATTTATAACTCATGTTCGAAAAAACATAACACATGTTCTAAAAAAACATAACGTATGTTCTAAAAAATATGTCGTATGTTTTAAACTTCATAGTTCGTGTTTGTTCTATAATATAATTTATAACTCATGTTCGAAAAAACGTAACGCATGTTCTAAAAAACATAATGTATTTTCTAAAGTTTATAGTTTGTGTTCCAAAAATTAAGTATAATGTTCTAAAAAAATCAGTAGATATCTGGATCGTTTTTTCATTTGTTCTATAATATAATTTATAACTCATGTTCGAAAAAACATAATACATGTTCTAAAAAAATATAACGTATGTTCTAAAAAATATGTCGTACGTTTTAAACTTCATAGTTCGTGTTTGTTCTATAATATAATTTATAACTCATGTTCGAAAAAACGTAACGCATGTTCTAAAAACATAACGTATTTTCTAAAGTTTATAGTTTGTGTTCCAAAAATTAAGTATAATGTTCTAAAAAAATCAGCAGATATCTGGATCGTTTTTTCATTTGTTCTATAACATAATTTATAACTCATGTTCGAAAAAACATAACACATGTTCTAAAAAAACATAAAGTATGTTCTAAAAAATATGTCGTACATTCTAAACTTCATAGTTCGTGTTTGTTCTATAATATAATTTATAACTTATGCTCGAAAAAACGTAACACATGTTCTAAAAAACATAACATATGTTCTAAAGTTTATAGTTTATGTTCCAAAAATTAAGTATAATGTTCTAAAAAAATCAGTAGATATCTGGATCTTTTTTCATTTGTTCTATAATATAATTTATAACTCATGTTCGAAAAAACAAAACACATGTTCTAAAAAACATAATGTATGTTCTAAAAAACATAACGTATATTTTCTTATATAACATAAATTACAAAAATATAAAAGAATTAAATAAATAAGAAATTGGAGCATGTTCTTGTATGTTTTCTATTCATAATTCATTATTATGCACATTTCTTTTTTTTCTATTAATAATTCATTATTATGCTTATTTAACCGATATTAATAAGTGCATGCGTCAAATATTAAACAATAGAAGCTACTAGCACAGTGGTATATTAAGCAGCACGCGTGATATAATGCATAAGAGAAGCAATTGTCTTAGTGGTAAGTAGGGTGGAGTGTAGATAGGAGTGCCCAAGTTCGACTTCTACTAGTAATATTCAGTGTTTTTTTATTGATTTTTATACTCAAAACGACGTAGTTTTGAATGTTCTCACCATAAGGAAGTGTTCTCACCTAAGAGGAGGTTCTCACTTGATGGCTGCTTCCTATAACTTTTATATATATTTAAAAATATTATTGTGTTTTAGATGTAAAATGTGAGATTTGAACATCAACCTTTTGTTCTTCGACCATTAAGTGATACCACTAAGCTACTTTATTTTTATTGATTAAGGTTCAATTTGTTCAATTTTTAGATGGATGGTTTATTAAATTTATACTTTGTTAAATTTGTAATTTTTTATTTATTTATTGATTCTTAACAGGTAAGGGTAACAGATCGTGTTTAAACAGAGTTAAGTATCACGCTCCATAATCCAGAATCACTAAATTAATGTTGATTTGAGTCTGACGATTACTTATATCTACTAATACTAATGAGATGAACATGTGGCACTAGATAAATCCATCCATCATGTTATCTCAAGTCGGGTCCCCAATCCTAATGAACTCCTTCACCGGATCCATGCAATTGCCTAGATATCTCCATATCTAAAACTTGTGATATCAGCTCTCTGTTCACAACAGAAGACACTATTACATGCAAGTCTCAACATCAGTATGTTAATCCATGAACATATTACTTGACTTGGGTTGTCTTAAGTTTATTGACTTATTATAAAGTATAGCCTCACTTCATGCTTGTATGAACACTTTATAATTGCTTAAATAAACTTCAGATTTCTTTTATTTAACTTAATTAGTTCTGATAAAAGATTAATGTCTTTATATAGTTAAACATACTATATCTTGTAAAACAAATGATTAAAGGAACAATTCATTTACAAACATTTATATCCTAAAACAATTGTCTATAGGACATAAATCCCAACATTCTCCCACTTGGACTAAAGTCAATTGTTTCCAAAAACATTCCCATAAGCATTCACGTGACGATCATGAACCTTATGGGGGTAAGACCTTCTTTAAATGGATCTACAAGATTTTCCTTGATGTGCACTCTTTTAATTCTCACATCTACTATAGTTGTTATGTCTCAGAAGAGATAGTAACGACTGAGGTAGTGTTTGAACGTATTATGAGACCGCGAGTCCTTAGCTTGCGCAACAACACTATTGCTTATTAACAAAGTTAGGTACCACGCCTAGTTCAGTATTGAACTTTCTTTCCAAACTTCATTTTTTTAGCTGCTTCTGAAGCTGCTATATACTCTGATTTGATCTTGGCTCGGCTACGGTTTCCTGTACGAAACTATTCCAACTAACCATATCTTTGTCCAGAATAAACATGTATTATGTTAAATCATCTTTATCTATTTGATGACTTGTATCTGAAAGTCTCCAACTTTTAATTTATCATCTCCATATACTCGAAACATGTCTTTAGTCATTTTAAGTACTTAAGAATGTTCTTGACAACAATCCAGTGACCATCACTCGGATTGACCTGTAATCGACTTTGTCATGCTTAAAGCAAAAGTGATGTCAGGTCTAATGCAAAACGCCTTTAGCACTTTGTCAGTGTATGTAGACTGGGAGGTTTCAAGCAAACTTTTTAGTCTATCTCCATAGATCTTAATCCTTAAGATATAAGCTGCTTATCACAAGTCTATTATGGAGACTTTTATCCAATAACTAAAATTTTCACCAATTGCAGCATAGCTATGTTGTTTCCATTAGTAGAATATCATCGACATATAATATTAAGTAAGCGATTGAGCTCCCACTAGTTTACATGTAAAGGCTTACACGAGCTCCCACTAGTTTACATGTATAGGGTTATAAGAGCCTCCTCATAAGTCGTAGGTTCATCATCTAACATGGGAACCTCTTTGTCGTCTCCAACTAGAAATCCAAATCTCTTTGGGACTTCATCGTCTCCCACTAGAAATCCAAACCTCTTTGGGATTTGACGAACTTGACCATACATATGAGGTAGTAGTGTCACATGTGTCTCATCTTGTGAGACAAAATTCGGGTGCCACTATCTCCCACTAGAAATCCAAATTTCTTTGGGATTTGATGAACTCGAGTAGACCTACGAGTCAATAATGTCACCAATGTCTCATCCTGTGAGACAGATTCGGGTTCCACCATTGCTTCCGCTATTTTAGCTGATCCCTCTCTTTGAACTTCGTCAAGTTCAATCACGCTTCCTACTTATGTTTCTAGGAGAAACGTTTTCTCTAGAAATACTGCGCGTTTGGATACTATTAGTTTCTGATCATCCGAATGATAGAAGTAATATCTTATTATCCCTTTCGGATATCCAATAAAGAAGTATCTATCAGATTTAAGATCTAACTGAAGGAAAATAGACAAGCCTATGCACATCGGAATAATAAAGTTTTATCTATTTCCCTTTTTCAAGATCCATTAATCGTTATTTCATACAAAGAGGGATAGAGCGAAATACCTTTTCTGACGAACTATCTACAGTTGCAAATGAAGTGCCCATAACTCTTAATCCGTGTATCATGAACAATGATCACAACAGAAAAGAAAAGCGATTAGTAATCAACAAATGAATTACAATCTAAATTGATTGCCTCTAAAGGAATCAACACGAGATCAAAAGAGAGAGTAAAGAAGAGAGTATTTTAGATGGGACAATTTCGGAACAATTCCTAGCCTCTGAACTTGTGTTGGCCGAAATTCCTAGGGGGAGGGTCTATTTATATATTTCTCAAATCATAACCCTAGTTGTATTATTTAATTAATGAATTAGAATCCAATTCGGAATAGTATTACTAATTAGATAATTAAATAAATACTTATTATTATCTTTAATAATATCATAATATATTTAGATAATAATTCTAATCCAATTAGATATTAATTTAAGTTAGGGATAATTAATTAGAGTTATAATCACATTAAAACTTCTAATTAATATTATCAGATAATCATATAATTTAATTTAAAATTATAATCTAATTATAATTATTAATCAAATTATTTTATCCTTAATTACACTATAAATTTCGGCCCATTAGGTATGTCCCTCTAAATTACAATTCCGTCATCTGGTTCCAAGTCCCATGTGCGACCCATTAGGTTCTTATTGCTACTAGTCGTATATATGTATTTGGAATTAATTCAACCTGATTAATTTCAACTTATATATAACGGAATGACTTCGCGAGCTATTACTAGTAGAACCTCAGACATTCCCCCAGTGCAATAAGAAGCTAGGTTGAATACTGACGTTTATCTTTTCGTATTAGGTCTAGTATAATTCGATCCTTCATCAATTATATCCTTTAGAAAATTCTTATAACCATGGAACGTGTCACGTTACATATAACGAATATTCTGTTATACTTGTACATGTGGAATTAACTCTGAAAGATAAGTGAAATCTCCAATTTCTACTCTTAATTCTATCACCTTGCAAGGATTTCAGTTAATTCACCACAAGCAGCCTTTTGGATATATCTCATACTTATTAGGAGTGATGAATGCTCAATCTATCATTAACTATCATGCAATTACTTTATGTGATACCCAACCCTACTAACACACACCCCAGGGCCTCCCTGTAGTGGATCGTGCTCGCACGGAATCAAAGCATCACATTCTATAATCCAGAATCACTAATTAATGATTGTTTGAGTCTAGGGATTACTAACACCAATGAGATAAACAATTGACACTTAGATAAATCTATCCATACTGTTATCTCAAGTCAGGTCCTAATCCTAATAAACTCCTTCACCGGATGTATGTAATTGTCTAGATATCTTCATATCTAAAACTTGTGAAACTGCGAAACAGTCGTAAAAAAATAAACAAATCTGGTGTTGATGGTACATGAGGGAAATGTTCCTATGGGAAAGGGAAAGGCAAGTGTTAATCCCAAGATAAAGGGATCTAAGCATATGGGGAATGATACCAAGGCCAATCCAAAGCCCAAGCCCAATAAGGATGTTGTGTGCTACCATTACGGCCAATTAGGGTATTGGAAGAGGAACTGTCCCCTTTATACGAAAGAGCTAAAGAAGAATGGAAGTAGGACTTCCACTTCAGGTATATTTGTTATAGATTAAGCCTGTTTATTTCTACATTATGAGTGTTGGAGACTGTTGTGAGCATGGAATTTTTTCCGGTGCTAATGATGAGTCCATGTTACTTTCTTGCTTACAGTTTTATATAGGTGGGCCTCACATCACGTGTACGGGAACACGAGCTAAGACCTGAGCCCCGTCTTCTTATTTTGATTTACTTTTCATCAAAATCTAACTTTTATTATTCCCTGAATTTAGAAATCTGTGTCTGTCACGCCGGTCACTGATCGGGGACACCAACGTCACTGATCAACGATGATGAATGGTTTTCAGGCAGTTTTTAGTTGGGTTTCAGGCAGTTTTTGTCCTCAAACCACTATTTAAGTGGAAATATCAGACAAGGGCTAGGGAGGATAGTTTTTTGGAAGTGAAAAGTGGGAAAGTAAGTGAAAAATAGAGAAATTAAGTGAAATCAAGAGTGAAAGTGAGTGAAAATACAAGTTTTTCATCAAAATTGACACAGTTAAGAGTACAAACACCCTTCTAAACACTATTTATTAGTTTTGTATAGGCGAAATTGGGACTTCTACGTCCCATTTCCCTATAATCTGGTTCTTGAAGGCATTAAACTTTAAAGAATCAACATTTTGGGAGTAAAACGGGTTCACAATCCATCTTTCAGAACTTTCAAAGTTGTTATTTTTGGGTTTGGATTGCTGATACACGTTCTCATCTCGTGTTCACCGGTCTGCCATACACGATAAACTGGAAAAGCGCATAAGAGGTAACTTCTTAAGGGTTTTTAAAGTCTCACTTTTAATTGCAAGTTGTTTATTTATTTCTATTTTCTGGCTTTTATGGGTTTTCTGACACGAAACGAGTCATCTGTCTGTAACTAGTCACCGATCGGTGGCCTCCATTATCGATCGGGCACACTGTGTCAGATCGGTGACGAAGACAAATAGAGAAAGTTCTGCTTCTGGTCCAGGTAGGGTAGATTTCATTTCACTTAAGTAAATTTATCATTTTCCGTTTAAATAATGACATAAAAGCAATCTTGGGTAAAAGGGTATTTTTGTCCTTTAAAGATATTGAACTGATTAGATATTTAAACTAGGTTGTGGATACAATTGCATGATGTGGGTTAGATCTTAGGCTTGAGTGAGTCATATTTGATCGAGTCCGGTATCTTAGTTAAATCCGAAAGACGGGTCCCAATGTCCCGCGGCTAACGTTTATTGTTTTGCAGGTTTAATAGCTTTATTTATTAGGACTAGAATTGATGTATTTGGGCTATTTGTGCCATTTAAATCGTGATGTAATATTTTTTATCATTTCAGTTTATTGCTTTCGAATGTAAACCGATAAATAAATGGAATTTGATTAGAATATAAATGATATTTTGATAAGAGACAAGTCTATGAGTTTATTAATCATACCCTTAAACAGTTTAAGTCACGAACCTAACTCAAGGTTCACTTATGTTCTAAAATTTCAAGCAATTCACATATTCATGCAACAGTTACACAATCTCTATAGTGCTGGCAGATAGTTGAACTACGAACTGAAATTAAAATGGAATACACAAAAGTATATCACAAGTAAGCATGACATCTAACCATTAAAACGACCATGAGGTTAAGTGATTATGTTTAATGTATATGGTCTCTTGTGAGTGCATTGACAATTATATCAGGAAGTAATAACAACACATTCACTCTCTGCAAGAAAAGAGAAAGCAGACCTTATGTTAGTAAATTCATTAGGATTCAAAGAATAATCAAGAAGAAATAATGCCAATAACCCTTTTGTTAGTCTAACATAAGGAAATTGAGATAGTAATACCTCGACTCGCTTCTTCCGAGTTGCCACATGTACTAATGTGTTACCAAATTTTCTAGGAAGCATAACAATGGATGGATCTGCCTCAAGAAGCGATGGAACCACATCACAGCTTTGCCCTTTAACAGCCATATACAATGCTGTCTGCCCTTTCTTATCAATCATATTGTTGTTTGCTAAATCCAACTCAAAAATTCATTACAATAAGAAATTAGTAAATGTAACTATATATTACTGCATGTATATCCCATCACCAATAGCCATCTACTAGAGTTTCTGAAATCGATTAAAATTCATGGCTCTATATGTTAATATTGAAAGCCATAGAAAATAAAAATAGTGATAATAAATGAGAGTTCAGACTACATATTACTACCTATGTATCCAATCTCTTTTGTCTGTAAAAAATATCTAGTGAAGAGTAAGGTTCAGTTTAGAAGAACATTAAAAGACATTCCACATCAATAGAACAAATCAAACAACGAACAATTTGATAAAATTAGTTACTTGTGCCATATGACCATTGATACAGATGGCCCTTAGATCAAAAATATAAACTGCATAATTAAGATCCCAATCTCAACATTACATACATGGAACATTAATCTAACTGTTGAATGTACTTATCTTTAAAGGAAATAAGCAATAGATGGTTTCGAAAACGCTGGGCACAACAAAGATGCAAGGGAGCTATGGGAAACCATGAGCATCAGTGAGGTTGATCCATCAGCTGCATCAGTTATCCCACAACTTGAAATGTAGTTCAACCCTGAAAATCTTTAACTCTTCAAAAGAAAATAAACCCAAGGCGTCGATTAAACAAAGAAAATTGAATTAGATGAAGAAGAAATTAAACCCAAAGGCATCTATTAGACAAAGAAAAGGACATGCAAATGAAGAAAAAGAAAAGATAAGAGTAGTTCAACCCTTAAAACATTTACCTTTTCATATCCACTACATTTTCGGAACTCAACCTAGTTTTGGGGATTTTTCAAACTTCATTTTCAATTCTTCAATAACTAGCTTCAATGCACGGTTTGTTGAGACAATTTAAGGAGTAGAATATTGAGGGAGAGAGCAGTTAACAGAGATGGAATAATGAGGATGGGTAGTTGAGTGAGGGTTGAGATTGAAGAAGTGTGAGAGTTTTTGTGATAAATAATCGAGGAGAGATGGGAGAGAGAAAACTATAAGTTAATATAAAAATCGTATAAAATTGACACATAAGCTAGATTACTATTAATATGACACGTGGTAAGTTAAGCTCCTGCTTTTATAGTAGTAATAAATAGATAGATTAAGGAATTCTCGTGGATTGTGTAGTAGTAAGACCTTTTTAGTCCTTTAGTATAACTCTATTAAAAAAATAGGGTAAATAATTATAAGATCCCTGTGTTTTTATATAATATACTACTTAGTCCATGTGTTTTTAGAAATAATTATATAGTCCCCTAGTTTTTATTTTTGTTAACTCCTTAGTCCTTATACTTGGGTCAATGGTCAAACTATATTAAATAAATTTTAAAATACTAAAATTACCATTTACTTTATGTTCTAATAATAAAAACATCGATTTTTCTATTTTATATATTTTTTTCTCTTTTTTCCTACATAATCACAATCTATCCAATATAAACTCCAACATAAAGTAGTTGATTTATTAATTTTTATATAATTATAGAACTTTAATTTAATAATGTAAAATTTATTGACTAAAACAATCAATAAAAAGTATTTCAAAAATTATTAACATAGGAGTAAGACTTTCATTGCAAATTTTTTTTACAATTCTAATAAATTTTACGAATGAAGAAAAAAAATATGATTTTTAAAAAATTTATAATAATATTTAATGTTAGTTTAAAGATATTATATTAAAAAATAAAGAAAAAATAATTACAATTTAAAAAAATTAATAATATATTTTTTCAAGTATATTAATTTTGATGTATATGTAGTTTAAAAACTTCATTTAAAATTAATTAGATTAAATTTAAAACTAAAAGATAATTTTTTTTATGTATATAATTAGGGACAATTTTAGATTTTTATTTATAAAAACAAATGGAAGGACTAAAGAATTGATTAAGATAAAAACTTAAGACCTTATAATAACATGATGGACTTACTGACGTGTTAAGTAAAAGTATAATGACCTTATAATTATGGGACAATTACAAAACTAGCACCTTTTAAGGTGTTAGTTTTCTTTTCTAACTCCTTTTGAAAAACTCACCAAAACTAACACATTTTAACAAGTAACTTCCAAGTTTACCCTCATCTTTTTCCTTAACATAACGGTGTCTTTGTCTTTCCTCCTCTATCTCTTTCTCACGCTTTCTCTCTCTAAAGAACAGAATAATCTACAGAACGACTTGAATACTATAACAATCAATCCAACCCACAGTTTATATAACAAAATTTCTACAATCATATAAGTTTTTTATTGGGTTTTAGTTTTATTGAAAAGATTTAAAGCTTAGTTCATTCATCGTTATGGTGAACGGCGAACGGAAGAGGAGGAAGAAGCGACCATTTTTTTCCGGCAATCTCGTCCCAATATATATTGTTTCTCTTCCCTTTTCATGTTTTCCTGGTCGTGCGAATCCAAAAAACAGTGGCATTGTTATCTGAAAATGGATTTGAGTTGGAATATCAATTTCAGATTTTTTCCCCGACAGTGTCGATATCTGTAGATATTTGTAGATATTTGTCGATATCTGTAGATATTTGTAGATATCTGTCGATATGTGTAGATATGTGTAGATATGTGTTGTAGATATTTGTCGATATGTGTCGATATCTGCAGATATCGACAACACATATCTACAGATATCTACAAATATCTACACATGTCTACAGATATCTACAAATATCTACAGATATCGACAGATATCTACAAATATCGACAAATATCTACAGATATCGACACTGTCGGGGAAAAAATCTGAAATTGATATTCCAACTCAAATCCATTTTCAGATAACAATGCCACTGTTTTTTGGATTCGCACGATCAGGAAAAACATGAAAAGGGAAGAGAAACAATATATATTGGGACGAGATTGCCGGAAAAAAATGGTCGCTTCTTCCTCCCCTTCCGTTCGCCGTTCACCATAACGATTAATGGACTAAGCTTTAAATCTTTTCAATAAAACTAAAACCCAATGAAAAACTTATATGATTGTAGAAATTTTGTTATATAAACTGTGGGTTGGATTGATTGTTGTAGTATTCAAGTCGTTCTGTAGATTATTCTGTTCTTTAGAGAGAGAAAGCGTGAGAAAGAGATAGAGGAGGAAAGACAAAGACACAGTTATGTTAAGAAAGAAGATGAGGGTAAACTTGGAAGTTACTTGTTGAAATGTGTTAGTTTTGGTGAGTTTTTTATAAGGAGTTAGAAGAGAAAACTAACCCCTAAAAGGTGCTAGTTTTGTAATTCTCCCTATAATTATTTATCTAAACAATATGATATACAAATTGAATTCAATTGGTTTCGCAAAACAAATAAAGAAGCCATTACATTCATTTTGGTCCCCAAACTAAAGCTTCAAAATCAATTAGTATCCAAAACTATCAAAATCACCAATTAGGTTCCTGAACTAAGCAAAAATCATCAATTCAGTCACTACCCTATCCTAAAATTAGAAACTGTGTATATTTGATATAGACTATAATAATATATGTGTTGGTTCAAAATGATTTTGGAGAAGAAGATCTGAAACTGTTCAACCGAACGATTTTCGATGAGACTCCAATTGATGATTTTTGTTTAGAATTGTGACTTAATTGATAAATTTTTGTTAATTCAGGGATCTAATTGATAATTTTGATAGTTTAAGGTCCAAATTCACGTTGAATCTTTAGTTTAGGAGCTAAATGAGTATTGTGCCAATAAAGAAAGAAAAAAAGAAAAAAAAAATTCTGGTGGAGCAGAGCAGACTAGTGAGTGAATAGCAGAGCGGGATTCCATTCCATGCACCACAGTTCCAGTGGTAATGTGATTCTGTATTCTCTCTCTCCAATCTCCATGATTACCTTCAAATCCTCCACCTTCCTTTTTCAATTTCCTTTCTCCGACAACACCAATCATCCTCTCCGAACAATCCAAGGAAGTTTTCTGCTCTTACCGACTCATCCACAAAAATACGTCAAGTTCTCAATTCTGAGACTCAACAGGAACTCTACACTTGTCAATAGCATCCGTGGTTGTCACGGTACTACCAAGAAGAAGTTCAACGCAGAAGAGGAAGATGTGGAGAGGAAGGTGAATTGTGAAGTCCAAGTTATTTCATGGCGGGAACGAAGAATTAAGGCCCAAATCACTGTCTATGCTGACATTCAATCTCTATGGAGTGCTCTCACTGATTACGAGCGCCTTGCGGATTTTATTCCCAATCTCGTTTGCAGGTACCATTTCATTTCTTGCTGATTTTACAACTGAACAATTTTAAATGTATGTTCTACTTTTTTAATGCTTCCATTTTAAATATTTGGACTTGAAATTACTTGTTTTTCAGTGGGAGAATCCCTTGCCCTCATCCTGGGAGGATATGGTTGGAGCAAAGAGGCTTTCAGAGGGCACTCTATTGGCATATCGAAGCTCGTGTTGTATTGGATCTCCAAGAATTTCCCATTTCAGTAACCTTCTTAATCTTATTACTTTCTAATTTTGATAACCTTTTGTAAATAACTTACAAAATTGGACGGTAGTTTATGCAAATTTTATTGTATGTGGAATCTAAAGAATTTGGTCAATGCAATAATTGTTCATTAATGCCTTGTATAATATCAAACAAAAATTGCTAGTCATATTGATATAAGAAATTTTTTCCAGTTATTTATTTTTGTTGCCCTATGTATACCCATTGTACTTGAATGTGAGGTGTCATCATTTCTTGTTTTGATGCTGTGATGTATTAATTGCTATTCTTGATTAGTTCTACCTCTATTTTTGCCATTCCCTAATTACTTTTGTTGTTTTCATCGCTTGCTTTAAAGTGCATGATTGAGCTTGTATTATGGCTGGCATGAAATTATGCCAGTATCTGCCTTGTCAAATTGCCATGTACTTCTGTATCAAAACTTGTGGGGAAACAAAAGTGAGAGTCCTCCTATATATATTCCATTTTTAACCAGTTCAAAGTTGATTCTTCAGAAAGATCTGACTTAGCTAAATATTTTCTTTCCCTAATACTTCGTACCTTGATGCTTTCTTATTTCTTGCAACTCCAACTGCTAATGCATTTTATTCGTCTGTGATGCTTATTTCTCATTCATTTCAATATCATTTTTCTCATCTTAACCTTGATGCATGATTTTACCTTCTAATGTATGCATTTCTAACCATTTTTGCATTTCCAATAACTGATTTTTAAATTATCATTATGGTCCAGTGCAATGATTATGATCTCCATTTCTTTTCTATTGACAGGAAGCTTTGGCAGCTTAGTTAACATAAACTGATATCTTATTTTATGAAGCATATTTCAAGACTGTTTGTCATTTGTGTTTGAATTCTTTATTCTCAGCTATCTACGACGTCAGTTTGATCTTGATTTCATATTCTGAATAATGCCTTTTGATTTAGGCTAATAATCACGAACTACACTTTTCAATGGTTGATGGAGACTTTAAGAAGTTTGAGGGCAAATGGTCATTAATATCAGGGACAAGGTAGATCCAAGACTTTGAAAGAACCTCTGAATATTGTCATAAATTTTACTTGGTTGTTTATATTATTATTGCATAATAGGCGCTAACAACCATCTTTATTCTCATCGTGCGTTTTCTGTGTGCTATTGAATGAGTTGTTGCCTTTAGCATTGATGGGATTTGCTTAAGAGGAAGTTTTTTTGACATACCTACATCTAATTGTTTCTATAATAGAAAGGAAGGTTTTAATTTGTAACTTAGAAATGGGATGCTGATGAAGACATTTCATTATATGAATAAATTTGAATCTCTAATTAACTAATTAACCTTATTAGCTTATTTTGTCCCTTTAATTTTGTTATAGCGGTTGGCTTATTTTCCAATGTCAATTTCATTTTGTGTGCCTTATCTCTTTATTATGGAATAAAATTCCTTTTCCCGAAGTAACTACATCATACAAAATTAGCTACATTGTTCATGAATGCAGGACCCTGTATCTTTTTTGCTTCGACACTCTATCAATTACAGTATAGTTGTGTTTCCTGACATTCTTAATGATCCTTTAGTTTTTCCTGACCCTCTCAATGTATGTAAATATATATATTATTTTTCTAGGCCTGGAACAACAATATTAGCATATGACCTTAGCGTAATTCCAAGGTTCAACTTCCCAACTATTTTCTTGGAGAGGATTATCAGATCAGATCTTCCTGTGAATCTTCAAGCCGTGGCTTGTCGAGCTGAGAGACAATTTGGGGGTAACCACAAGACTTTAGTTGCAGGAAGCGGAAGTTCCATGGCTATATCTACTTCTCCTGGCACAGATTTGAATGGTGCTCTTCGTGAGAAGAACACTTTGGCAATGGGAGATTTAAAAGAGAGTTATCCAAACTCAAATTTTAGTCCTTCGCCATCAAGTGAGTTGAATACCATTTGGGGTATTTTTGGAAAAGTTTGCAGACTTGATAGGCCTTGCATAGTGGACGAAGTACATCTACGCAGATTTGATGGCCTGTTGGTAATTAGCAGACTCTAGGTTAATCTTTCTGATTTCTTTTCCTTTCTTTCTTGACATGTCAGTTGCTGATAAAATGGTGTTGAAGTTCTGTAGGAAAATGGAGGGGTCCATCGATGTGTTGTTGGTAGCATAACTGTGAAAGCTCCTGTCCAAGAAGTCTGGAAAGTTTTGACTGCTTATGAGAGTCTTCCTGAGTAAGTCGTGTATTCCTTTTGATTCACATACTTTTAGCTCATCCAGTAATTGATGCATCAAACAGGGTTGGAGCATTTAAAATTCTGAATAACGTTTATATGTTCTACGAACTGGAAGCTTTTTCCTATCTTCTTGTGATGCTTTATCTGTTACATGGTGCAGCTTTGCATGATATAAAATAACTTTTCATGGATCTGTTGTTTTAGGCGCTGTTAGGTAGCAAATTGTATGACTCTTTTCATCTCAATGTGGCAATGCCTTGATACATTATTATAAATTTGTAAAGAAAAACCAGCTTAGTAACGGTAAAACGTTGTTGTCGTGTGACCAGAGGTCACGGGTTCGAGTCTTAGGAGCGGCCTCTTGCCAATTAAATTGGCAAGGGAAGGCTTGCCCCCAATACACCCTTGTGGTGGGACCCCCCCCCCCCCCGGACCCTCGCTCAGCGGGGACGCGTAATGCGACCGGGCCGCCCTTTTTCCTCCTATTGCAATGTTATTTTGCTTATGGCCTTATGGTTATAGATCAGACATTACTTGTTGAGATGATGTCCTACAAAGCTAATTCATTTCATTTTCAAATGCATTTTGCTGTTTTAAAAGGTGTTTCCATGTTGTTAGGTTTTGTTTTTTAAGATATGATTTTATGGCCTAAATTAAAAAATAAATTTCAACACTGTCTTGGTAGGAGAATGTTGTTATGTTGTTATGATGATTGCATGCTTGCTATGAACTTCATTAGAGATCTAAAGTGATCTTGCGGCCCTTAAATGTAGCTTAGGTTTTGGTGGCACCAAAAGGTCTAAAGTTTTAATCCTAACAATTGAAGTTTATGAACAAGGTAAAGTGGCTTTTTAAGAATTCATTTATGTTGTTGCTAGTAACATAAAACTATTCTTAGGTACCTGATAAGGATTTGAGAAAATAGGCAGAAATAATATAGGAAATAACATTAACACTCAAGAAACGGTTGGAATTAATATCAATGGAACAGTAAATGACTACACGGAAATGGAGGCCTTAACTATAGTGGCCAAACACTACTCAGGGACAGAGTCCCCACTCTCAGGGCAGACAACTGGAGATCCCAAAGTGCATAATATTACCTACCTCTCCTAGCACAAACTATCAGCCTTACACATTAAAGACAAATAGAATAAAAGACAACGTAATGACACCAATAGTCCTTTCTTCTCACTTACTTTCTTCTTCCTAACATATACTTTCTCAACTTTGGGCCTCAGCATTGTATTGTTAACATTGCCGGCTGGTTGAGGAGCAGTCTTGTCCTCAAGACTTGAGAGGAGGAAACTGAGCTCGTATACTAATTTCGTCTGTGCCTTTAGCAAGCTTTCGAGTGGCCAGAACTTTCTCCGGACGCACAGAGTCAGCCAACTCCAAGCCAAAACCAGTGGGTAAGGATGGTTCGAAGGAGCGTGGGGAGGTCGCCTTCTTCAACAGGGAAGCATGAAAAACAGGGTGGACTTCGAATTCGCTGGTAATTGTAACTTATAAGCCACTTGAGCGATGCGTTTTACCACCTGGAATGGCCTGTAGAAACAGGCTGCCACTTTCTGATTCACCCACCTTGCTACTAATTGCTGTTTGTGCGGTCTCAGTTTCAGATAAACCCAGTCACCTTCCACAAATGATACATCCCCACGGTGTTTGTCTGCCTCGTTCTTCATTAGCTGTTGGGCTTTCAACAGATTAAACTTCAATTGGGTGAGTATTTCAGTGCGATCAGCTAACTCCCAGGTGATCCATTCCACCTTGATTTCACCCGGGACATACTGAGTGCATGAACACTTCAACGATTGACTTGGCAGAATAGGGGTGTCGTAAGAGAATAAAGTGGACATATTTATTGAGTCTGTCCACCACCATCAAAATGCATTGAATCCCTTCGATTTTGGAAGATCGGTGATGAAACCCATGGACACTTCATTCCAAATGATATCTGGTATTAACAGGCCAGCTGGATATAGTGTGGAGGCCTTGAATCGCTAGCATATGTTGCAATTCCGCACGTAGTCCTGGACTGTCTTGCTCATGCCACACAGTAAATTTTGGCTGCCAGACGACGATATGTCCGATAAAACCCCGAATGGCCCGTGGGAGAAGCATGGAACTCTTCGAGCAAGGTAGGGATGAGAGGCGAATTGGCAGAGATTACTAACCTGTTCTTGTACAATAAAATTCCTCTTTTGAGTTGAAACCCAAGCCTTGAATTAGCTTGTTTTGAGTTGAAACCCAGGCCTTGAATTAGGGGCTGCCTGTAAGTCTACTTTGATTTTGCACAAGTGAGGATCAGAGTCTACCCCATGGTGTAACTGTGCTCCTTCATCCCGTCTTGGGTATGATTTCAGTCTAGCAAATTCTCTTTCACCTTGTTGGGACAAAGCATATGTTGCATTACTCGATTTGCGGGGTTTGTAAAAGATTTCGATTTGGCGACCCAGTTCTGATGATCACATATTGTGATTCTCTGTTCCAAGAGATGTTTTATACTCTTCTGATCGATGAATACCCGAAATTTCCTATCCCCTGAATAGGTGCGCCATTGCTGAATTGCTAACACTAATCCCGTCAATTATTTCTCATACATTGACTTGGACAAATTTCGCTCTACTAGCGCCTTGCTAAAGAAAGCGACTAGTTTAGAATTTTGCATCAAAATGGCTCCCACTCCCCTTCCCGAGGCATGACACTCAATGTCGAAAGGTGTTGCAAAATTGGGTAATGCCCAGACTGGAGTAGTGGTCATGGCTCGTTTTAGAGTCTCAAATAAGGTCAGTGAGAGGCTTGGCAATTTCCTCATAATTCATTATGAACTTCCTGTAAGACCCAGTTAATCCCAAAAATCCCTGGACTCCCTTGACTGATTTTGGGGTTGGCTATTTCATTACTGCTTCAACCTTTTCGGGATCCATGGACACGCCTTCCCCTGTAACAATGTGCCCCAAATATTCAACACTCTTACCACCGAATCAACACTTGTTGATGTTTTCCACGAACTGAATTGTTCAACAGGACCTGCAATACCATTCTCACATCCTTCAAGTGTGACTCCCAACTGTTATTGAATATGAAGATAGCATCAAAAAATACCAGCACTGACTTGCGAAGAAGCGGGCGAAAAATCTCATTCATCGTCACCTGGAACGTTGCGGGTGCATTTGTCAAACTTTAAGGCATGGCTAAGTGGTCGAAGTGCCCATTGTGAGTTCTGAACATTGTCTTCTCTAAGTCCTCTTCCTTCATCAGAATTTGATGATATCCCGCCTTAAGATCAATCTTGGAAAAATATTGTGACCCAAACAATTCATCTAAAGAGCAGATAATCCCCATGATGCATCCTTCTTCACCAACAGAACCGGGCTCGAATAGGCGCTGTTACTACTATTTCTGACTACTCTAGTCCAGAAGATCTTCAATTTGCCTTTGTATCTCGTCTTTATGATGATGAGGATATCGGTATGGATGGACACAAGCTGGTCTGCTGCCTTGTAACAGGTTGATTGCGTGAAAAATCTATCTTACGGGTGGCAAACCTTAGGGCTCCTAAAATACTTTGGGAAATTTGGTCAACAGATTATTAAGTTCACCTTGCTAGTCCTTGTCAGCTCTTCTTGACTAGTCATTTGCATCGCCATATCCTTTCCTCCTTACAACCAAACCTACAATGGAGTTGTGCCACTGCACTTCGGTTTCCATTGCTCCAGAACCTCATCCTTCTCTCTTTCCAATCATGCCAAACTTCTCGTAAGGTCTGAAGCCATTCAATGCCCATAATGATGTCAAGATTACCCAAGTCGAAAATCAAAGCCTTGATCTGACATTGAAATTTCCCCACTGTTAATGGAATCACCGGACAATGTTCAGAAATTTGAACTAGATACTCATCCCCTAGTCAAATATTGATTTCTGGTCCGACCTCAATCTTGAGCCCTAGACCAAACTTCTGGAGATGAAGTTATGAGTTGCTCCACTATCTACTAAAATGGCGAGAGGAATTCCTCAGATCTCCCCAATAAATTTAAATGTTTTGAGGTCTTCACTTTGATTCACCGCGAACCCGTTCCATTCCAATATTTGACATTCTCCCCTGACCTTACAACTTGTCACTTCCTCAGTCGCGTCAGCTTCGAGGAGCACAATTCCCCTTCTCTACTTACCTCTTCGTCATCCGCCAACAAGAGAATTCTCAGTTTCGCCTCAGGACAACGATGTTGGGGGAGTAGGGTTGAGCATACCTGAAACAAAAGCCTTTGCGTTTCTTCCCAATCTCTTCGGGCGATGTGCTTGGTTCCTTTGTTACGTAGAGAGGACATTTGAGGAGACAATTGATCTATGCGTTTAACTTCTAGGCTAGGAGGCCGCTATTTGCAATAGCCCCTTCTCGTCCCAGTGAGTAAGAATCACTGCTATTAGATCCCTTCCACGTGTTATGGGTCACATCTCCCATATTTCCCCTTTCCTTTGACATCCAACCACCTCCCTTGATTCTGCCGCCACCCTTGTCTTGCTTCTTAGATCACTCCACCGTCCGAGCAAGTTGCATGGCTTCCAGGAGTTTTGATATCCTCCCATAATCCCTTAGGAAATAACCCACATACTGCAACTCCGGCTGCCTTGGCACTAGGGATGCAAGCAGTTCGAAATCCTCTATGTACTCCGCCACCGCACCCACTTTCTGCAGTGCCGCCAACTCCCGATATGGGTTTCGTATATTCGGGCTCCCAAATATCTAAAAAAGTTCATCGTTGAAAAGTTCCCAAGTTACGGTGGGTGTTGATTCAGCTAAAATAGTGAACCATTTTATGGTTGGCTCCGTCGTACATATCTCCGCCATGGGAATTCTTAAATCTGGTGGAGTGTGATTGATGCGGAAACACCCTCCGTGCAGAAAAATGGGGATCGGTGTTGGGACTGGAGGTGGAGCTGTTAGGGGTATTATTGCCTAGTTCCAGTTGTCTCCGCGGACAAGGTGTATCAATATGTCCCATCCTCACGCTTTCTCTGGTTCTGGCATCGGTACCATCTATCCGAACATTCCGTTCAACGGAAGCAGAGTCTTCTCCGTTGATGGGCTGCTTCTCTAATCTCTTGATTAAAGCAGAAAACTGGACCTTCAGTTCCTCAAAAATGATATTTGCATTGTTGACATGTTCTGAGATAGCATGGTACCCTGATTTTCTACACTGGTAAGCTGTTTCTCCACCCTTACTATTTTCGCATCACTAGAATCAAACTTCGGATTCATGGATCCATGCCGCTGGCAGTTTGTGGCATCCGGGAGGTCAGACCAAAATGACAGGGATTTGAGAAAATACGCAGGAATAATATAGGAAATAGTAGTAACACTCAAGAAATGGCTGGAACATAACTAATATCAATAGAGCAGTAAATGACTACACTGAAATGGAGGCCTTACCTATAGTGGCCAAACACTACTCAGGGACAGAGTCTCTACTCTCACAACCGACAGCTTGAGATATCAAAATACATAATACTACCTACCTCTTCTAGCACAAACTATCCTTATTTAATAACCTTACACTATGTTGCACGGACACGGACACGGATACGGTATCCGACACGGACACGGATACGGGAAACGTCATTTCTATAAAACACAGGACACGGATACGTGGGGGACACGTGTAAATATTAAAAATATTGGGGCAAATTTATAAATATTAAAAATATATTTTTATATATGATTTTTTGTAATATAACTAAATAAATACATATAAACAAAATTATAAAACTCTTAAGCTTTCCTCCTTAACAGTAAAAACCTATTTCTTCAATCATTTATATCTTCAGCAACAAATAGGGAATAAGAATTCCCCCTGTCCCTGTCCTTTGGAGTTTCTGACTCTCCAATGGAATAAGAATCAATCGATGATTGAAGGAGATGAACGGATGTTTTCAGAATTGAATTGAAGAATCGGAATACATCCAGAATTGAATTGAAGAATCGGAATAGGAAAGGATGTAATCGGAATCGGAAAGGATGTTTTCGGTTTTGAAGAATCGTGTTTTTTTTCCTGGGACACGCGTATCCTTCACTGATACGCGTGTCCAACTTTCCGAAATTACGGAAACGGCCCCGACACCTTGTCTCAGGCGTTTCCGGCCGTTTTCGTGTCGGAAACGTATCGGACACGCGATACGTGATGAATCCGGCGTGTCCGTGCATCATAGACCTTACACACTAACAGACAAATAGCATAACAGACACCTATTGTCCTTTCTTCTCACTTGCTTTCTTCTTCCTAATGTAAACTTTCTCAACTTTGGGCCTCTGTGTTAAACGTCTACAAGCTTAAACGTCTGGGTTAATTGGCTCTTTGTTCAACTCAGTATAGAATGATTTATTTGTTTACCTACTTTTAAATGAAATTGGCGAAGTAGCACTTGTGGAGGAAAAGTTTGAGAAAAGATATAGTTTTGATGATTTAGACTTGTGGATCAAGCGTTACCAAACACATTGAGACCATAGGTTGAGCATATTGAAGCAAAAGAGAGAAGAAAACAAGGGGCAGGTATAGGATGACATGTGTTGAAGCAATAGAAAAGAAAGTATTTAGCCACTATACTTTCGTATTTTGTGGGCATTAGTCAGCGTATGGATGAACTATAGTTTAATCATGTTTTAGTTGCCTATCTTCCTATGTGCCTTAAGTTCTATATTTTGTAATAAAACTGCCTGGAACTTTTGGTAACTGTTTTAGACAGTAGTTACAAGTAGTAATTGTCTTGAACAGCAGTTACATGTTAGAGAAACATACCCTATGTCCTATTTGTGTTGAAAGAAATAAAGAGAAAGGCGAGCAAGTATTTTCTAGTGTTACTAAATATTGCCAGACCACCTGTAATTAGTTGTTATTACTACGAGCTATAATTAGTGTTACAATTAGTATTTAGGTTTTATCTCCTACATTATATAGGACCCTTGAAGTGTATATATATATATATATGATATATTTCATTGAACATAAATACTTAATATACTTTCCACAGTAAGTTCAGCTTCATGGTATCAGAGTCTTGAGATTGGCTTTCTGAATTCTGAGTTGCGATTCTCAGACCTTCTGTTCCATGCTTCAATTCTTCTTTTGAGTTACAATTCCCTAATAGTCTCACCCCCCCCCTCCCTCAGTCACTCCGTCTGCTTCTGATCGGCGTTTCTGCACTTTCCGGTGGTCAGAATCTTGGCACGTGGCTCATCAGAATCCGGTCGCATTTCCATTTCCGGCTTCGTCTTCTCCTTTTGGATTCGTCTATATGGTTAGTTTTCTCAAATTCGAACCTTTCCGTAAAGAGCCTTGGTTTGGCATATTGTGTTCTTGTGGTAGGAAGTTGGGTTGATTTCCTCTGTTGGCTATTTATTTGTACTGCTGTGATATAATTGGATTTTCTGTTGGTTGCTTAACTTCTGAATGTTTGATAAGATGACTGATAAGACTAAAGTGAATGATGGCGTAGAGATGAAAATTACCATAAAAATTATGCTCGGTAATTCCAAAATTACTGATAGAAAGTTAACTGGGATTAAGGATTATCCACAGTGGAAACGAACCATTGAAAGGTTTGTTAAAAGTGCTAAGACCAAAAAGAAATGGTTGATGGCCGACTCTGAACTGTTTATTGCTATTCAGAACACTTTAGATCCTACTATTGATGACATTGTCACTCACCGTGATACATGTTAATGAGGTTTTACTGTCGTGAGCAAAAGGACAATTTTTTTTCCAGTACTATAATGAATCGAAACAGGTTCCAGGGATGAAAAGATGGTACTGGGTGGTGATCTCAATGGACACGTGGGTTCTAGGCGAGATGGGTTTGAGAGTGTTCATGGAGGGCATGGGTTTGGAGATAAAAATGAAGCAAGAAATGATATTTTGGAATTCGCATCAGCCTATGACTTGAGTATCATGTACACATGGTTTATGAAAAGAACATCCCACTTAGTGACTTATTAGAGTGGCGGTAATGCGAGCCAAATTGACTTCTTCCTAGTAAGGAGTGCTTGGAGAAAGAGTTGTATTGATTGTAAGGTGATCCCTGGTGAGAGTACGACAACCCAACATATAGTAGTGGTGCTTGATTTTCGAAGTAGGAGATGTATAAGAAAACGAACACCACAAGTGGAGACTAAGAGTAAGTGTTGGAAACTGCAAGGGGAGAATCAACAAAAATTTGTGGATGATATGGCCAAAAAAGATATTTGGACTTATAATATGGATCTAGATATAGATTCGATATGGACTAAGATGGAGCATAGTACAAGAGAAGTAGCGAAGGAAGTTCTAGGGGAATCTAAAGGTAGCATGCCACCGGGTAAGGACACATCTTGGTGGACAGAAGAAGTACGACAAGCAATAAAGAGTAAGCGAGAATCCTATAAAATATTGGGGAAATGCAGGAGTGATGAGAACTATGAAAAGTACAAAGAGGCTAAAAGAGAAGTAAAGAAGGTCATGCGAGAGGCTAGAGCAAAGGTGAATCGGGATCTATATACAAGGTTGGATACGAAGGAAGGGGAAAGAGACATATATAGAATCGCTCGGATGAGAGATAGGAAGACGCTAGATCTCGGAAAAGTTAAATGTGTGAAGGATGTGGACCAAAAAGTCCTAGTTGGAGATAACGATATCAATGAACGATGGAGGTCCTATTTTGATGACTTATTTAATGGAGATCGCGGACAAGATGTTGGAGATATAAGTATCCCTCACGATATGATAAATCGTGACTGCATGCGGAGAATTCAAAAGGGTGAAGTCAAAATGGCATTAAATAAAATGAGATTGAAGAAAGCAGTAGGACCTGATGGCATCCCTATTGAGATTTGGAGATGTTTGGGAGAGAGAAGAATCGAATGGTTGACGACGTTCTTCAACAAAATTTGGAGAAATAATAAGATGCCATCATAATGGAGGAAAAGTATCCTAATCCTTTTGTATAAGAACAAAGGCGATGTCCAAGATTGTGCCAACTATCGAGGAATCAAATTAATGAGTCACACTATGAAACTTTGGGAGCGAGTGATCGAACAAAGGCTAAGGAGGACAGTGAAGATCTCGGAAAACCAGTTTGGCTTTATGCCGGGAAGATCAACTATCGAACCCATCCATCTAATGAGACAATTAATGGAGCACTATCGAAATAAGAAGAAAGATTTGCACATGGATTTCATTGACTTGGAGAAGGCATATGATAAGGTACCAAGGGAAGTACTTTGGTGGGCCTTAATAGGAAAGGCATTTCGCGGAAATATATTGACATCATAAAGGACATGTATGAGGGAGCATGCACGAGTGTACGTACCAGTGTTGGGAAGACTGAAGAGTTCCCTATTACGATTGGAGTGCATCAAGGTTTCGCACTAAGCCCATTTCTTTTTGTCATCATTATGGATGAACTAACGAGTTCACTTCAAAATGGTATACCATGGTGCATGTTGTTTGCAGATGATACTGTGTTGGTTGATGAGACAAAAGCAGGTGTGGAGAGGAAGTTGGAACTATGGAGACAAACTTTAAAATCTAGAGGCTTTAAGTTGAGCCGAAGTAAGACATAATATTTGGAGTGTAAGTTTAGCGACGTTAGGAGTAGGGAGGCAGGGACAATCAACCTAGATGGGAGAGTTGTTCAGGCCTCGGAGTGCTTCCGGTATTTAGGATCTATTATCCAAACGGATGGAGAAGTAGATGGAGATGTTGCTCATAGGATTAAATCTGGTTGAGCGAAGTGGAAGAGTGCTACGGGTTTCCTTTGTGACCCCAACATGCCTAATAGATTGAAGGGAAAGTTCTACCGCACGGCAATCAGACCAGCATTGTTATATGGTATAAAGTGTTGGGCAGTGAAGCACTATCACATTCATAAGATGTCGGTGGCGGAGATGCGTATGTTGAGATGGATGTGTGGTCATACGAGAAAGGATAGGGTGAGTAATGAAATAATTAGGACAAAAGTAGGGGTTACATCTATTGAGAATAAAATGAGGGAAAACCAAATAAAGTGGTTTGACCATGTAAGACGAAGAGCGCTTGATGCGCCGGTTAGGAGGACTGAAGAGTGGCAAAGGGATGTAGCGGTGAGGGGTACGGTAGACCTAAGCAAACTTAGAGGAGGGTGATTGAGTGATATGAGTTTATTAGGGATTGAGGAGAATATGGTAGTGGATAGGACAGAGTGGAGGGAGAGAATTTGTGTCGCTGACACGACTTGATTGCACGGTTTCATATGATGGTTCATGTTAGCCGACCCCGAATCATTTCGGGACTAAGGCTTTGTTGTTGTATAATGAATCAAAACAGGCTTACGAGGAAGAGCGAACCCAATTTCCTATACTTCCTTCATTTGACATAGCTCGCAGTCAGATTCTTACTAGTGCGAGCCTTCCATCTTTTTCTAAGCTTTATGGCCGACTTCTTCATGTGGTCAAGGATAGTGCATTTTCTTGGGAGACTCTCGATTTTAGAAAGGGTATGGTTGTTATTCTCCAACATTGGGGCACTACCTTATCTCTGTTGATGTCATGTTCTTTGAAAATACATTTTTCTTTGGTCCTTCATCCCATCTTCCTGTCCTTGTCCTTGTCCTTCTCCTTCTTGGTCTGTTGTTCGTCATGTTTATTCTCGTTGTGTGCAGCCTGCGGTAAAGGCACCTGCTCAAAGTACGGCATTCCCTCATCTGTTTCGGCAACAGAACCTGGACCTTCCTCTGCACCTAGTCTTGATCTCCCTATAGCTCTCCGAAGAGGTAAACATACTTGCACCCATCCAGTTTCTTCATTTGTTTCACATAATGTCTTATCACCCTCTTCAAAGTCCTTTGTAGCCTCTTTAGAATCTATTGATGTCCCCTCATCCATTTCTGAAGCCATAGCTCACCCTAGTGGCTAGAAGCTATGAAAGAAGAAATGAAGGCTCTGGAATATAACCATACTTGGGATCTTGTTGCTCTTCCGGTTCAGAAGAAAGCTATTGGAAGCAGATAGATATTCATTGTTAAAATGCATGCTGATGGTACCATTGCTCGGTTGAAAGCTTGATTGGTTGCTAAGGGTTATCCTCAGACATATGACATTGATTATTTTGATATCTTCTCTCCTGTTGCCAAACGCACTTCTGTTCGACTATTCATCTCTTTAGCTGGTACTTACAATTGACCACTCCATCAGCTTGATGTCAAAAATGTTTCTTACATGGAGATTTACGTGAAGAAGTGTATATGGAGCAACCACCTGGGTTTGTTCCTCTGGGAGTCTGGGAAGGTACGCAAGCTGAGGAAGTCATTATATGGTTTGAAGCAATCTCCTCGTGCCTGGTTTGGGCGATTTAGCACTGTAGTAATGGAATTCGGTTTACAACGACGTGCATATGATTCTTCTGTTTTCTTTTCCACTTCCATCTCTGGTTGTATTTTGCTAGTTGTGTATGTTGATGACATTGTGATCTGGGAATGATGGTACTTGTTTCCAAACAAAAAATCTTGGATCTCTGAAGTACTTCTTGGGAATTGAAGTATCCCGCAACAGTAAAGGAATTTGTTTCACTCAGTAAAAGTATTGCCTAGATGTGTTAGAAGACGCAAGACTAATTGAAACAAAGACTTGTGATGCTCCTATGATACCAAAGGTGAAGTTAAAAGGTAATTGAGGTGATTTGCTTGAAAAATATAGAAGATTTGTTGGGAAATTGAATTATCTAACAATGACTCGTCTCTGGTGAGTGTTGTAAGTCAATTCATGTCCTCACCTAGGACATCACATTGGGGCTGTTGTTCATATTTGAAAGGAACTCCTAGACAAGGCTTGTTGTATCGAAATCATGGTCACCATATTGCAGAAGGGGTTCACAGAGATCTTTCAGATAGACACTCTACGACTGTCTATTGTGTCTTTGTTGGGGGAAATCTTGTTTCTTGGAAAAGCAAAAAACAAAGTGTAGTGTCTCGATCGAGCTATGGCACAAACTACATGTGAGCTTGTGTGCTTACGGCGTACTATGTTACCCGGACACGGATACGGATACGGTATCCGACACAGACACGGACACGGGAAACGTCTTTTCTATAAAAGATAGGACACGGAAACGTGGGAGAAACGTGTAAATATTAAAAATATTGGGGCACATTTACAAATATTAAAAATATATTTTTATATTTGAATTTTTGTAATATAACTAAATAAATACATATAAAAGAAATTATAGCACTCTTATCTAACCATAATTATTAGATACATGAAATATAAATGATGTCAAAAAAACGTTCAGAGAAAAAAAGATAAAACAATGAAAGCTTTCCTCCTTAATACTAAAAATCTGTTTCTTTCAATGTTTATTTATATCTTCACCAACAAATAGGGATTCTAGCTCCGGTTCATCTATCTTTTGGTTTACCTAAGATTTATTTGTTGCACATAAAGATCCATATACTCCTTTGGATATTCCTGTTCGTTTTCCCTTCAAATAAGGATCGACCATAATTGCTCTGTTTACCTCTGTTTTTTCTAAAATGAAATGCAATCGTTTTTTGTCTGGGAAACTGGTGTCCCAGACAGATTCGGGTATCCCACTTTTGAATATTACGGATACGGCCCCGAAACGTAAGTTTCCGGGAGTTTCCGTATCCGAAACGTATCGGATACGTGATACGCGGGCATGTTGAGGTGTCCGTGCTTCATAGACGGCGTATCCTCGATGGACTTGGGTTTGTATAGACAAAATCAATGAAGTTAGGGTAATTAATCTATTAGTCCCTATATTTTGACAAAACACACTGTTTAGTCCCTGTATTTTCAAAAACACATGATAAAGTCCCTAACCTTTTTCTCGATGAACTGTTTAGTCCCTAACGTTTTTCTCGGTGAACTGTTTAGTCCCTGCCGTTAGATTCTCATGAAGATTTTGTTAGTCAATTTGGATTTGCGTTCTTCTTTTCCTTTCCTTTCAACTCTAATGCATCCGAAATCAACTTTGAGTGTTCTTCTTCTTGATTTTCTTCTTAATCGTTCAAATTCGTATCATTGGGTCTGTTCTTTTTCTTGTTCTCCATACAAATAGCTTCTTCTAAATTGGATTTCCTCTTCTAAAGTTTGAAAGTAAATACTAAAGGGTAATTTAGTCATTTCTGAAGTCATAAACGGTAAAAAATCTAACAAACAGATGGAAGGACTAAACAGTTCACTGAGAAAAAGGTTAGGGACCTTACCATGTGTTTTTGAAAATACAGGGACTAAACAGTGTGTTTTATCAAAATATAGGGACTAATAAATTAATTACCCATGAAGTTATGGTGTGACAATGAAGCAGCCATTTATATTCCAAACAATTATGTGTTTAATGAGAGGACTAAGCATATAGAAGTTGATTGTCATTTTATGTGGGAAAAGTTAGAAGATGGTACAATCACAACTCCACATGTCAGAACAGGAAGTCAACTAGCAGATATGTTTACCAAGGCCTCAAATTGATTACATCTATACCAAACTGCGCATGAACAATATCTATGCTCCAACTTGAGAGGGAGTGTTACCAAATATCATTCAAAAGGAATAAACCAGACCAGCTGTAATTAGTATCAACTGTAATAAACCAGCTGTAATTAGCTGTTATTAGTACCAGCTATAATTAGTGTTACAATTAGTATTTAGGCTTTATCTCCTACCCTATATAGGACCCTTGATGTGTGTGTGTATATTTCATTGAACATAAATACTGGACAACTAGAGCAATTAGTTTCAAGAGATCAATGGATTCTCTCTAAATATGCCCTTAATATAACTTAGAAGATCAAACTAACCTGCAAATGAACCCATCCCATAAATCTAGGGCCACAAGAATATTGTTGTAATATTCTTTAACCACTCCTGCTATTACTAGCATAGTAATTGATCAGTTGTACATGACATTTTGTCATTTTGTTTTAACTTTTTCATATATCCTAGTAGACAAGATAGACTAGAAAACTACACAGCTTCAAGCGTTCAACTTTTCTTGTTTAGTGTGAGAGATTGTTTGAGCTTCTTTTTATGACGTTTTCTTGATTGTCAAACAGTCTTCTTCATTTTATTTACCATGACAGCAAATTAATTGTTGTGTTACTCTATAAAGTCAATACCTTTCTTGTCTAATGTGGACAAATACCTTCCCTAGGAATCTCTTCTGTTTTCAATTCTATTGACTTCGCTTAATTCCGTTGTCTTCTTAGCCCTATGGTTCTTTTTGAAGCAGAAATGGAAAATTGATGATGTCATTCATTTCATAGAGGGAGAAAAACAAAGAACATATTATGAATTTCTTTTTTCTTTTCAATATTGTAAAACCTAAAGTAATATAATCTTTAAAATCCTAGAAGTCTCATGCTTTGTTTTTCTTATTACCATTGAGTTAATTTTAGTCTGAAGTCCGTTCCTCTATATTTATTTGCAGGATAGTTCCAAATTTGGCCATTAGTAAGGTTGTATCACGAGAAAACAACAAAGTTCGCATACTTCAGGTAGAAATACAATCATGTTGTATTTTGATCCTCCTGTATCAAAATAGTTTCACCACTTATAAAGTGCTTGTGGAAATAAAATAGAATTTATTTTTTCATTTTATGGAAATGGGAATAAGTGCTAAACTCAGTTGCAATAATTGTGGGGCATATTGTGCTAATCAGTGTCTATCCATACTCAAATAACAATGTGGTTAAAGGAACATAGTTAATGAATGATGATTGATTAGAACCTAAACCTGGATTTGAGCATGAAAAATATCAGTAAAACTTGCAATTGAATGCTTGTGACATGCTTTGCTTCTAGCTCGTTCCAAACTCCATATGTTCCTCATATATGATACCGATGTTTTATTTGTGGTATTTTGTCCCTTTCCATTTGGATTAAGGAGTGAAGTAATTGGTATACTTCGAATAACACCCATATGGATGAGAAATGTTTTTCTTCTGATGTTCTGTGATGGAAAGTAACATGATGGCTGTAAAAACAAACCAAAAATAGAGAGAAAAGGAGGAACAGAATAAAAAAAAGGAGAATTTTAAACGCGCATCTGTATATAGGACTTCATAAAATAATAGTATGGACATTTGCTAGAAGTACTGTTTTATTGTTTATTATTATTTTTACATCAAAGTACTATTCCTTTGTCTGTGTTTCATCTTTCCTTTAAATTGAGCTAAAGATCCATTTATATGATTGCTAACTATATTGTCTATGTGCTGCATATGATTAACTAATAACTGTGTTGCACAGACACGGAAACAGATATGGACACGGGAAATGTTATTTCTAAAATATAACCTTCATAAAATAGCCTGTAAATGAAAATGGACGGTGACACGAAATGGACATGGACAAGAAACGCAGAAACGCTACTAACAGAAGTGTCCGTGCAACATAGACTAATAATCATCACAAGCTCTACTCGTGATATTTTATTACTTAAAAAAGCGAAGTAATTTTTTGCACACGTCAGGTTTCAAATATGGCAGGAAGCACTGACACGGGTACTCGTACAGGTGCAGGTGTGGCAAACAACATTTTTAAAAAATGTGAGAAACGGGTACGATGGGAACACCCCAAATATATATATATATATATATATATATATATATCATGAATGTTATATCATAAATACCATTCATAAGTTATTATAACCCATAAATAACATCCATAATACGTCATTAATTCATCAAAAAGAAACATTTAATACTTCAAACTATTTAAACTACCAAAAAAGGGGCGTTTGCTATATTCTTTTGTTTAGATTTTGATTTCTTTTTTTTTTCGATTAGTTTGTTTTTTTGTTTTTTTAATATATATATCAACCCCTCTTTTTTGTAAAATTATTAAAAGAAACCCCTATATTCTACTTAATTAACTCAGAAGCCGTGTCCCTAATGTCCCCCATAAGTGTCCCCGTATTAAAAAAAAAGAGAGGGGACACTTAATTTGGAGTGTCGGGTGCGTGTCCCCACGCGTCCCTGGAGTATCGGAGTGTCAGACACTCGTAAGTTAACCTCCTAGAAGTTCGGTGCTTCCTAGCAAATGTGCAATTTTGCATATGATACTTTCATGTCTATTAATCACAGTTCGGTTTCCTCATTCTTGTCTATTTGATAAACATGCACTCATTTGCTTGATAGGAAAAAAAAGCACAAAACAAAAATTCTAGAATGCAGTCAAGAAAGATTCTATTTAATGACAAAAGTAACATACACATCCATTATATACGCATAAGATAGTAAACTATTGTGGGACTGGTAATCTTTTACCATCTATTACAGTAAAATGGACGTTCCTTTTATGTTTTGTGCATAATGATGGATGTACTAATGCATGAAACATTTTGTTCGAAGATGTATTTAGTGGTCTAGCTGTTCTACAAATGCTATAAAAAATTATTGCGAGAATTAGAAGATCAAGTCTTTTGGTATACCTTTAATTGAGGATCTTCTGTAGGATACTCAGCTTTCCTTTATTTATAGGGGTTTTACACTCTAATCCTTTTAGAAATTGCATCGTTTGACATGCCTTGCTGATTTGTTTGATCCATTTATGTATGCTACTCTTGCATCTGCCCATTTGCTATCATATATGACGTTTAATAGTCAATAATACTTGACCAAACACAGATGTGATCCGCTAATTTGAATTGTCACTCCAGTAGTGACGGTAGGAAGGCAATTGCAGAGTTAATACTGGGTCATCTGATGGTGACGTGTTACACATCGATTGTTTTCCAATTTGTAATTAGCTTTGGTTAGCTTAGCTGATTCTTTCTCTACCTTACAACACCTTCCCCCCTCCCAAATGCTTTCAATGTCTTTCTCGACATTGAAAAGATGAATTCCAAACCAACATTTTGTTTGTAATTTAACATAGTCGCTGTTCATTAGGCATTTCTCAACATTTACCTTTTTGCAGGAAGGATGCAAGGGTCTACTGTACATGGTACTTCATGCACGTGTTGTTCTAGATTTATGTGAAAATCTTGAACAGGAGATTAGTTTTCAGCAGGTTGAAGGGGATTTTGACTCATTTGAAGGAAAATGGCTTCTAGAACAATTGGGGAGCCATCACACTCTGCTGAAGTACAGTGTCAAGTCTAAAATGCGCAAAGATACTTTTCTTTCAGAAGAAATTATGGAGGAGGTATTTTGCATTGGCATTTGCTGCATCTTGAGAATTTACTTGGTTTATTAGACATTCAGCGTACGAGTTGAACATTTTGGCAAGAGTACAAAAATTTAGAGTTCTTTTGCATGGTTTGATGTCCTATTTCTGGTCCCACAGAAGCTTTCCTGGTTATTTATAAGAGCCGTTTGGGTGTCATCAAGAATTTATTTGTTCAAACTTGATGAGAGAATAACATAAACAATTAAATAAAAAACTCAAAATAACATGCAGTGTATGGTAAGGTAAGTATGAGCGTACAAGTAACCAGTTACATTTTGATTTCTTTACATAATTGCTTAACATGAGAAATTTATCCTTACCCCAAGGTTATATTTTGAATACATTATTAGGACATTACTTTTAAATTCAATATTGAGATATGAAAGTTTTCTTTGTAGGTTATTTATGAAGATCTCCCATCAAATTTATGTGCAATCCGAGATTACATTGAGAAAAGGGAAGCAGCAGACTCGTTAAAAATGCATGAGACGAGAGAATATTCGAAGAAAGTAGAAGCATGTGATGGTGATAGTGATACTGAGAATGGGAAGGAAACTAATAAAGCTATTGATTTGAAGAACCCAAATTCTCTTAAACAAAGACCCAGGGTCCCAGGCTTGCAAAGGGATATTGAGGTTCTAAAGTCTGAGCTCCTTAAATTTATATCAGAACATGGGCAAGAAGGATTTATGCCGATGAGGAAACAGCTTCGCCTGCATGGCAGGGTTGATATTGAAAAAGCCATAACACGCATGGGTGGAGTTAGAAGGATTGCATCTTTGATGAATCTTTCTCTTGCCTACAAGGGCCGGAAGCCCAAGGGATATTGGGACAATCTTGAAAATTTGCAGGAAGAGGTACTGTTTGTTGATTCTAGTCAAGTTAATATCTTTTATATTTTTCAGCTTTGAAGACAAAATTCTGAAATTATAACTAGGTCACAGTGAAATCCATATTTTGCTCCAGAAAAAAGAAAGTTGAAAATAATTTTCTCATAGATTCCCTTAGTGTATGATATCATGTTGTTATACTTGGGGCTGTTTGAACCAAGCAGATTAGTCGATTTCAGCGGAGCTGGGGAATGGACCCTTCTTATATGCCGAGCAGAAAATCATTTGAGCGTGCAGGTAAC
This sequence comes from Euphorbia lathyris, assembly GCF_963576675.1. Taxonomy (NCBI): domain Eukaryota; kingdom Viridiplantae; phylum Streptophyta; class Magnoliopsida; order Malpighiales; family Euphorbiaceae; genus Euphorbia; species Euphorbia lathyris. The sequence continues at coordinate 46,874,786 of NC_088914.1, forward strand.
ATGAGATAGAAGATATTTAGAGTAAATAATTTGGTGATATGATATGATATGATATGATGTGATACAGGGCGTTATGATATTGCAAGAGCACTGGAGAAATGGGGAGGACTGCATGAAGTTTCTCGGCTTCTAGCACTAAAGGTAAGGCATCCAAATAGGCAGCCAAATGCAAATGGGAGCAAGGATAAGGATAAGAAAATTGATGACACCCTTCCTCCATCCAAAAACTATGTATCTCAAGGCCTCACCAATTTCAAACATTTAGACTTCAATTGGGTTGACTAACAATCTACCCCCTCATCATTCCTTGATTTCATATATATAGTACATCCTTTCTTATTATCTATGAAGCACCTACGGGTACCTGTAAGGCAAACGACATTTCTAATTTAGAAATATGAGATACGTGTATGGTGGGGATACGACAAATTTTATATATAGTTAATAATACATATATTATTTGTAATGAAAATTTTAAAAGATGCATAAAATATATAAACCACAAATTGCATTCATAAAGTCATTGTAAAATCACAAATAACACTCACAAGTCATTATAAAACCACAAATAACATCAATAACATTAACTAATAACAAAACCTACAAATTCAAGATAGACTTCAATTGAATAGAACGTACATTGAGTCGACGTCGAACCCATTATGCTGATTTTTATCCAACAGAACCTACAGGTATATTCAAGATAGTTATGCGAATTTTGTTGGGTTTTGGAAGTTAGGGTTCGTAGAGAGAAAATATAGAATAGGTTGGGTGGGTTTTTTTTTTTTTTTTTATTTTTTATTTTTTATTTTTTTATCTATGTATGTTATGCACAAATGGTGGGTGGTGGGTTAATATTAATTTATTTAATTTGTTGTGTAATTACTATATTTTCAAAGTTTAAAAAAGTCCTACAATTTACCTAATTAATTATGAAAAGTATCCCCGAAGTATCCTCGCATATCTCTTAATTAAAAAAGAAAAAGAAAAAAGGGGTTAATTTTCGTACGTATTCAGTCGTATCGATATCTCCGGAGTATTCGATGTGTACGTTGACCTCTTAGAAGTATCGGTGCTTCATAGCTTATTATGTATGTGTATATCCAATAATCAATTAAATTCCTTTCTTATGTGTTATCAATCATTTCAAAACTTGAATGAGTTTTTGAGGAAACTAGCAAAAAGAACAATAATAAATAGAAAGGGCAGTTACAATAACAAACACAATATGTCAAACCCCCTCAATGTGAGAAGTAAAAATTACGGACCGTAATTTGCTCAAATCTTTCACTATATAAAAAATAATAGATAATACAATAGTTCTTTTTTAGACAAGACTAGAGGAATACATAATCAACATTACATTCTTAGAAATCTCTTTCAAGAAGTGTGTAATCAAAGATAAAAGCAAAGGAATATGAGAAATAACCATAAAAGACACAATATGCTCCAATCTACCATCTGATATGAAATGACCTTTCAAACTTCCAAATTTGATCTCCACTTATCAAAATAAGGAACTAAATGTCAGGAAGCTTGTGTTAAAAAAAAAAAAATTTATCCAACGATTCCATCTCCAGTAAAATGTGATTTTCTATAGTTGGACAAAATAGAGAAAATTAAAAAATTTCTCTCATCTCCTTCTCTTTTGTGGTTGTGGTTGTGTTATTATCCTTAATTTGCTCTTAAGCTTATTCCTTGAATACTCTAGGTTTAAGTATGGGCCAAAGAGTGTTTAGGCTCTCTTCATAGGTCAGAAATGCCAAATAAATCTCCCCTTTTCTAACTATGAGGAGGAGTTCGCCATTCCGAAGATGGAACAACACACCTTGAGCTTCTCCCTTATTAAAATATTCATCAACATATTGAAACGATTATTAGCAGTGTGAGCTTTTTCAATCTCAAACAACCCTTTTCCAAGAGCAGCTCAGTAGAAAATAATTAGGCGGAATAATTTTCTATTAACCTTCAAAGGATATTTATACAGATTATAGAATCCTATATGTGGTAGAATAGTCATACAAAACAGACTTCTATATGTGGTAGGATAGTTATACAGAACAGACTCTTATATATGGTAGGACAGTTATACAAGAGACTAAAAAGGAAAGAAATTAAACAAGAATTTAACGCCAACTAACAACCCATACATCAACACTTCTCTCAAGTTGGTGCATATATATTACACATGCCCAACTTGGATAATGTTTTATAGAACTGACTACTTGAGACCGCGTGAGTCATTATATCTACTAGTTGGTCTATACTTTTTCTGTATGGAATTTCAATTTCACCAGAATCCAAATTGTATTTAATGTAGTTCATGCCAAGTTCTACATGCTTAGTTCTGTTATGTTGAATTGGATTGTTTGCCATCTCAATGGTTGTCATATTGTCGCAGAAGAAGACCATATGTTTTTTTGGTCCATACAAGTTCTTGTAAGAGAATCTTCAACCAAGTGAGTTCGATTGGTCCATGATGCATTGCACAATACTCTACTTTAGCACAAGCTACCAAGTTTTCTCCCACAAATGATAAGTAGCCTAAAGTAGATTTTATGTCGTGTTTGTCTCCGGAAAAATCAGAATCTGTATATGCCACAATATCTAGATGATCATTCTTAGTGAACATGACACATTTTCTTGGAGAAGATTTGAGATAAGCTAAAATCTGATTTATTGCATTCATGTGACACTTACTCAGATTATGCATAAACTGGCTCACAACGCCAACTACATATGTCAAATCAGGTCTAGTGTGAGTAAAAATAATAATTTCCCACAATTCTCCAGTACCTTTCTTTGTTGGTCGGAACTTGATCTGGATAGGTGGACAACCCATGATTAACTTCAATAGGAGTATATATTGGCTTGCATGCCGAATATCCGGATTCTGCCAAAAGATCCAAAACATACTTCCATTGAGAGAGAAAAACTCCTTGCTTTGACGAGATACTTCTATAACTAAGAAGTATTTTAGAGCTCCGAGATCCTTCATATCAAACTCCTTAGCTAAGTAATTTCGAAGCTTCTCGATTTCATTATCATTATTGCCTGTAACAATCATGTCATCAACATAGACAAGAAGTAAGGTAATATTTTTTATGGTTTCTTCTGTAAAACGAAGTATGATTGTCGAGAGCTTGTTTGAATCCATACTTCTTCATGGCGTAACTTAATCTCCCAAACCATGCTTGCCGTCCTCAACCTACACACATTGCCTTTTTCTAAATCAAATCCTAGAGGAGGATCCATATAAACTTCCTCAGTCAAGTTACCATGAAGAAAGGCATTTTTTTACGTCAAATTGCCTCAATGACCAATCTAAATTGACTGCAAGTGATAGTACAACTCGAACAATATTCATTTTTTCCACTAGAGCAAAAGTCTTTTGGTAATCGATGCCACATGTTTGTGTATAACCTTTGGCAACTAGCATGGCCTTGTACCTTTCTGTTGTTCTACCTGACATGTATTTAACTGTAAATACCCACTTACATCCCATAGTTTGTTTTTCTTAATGCATGTTCGATATCTCCCAAGTAGCATTTTTCTGAAGAGCTGTCATTTCTTCTTCCATCATTGCATTCCATTTTGGGTCTGCTAAGGCTTCCTGAAAATTATTAGGAATTGAATCCGAAGATAACCAGAGAGGAAATGCCAGATTTACTTGAGATAGGTATGATATTATACAAAGTTGGATGCTGGATAAGCAATATTAGAAGAGTTAGAGAACCCAAACCTATCTGGTTCTTTTCACTCACGAGTAGGAAATCTTTTAACCTGGTCGTTATTATTAGAAGAAATCAGAACAACATATTGATCCAAACAATAGTTTTGGTTTCCAGGGAACTGGAGATTTACCTCAAAGCCAATCTTTGAAGAGTTATATGAGAGGAGGATACTTCTGTTGAAATAGTCTAGCTGGTGTCTCTCTTTTAGAGTCGGTCACATTGTCATCACCACTTTGTTCATCATATTGCCAGAACCTCTTTTCTGCTAACTGTAATTGTTTCTCTTCCTTATAATTAATCTCCCTTTGAAGTGGAATAAGTGACACGTCCCTAGAAAAATAATACTTTTTTTTCATAAAACTCCATATCCATGGAAACGTAGTATTTGTTTGTAGGTGGATGAAAGCATTTATATCCTTTTTTGAGTTTTGGAATAACTTAGGAAAACACATTTGAGTGCTCGTGGATCAAGTTTATCATAATGTATGGAGTGAACATAAACATACAGACACAACCAAAGATTTTGGGAAAAATATTTAAACAAGAAGGAATAGAGTGAAATTTAGAGAGCATCCTTAAAGGAGTTTGGAAGTCAAGACAATGAGAAGGCATGCGATTAAGAAGAAAAAAGCAGTCATGACCAGGGCCGGCTCGGGACTATTTGAGGCCCTAGGCAAGATACGAAATGTGGACCTTTTATACATAAGTAAAATTATATATATTCATGTAAAACTAAAAGTTTAATATTTATCTAAAAATTGCTCTAGCCTTTTGAGTTACAAAATCACTAATTAAACTTTTATATTCAATGTCCTTTAATGTCTCATTTTCAATAGATAATAAAGCTAATCCATTTAATCTTTCTTGAGACATAACATAACGCAAATAATTTTTAATCAATTTTTATAGGAATTGTTAGCAAAGGTCGATAAATAATAAAAGTGTTCGGAAACGAGTTTATTCTTTTAATAAAAGATAGTATTTTTAAAGGAGAATCATTTTCTAAAACTACCTTAATACTTTTAACTCTGGAAATAAATCACGACCATCTATATCAAAGTGAGCATCATGTTCTAATAAATCACTTAGTTCAAGACATTTTTTCTCCAAATCAATGTCATTTATGGATTTTAATTTCTCTGAACTAAATAAAAACCCAATTTTTTTATCACGATAAAAAGTAATTTTTTACCTGTTGCTTGTAGACGTTTCGTTAGGATGAAGATAAATATAACCCGTTTGTTTCAGCTGCTCCTGTTTGCTGTTTGCTGTTGCTGTTACAGATAGGCAGCAGATATTAGTTGATTTTTTGTCTAAAAAGCAGATGTTTGGAATTTTTACCAAACGCTTTTTGTCTCCTGTTTAAACTTGAAAGGTAAAAAATAGTTCCGAAAAATGAAAACAAACGGGCACATAGTGTATAAAACTTAATCGAGACTAGTTGTGAATGAAAAGTTTACAATTTTTTTTATACCGTTAAAGTAAAAAAAAAAGTTAATATGGATTTGATGTAAATATAATATTGGATTTGGAGGGTTTGTATAGAGGAATAAGACTACCCATTAATTTGTTTTATTTGACTTATTCATGCTAATATTCCGTTCCTATATGATATATATAAATTCTTTTTACAGATCTGTAATTTATATCCTGTATATATATTGAAGTTCCAGGATGAGCCTAATTGATGATATGTGATATAATTTTTTTTGGAAATTTATAACCTATTATACTGAACTCAAAAATATATATGAGGCCCCAATTTTTTGGGGCCCTAGGCAGTGGGCTTGGCTGCCTTAAAGGCAAGCCGGCCCTGGTCATGACACCATCAACCCAAAAAGTTTTTGGAACATGCATAATGAAACATAAGGCCTCGCTATTTCAAGAATGTGTATATTCTTATGTTGTATTATACCATTCTGGTGTGGTGTGTAAGCACATGTAGTTTAGTGAAGTATGTCATGTTGTGTCATGAAAACAATAAGAGATTGCTTCATAAACTCACAACCATTATCAGAATGAAACACTTTGATTGGTAACCAAATTGAGTAAGAATCACTCTTTAAAATTGAGGAATAAGTTGTATAACATCATTCTTAGATTTCATTAAATATACCCATGTTAGTCTAGTGCAATCATCAATAAAAGACACAAAATATTTGTAACCCAAAGGAGAGATAGTAGAAAAAGGCCCCCAAACATTTGTATGAACATATGAAAAAGGAACAATGCTTTTATTAAAGCTGACTTTGAAAGGAACGCGGTGATTTTTTTGGCATAAATGCATTGTTCACATCGCAAACTTGCAATTGGAACATTCTTAAACAAATGAGGGAACAAGTGTTCTAAATATGAAAAAGATGAATGGCCTAAATGATAATGTCGGGTGGTGTGCTTGATGAGCAGTTGCATAATAACAAATTTGTTATCTTTTGACAGTTTTAAGGCTTTTATTTCGCGATTAAATCACGATTTTCAAGAAGAGTTTATGCACAAAGAAATAACATAATTTCCAAAGGTGTTAAAGGGCGTTTATGAAGTTTGTGGGCTTGTAATGTGAGTTAGCAAAGGAAAAGGTATATCAGGCTTCAAATGGGCTTAACTAGCACAATGTGTAAGGTTTTTTTGCCAATAAAAAATGTCTTAAATATGAAAAGGCCTAAACTTAGATGCCTTTATCATGTCATGACTTTAGTTGGACACGTGTAGCTTTGACTTAAATGTGAAAAAGATGCACAAATCAACAAATGCAAGTATGACTCTCAACAAGAAACTTTGAGCAAATTTGAAGTGAAATGCTCTTGTGAAGGCTCAAAATACCTCACAAATAAAGTTAGCTTTTTGTTCATTTACTGACTCATATTTCAACATGTTCAATACCAAAAACGCATACAAGTATACTTTTCAAAGCTATCTATTCTTGTTCACAGTTCCTATACTTTCAAACTTTTATTCAAAATGCACTTTTTAGGATGGATGGCTATCAAAATGAAATTTTTCCCTATCAAAGTTAACTACCTAAGAGAATCGAATCTACTTTTACTTTGTTTCATCAAAATTCTTTTAGCACAAAGCAAAAATTCAAAAACATGGGCAGTTTTAATATCAAAACACAATAAAAATAGAAAAAAACAAAGAAAACATGCAACTAAACACACTTAAAACAAATAAAAACATAAAGAAAATAAACACATGGAAGCAATAAAAACAAAAACACATTAAATCATACAATCTTTATACTAGTTCTCTCTTCTCACACTTTGAGCATACATTTAATCAAAAAAGCATGAATGTAAAACGAAAAAATGGGGAAAAATTAGAAAAATATACTCCCTCCCAACCATGTTGGCATGCTGAGTACTCAATACAATTATCATATTGTTGATGTTTTTGGAGAGACTATACTCGGAGATCTTGCATGTTATAGGTGAGGGTGGCAATGTTGTTTGAGTTCCTTTAGTCTTGCTCGTCGGGATGTAAATCTATTAGTCAAGCTGGATACTTGGGAAATTATGAAGATGGACGAGTTGTATTTAGCTCACCGAGCTGCACTCTCTCCTTAATGAGCAAGGCGTTTTTTTTTGCAGTTTTGATGCTGTTGAAAGAGTATTCTACACAAAATCAAACAAAATAAAATAAAAATTTGGGCTGCCTCTCAAGAAACGCTTAAAGTTTTAAGTAGGTTAAAACTTTGACTTTTTCCCAAATGAATTAGGGTGGATTCTCGGTGTTATCAGATTCTATACGAAGCTCATCTAGCCCATCTTCATACTTCTTAGGTCTCTGACTGATGTGGTGAAATATGGACTCTAGCAAGTATACTAGGTTAGTGTAGTGTTGGTAAAACCAAGAATCATTTCCATATGGATTGAGAATCAAACTTTGTGAATCATTACCTTAACAGATAGAAAATATTAAGTGAGATTTATGTGTTGTCGAACTAAGCATATGAGATAATACAATAAAGAGTGAATAAATCAGATTAACTAAGGCACATGCCTAACACAGACAAGAACATGTAATTGTGTTGCACAACTGTTCCAATTATACAAGAATGTTCAGAATTCATGGTTCAGGTCTCTTTCATCTTAAGTCACTGGTCTCCCATACTCCAGGGATACTGTGGGCACAGAATAATCAAGTCTCCATGCATCATTTATACCCACGCATTAAGTTCATGAAAGCATTTCATAAAAGAAAACCCTAATGGATGACTATATGCGTCTCCATCCCTAATGATACATACAAATAGATATTTCCGCAACTCGAGAGCACTCTCATGCCATCCCTCATCGCTTTAACAAAGATTGATCAAGTTTAAGCATTTAAGAACCCTATTTAGAACCATTCGTAAGAAACATTATTCATTAATAGAACAAAAGTACTTACAAGAACCAATCAAGGCTGACCAGACCTGTTAAGACAACTACTCACTCATTGTCATGAGTGAACAACCACTTGGCAAGATAAAAACGACTCCCTTAAGGTTGCAGCTTTAACTTCTGTAATAACTATGGTGGTTTTCGGATCAAATCCCTCCACTAACCACATAAGTTTCCTTAAATACTTACACAAAATTAAACCTAAGTTAAAAGGCAAAAGTGCCAAACAAATGTTCATTACAAAATGAGATCAAATCTCAACCATAGGATGAACTACTAATGATTGTAAATCTTGCAAGTGTATATTAGTTGTAATCCATATATCTTTTACTCTCTCTCTCTCTCTCTCTCTCTGTTAAGCCCAAAATATACCTAACATATCATTAGTATTTACATTAGTTTTGCTACGAATTCGTACTGTTTATATCTGTTTAGCGTACTTTTACGTCCGAATATGTTTCTTTCATGCAAGGTACCTAAATATTTGGTAAAAACCAAATAGGAACGAAAAGAGGTTAAAAACTAAAGAAAACCTCAAAGACGACGAAAATCAAACGCGTCGAAACGAGGACGAGGATGAAGTCAGAAACGGAGAAATATCCTTCGTGTCGCGACCGAGAATCCTCCATTCTCGGTCGCGACACGCATCGCCCAGTTCTTTCCCTTACCATTTCGAAGACTTAATATATGTTCCCCCATTCTCGGCCGAGAATATACATTCTCGGTAAGTTCAGATTTCCAGGAAACATACTTCGCACATGTTCGTTTTCGACGAAACACGTCCGTTCGATTGGATAAGAACGCCTCTTCACAAGCAGACACGTTCCTTAGACACAACTCCTCAACATCTATAAATAGAGAGTTGATTTCAGAGTTAAGATATATTGAAGAGAAGACTTAGTATAGAATTAATGCAGAAATTCTGAGTCAAGCGATTCAGAGTTAGAAGTTCGATTTTGTAAAAAGCAATATGATGTACACACATTGTTTATCAAATAATTACAAACACAGTAGCATTTAGATTTGTTCATATTAGTTTACATTTTGGTAGTAGATAGACCAATCTCTATTCCGAAGATTCAGCGAGAAGATTTAGTAGAGGATTCGCCCCAGGAGCCTGACAAACTCTAAACGAGGTTCAAGGAAAGGATTGACAAAGCGTTCGCTTGAAAGTCGTCGAAAGCTTCCATGCTTCTTGTTCTCTGTAAACTTGTATCAAATTAATACTTCATCTAATAAAGTTTATTCTATTCGATAGATTTTTATGTAGCACTTATGGTAAATGATCTGAAGTGAGTTCTGGTGTTTTCATTAAAACGTAGTTGAATTCAAAATCTTTACAAGGAAACTTTGTTGAACACTTAGGCAAATTGGTATCTTGGATAAAGTATCTATTCAGTTAAGGAAGCAATCTAACCAGTTAGGGATTGTTGCGTTCAAAGCCTTTTAATTGAAGTAGTTTACGTTATTACATTTATATAATTTATACAAAGTTTAAAGTTGTTTTCTTTGCTTAATGCAAACGAATACATTATTTATTCACTTTTCTAAAGCACTAAACGTTTCTGTCTTGTAAATTCATGCTTAAATCAGAAGTGATTTTTAACATTCTACATATTCTAATCTAATTCTTATTCTATCAATTTCAAAACCAAATCCAATTAAACGATTTTCCATATTATAAACCTTAAAAGTAAATCAAACCGATTTAAAATAAGTTTTTGTTAAAAAGCGTTCCCTGTGGGTTCGATATCTTTTATTACTACAAGCGTATACCGTGCACTTGCGGAAATCGCTCAACAAGTTTTTGGCGCTGTTGCCGGGGAACGCCAAATTTTTTTATAAAAATTTAGATTTTTCGTGTTTTATTTCGAATCTAGGTTTATACATACTTATTTTAACTTTTGCAATTTATTAATTTTAATTTACTAACATATTTATTTTTCAAATTCTGTTTTGAAGGTAGTTTCGGTTCGTGCAAGATTTCAAGTTCATGCGCAGTTCTCGAAGATCATGCACTACACCAGACCCTATAGACCCAGAAATTGAAAGAACCATTAAAAAGAACAAGAAAAACAAAAACAAAACTCCATTAAAAACTAGAGATACCGAGCCAGAAAAAATGGCAGATCCACCAACACTTATGGATTACGCTAGGCCAGGAGTGGTCGGTGTGACCAACAGCATAGTTAGACCCAGAATTGCCGCAAACCAATTTGAAATTAAGCCCGCTTTGCTTAATATGTTACAAAATAATGTGACGTTTTATGGGTTACCTAACGAAAATCCTAACACCCACTTGACGAATTTCCTAGAAATTTGTGACACTTTTAAAATAACAGATGTGACTGCCGAAGCAATCAAACTTCGCCTCTTTCCTTTCACTTTGAAGGATAGAGCCAAAGAATGATTAACTTCTATGCCAGCCGCAACTTTTGAAACTTGGGAACAATTAGCCCAAGCGTTTTTATCAAAATATTTTTCTTTAGCAAAAACCGCAAGAGTCATAAAAGAGTTAACATCTTTTTCTCAAAATGATAATGAAACTCTTTATGAGACTTGGGAACGTTTTAAAGAACTTCAACGTTTATGCCCACACCACCACTTGCCCGATGCACTTTTAATGCAAACATTTTATAATGGTTTAAACCCTACAACTAGAGGTTCATTAGATGCTATGTCGAGAGGGTTATTTATGAAGATGACATCTGCCTAAGCAAGAGAACTTTTGGAGGAAATGGCGTTAAACAGCAGTATGTGGCCCGCGGAACGTGGACACATACCGATGGCGAAACCATCATCCTCAAACACATCATCCGTTAAAGGTATAGTAAATCTTGATCCAGTTGCGATGTTACAAGCCCAATTTTCTGCCTTATCGCACAAAATTGATAGGTTTATGGCACTGTGCGATTCTAATGGTAATCCAATCCCAGCGGATGTGGATTATGAAGGTATGAGCGAGAATGAACAGGTAAATTTTGTCCAAGGGCAAAACCAAACTAATAACCCTTATTCCAATACTTATAATCCTGGATGGAGAAATCATCCTAACTTTAACTGGAAGGATAATAATAATGCGAATTCTAATCAAAATCGTACAAATAATTATCAAAATCAATCAAGAGATACGATTAGCACTTTATCTTCTAAAATCGATAAATTCATAGATGCTATGAGTGGAAAAATAAGTAATCACGATGATGGTTTTAAACGGATCGAGAATAAATTCGATCAACTTATTAAAAACCATTCATCTAGCATCCATAATTTGGAGGTTCAAATTGGCCAAATTGCTAAATCAATTCCATCCCACAAAGAGGGAAGTCTTCCTAGCCATACGGAAGAAAATCTGAAAGAGCATGTGAGGGCTATCACTCTTCGTTCAGGGAAAAATTACTTAAGTCCGGAAATGCCCGGAGATTCAACTTTACCAGGAACTGATTTACCAAAATCCAAAGAAGATACATTAAGCACAAAAAGTTCACCAGTTGACTCCAGTACAAAAACTTTTGTACCCAAACCACCTTTTCCACACAAAGTCCGAAATAAGGACTATGACAAACAACTTTTAACATTTTTAGATAAACTTAAAAATTTGCACATTAATTTGACATTTATGGATGCGATTACGCAAATTCCTAACTATGGTAAATTCTTAAAGGATTTAATTTCAAAGAAAATTAGTTGGGAAGGAATTTCGTCCATTTCACTAACTGAAGACTATAGTTCAATAGTGTCTAGTAATCTACCTACTAAACTCAAGGATCCCGGATGTTTTACTATTCCGTGTAAATTGGGAGATATTGAATTCCCAAGTTGTCTTTGTGATTTAGGAGCAAGTATAAACTTAATGTCGTTGCCTATTTTTAATAAGTTATATTTAGAAGAAGATATCAAACGTACCAATATGGTTTTGCAATTAGCGGATCAAACCACTAAAAGACCATATGGTATAATTGAAGATGTTTCACTACACCATAGAATGCCTATTGCAATGATGTTGATTCGTTACGTTTGGTACCCGAATTTGTTGCATTATGGCCAAAAATGGGCTAAGGCAACGATTTTGGTCAATTTATTTTCGTTGGTTAATTCACGGCTGCCTTTTCTCTCAAAGGCAACGAAAATGTTCTCAAATGCAACAATGAATATATCGTTGCTTTTTATTTGCAGCGATTGCAACGGTTGAGGAATACAATTAAAAGGCAACGAAATTGAACCGTTAGCAACAATTTTAGATTTATTAATCGTTGCCTTAAGTGAGAGAAGGCAACACTATTTCTAACTGAAGGCAACAATTTAAATCCAAAGGCAACACCATTTCGGATCCAAAAGCAACGGTATTTTATAGTGGAGGCAACGACTTTTTAACTTTTAGCAACACCCTTTGATTATACAAATACAACGACTTTATTTCGCAAAGGCAACAATTATTTTTCTAATGCAACGATATTTGGCTGGTTAAAGCAACATTGTTTTGTAGCAAAGGCAACGATTTTATTTTATAGCAACGGTTTTTCTCGTACAAATGCAACGATTTGTAACATAAAAGCAACAGTTTTTATTTTCAAATGCAACGACGTTTAGAACAGAAGGCAACAGTGCTTTAATTTACAAGTGCAACGATGTTTTGTAACATAAAGGCAACGGTGCTTGTAACATAAAGGCAACGATGATATTTATAATCCAAAAGGCAATGCCTATTTAAATAAACATCCACAAACAACAAAATCCAAAAGTTCCTAAATATCAACATCCAACAATAATACCTAAATAATAAAATCCTGAATCTGAAAGTATCATCACAAGCATAAGTAAATCAGCCATTGTGTTCATTTGAAGGAACGGTAGAAAGAACACCATCCAGATTTAGATTGAGTGATGGGTTCATAAGGCTTAACTTTTTTACAAGAACTTCAAGATGAGCTGATAATTCATTCTTCACTTCCTCTCTAAGCTCATTCTTCACTTCGTCTCTGATTTCCTCTTTGAGTTCCTCTCTAATTTCCATTTTGAATTTCTCTTTTGCATCTTCAGACATAGGGTTATTACTCGTAGCAGCTGAAGATTCGGCACTCTTATAACCTTTTGTTTTCTTCATTGGGCCCATCCTACCAACTAGATATTCACGACCATGGGATGATGAGCCTCCGAGTATTTCATTAATCTGCTCAATGTTTTCCCCGACTGATGACAACTCTTCAATCTTTGACTGTAGAATTAAAATATGAAAACAAACATAAGACAACAAACAAATATTATAGGCACAAGAAAACAAACAGTAGTATCAAACAAGATATAAAATAAAGTCATGTCAAACAGTAATATCAAACATGAAAACAATCAGAAGTCATTTTGTACCAATAATGTACAATGGTCAAATGTGATGAAATTGAAGTATAATCACTAAACTGAACAAGGTTTTCTTATTGTCCTGAGTTTTTGTAATCTGATTAAAACAAGAAGCAAAATTAGCACCAAATTGACCTTATATGTTGCGTGCTGCATATAAAGTGCACCGATATGTTGCATGTTGTTAAACACCTTACACAGAGTCAGTAGGTTCAAAAAAACATGTTTTTCAGGGTTAATTCATCACTGATCCAATCATCCACCTAAATCAGCAAAGATCATTGATATACTCACACAAAATCAAACAATTGAATCCCAAACGTAACAAAAAAATTCTAGTAAATCAAACCCCATACCTGATTCAAAAACACCACAAGTGAGACAAGAGTCAATCGAAAAGGAATGCCACAAAGAGAGAACAAGTAAATTAAAAAAAATCGTTTATGGCGAGTGTATAAATCAGTGAGAAAACCTTGATTAAAAGGAGCAGATCTATATATAAAACACATCTAACAAATCAAAAGGAAGTTCCTGTCCATTATTTCAAACAAGATTGAGATAAGAAATGCAAGTTCATAACACTTGTAGCTATCATGGTAATGTAAATGATTCCAATCCACATGCATACAACTATTTAGGAATTCCCACTTTAACATATCATATCTACATAACATATCTTTGCATATCAGAATCAATTTGATCTTCATAAAAAGGCCAACTGAAACTAAAATTAAGGAACATTTAAATGTTTTAGAAGCTAAATAAACTTACAATCTTTTGTTGGGTTGAATCTGCACCTTTGTATTGATGACCCTCCTTTCTTTTTCGAGTTGCTATAAAAAGATCTGCCTTTGATGGTACCGCCTTATCGGATTTCTCATTTTTCTTAAATAGATCATATATTAAAATTGAATGTCATTAGAAATCATTACATAACTAATAGGGATGGGCAAAACCAAAAAAACCGAATCAGCTAGTATTTCAATCTGACATACCAACTTGTTACGGATTCGTGAAAATCCAATTGGACCACAAGTGTGTTGATCCTTGATTTGCTTCCTATTTTTAGCATTTATTTCTGCTACTTTCTGTAAATTTGAATAAAACACATTAATAGTATATAAAAGGAATTTTAATAATTGGAGGAGGTCTCAAATTTTACCTGGACTTTAGCATCATTCCAAAATTGAAGAAGGGTCTCAAATTGTTTATCCGATATAAAGTCTGGGCGATTTTTCCTTCTATCATTATCATTATCATAAGCCTTGTAAAATCTTTTCTTAATCCTGCATTTGTTCACTTGCAAATCTGATTCGTCGGCAACCATTGGTTCTTCACTTTGATCGAAACCTCCAACATCGGTTTGTGATAGTTGAACTTCAGGTGGTGTCACCATATCAACCATCAATTCTTTACTTTGTTCTTGTAGTCCACTTTGACACTTCCTCATCTCTACAAACTTTTCCATCGAACCAATCCCTTCATTATTCTTTTGTAGGAGCTTCATGGTAACCTTCGGTGTATTAACTTCAAGCCTCAAATCCTCTTTTTCCTTAATACAACACAAGTTATAGTTAGTAGAATAGACAAAATCAGTAGTATAAATAAAACTAGTAGCATACACTTGCACTAGATGGCATAGACAAAACAAATACCATGTTGACTTCCTGGGACAACTCATTTGCATCATTTGAAGTTGTCAAACTTGGGTTTGCACGCGAACGAGTTATCCGTATCGGCAATGTGCTCTTCACATCATTCTTCCCCTTTCCCCTTTTATTTTTTTCTAATAAGAACATAAAAATAAAAACATCATTAGTTTAAACAAGATACAAATTCAATATTCACATCAAGACTGAAATCTAAATTAAATTTTAGGATTGGTTACCTTTGTTGTGACGTTTAGTGTCTCTCTATCCTCAGCTTCATTTATATTATCATCTGTTGGAATATACTCTGGGTCATCATTATTCATTTGCATTAATTCTTTTTTTTTCTTCATACTGTCAAAAGTCAGCGCACTAGCCAAATGGGATAATCCAAGGGCAGCAAACTTTTCTCTGTTTTTTTCAATAGTGGCAGCTCGAATTTGTTCAACATTTGTCCCGGCTGACTCTCTAACCTCTTCCTCTAAATTTTCTTGGCTATTTAAGACAATCTTCCTATTCACACTCTTTTTCTGTGTCTGCTGATGTTTCTGTAAACCTTGCAATGTCACATACTTCCGTTTTTCCTTAACTGAATGCCTTGGACTTTGACGAACCTTAAAAGTTGCTGCAAAATGAAATCAGAATATTAGAATGTAACATAAAAAACATCCATAACTGAACATAATATAAAAAAACCTAACAATAAAAGCCGGTTAATATGATACCTGTGTTTGTTATGCCCCGAAGTTGTACAGAAACAAACGGTTGCTTTTGGGTGGTTGATTCATTTTCATCCACTGCATTGTCAATAAAAAAGGCTAGAGTGGCTCCATCTTCAAAGTCAGCCATGTAGTTAAGAACATCATGGTCATCTACTAATGGTGTCAAGACACCACTTTTCCCTTTTTTCACATAAACACCCCCTATTTTTTCATAGCCGAGATCAGCGGAAATAATAGACATTATTTCTGTGAATGACATCATGTCGGAATCCACAAATGAACTTGTTTGGAACACATCCCCACCCAAATACTTCTTGGTGGTGAAGACTCCATTGTGATGAAATTTCAATAGGAATCTCTTACTATCCATTCTGCAAAATAAACACATATAAGTTAATTAACAAAAGCTTGCAATTAAAACATGAGTACTATAAACAACAAGACAATACAAGTTAGAAAAGTGAATAAACACACCAAGTTATCAATCTCAAAATGAACATCATCTATAATATCATCAAATTGATTCGGCATTGAGGTTGAAGGAATTGGTACATCTATGGCAGGAAGATCATCCCTACACCAATTATCGAAATCCTCAACAATTGATGTACCAAAATAAATGTTATCTTCAGTAGTTATGTCAACCCTATTTATATGATCTTCATTCTCTTGCCCTTCTTGCCATTCCCCTATATCAAAACACTCATTTGGTATCTTTTTAACAATATAATGTGAACCTGTATCAACCAGATCAGCAATATAAAAAACTTGGTTCACTTGTGTGGCCATCACAAACGGATCGTTTTTTTATATCAACTTATTAAAATTCACTTTAGGAAGGTCATACTCATCCTTTTCTTGTTGGTACCAACAACACTTGAACAAAATCACATTAAACTCTCCCCAATAATCAACTTCAATAATTTCTTCTATTGATCCATAGTACCCAACATTCCCCTCGATTGGATTTTGGTCTTTTGAACTGGCAAAACTGGTTGTTAATGCTGTAAAAAACACACCGCTATTTTGAGTGGTACAATTACCATCTCTTTTCTTGGTGTAGAATCTATAACCATTAATTACATATCCACTGTGTCTCTTTGCAGATCGACTAGGCCCCTTTGCAAAACATGATAGCTCCTTTGAAATCGAGTTGTTCTTTTCAATCTCCTGTCTAAACCAAACATGGAACTCAGTACTATGACCTTGTGCTCTTTTGAATCTTTTTGCATTAGCACGACCTTCAATAATATGACGATGTTCACTACGCATTAAGAAATAGAAAATGTATATGTCATTAATTAGATAAATGTCTATATACATAATTTGAATATTACTATAGAAGAATCTTACTTAAGATATTTCTCCACATCGTCATTCCCAGAGTTGAAAAGAATATAACGGTGAGCTTCATTCCACATATCACTCTCCAAATGAAAAGATTTTCCATTTTTGTTTCTCCTTGTCCCTATCGGGTAACCATCATTTTTCAATATAGGACTCCAAGAATTAGAAAATGCTGATTGAAACATCTTCTTTCCATCACCCAAGTATCGGGAACAAAATGTTAGACATTCTTCTGCCAAATATCCATCAGCTATTGACCCTTCCGGTTTACTCCTATTGCGAACATATGACTTTAACTTCCCTAAATACCGCTCTATTGGAAACATCCATCTAGTATGCACCGGACCTCCAAGCTCAACTTCTTTGGTCAAGTGAATCGGCAAGTGGACCATTATATCAAATAATGTTGGGGGGAAAATCATCTCAAGTTGGCAAAGTGTCAAAGCGATATCATTTTGCAACCTCTTTAAATCATCAAGTTCAACAACTTTACTACACAATGCTTTGAAGAATCCACCCAATCTCATTAAAGGTATAACTACCTCACGCTTCAATGTCTTCTTCATAGCAAATTGGAGTAAATATTGAAGGATGAAATGAGCATCATGACTCTTATAACCATAAATTTTCCTCTCATTCATTTGCACACAACGACCGATATTAGATGCACTCCCATATGGAAATTTGGCATTTTTTAACACCGAACAAAACATTTCTTTTTCTTGATTTGTCATATGAAAACGGGCAGCCCCATAATGTGATTTTGAAGGAGTAGGATGCAATACCTTTCTAATACCCATATCTTGTAAATCTAAACGGGCATTAAGATGGTCTTTAGTCTTCCCCGGAATATTCAACAAAGTCCCTAGAATGTTGTCACATATGTTTTTCTCAATATGCATAACGTCAAGATTATGGCGGGAGATGTTGTGTTTCCAATATGGAAGTTCAAATAGAATGGATTTCTTCCTCCAAGGAACATCGGATTTAGGCTTTTGATTCTTCATTTGTTTTCCATACACATTGACATAGTTATGCAATAAGTGATCAATTTCTATCCCTGATAATTCAATAGGAGCACTTCCCTCTTCAATATCTCCATTGAACCTTTGCTTATCCAACCTCCACTCATGGTCAAGATCAAGAAACTTCCTATGGCCCATATAGCACATCTTCTTACTATGTTTCAAATACTTTGAGCAAGTTTGGTAATGGCAACTAGGGCAAGCAGATTTGCCTTTAGTGCTCCATCCAGACAACATTGCATATGCCGGAAAATCACTAATTGTCCAAAGAAGAGCTGCCCGCATTAGAAAAGTTTCATTAATAAGTGCATCATGAGTTTCCAACCCTCTATCCCATAATTCAGTTAACTCTTTCATCAAAGGTTGCATGTACACATCAATGTTGTTTCCAGGCGATTTGGGTCCTGGAATTAGAGTTGAAAGAATTAAATTTTCGGGTTTCATACTTAGCCAAGGAGGTAGGTTGTAATTCACTAACACAATGGGCCAAGTGCTGTGAGAGATACTCATTGTTCGATAAGGATTAAAACCATCTGAAGGTAAACCCAATCGCACATTACGATGCTCGCTTGAAAATTGGGGATACATAGAATCCATAGCCTTCCAAGCCTTCCCATCAGCTGCATGTCTCAATTTCCCATCCTTATTTCGTACTCTAGCATGCCACACCATAAGTTCAGAATATTGTTCACACATGAACATACGTTGTAGCCTTGGTTGTAGAGGAAAATATCTCATCACTTTTGCAGCTACTTTATAAGATTTTTTTGGACCCCTACCCTTTGTATGCAAAATCTCATCTTCTTCCACTTTCCATCTTGAACTACCACATACTTTGCAAGCACTGTCATTCTCATTTTCACCCCAAAATAACATGCAATCATTAAGACATGCATGTATTTTTTTGTAATCAAGACCCAAATCTTTAATGACACACTTGGCATTATGAAAAGATTTTGGTACCTCGGCGTATGGAAAAACTTTGTTGAAACACCTTTCCACATAATTTTGATTTGACAAAATTGTTTAAGTATAAATTAAAATACATATTCTAAAACACACTAAGTTTAAATGCTTTGATTTATTCTACTAATGTGTTTGTTCAATGTTGAGTATAAATATTATAAGTCATAAGGATTGGAAGGCCCAAGCCCAATACGGAAGCCAAGGCCCAAGTCAAACAACTCAGTACACTCGGCCCGCGTATGTCAAGACGTTGCCGTTTTGAACAAAACGCAACTCAGCAAACGGAAGGATCTAGAAGACCTTCGGGAACAACTTCACAATGAAGCTGCTGAGTAGTCTCGACAAAGCGTACAAGACAGCAGCTGGCAAAGGAAAACTTCCAGACAAAGTGTTTCCTCTTTTGGCAAAGTTCAGACGACACAGTATGTTGTCCAGTTGACTTTACCATAAAAGGAGAGACCATCTGCTGAGCTGACCGAGGACAGAAGATACACGATTGTGATTGGCCGAGAGCTCTGTACAAGTCAGGATGACAACGACACATAGCCGTTTCCCTCCAACGGTTATTTCGAAATTCGAAATGACCGATGACCCAGACGTCTCTATAAATAGTGCCATCACAAGCTTCACAACATATAGAACTTGATCAAGCCATTACGCTGACCAAATCTCTACAAGTTCTGCAAGCAAGAAGCAAAGCAAAATTCTTACACTACATTTCTCATATCTGTGTAAAAGTCTAGAGTGATTGTAAATCGTCTAAAGTGTCTTAGCACATCTTTGTATTAGGACAAAACACTTATCATTTCTAGAGATAGAAAGGAGAGGCTGAGTATTCGGTTTTAAGTACTCAGCGGAGAGATTAGGATCGAGTAGAAGTATAGAGGAAGGTACTCTTGTCATACTCAATTGTTGATATTGTAAAAGGTTTGAGGCTCTACCTTTAAAGAGCTCAGTAGAGTATTTGAAATCTCGGAACGTGTTCCGGGGACAGGACGTAGGCTTAGAAGAAGCCGAACCTGGATAAATCTGCTGAGTGAAGTATTTCTTACCTTAACTCCTTATTTATATTGCTTGCTTTAAATAATCAAAACTGACCAAGTAAAGAGGTCAAGTTGAGTTGTGCGCGTTGAACGTCTGAGCTCAGGAATAGACTCTAAGTGCTATTTCCTGACTCAAGCTAAGAAACTGACCTAGCCACCTGTTGACTAAGCCAGTATCTTATTGTTCACTCAGCGCCGCTGTTCAAATCTTTTTCTTTAAGAAAAGAAGTCTGCCTAAATTGCAAAAAAGTTTAAATAGTTCCTAACCCCCCCTTGGAACTATACTTGCAACTAAATAAGGGACCAACAAGTGGTATCAGAGCTTAAAAGCTCACTTTAAAAGGTCTAACAACCTTGAGCTGATCCCTACCATGGGCGAAAATAGCACTCGGTTTCTCCCTGGAAACCAAACAACTCAAATACTGCCTGAGGGGCTGTCCATTACTAGGCCTCCCCTATTCTTCGGGTCAAACTATACCTTCTGGAAGAATAGGATGAAGAACTTCATTCAGGCTACAAACATGAGTGCCTGGCTATCTATAGTCCAAGGCCCGTTTGTACCTGTCGAGGTTGTGGCTGGCCAAACAGTTATAAAAGCTGAGGCCAAATGGACAGAGGATGATCTTAAGAAGCTTCAAAACCATGCTTCGGCTATCAATATGCTTCACTGTGCGCTCGATGCTGCAGAATATAACAAAATCTCAGGTTGCGAGTCGGCACAGGAGATCTGGAAAAAGCTGGAAGTCACCTACGAGGGAACAAATAAAGTGAAAGAATCCAAGGTGAATCAGCAGATGAGACTGTACGAGCTGTTCGACATGAACAATGATGAGGGAATTTCAGACATGAACGCAAGGTTCACCAACATCATAAATGAGCTCAAGAGACTTGGGAAAATCTTCACTGAGGAAGAACAAGTCAAAAAGATACTCAGGAGCCGTCCGAAGGACTGGCAAGCAAAGAAGACAGCAGTTGAGGAAGCTCAGGATTTAACCACCTACAAATATGACGAACTCATCGGTTCATTGCTGACCCATGAGATATCCATGAAAAACTTTGAGGTGAAGGAAAAATCTGAAGACAAGAAGCAGAAGTCACTTGTCATGAAAGCTGACTCCACTGACGGGAGTTCAACTGATGATGAGGAGATGGCTATGTTCACAAGGAAGATGAAAAGGCTATTCAAGAAGAGTGACAAATACTCTAAAAAGCCTTACAGAAAGTTTGATAAGTATAAGGCTGACTCAAGTGACAGCAAATACAGAAAGGACAGCTCAAAGCCCATTACATGCTTTGAGTGCCATCAAATTGGCCATATTAAGTCAAACTGCCCCACGCTGAGGAAAGACAAGAAGAGTGGGAAGAAGGCAATGGTGGCTACTTGGAGTGACAGTGATGAATCTTCATCAACAGAAACTGAGGCCACCGAGTCAGCGAAGATATGCTTTATGGCTGACGAACTTGCTGAGCCATGCGTCTCTGAGCATGCTGACCCATCCATCGCATCAGATGATGAAGAGCAATCAAATGAGGTAATTTCTCTTCCCCAGCTCAGAAACGATATGGTTAATGCCCTGAGTGATCTCTATACACTTGTTAAGAAGTGTAATAAAAAGGTTAGAGCACTCAGCAGGCGCTGTGACGAAGTGGAAGAGGTCAAAATGAGTGACCTCAGATACCTTCTTCAGGACAATTCGACTCTGCATGATAACATGAAGCTCATGCATGAGTATGTCTCTGAAGTCCAGTCAGTTTCAAAGAAACTGAGGAAGGACGTCACAACCATCCAGAACCAACTAAAGGTTCCTAAGAAAAATAAAATTCCTCTGAGAACTCAGTACCAAGGTACTCGGCAGAGATGGAATCCCCAGCGAAAAGTCCAGTGTGACTTTTGTGGGAAGTTAGGACACACTACTAAGGTGTGCTGGCACGCTCAGCACTGGGGTGCTGACAAGTCAGTAAAAAATCCTAAACAGAAGGTCAGTTGTGACTTCTGTGAAAAGAATGGCCATACTGTCCATGTATGTCACCATAAAATAAAATATGATGCTATACCTGTTGCACCTAACAAGTCAGGACCCAAAAAGAATTGGGTACCTAAAAGTAACTAGTTACAATGCAGGTAAGCCTGAGATGTGCCGAGAAGTCAAAGATGTGGTATATTGACAGCGCATGCTCAAGGCATATGACGGGTGATGAAACTCAGTTCATCACATTTGAACGTAAACGAGGAGGGAGCGTAAGTTTTGGAGACAACAAGAAGGGTAAGATAGTAGGCTCAGGAACCATCAGAGGTAATCCTACTATTGAATCTGTCTCCCTAGTCAGCGGACTCAAATATAACTTACTCAGCGTAGCTCAGCTATGTGACAATGGGAGAAAAGTTATATTTGATGCTACTGGATGTAAAATATACGAGGGTAAAACAAATGAGTTAATTTTAACTGCCCCTCGGATAGATAATGTCTTTATGCTAGACTTAGAGAAAAAGTTTTCAAAAACTGTGTGCTTAGTAACAAAGGAAGAAAATTCCTGGCTATGGCACAGGAGACTTGGTCATGTAAGCATGGACCTCCTGGCCAAACTAGCAAGAAAGCAATTGGTTGAGGGACTGCCTGAACTTAAATTTCAAAAAGATCAATTATGCCACGCTTGCCAAGCTGGAAAACAAACCAAACAATCTTTTCACAGTAAAAACATTGTCTCAACTAAACGTCCGTTAGAGTTACTACACTTGGATCTCTTTGGTCCAGTCCAGCCGCTGAGTCTGGGTGGAAGAAGATTTTCCTTGGTCATTGTAGATGACTTCTCTCGGTATACGTGGGTCATCTTACTGACCAGCAAGGATGAGACTTTTGAGACATTTTCAAATTTGGTTAGAAAAATTGAAAATGAAAAAGACCTAAAATTAGCTCATATCCGTAGTGATAACGGTGGAGAGTTCAAAAACCAAAAGTTTGTTGAATTCTGTGAAGCCAGCGGCATTGACCACAATTTTTCTGCTCCTAGAACACCTCAGCAAAATGGGGTTGTAGAAAGGAAGAACAGAACTCTGGTTGAAATAGCCAGGACAATGCTGGATGAGCATAGGCTTCCAAAGTATTTTTGGGGAGAGGCTGTTAACACAGCATGCTACATTCTTAATAGGGCTCTAGTTACACCTATACTCAAGAAAACCCCCTATGAACTTTGGAAAGGACGAAAGCCCAATATTGGATACTTTCGTGCCTTTGGCTGTAGATGTTTTATTTTAAATACCAAAGATAGCTTAGCAAAGTTTGATTCAAAAGCTGATGAGGCTATCTTTTTGGGCTACTCAACAAACAGCAAAGCATACAGAGTTTTTAATAAGCGAACTCAAGTTTTAGAAGAGTCAATACATGTAGAGTTCGATGAAACTGACCCTGCAGGTAGATACCAGTCGCTGACCGAAGATGATCCAAACTCAGTAACCATCGCTGACTCAGAACCAGTTACTGAGTCATTCACGAAAAGGCTGACCAAAAGTAAGAGTGAACCTAAGATTACTTTTACTGACCCATCTACTTCTGCAGAGATTGTTGAAACAGGAACAGCACAAGACATAAATCTACCCAAAGAAATAAGGATTCCAAGAGGGCACTCTGAAAGTGCAATCCTTGATTCTGCTGGGAATACCCTGATGACGAGGAATCAACTCAGGAAGTACCTCAGCAATGTTGCTTTCGTCTCAGTACAAGAACCGAAGAATTTCGCTGAAGCTGAGTACGATGAATTCTGGATGAACGCATTGCAAGAGGAGCTCGATCAATTTCGAAGAAATGATGTATGGGAGTTAGTGCCTCATCCAAAGAGTCAAAAGACCATCGGAACAAGATGGGTCTTTAGGAACAAGATGGACGAACAAGGAAACATAGTCAGGAACAAAGCAAGGCTTGTAGCTCAGGGCTACAGTCAGCAAGAAGGTATAGACTACGGTGAGACCTTTGCCCCAGTGGCAAGGCTAGAGGCAATTAGAATATTATGTGCATATGCATCTTACATGAATTTTAAATTATTCCAAATGGATGTCAAAAGTGCATTTCTTAATGGAGTTATAAACGAGGAGGTTTATGTAAATCAACCTCCAGGTTTTGAGGACCATAAGTTCCCAAACCATGTTTACAAACTCAAAAAGGCTCTGTACGGCCTCAAACAAGCACCACGTGCTTGGTATGAGAGGCTGACCAGTTTCCTGCTGACTAGAAATTACGTCAGGGGTAAAGCTGATACAACCTTATTCATTAAGAAAAAGGGTAAAGATACCCTGCTGGCCCAAATTTATGTTGATGATATAATATTTGGTGCAACTAACGAATCAATGTGCAAGGAGTTTAGCAAACAAATGCAGACTGAGTTTGAAATGTCCATGATGGGAGAACTCAACTTCTTCCTCGGTCTTCAAATTAAACAAGGAAAGAATGGCATCTTCATCAGTCAAGCCAAATATGCCAAGGAGATCTTAAAGAAATATGACTTGGAAAATTGCAAGCCAATATCCACTCCTATGGGCACTGACACTGTCCTCTGCGCTGATGAGAATGGTAAGTCAGTAGACAGCAAGTTATATCGAGGTATGATAGGCTCTCTACTTTACTTAACAGCCAGTAGACCGGACATTCAGTTTTCAATATGCTACTGTGCTAGATATCAATCTAACCCTAAGGAATCTCATTACATCGCTGTAAAAAGGATCCTTAGATATTTGCAAAGCTCAGTGAACACAGGTTTGTGGTATCCAAATACTCATGATTTTACACTCATCGGATACACTGACGCTGACTATGGACGACATAAGCTGGAACGAAAAAGCACCTCTAGAGGATGCCACTTCTTAGGAAGCTGTCTTGTATCCTGGTTCAGCAAAAAGCAGGCGTCAGTAGCCTTGTCCACCACTGAAGCTGAGTACATCGCTGCTGGTCATTGTGTTGCTCAAGTCCTATGGATCAAGCAACAACTTGAAGATTATGGTGTTCAAACGAAGACAATTGAAGTCAAATGTGACAACAAAAGTGCAATTGATCTTTCCAAAAACCCAATTCAACACAGCAGAATGAAGCATGTCAGCATCAGACATCACTTCATTAGAGACCATGTACTCAAGGGTGAGATCAAGCTGACCTTTGTCCCAATGGATGAACAGCTTGCGGATATCTTCACGAAGCCACTGGCCCGTGAGCAGTTCAGCATACTGAGAGAAGCAATTGGTATGTTTAATCCTCTTCAGTAAATTCCTGTGCTAAATGAATATGAATGCTGAGTGAATTACATGCTGAATGATTTATTGTTTGCTGAGTAACTCATCGAAACTGACTGAATATACAATACTGAGTAAACTTGCACGCTGAGAAACTTAGTTTAGAACTTGAACTTAAAATCATCCTTAAATACTGCACTGACCACTCAGAATATCAAACGCTTGACATTCTAAATACTGAGTGATTAATCTGTTAGCATGAATGCAAAGCACGCGTATAGCCTAGGATGACGTATTCGCCGTAATGTGTCATAAATTCCAGGATCGTTGTCGGTACATGATCCCAATGCAAAACTGACACATGGATTCGATTAAGATCCACACCGTTCATTTCGTCTATAAATTATGGGTATTTCCCCATCTTTTACTCTTTACGCTTAATCAATTCTTAAGGCAAAGAAATCACTTAGAACTTCTGTTCTCTCAAATTCCTCTAATTCCTCCATCTTCGAAGAATGACTAAGTTATCTTTCAACGTCTCCGGTGCCGGCCACCAAAAGTCTAGCTCCGATGAACCTTCACAAAACCCCTCTACACCGAGCAAGGGTAAAACTGGCCAAACTTCTGGAAAAGGGAAAGCTGTTAAGATCAGGACCTACTCCAAGGTCTTCAAAAATGTCCACGAGTGGAAGGTTGAGCCCTCCAGATGGGTCTCTGAGCATTTTGTGCAACATGAACAGCCATTTGCCGAATGGATTTCTAAAAATGAATGGACTGGGCTGTTCTCGGTCAGGGATGAGACATATCCTGACCTAGTGAGGGAGTTTTACCACAACCTCAAGGTTGCCAGTGACTCCGCCGACTACCTAAGCACTGAAGTAAAAGGGAAAACCATCTTCATCAACCCTCTGTACATAGGAAATCTCCTCCAGCTCAAAACTGAGGGAGTAAGGCTGAGGAAGTCAGGAGATCAGGACAAAACCAACTACGTCCATACCTTCTGCAAACCTGAGGGTCACTCAGGCGAGATCTCAGCATCTTCAATGGGACAGCACCAGAAGATGGCTCACTACCTACTGAGCTATTTCATTTACCCGAAGATCAACTGCACTACATCAGCAACCAACTTTGAACAGTGCTTCATATGGCACATGCTGACGTACACCGCCATCAACATGCCGGTTTTCTTGGTTGCTGGGTTCCTACGCAGCACGGGTATACTGAGGTTAGGGTCAATTATCACCAGGATCCTCATCGACCACAAGATTGACCTCAAAGGTGAGGAATCCTTCAAAGGATCTGAGATAACAGCTGCCTCGCTGAGGGCACTTAAATTTGGACAACCCTTGAAGAAGGGAAAAGTTGCTGCTGCTGGTCAAACTGACCAAGCTGAGGAAGCCACTGCTGTGCCTCAGAAAGGGCGACGATCTAAGGCCCCTGCTTCCCGTAAGAGGAAATCTGCTGAGACTCCTTCACAAAACATTGAGTCTCCAGCAAAGAGGCAGAAGTCAGCTGGAAAGTCAGCTGAGAAAAGAAGCAGGCAAGATGAGCCTAGCACTGAGAAAGCTGTTGAGCTACCTCAAAAGAAGCAGAAGCCTTCAACACTGGCACCTCTCGACGTCATACCGACTGATTTTATTGTACCGGGTGATTCTCATTTCACTCAATGCCAAGGTACTGTTGCTGAGGAAACTGAGGTCTAGTTAGATGACCACTTCATCTCCCAAGTTGAGGAAGAACTTGATGGAGACAGCACTGCTGAAGAAGAAGCTGAAACCAGCGACCAGGATGTCGCTGATGAATCTGAGGAATATGACAGCGAAATTAAGGTTGAGGATGCCAACACTGGGTTAGCTGGTGGAAATGTGCAAACTGACACCGAGTTAGCTGCTGGAGTTGAGCAAGTTGAGCAAGTTGAGCAAGCTGACCAGACCCATACTGAGCACAAGGAACCTTCCCCTACTCACTCAGAAGAACCTGCTCATCATACCACTCCACCGCGTAGAAGGCGAAAGCTGGTTAAGGCCAATGAGAAAATGGTCAGTGAACCTCCTGTGCAATCACCATCTATTCCTGAACTTGTCCTTTCCAAGACAACAAAGGATCCTTCTACTGTCAAACTGACATTCTTCAAGCGGCAATCCACTTCAACTTCCTCCGCGCCGTTGGAAAAACAAGCCTCTGTTTCTTCTCAACAGGAACATGCCGACTATAACACTTCAACCACGTCAACTAGTCAGGTTGAACCGACCACTGCTCATGCTGTCTCCTCAAGCATGGTGCTGACTCCCCATCTTTCCTCCGTCAGCACAGACAGTGTTCAGGTTATTACTTCTACAACAACTCTCTCTACTGATCAATCAACAATCCCTCCAACTCAAGTGCAGATTGAGCCAACTCATCCAGTCACTGACCAGGGTACTCCCTTCACTCCACTTTCTTCTGGTCATACTGATGTACATCGGGATGCCACTGAGTCCGAAAAAAAGCTCATTGACTCAGTACAAGCACTCATCCACGATCTTCAACACTCCGCTTCGCCTGCTGCTGGATCTTCAATTCCTGAGACAACTCAGCTCTCCCAGGTCACTCTACTTCTCAACGAAGTCAAGGGACTCAAGGATCTGCTGAATGTAGTCTTGTCATTCCAAGCCCAGCAAGCTAAGCAGGATTCACTTGCCAAGTTGGCAGAGATACAGCTGTCAACGATTCAACATTTGAACTCTCTCCATCAGCAAGTTCAGAAGTTATCTGCTATGAACACTGACTACGCCACTTCCTCAGAACTCAAGATGCTTTTTGCTCAGCTTCATACTGAGCAACTTAAGACAAATGAGCAAATGGTGTCCTATAGTCAGTGCTCAGTCGAGCAAATCGGTGAGGCCATCAAGCTACTTAACCTCAACAAGCAAGAGATGGATACTGACGCTTTGAAGCAGAATGAGTTGATGTCTCTCGCACAGCAATCTTTCAACCACATCCGTCATAATAATATCCAGCGTCATCATTATGACTCAGCTCTCTTGAAGACTTTCCACCAAGTCTTTGCTGGCCTCTCTGAAGCTCTCATCTGGCAAGCCAAAGCTCAAGCTTTCAGTGTAAATATGCTCAGTGCTGCTGATCTTCATATACCAGTCGAAGTATCAGCTGATGGAGTTGCCATCTTTGATAGCGTCAATGAGAGTGCTGACAAGCTAAAGGAACTCTCGCAGGAACTGACTCGCGTTGTCTTAACCGATGCGTTTAAGCTCCCTGAAGTTGACAAAACGGGGGAGAAAGCGCAAGCTGCTAGAGCTCAGCATGAGCAACGTCAGTACGAGCGAAGTCAGTCACAGGACAAGAAAAAAAAATAGATAGGCTAGGTCTTAACATTTGTAATCTATGTGCTATGTTTATTTCTTTTGCTGTGTAACTGCTGACTTCTTTCAATATATATCATACTTACTTTTCTTATTCAAATACTGAGTTATGATATATGCTATTAAGTACTGAGTTATTATGTATCTTCATTTATATCAGCTATGTTTAACACTTATAATATTTATTGACTAGATGATATGCTGATAACATGTTTGACATTAACCTATGTACTCGTGAAACATCCTGATAAGAACTCATTGAACAACAAAATACTCAGCGCGCTCTATATGTCTAAAACTTCCGCTTAACACTGAGTAAATAGAATATGTGATATAGCTGACCTATATCTGAAAACTGACCTTAGACTTACTCATTTAAACCCTTAAATGTTTTAAGTAAAACTATGTCAGTAGCTCAACCCTAACGGGGGAGTTTGCTTAATTATACTAGGTCAACTATCATGGGGGAGCTCATACTGAGTTCCTTGCTGAATAGTTTTGCCAACATCAAAATGGGGGAGTTTGTTGAAACACCTTTCCACATAATTTTGATTTGACAAATTTTTTAAGTATAAATTAAAATACATATTCTAAAACACACTAAGTTTAAATGCTTTGATTTATTCTACTAATGTGTTTGTTCAATGTTGAGTATAAATGTTATAAGTCATAAGGATTGGAAGGCCCAAGTCAAACAACTCAGTACACTCGGCCCGCGTATGTCAAGACGTTGCCGTTTTGAACAAAACGCAACTCAGCAAACGGAAGGATCTAGAAGACCTTCGGGAACAACTTCACAATGAAGCTGCTGAGTAGTCTCGACAAAGCGTACAAGACAGCAGCTGGCAAAGGAAAACTTCCAGACAAAGTGTTTCCTCTTTTGGCAAAGTTCAGACGACACAGTATGCTGTCCAGTTGACTTTACCATAAAAGGAAAGACCATCTGCTGAGCTGACCGAGGACAGAAGATACATGATTGTGATTGGCCGAGAGCTCTGTACAAGTCAGGATGACAACGACACATAGCCGTTTCCCTCCAACGGTTATTTCGAAATTCAAAATGACCGATGACCCAGACGTCTCTATAAATAGTGCCATCATAAGCTTCACAACATATAGAACTTGATCAAGCCATTACGTTGACCAAATCTCTACAAGTTCTGCAAGTAAGAAGCAAAGCAAAATTCTTACACTACATTTCTCATATCTGTGTAAAAGTCTAGAGTGATTGTAAATCGTCTAAAGTGTCTTAGCACATCTTTGTATTAGGACAAAACACTTATCATTTCTAGAGATAGAAAGGAGAGGCTGAGTACTCGGTTTTAAGTACTCAGCGGAGAGATTAGGATTGAGTAGAAGTATAGAGGAAGGTACTCTTGTCATACTCAATTGCTGATATTGTAAAAGGTTTGAGGCTCTACCTTTAAAGAGCTCAGTAGAGTATTTGAAATCTCGGAACGTGTTCCGGGGACAAGACGTAGGCTTAGAAGAAGCCGAACCTGGATAAATCTGCTGAGTGAAGTATTTCTTACCTTAACTCCTTATTTATATTGCTTGCTTTAAATAATCAAAACTGACCAAGTAAAGAGGTCAAGTTGAGTTGTGCGCGTTGAACGTCTGAGCTCAGGAATAGACTCTAAGTGCTATTTCCTGACTCAAGCTAAGAAACTGACCTAGTCACCTGTTGACTAAGCCAGTATCTTATTGTTCACTCAGCGCCGCTGTTCAAATCTTTTTCTTTAAGAAAAGAAGTCTGCCTAAATTGCAAAAAAGTTTAAATAGTTCCTAACCCCCCCTTGGAACTATACTTGCAACTAAACAAGGGACCAACAAACTTCACGAATGAAAGTCAAAAGTTCAGAAAATGCAGCCTCACTAATTCCATGGGTGCACTTCCAAAGATAAAGTTGAATTATGAACTTTAACTTGGAAAAATTTTCACAACCAGGATACAATGGTTGTTTACCATCCTCAAGAAGGTCATAAAATTTTTTGGCTTCAACATTTTTTCCATATTGCCCTCCACCTTCATTTTGTTCCATATCATGTAGCATTGCATTCAAATCATCCCCACAAGGAGTTTCCAAACTATTGTCATGCTCACCAACATCTCCGCTAATAGTTTCAGCCGCAACCAAATAAATCCAATCACATAAAATCGGATATGGACCATGACAAATTAGATGATCATACAACTGATCTCGAGAAAGCCAATTACGATTGTAACATAATCTACACGGGCACTTCAATTGGTCTCCATCAGCATATTTAGCAATCGCATTATGAACAAATGACTTCACTCCATTAACATACTCTTCACTATACTTAGGAAGTTCCAACCAAATATTACTATCATGACCCATTAGATAGAAATATTTTCACTTCAACTAGTCTCCATCGACATACTTGATTGTTGTTGTTAACGCAGCAATTGCTTCCTTGCGATAGCTAATCCAAAGAAAGTTCGGAACACTTTTTGATCGTTGGTCTAATTCACTACAGTGGAAGTCAATGTAATGGAATTAATAAAGAACAATAGAAAAACGTTAAAATCAAGGTCATGGTCGGGGGTCGAGGTCGAGGTTGGGAGCCGAGGGTCGAGGGTATGGGTCGAGGTTAGGAGTCGGGGGTCGGGGTCGGGGTCGGATCAGGCCTGGGTTGGGGTCAACGTCAACATCTTGTAAAATAGGAAAATAGTCTATGTGCCTGTCAAACTTTGCTAGTGCCTGTCAAAAACATTTTGTAAAGTAGGAAAACAAACTTTAACTAGGAAAATAGTCTATGTGCTAATGCCTATACAAAACATTTTGTAAAATAAGAAAATAGACTTTAACTAGGAAAATAGTCTATTAAGTAGGAAAAAAATTTAGAAAACTGAAACTGAAGTCTATAATCAAAAAATTAGAAAGGAACAGAAACTCGGGTATAATAGAAACAGAAACAACAGCCTATGTGTTGCTGCCTATTGAAAAGCTTCTTGGTCTAGTGTTAATAATATGTAAGTACTTAGTTTAACAATAAAGGGATAAACACATATGGCATACCTTACTGATCCAAGCACTTGCAAGTTGAACAATTGAATGTAACCACAGCAAGGAAAGTACTTTCTGAAATTATTTAAAACAAATAATCAGCAAGATATAAAATGACAAGAAATGAAATGAATTATTAGAAGTTTTCATTTGGCAAAATCATCTATTTTCAAACTGAAACAATTTAAGTAATCATTTATTTCAAAAGCTTAAGCTATCAGAGGGATGTATCATTTTCAAGACTGGTTTGCAAGTTCATGCCTGACACAGCAGAACGACAAAAGGAGTAGGACCTGCAACAGGCCAATCCGTCCAGAAGTCAAGTGTGTAAGAGAAACACATGCTCTAAGGAGGTCAGTTCTCTGAACTAGTACCTGGTCAATTTTCTTGTATTTGTAGTTCATCATGTTCCTTAAGTTTCAACAATGTAAGTTCGTTTATTATTCTGTATTCTATCATGTTTCAGCTATATAAACCTATTACATGTTATATAATAATAAAAAAAGGAGCAGTTACCTTAGTTACTAGCTGGTTATTTCCATCAATTCTATAACTTTCTAGTAAAGCTGAAATGTAAGATGGAATAATAACAAAGTTTATTTCCAAGAAATTAAGTTATGATCAAAGGAAACTCTCATAGTAGCCCTCATTCAATTTGTTATCTTAAGTTGTAAAAAGAAATTGATATCATCTTAAGTGAAAACTTGATTTTACAGAAAATAAAAGGATGTTCAATGTAAAAATGATTAAGTACATGGAGCAGATACTTATCATGTGATCAGTTGACAATGACAATTCAACAACAACAGACAATAAGGTTCTAAGTGATCATGGGGTTGAGGTATCCACAATCATCATCTTGACCTTCTGTTTGGCAAGCAAGGACCAAGGAGGAAAAAGGGCGATGAATGAGGGTGTTTGTTGATAAAATTGATGGTCTCATTTTCGTTCTACTGTTTCTAATCTAATCTAGTCTCATTTTTGTTGAAAAACTTTCTATGGGCCATGATGATTGTAAAATGGAACATGTGAGGGTATTAAAAAATTAATATATAAAAAGGAAAGAAAAGCTAACATGGATGGATTCACAATAAAAAATTGATGTAAGTAACAAATTATTTGTATTCAAGTAGACAAATTCAGACAGTTGAGCATTAACTGCATAATGACCAAATTATATTAATTCAGAATAATTAACTCATCTTGAAATTTGAAAAGGATAATAGTCTAAAAACTCCTTAAATCTATTTAAAATTTAAACATCCAAAGATAATTTTGACCTATAATAAATTCTCTTTAACACTAATTAATCAAACACTTAGTGAGTACAAGTAAAAATCCCAAAAAAGGAAGATATACAACTTACTTTGTGCGATTTAAGACAACGTCAAATGAAGATTTTGCGTCTCTCTTAAATAACAAAGCAAGAGAAATGAAGATCCATCCAATAACAAAGTTAAATAATCCTTCCGAAACCTGAGGGAAAGATAGTACAGTGGTCGAAAGAAATGGTTAGATAAAAATACAGGAAAAACTGATAGCCAACCTACTTCATTCAATAATTCTCACCGGGTGAAGTACTGGAGCCTCAATAAGATGTATGCCAACTTCTCTGCCAAAAAGTTCATATGCAATACCATCAAAGGTTATAGTCCTTTTCTTTAAAAAATATTACTAGTAAACTAAACTTAAAACAATTACAGAAGTCAGTTGATTGCTAAAGCAGGTGCTTTAAGTTTGAAAGTGGATTATGAAACCTATGCAACAAGTAATTAAAGTACTTTCTAAAAGAAGCTCTACAATCATAATTTAAATCAGTACTATATTTTTTCTAGTAAAGACGACAACTCCTATTTTAACCATTGATCACACGCTCTAAATTCCAACATTCTCCTAAGGTAACAAGTGAGAAGTAACAGGAGTTCAAAATCTTATTCATTAGGTGATGGAAAACAGAGCAGGTTGAGAGAGAGGATGATGCAAATGGATTGATGACACCCATTCTATTCATCCACTAAAAAATTAATATTAAGAAATATAAAGTTGTTTGTTTATTACTGTACCAACTTTGGTTTCTTCATTTACAGATAGATGGACTTAGAAAACTCAGTTGGATGTTATTTAGAAATTAAAGAGAAGTGAAATCTGCATTGTCATGTCAAAATCTATAAAACTAAGATATTGAAGCTTGTTTGTTTACTTTTGGAAAGGAAAACCCAAAAGGTGTTACTATAATTTCAATATGTGCTGATACAATGTACCTCTCATCTTTTACAACTCAATCAAGGACATTTTAAATTAAAAAAGAAAACAGATCTCTTATTCTCAAAATAATACTGTTTCTGAGGCCAAACCCTCATTTGGTTAAAATAATAATACGGGCCTAATGCTCATACAACAGGTTTCAAAAGTAAATTTTCTCATTCTGACAAGCCAGACATGAGCATGAATTTTTAATTGGGATTTACTCTTAAGGAATTTTACTCGGGAAAAAGCACTATTCCTAGTAAAACAAAATCCATTGAAGTGAGGTAAGAAATCTCATGGACATGATTGATAGGGAGCAAAGGACACATGTGTTAGTTGTTCCATAATCTAGAAATACCAGTCTAAAGAACAAAGCAACAACACTAGAGTCTACTTCCCCCATTCAAGGATTAGGTCTAAACCAACTGAAATTGTGTCAAAATAAGACCTTCCCTGCCCTAGTGTTTGGGCGTAATCCATGCTGCATCACTTCACAGCAACCAAAGCTGGTACAGTAATAAACAAACAACTTTCTATTCTAGTAATTTTTCACTACTCAAATTTGGGACAGCCTCAAACTTTACAGATTTTACAAATTCTACAAGTGAAGTTAATGGATCATTAATTAAGAGCATCTCAAAGGTAAATTCTACAATTTTTGTATTCCATATCCCAAATTCTATATTTTGGCCTAAGCTTAAGATAACACATGTTGTATTGTTACTAGTACTCCTTGTTACTCTTGTTTCCAGGACTCAATCTTTGTGAAAGGAAATTGAATTAGTCGACAAACTGATACATCAAAACTCATATGATTCTTTCATTCATGAGGCTTGGTTAGACTCCCTAGGAAGCTCAAGTTTTAGCTTTTGAGATAAATGAATAGAGCTCGAAAAAAGCCTAATACTTCTATTGGCACAGACAAATACCAAACCTACAAACTCTTACAGGGAATTCAGTTAAGTGAATAAGGGCCATTCGGTTGATCTTATTCTTTTTCTGTACTTGTTAACTTGTTCGATTGATAGAAGTTGATCACTCTCCCTTTAGTGTTCTCACACCCTAGCTTAAAAGACTAAAGGTTTGTACTGGTTGAGGGCAGTTATACAAGTTGACTACCACCCAGTTCTGACATGTGCACTGGGAGTATAATGTTCTACCTGTGAATGATCTCTCAAAGAAATTTAGCGGGCTTAAATGTCATTGCAGGTAAGAAGGCATCGATACATTTACTTTAGAATTTCATACAGGGGAGAAAAACAAATCCTTATTCTATAACAAGGCATAGGCATTTGCAATTTGGTTAATGTTATTCTTTTGTTGTACTAGTTAGCATGTTAATCCTCAAGCTTATCAAATGTATGAAACTTTTCAAATCAGAAGAATGAGAGGTTACCTTGTTGAATCCCGAGACCCTCCCTCAACTTATCGATGATGATAATAGGACCCTAAACTCCATGGATTCTCTAATCAGCAACCTAATCGATTCCGGCCTAAAAGCTTCGAGCCATCCTCTTTTGCTTACTTCTAATTCCTTGATTCTTGATTTTTGGAACCACAGACACAAAGGAGGATGAAACCCCACCCCCCAAAACTAGATTCCAACCTAATCGCACCGAGTTTTTCCCAAAATGGGTAAGATGGCTTTGCTTTCTGAGATGGAAAAACTCAAGTTTGAATGAGAGTTGTGAGAGAGAGAAACGGAAAATGGCTAAGAGAGAAAGCAAAATCGTACAGGGTTAGAGTAATCCCGAATCGCTTGAGAGAGAGATAGATAGATAGAATTGGGGGGAAGTGAAAAGTCTGTGAGTGAAAATTGGGGGGAAGTGAAAGTTAATTGTGAAAAGTAAAAGTTGGAGGGAAATGAATTTTTTTGGGTAAAAATTAATGGTGGGAAATGAAAAGATTATTTTGATAGAATTTTTATTGGACAAATAAAGGTTCAATATTATTAGTTAATTTGATAGATTTTGGTATCCATATTTTTTTTTACCAATTTTTAATTAATTGGAATAAATTTTTTTAATTAATTGGAACAAATTTTTAATATATTAACTAATTGGTATATAATTTATTTATTTAGGTTTTTTCTATGACTGTCTAAGATATATTATTATATTATTTTACACTATTTTACACTATTTTTATTCGATAAATGCAATTATTTACAAACTATAGATAAAATCCTTAATTAATAAATGTTGAAATTAAATTTATCAAAAATAATCACTATACCTAATTAATTTACAAATTAATTAGGTATAATGATGATTTTTTATTAAATGCAACATTGGAATAGTAGTTTTATAAGGTACACCGTTGCTTTATTTAATTATCAAGTTAAATAAGGCAATGACATGTCGTAAATGTCTTATTATTGTTGCCTTAGTTCAAATTGAACAATTAAAAATAAATCAAAGGCAACGATCCATGCATAGTCATTGCAT
Source organism: Euphorbia lathyris (assembly GCF_963576675.1). Lineage (NCBI taxonomy): Eukaryota > Viridiplantae > Streptophyta > Magnoliopsida > Malpighiales > Euphorbiaceae > Euphorbia > Euphorbia lathyris. The sequence goes on from NC_088914.1 coordinate 46,911,309, forward strand.
TAGACTCACATGAACATGAACAATAAAAAAACAATAGATAATGCAAGATAATGCAACGATTTACTGTAACGAGTTTAGAAAGTTGGTTGCTATAGGCAATCTATGGTGTAGTGTTTTAGTTAAAGTCGACAAATTTATTTTTCCTACCGATTTCGTTATATTAGATTTTGCATATGACGTTAATTGTCCACTAATTTTTGGCAGACCGTTTATGAACACAGGACGTGCTATAGTTGATGTGTCGGAAGGGAAAGTAGTTTTAAGGATTGGAGACGATAAGATTGAGTTTAATATGAACAAAGCGATGAAATATCCTATGGAGGAATTCGCTTGTATGAAACTTGACTTAGTTGAAGAATGTGTCAAAGACATTATTCAAAAAGAAGAAATAATAGAACCTATAATGGGAGAAGACTTAGAAGATAAGGACCCAGAGCCTTTGATTCGAGAAGATGGACCAGTTCCGCCTTCAATCGTAATTCCCCCTAAATTAGAACTTAAAGGGTTACCAAGCCATTTGAGGTACACTTTCTTAGGCGAAGGCGATTCTCTACCTATAATTATCTCTAACAAATTAACACATGCTCAAGAAGAAAAATTGAAAGAAGTTGTTAGAAATAGGATAGGAAGTCTGGGATGGCAAATTTCAGACTTAAAAGGAATTAATCCTAGTATTGTAATGTACAGAATTCACTTAGAAGAAGATAAGCCACCTAAAGCGGATAGGTGAAGACGCTTAAATCCGAACATGAAAGAAGTAGTAAAAAATGAGATTACTAAACTTTTAGACAATGGAATCATTTATCCTATTTCGGATAGTGAATGGGTTAGTCCAATCCATTGTGTACCTAAAAAGGGAAGCATAACTGTAGTAAAGAACGACGAAGGTGAATTAATACCTACGCGAACCACCACCGGTTGGAGGGTTTGTATAGATTATAGGAACCTTAACAAAGCAACCAGGAAAGATCATTTCCCTCTACCTTTCATAGATCAAATGATCGAAAGGATAGCTGGTCATGCTTTCTATTGTTTTCTAGATGGTTACTCCGGATTCTTTCAACTTTATATTTACCCGGATGACCAAGATAAAACAACCTTCACATGTCCTTATGGAGCCTTTGCATATAAGAGAATGCCTTTTGGTCCATGTAATGCACCAGCAACATTTCAACGTTGTATGACTGCAATTTTTAACGATTTCATTGAAGACATCATGGAAGTTTTTATGGATGATTTTTCCGTTTATGGAGATTCTTTCAATGCATGTTTACAGAACTTGGACAAATTTCTGTCTAGATGTGAAGAAACGAATTTAGTGTTGAACTGGGAAAAATGTCATTTCATGGTTGACGAGGGAATTGTTTTAGGTCATAAAATATCTGAAAAATGATTAGAAGTGGATAGAGCAAAAACTTCAGTAATAGAAAAATTACCCCCTCCAACTACTGTTAAGGGAGTAAGGTCATTTTTAGGACATGCGGGTTTTTACAGACGATTTATTAAAAACTTCTCTATAATTTCCAAACCACTTACTAATTTACTCATGAAAGACTCAACCTTTGATTTCAATGAAGATTGTGTTAAAGCTTTCGAAACATTGAAAGTAGTTTTAGTCAGTGCACCCATAATTGCTAAACCCGATTGGGATTTACCTTTTGAAATCATATGTGATGCAAGTGACTTAGCCGTCGGATGTGTTTTAGGCCAAAGGAAGGATAAGAAACTTCATGTTATTTCACTACAACAAATCATCACTTGCGCCACGGTTAGAATCGTGGCCCAAGTGTAATATTTCTGTGGCTATGGTATTTAGCCACGGAAATTCAAGGTGGGTACTCCCGTGGCGCAAGTGAGTGTGGCTAGGTAGTTGCCACGGAAAAACAGTGGTCGTGGCATAAATTAATTTTTATGCCACGGGAAAATCCGTGTCTAATCATTTCCTTTTGCCACGGATAAAACTGTGGCAATAATAAAATTCCCATAGCAAGATATATTGTCTGATAACAATCAATCTCACTTAGCCACGAGCATAATCGTGGCAAAAATAGAAAACTCGTGACTAGTAACCTCACTTAGCCACAAGTACCATCGTGGCAAACCTAGTCAAATTTTGGTAATTTATTTTTCATTATGTTTTTATTTTTATTATTATATGAATTTTTGGATTGAAGGGAGCTACAATTAGTAAGAACAAAGAATAAAAGATAAACAAAGTCTAAAATTTTAATCATTATTAACAGAAAAAATATTTAATAAATATCAATTAGTTTATCATCAAATAAAGAAACTCTCGACAACATAAAAAAATTCTTCCAAATAAAAAAATTATATATTAAGAAAAAGTCTAAAACAAAGGTATCCAACACAAAAATTACATTTCCTATCAGTGTATCCTGTATACGAATAACAGTGATAGAAATCGATAATTGAATACAATAAACTGTTCAAAATTACACCTCATCCATCAGCTTTCTCGATCATTTATCTGGATTTCAAACAATCATCTGTTAAGAGAAAAAAAAATTATAATGAGAAAAATTGCATGTGAAAATAGGGGTATTGCACTATATATATTTATTTAAGTAGCTTGAAGCATTTTAGAGTCTCGAGGCTATATATTTCTTGCAAATCATGAGTGCAAATTAAACTCTAGAATTCTCACAAAATCATGAGAGAGCACTGCCTGTGAAAAAGGGAAGTCTACTCTTACTGGAAGAACTACCTTACAATTAAAAATAAAAAAGTTGAAAGAATGATAATGCAAGTTGATAGGAGTTTTGCAAAACTAGTGTCAACAATCTCAATCATTTGCATTTTAAAGATAATATTGTAGTAAAATATATTGAGCAATGTCATCCCTAAATGCGGCACCAATCGAGTTCATGATTAATAAAAAAAACAACATGATTTAACATAAGCAACACAATTACCATGGAAAAAAGAAACTGTAGAGTGATTTAATGGAAATCATACAAAATTCAAGAAAGTACTAGTTAATTGATTCTCATGGATGTATATACCTGGATTCAAAAATCAAAACAAAGACTAGAAAAAACACATAATAATAAACCATAATTTGAAAACATGGTACACCCTTCATTGCTGGTGCATCAACTCTTATCAGCCAATACGATGCACATGTTAGCTCATTTGCTAGATAAAATGACCACTTTAGAAATTGACTAAAACACAATTCATATGTCAACTCATATCAACTAATTGTATACCAAAGAAGAAGAAAAACTATAAGAGAAAGTAAAATCACTAATACATTAAGTTAATAAAGGATGTCCCTAAATGTAATCAAATTTACATAATTATAATCTCATCATGCTAAGTAAACTTTTCATTGAAATAACATGATTTAGAACTTTTTGAAATCACTATGTCATCTTCATATACCAGTATGTTTGCATCACAGCTTAATATTCATAGGAAAGCAGTTGACAAAATAACAAGCGGCATAATTGAATTAGATTTAAGCAATAGTTTAGAAATTTCTATTCTATTAGGCAAATTAATTATATTATTAGAATATTACCAACATCTCCTTAATATAGGAACTAATGATTTAAATAGGCATATAATGTTAACACGAAAAGTAGTAATGATTAAAAGCCTAATTAATTTCACAATCGTGATTTTTCAGGATTATACACACTAGATAATGGATATATCAGTTGAAAGTCTTAGGATTATTGCTGAAAAACCATTAATTTATAATCAGGATATTAATCAACATATTATAAGTTGTAGAAGAGCATTACAAATTATAGAATTAAAAGATAGACAATTAGAATTAGCACAAGGCGCTTTAGACGCTAAGCGTATGGAAAAGATAAAATTACAGAAAAGAGTTTTCGACTTAGAAGATGAAGTAAAAAGATTAGAAGAAAAACGTAGAGAGCAAGAAGAGACAATAGAAATTCAAAAACAAATAATCACTGAAAGTTACAGACATATTCAAGCTTTAATCAATGGAAGAGAATAAAGAAATAACAGAACAAACCCATACAGAAAATACTAATATCTACTATCAAATGGATACTTATGAAGGTGGTATAACTCAAACTTTAAGTTTTAAACCAGATATTTATCAGAAAATACAAGATGAAACTGAAGAGCTATCTGTAAATAAGATATTTAAAACAAAATGGTTTGAGAGAAATAAAAATATACGATATATTGTTCAGAAGCATGAGAATATTATAGATACAACTACTATAAATGGTAGAGCAAGGATAAATTTAATAACAAATGGCGTAATAAAAAGAGAATTATCCAAATTATCACATAAAGAAGCAAAGAAATATAGGAATATTTACTTTGGAGGAATAGAATTCACTATAAAAGCATATTTTCAGAAAAATATCGATACTCCTATTCAAATATATGTATTAGATGATAGAATATTAGATAATATCCAAGATGCCTTAATAGCAGTAGTAAGAGGAAACTTAATTTATCAGAAACTTAAACTCACAATTCAACCAGATTTTAGTATCTCATTAGAAGATAAACATAAAGATCTAGCTTTAACACTCTATTATAAATTAGAAGGAATAAGAATGCCCCCAGGAAGTAAAGTAATTAGTATAGAAACAAAAATGATATATGCCCTTACAGGTAATCATCATATCAGAAAACAAAATGATAGGGATATATTAGTACCAAAATTATATCAGGAAATATTAGAACCACTAGAACATAAGAAAAATTCCATCATAACAATACCAGACGAAATATGTATAGATTTTAATTCTAGAAAACTACAACCAATCCAGAAATTATTACCTAGGATAGAAGGAGGAAGGTTAAGTTTTAAGAAAGAAATAATAAGACAACCGAGAACATTAGATTTATTACATACATATTATGAAGATAAGTTACGAATAAAAGTAATATTATTTAATGAGCTACGAGCAACTGACTGTATAGCTGAAATTAATACAGGAACCAAAAGTTTAGTACATATTAGCCAAATAAATGAGAATAAATGTGAACTAATCGAACCACAAACTTATAACTGTCCAAATAGTACTAGAGAAATAATCATAACTAAAAGCATAAGAATTAGATTTAAAATTCAAGATCTAGAATATGAGATAATTGTAGGAGTAACAGAATATGATAGTACATATGCACTATTATTAGGATACGACTTTTTAAATAAAATAAAATATAAGATAAATAATGAAGGAATTACGATAGAGGACCAAAACAAAATACGGTATATAAATAAAATATGAACATACGACAACAACTTGATAAAAAAGAGAAAAAATTACAAATAATAAAAACTATTATGGCAGAGACAATCATAGAATCTCAAATAAAATATTTAGAAATTGAATCTAAACAACAGAGACTAGAATGTGAAATCAAACAATTAAACTCTTTATTAGAACCACCTAAGAAAGAATGGATCAAACTTGAAGACGGATGGATAAAAAGAATCTACAAAGATGAGTTATCCTAACCAAACATTAGACCAAATATGGATAGAGATTGTAGCAAAAGAACAATTAAAGAATACTCTTAGTTTAATACAAGAAAACCATATTCAAATCCAAGAAATGATAACACATGAATTAACAAAACTGTGGAATATATCGGAAATACCAACGTTTAAGATAATTTTAGAAAAATTAAACATGTTAGTAGCAAATATTGATAAAAGAAAAAAAACCCTTAGAAGAAGAAAGCTCTAGCATTACTTTAGGAGAAAGCTCTAGCATTACTTTAGGAGAAAACCTAACACAAACTAAAACCCCAGAACTAGTACCCATAGATGCATGGAGACGAAGTAAAGAACCAATAATGATGGATATAAGTAAAATAAAACCTAAACTCTCTGAAAAGGTGAATAAAACTTTAGATCTTTTAACTGTATTACATCAAAAAGGAAAATTCTAATGGCAGAACAAGAACATAGTGTAATAACATTTCTTAAGAATCACGCCCAAGAAATTATTGAAAAGGAAAAATACAAATATGAACCGCTAAAAAACAGCAAACTCAAAGACAATGATGCTAAACCATCCAATGTAGACGTAAGCACCGAAGCCGAATACCTTCAACTAAAAATCGAAAAACAACATAAAGAAATCAAAGACCTGCAAAAAGAAAACATAAAATTAGTCATAAATTCGAGTACAGAATGGGTCGAAAAATATAAAAAATATAAACACAAATTTAAAAATACTAAAAAAGAATTAAAAGAAACAAAGCTAGAATTAAAACAAACAAAAACAGAGCTAATCCACATTACAGATGAATTAAAAGAATTAAAGGAAGAAGTAAGAGTCTTAAGAACAATGGTTAAAGAAGTAAAAGGGAAAACTATTCACATCAGTAACAGTAGTAGTGATAGTTCAGATAGTTCAGATACTCAAAGTGAAAATAAACTAAAAATCATTGGGTATATAGAAGAAGAAAATAAAGATGAAACAAAATTAATAGAAGAAAATCATCAAATAATGAAAGCATTAGAACAAATGAAGAATATTAATGCAATAATAGAAGAAGAACCAGAAAGTGATATAGAAAACAACGAATACAACAACAACTACACTGGGTATGAAGAATCAGATATAGGATCAGAAAATATAGTAAACGAAGATGCCGATAATTATCCAGAAGAAGAAATGATAGACCCCAATTTAGACGTAGTAACTAAAAGAGTACCTACGATTCCACAACATATACCTATAGGCCAACAAGGAGACTTTAAAGAATTTATAGGATCTATGTCTCAAGGATTAAATCCAAATGGATATTTTTTAGACTTAGATAATGTCTATGATGAACAAGAAATAAGTAGACGAATAAATGATTGGAATTTAGGAATGTACATAGCCTTAATGAATTCATCTCACACTGAAAATTTAGATTATATGTATGACCTAATCTCTAAAACAATGATAGGAAAAGTAGGATTTTGGATGGAATCTATAACTCATCAGTTAAGACCACAAATAGAAGCTTGTGCTCATGATTGGAAATCAATGTTATTATTATTCGATATGGTATTAAAAAGAGAATTTTTAGGAGAAAGATGGTTAGTGGCTAGAAACAGTATTTGTTGAAAGAAAAGCTGAAATAATAATGAATTTGAATAACATGAAATGTTGTAAAATTAGTAAATTACCAGAATATACTATCAGTTTTACTAAGTTCTTTTATGAAGCTAGGTTTTTACCACAAGAAGGATTGATATACCAACAACTATATTATGACCACTTACCAAACCCATACAACGTAGAAGTTTCAAAAGAATATACTCAATTAGAACCAAAAGAAAATACATTAGGAGAAAGAATTAGAGTACTACGAGCTTATCTTATGCGAAAATGTGAAGAATATAGAGTTCAACAAAAGGTTAAAAAGGATAAGAAACTCGGATTACGAGAAATATGTGGATTCACGGAAAAACGGTTAGTTTTTGGTTGTGATGATAAAGTTAGGAGAAAATATAGACGATATACTCCTAATCGCACTTATAGACATAATCCGACATATAAGAAGTCTTATACTAACAAGTATGATAATGGACGATTTCGACGAAAACGATTTAGACGATATAAAAATAATCCCGAAAATCGGAACAGATTTAGATATAAACGAAAATTTAGGAAAAGACGAGAAAGACCACTAAGGGATAAAAATACTAAACTTACAGAATGTAAATGTTGGAATTGTAATGAGAAAGGACATTATGCTAATAAATGCCCTAAATTAAAACAAAAAGGTGTCAAATATATAGGAACAACAGAATTTATAATGAGTCTAGAACAAATAAGAGCCAGCGATGATAAATGGCATAAAGAAGATGAATTTTATATTACTGAAACAGAAGGTGAGACCTCAGAAGAATTAGAACCAATAGAATATGAAGATAGTGAAACTAATAACTAATGGTAGCCATATATGTAGAAGCACCGGTAGAATATAAACCTAATAAGATTATAAAACGCCGCATATTTATAGATAGTGGAGCTGATATATGTTTAGCGAAGCAAGATGTACTAGTTCCCCATAAATGGAAAAGATCTAAAGGACATAAGGTCAGAGTTACATGATTTAATGAACAAATGAAAGAATTAGATATTATAGCCGAAAATATGAGATTAATACTTAACAAGACAATCTTTCGATTACCCATAATTTATCAAGAAAATAATATGAAACAACATATATTATTAGGAAATAATTTCCTTGATTTCTTTAAAGTCCAGCTAATCAAACCTGAAACCATAAGTCTTTTAACTCCTTGTAATAAATGGATTATCCTTAAGCGCGTCCTACCTTTATATCCACTCACAATACATAATATCAAAACAAACAGAGATAATAATTTAGAACTTTTAAAACAAAAATATTTAGACCATTTAAAGATCAACTTTGGAGAAAACCCTATAACGTTGTGGGAAAAAGAAAAGATATATGCTAAGATAGAACTCATAAACCCTAATGATGTTGTTCGCACTAGACCAATAAGATATAGTCCTGATGATCAAAAGGAATTTGAAATACAAATAAAAGAATTATTAGACTTAAAATTAATTCAAAAAAGTAAAAGCCCTCATAGTAGCCCGACATTCTTAGTAAGAAAACATAGCGAACAAAAGAGCGGCAAAGCAAGAATGGTAATAGATTATCGAGAACTAAATAAGAAAACGATTTTTGATGGATATTTTTTACCTTATAAGAGAAATTTAATTAATAGATTATCAGGAAAAAAGTGGTTTAGTAAATTTGATTGTAAAAGTGGCTTTTGGCAAATTAAGCTTACTAAAGAATCAAGACATTTAACAGCATTTAATGCACCACAAGGACATTATGAATGGATTGTGTTACCTTTTGGTTTGAAAAATGCACCCCAGATATTTCAACGACGAATGGATACGATATTTAGAAAATTAAATGACTTCTGTGTAGTTTATGTCGATGATATATTAATCTACAGTAATAATATAGCAGACCATTTACAGCACCTAGATGCATTTATAAAAACAGTACGACAACATGGAATCCTTTTATCTGAAAAGAAATCAGAAATCTTTAAAAATAAAATAGAATATTTAGGATATTAATAGATAGTAAAGGATTACAACTACAAGATCATATCGTAACTAGAATCGAAAATTTTAAAGAAAAATTAGATACTAAGAAAGAAGTCCAACAATTTCTAGGAATAATAAATTATGCATCAGATTATATAAAAGACTTACCAAAATTACGACAACCCTTGCAAGAGCTAATTAAGAAACATAAAGTATTTGAATGGACGACAACTCATACTGATACTATAAGAAAAATAAAAGAAGCAGTAAAAGTTCTCCCAAAATTAAGACTACCTAAAGATAATGATCTATTAGAATTATATACAGATGCTAGTGATATCGGGTGGGGAGCAGTACTCATCGCATATAGAAAAGAAGATATAGACAAAGAAACTCCTTTAATATGTGGCTATAGATCAGGAACTTGGAAACCCTCAGAGAAAAATTATCATATCAATGAAAAAGAATTACTAGCTGTTAAAAATGGAATTAAAGGATTTAGGTATCATTTGTTACCCATAGAATTTATCATAAGAACAGATAATACACAAGTATGAGCATTTATCAGAAATAAAATAGATCCCCTACCAGAACTGAACAAAAGAAGGCATTGGCAAAGTTTTTTCAATTGCTATAATTTTGTTGTTAAACCTATCTCTGGAAAACGAAATATCTTAGCTGATTTTTTGAGCAGGAATGGAGATAATGATCCAGCGAATATCAGAAATCAGAAATCAGAACCGCCAGATGCTGGCAATGATCAGAAATCATGAGAACTTTCTGGACAACCTTGAGGAAGAACTCAAGAAACTCCAGTCTCAGAACAATCAGAATATACGAACCATGACTCCTAGATCATCTTATGAGTTGTTAGGAGATCTTCATAAGAAGCCAATTGAGCTGTCAACTTCATCTAGTGGACTCTCAGGAGCCACCACCTTGAACCATTCTAAGCTGATTAATCAGAACTCATCAGAAATCACAACCTCCCAGGTTATACAATTCCCTCCAGAAATGACAGAAGCATATAAGAATATCATGAAATTTTTTACATATAAGAAGAGTCAAACCGTATATAGAACCATTAAGATGACCAAATACCCTAGGTATATATGCTCAGAAGACTGCAGTCCAGATGTTGTTCAGAAACTATTTCGATATGGATTTCTGGACAAAGTCATGACTGATGAGAGCCTTAATAGTGTTTCAAAACTCCCATCTATCATACCCAGATCCATTGACGAACTTGGATTAAGATTTGGAAGAGGAATATTTTGTGTTCAAATTTTTGATGCTGCTATGGACTTAGAAGGGAAACCAATAATAATTGCTCAGATTTTTAAGACTGGTAGAAACACTAAGATTGATGTAGATAATTCCGACCATCAATGGGACATTCCATGCAAATTAGAAAATTTTAAATCTTGGTTAGGAGAAAAACGAGCACATGGAATCCATACGATCAAATGTAGACTCGAAGACTATATTAGAAATAAAAAGGTGGCTATAATAGCCAGATCGAATCATGGAGAAGTTGAAGAAATGATAACTATCAACTATTTAATGGAAATGGGTGATGAAACGAGTCAACAAATTTTGATAGAAATGCATACGAAATTGATGGATAAGAAATATAAACATAGTTCAGATACATTGGCCCATTATGAATCTATATATGGCCCAAGAAAATCATGTTTAATTAGAATTGAGCCCATAAGACCTGAGTCCATGAATATTGACTCCATAAGGCCCAAAGAAGAAGCCCATCCAGGAAAAGAGGAGGATCCATTTGTTTAGAAAATGAGATAAAAATGGATAAGAAAAATAAGAAATATAAGAACGAGGTGTCAATACCTAAAGAAAAGGTGGCAATAAGATCAACACGTGGCAAGACATGAAGATATGAAGAGACATGTGTCCAAAGAAGAAGCATGAGGTGGAAACATTAGAGATTAGTGGCAAGATGTAAAGCTTGAGGTGGAAGAGCAAAATAAGAAGCATTCGACACGTGTAACCTAAAAGTTTGTACTTTTAACTTTTGTAATGATGTAATCTCCTTTTTGGTAATTTCACCTTTGATCTTCTACCTATATAAGGAGAAGACATATGATGTATGAGATATAACTTGCTTTGAGCAATAAAAGCTTTCTTTCTCTCTATATCCATGGCTTTCTAAACTTCCCCTTTTAGCATCCATAGTTGTTAACTACTTAAGTTTAACTTCCGTATAGCATATTAGTTTAAAAAGATCCAGAGTTATAAAGCAACAATAGTTAGCCTTCAGACGAATCCAAGAGGTGTGTAGAGATGCTGGAACACATCCATAACCCATGATGATGATGAGAGGGTGTCAGGCAGTGATACCATTTTTGTGGACCGTTTTTTCTGATTGTATAATGTGTGCAGGATCGCTCTTATGACCCTAAAAAGGGTAGGAAGACAAAAGACCGCTGAAGTAAACATTGTTAAATGAAATTTAACATCCATAATATATTAAACCTTTAAGTGTAACTAATGATAACAAATTAATTTAATTAGAACAAGAGTTATAGAGGAACTCTAGTATACCTTTCAAAGCAATCCTCAGTGGAGACTTCTGAACTCTGCCTGACACCCTCTCATCATCATCATGGGTTATGGCTGTGTTCCAGCATCTCTACACACCTCTTGGATTCGTCTGAAGGCTAACTATTGTTGCTTTATAACTCTGGATCTAATTAAATTAATTTGTTATCATTAGTTACACTTAAAGGTTTAATATATTATGGATGTTAAATTTCATTTAACAATGTTTACTTCAGCGGTCTTTTGTCTTCCTACCCTTTTTAGGGTCATAAGAGCGATCCTGCACACATTATACACATCAGAAAAAACGGTCCACAAAAATGGTATCAGAGACTTAAAAGGATCTCACAAATAGTTAGAACTTTTTGAAATCACTATGTCATCTTCATATACCAGTATGTTTGCATCACAGCTTAATATTCATAGGAAAGCAGTTGACAAAATAACAAGCGGCATAATTGAATTAGATTTAAGCAATAGTTTAGAAATTTCTATTCTATTAGGCAAATTAATTATATTATTAGAATATTACCAACATCTCCTTAATATAGGAACTAATGATTTAAATAGGCATATAATGTTAACACGAAAAGTAGTAATGATTAAAAGCCTAATTAATTTCACAATCGTGATTTTTCAGGATTATACACACTAGATAATTGATATATCAGTTGAAAGTCTTAGGATTATTGCTGAAAAACCATTAATTTATAATCAGGATATTAATCAACATATTATAAGTTGTAGAAGAGCATTACAAATTATAGAATTAAAAGATAGACAATTAGAATTAGCACAAGGCGCTTTAGACGCTAAGCGTATGGAAAAGATAAAATTACAGAAAAGAGTTTTCGACTTAGAAGATGAAGTAAAAAGATTAGAAGAAAAACGTAGAGAGCAAGAAGAGACAATAGAAATTCAAAAACAAATAATCACTGAAAGTTACAGACATATTCAAGCTTTAATCAATGGAAGAGAATAAAGAAATAACAGAACAAACCCATACAGAAAATACTAATATCTACTATCAAATGGATACTTATGAAGGTGGTATAACTCAAACTTTAAGTTTTAAACCAGATATTTATCAGAAAATACAAGATGAAACTGAAGAGCTATCTGTAAATAAGATATTTAAAACAAAATGGTTTGAGAGAAATAAAAATATACGATATATTGTTCAGAAGCATGAGAATATTATAGATACAACTACTATAAATGGTAGAGCAAGGATAAATTTAATAACAAATGACGTAATAAAAAGAGAATTATCCAAATTATCACATAAAGAAGCAAAGAAATATAGGAATATTTACTTTGGAGGAATAGAATTCACTATAAAAGCATATTTTCAGAAAAATATCGATACTCCTATTCAAATATATGTATTAGATGATAGAATATTAGATAATATCCAAGATGCCTTAATAGCAGTAGTAAGAGGAAACTTAATTTATCAGAAACTTAAATTCACAATTCAACCAGATTTTAGTATCTCATTAGAAGATAAACATATAGATCTAGCTTTAACACTCTATTATAAATTAGAAGGAATAAGAATGCCCCCAGGAAGTAAAGTAATTAGTATAGAAACAAAAATGATATATGCCCTTACAGGTAATCATCATATCAGAAAACAAAATGATAGGGATATATTAGTACCAAAATTATATCAGGAAATATTAGAAGCACTAGAACATAAAGAAAATTCCATCATAACAATACCAGACGAAATATGTATAGATTTTAATTCTAGAAAACTACAACCAATCCAGAAATTATTACCTAGGATAGAAGGAGGAAGGTTAAGTTTTAAGAAAGAAATAATAAGACAACCGAGAACATTAGATTTATTACATACATATTATGAAGATAAGTTACGAATAAAAGTAATATTATTTAATGAGCTACGAGCAACTGACTGTATAGCTGAAATTAATACAGGAACCAAAAGTTTAGTACATATTAGCCAAATAAATGAGAATAAATGTGAACTAATCGAACCACAAACTTATAACTGTCCAAATAGTACTAGAGAAATAATCATAACTAAAAGCATAAGAATTAGATTTAAAATTCAAGATCTAGAATATGAGATAATTGTAGGAGTAACAGAATATGATAGTACATATGCACTATTATTAGGATACGACTTTTTAAATAAAATAAAATATAAGATAAATAATGAAGGAATTACGATAGAGGACCAAAACAAAATACGGTATATAAATAAAATATGAACATACGACAACAACTTGATAAAAAAGAGAAAAAATTACAAATAATAAAAACTATTATGGCAGAGACAATCATAGAATCTCAAATAAAATATTTAGAAATTGAATCTAAACAACAGAGACTAGAATGTGAAATCAAACAATTAAACTCTTTATTAGAACCACCTAAGAAAGAATGGATCAAACTTAAAGACGGATGGATAAAAAGAATCTACAAAGATGAGTGATCCTAACCAAAAATTAGACCAAATATTTATAGAGATTGTAGCAAAAGAACAATTAAAGAATACTCTTAGTTTAATACAAGAAAACCATATTCAAATCCAAGAAATGATAACACATGAATTAACAAAACTGTGGAATACATCGGAAATACCAACGTTTAAGATAATTTTAGAAAAATTAAACATGTTAGTAGCAAATATTGATAAAAGAAAAAAACCCTTAGAAGAAGAAAGCTCTAGCATTACTTTAGGAGAAAGCTCTAGCATTACTTTAGGAGAAAACCTAACACAAACTAAAACCCCAGAACTAGTACCCATAGATGCATGGAGACGAAATAAAGAACCAATAATGATGGATATAAGTAAAATAAAACCTAAACTCTTTGAAAAGGTGAATAAAACTTTAGATCTTTTAACTGTATTACATAAAAAAGGAAAATTCGAATGGCAGAACAAGAACATAGTGTAATAACATTTCTTAAGAATCACGCCCAAGAAATTATTGAAAAGGAAAAATACAAATATGAACCGCTAAAAAACAGCAAACTCAAAGACAATGATGCTAAACCATCCAATGTAGACGTAAGCACCGAAGCCGAATACCTTCAACTAAAAATCGAAAAACAACATAAAGAAATCAAAGACCTGCAAAAAGAAAACATAAAATTAGTCATAAATTCGAGTACAGAATGGGTCGAAAAATATAAAAAATATAAACACAAATTTAAAAATACTAAAAAAGAATTAAAAGAAACAAAGCTAGAATTAAAACAAACAAAAACAGAGCTAAACCACATTACAGATGAATTAAAAGAATTAAAGGAAGAAGTAAGAGTCTTAAGAACAATGGTTAAAGAAGTAAAAGGGAAAACTATTCACATCAGTAACAGTAGTAGTGATAGTTCAGATAGTTCAGATACTCAAAGTGAAATAAACTAAAAATCATTGGGTATATAGAAGAAGAAAATAAAGATGAAACAAAATTAATAGAAGAAAATCATCAAATAATGAAAGCATTAGAACAAATGAAGAACATTAATGCAATAATAGAAGAACCAGAAAGTGATATAGAAAACAACGAATACAACAACAACTACACTAGGTATGAAGAATCAGATATAGGATCAGAAAATATAGTAAACGAAGATGCCGATAATTATCCAGAAGAAGAAATGATAGACCCCAATTTAGACGTAGTAACTAAAAGAGTACCTACGATTCCACAACATATACCTATAGGCCAACAAGGAGACTTTAAAAAATTTATAGGATCTATGTCTCAAGGATTAAATCCAAATGGATATTTTTTAGACTTAGATAATGTCTATGATGAACAAGAAATAAGTAGACGAATAAATGATTGGAATTTAGGAATGTACATAGCCTTAATGAATTCATCTCACACTGAAAATTTAGATTATATGTATGACCTAATCTCTAAAACAATGATAGGAAAAGTAGGATTTTGGATGGAATCTATAACTCATCAGTTAAGACCACAAATAGAAGCTTGTGCTCATGATTGGAAATCAATGTTATTATTATTCGATATGGTATTAAAAAGAGAATTTTTAGGAGAAAGATGGTTAGTGGCTAGAAACAGTATTTGCTGAAAGAAAAGCTGAAATAATAATGAATTTGAATAACATGAAATGTTGTAAAATTAGTAAATTACCAGAATATACTATCAGTTTTACTAAGTTCTTTTATGAAGCTAGGTTTTTACCACAAGAAGGATTGATATACCAACAACTATATTATAACCACTTACCAAACCCATACAACGTAGAAGTTTCAAAAGAATATACTCAATTAGAACCAAAAGAAAATACATTAGGAGAAAGAATTAGAGTACTACGAGCTTATCTTATGCGAAAATGTGAAGAATATAGAGTTCAACAAAAGGTTAAAAAGGATAAGAAACTCGGATTACGAGAAATATGTGGATTCACGGAAAAACGGTTAGTTTTTGGTTGTGATGATAAAGTTAGGAGAAAATATAGACGATATACTCCTAATCGCACTTATAGACATAATCCGACATATAAGAAGTCTTATACTAACAAGTATGATAATGGACGATTTCGACGAAAACGATTTAGACGATATAAAAATAATCCCGAAAATCGGAACAGATTTAGATATAAACGAAAATTTAGGAAAAGACGAGAAAGACCACTAAGGGATAAAAATACTAAACTTACAGAATGTAAATGTTGGAATTGTAATGAGAAAGGACATTATGCTATTCTGATGTGTATAATGTGTGCAGGATCGCTCTTATGACCCTAAAAAGGGTAGGAAGACAAAAGACCGCTGAAGTAAACATTGTTAAATGAAATTTAACATCCATAATATATTAAACCTTTAAGTGTAACTAATGATAACAAATTAATTTAATTAGAACAAGAGTTATAGAGGAACTCTAGTATACCTTTCAAAGCAATCCTCAGTGGAGACTTCTGAACTCTGCCTGACACCTTCTCATCATCATCATGGGTTATGGCTGTGTTCCAGCATCTCTACACACCTCTTGGATTCGTCTGAAGGCTAACTATTGTTGCTTTATAACTCTGGATCTTTTTAAACTAATATGCTATACGGAAGTTAAACTTAAGTAGTTAACAACTATGGATGCTAAAAGGGGAAGTTTAGAAAGCCATGGATATAGAGAGAAAGAAAGCTTTTATTGCTCAAATCAAGTTATTTCTCATACATCATATGTCTTCTCCTTATATAGGTAGAAGATCAAAGGTGAAATTACCAAAAAGGAGATTACATCATTACAAAAGTTAAAAGTACAAACTTTTAGGTTACACGTGTCGAATGCTTTTTATTTTGCTCTTCCACCTCAAGCTTTACATCTTGCCACTAATCTCTAATGTTTCCACCTCATGCTTTTTCTTTGGACACATGTCTCTTCATATCT
Organism: Euphorbia lathyris; assembly: GCF_963576675.1. NCBI lineage: Eukaryota > Viridiplantae > Streptophyta > Magnoliopsida > Malpighiales > Euphorbiaceae > Euphorbia > Euphorbia lathyris. The sequence continues at coordinate 46,928,332 of NC_088914.1, forward strand.
TCATGTATTGCCACGTGTTGATCTTATTGCCACCTTTTCTTTAGGTATTGACACCTCGTTCTTATATTTCTTATTTTTCTTATCCATTTTTATCTCATTTTCTAAACAAATGGATCCTCCTCTTTTCCTGGATGGGCTTCTTCTTTGGGCCTTATGGAGTCAATATTCATGGGCTCAGGTCTTATGGGCTCAATTCTAATTAAACATGATTTTCTTGGGCCATATATAGATTCATAATGGGCCAATGTATCTGAACTATGTTTATATTTCTTATCCATCAATTTCGTATGCATTTCTATCAAAATTTGTTGACTCGTTTCATCACCCATTTCCATTAAATAGTTGATAGTTATCATTTCTTCAACTTCTCCATGATTCGATCTGGCTATTATAGCCACCTTTTTATTTCTAATATAGTCTTCGAGTCTACATTTGATCGTATGGATTCCATGTGCTCGTTTTTCTCCTAACCAAGATTTAAAATTTTCTAATTTGCATGGAATGTCCCATTGATGGTCGGAATTATCTACATCAATCTTAGTGTTTCTACCAGTCTTAAAAATCTGAGCAATTATTATTGGTTTCCCTTCTAAGTCCATAGCAGCATCAAAAATTTAAACACAAAATATTCCTCTTCCAAATCTTAATCCAAGTTCGTCAATGGATCTGGGTATGATAGATGGGAGTTTTGAAACACTATTAAGGCTCTCATCAGTCATGACTTTGTCCAGAAATCCATATCGAAATAGTTTCTGAACAACATCTGGACTGCAGTCTTCTGAGCATATATACCTAGGGTATTTGGTCATCTTAATGGTTCTATATACGGTTTGACTCTTCTTATATGTAAAAAATTTCATGATATTCTTATATGCTTCTGTCATTTCTGGAGGGAATTGTATAACCTGGGAGGTTGTGATTTCTGATGAGTTCTGATTAATCAGCTTAGAATGGTTCAAGGTGGTGGATCCTGAGAGTCCACTAGATGAAGTTGGCAGCTCAATTGGCTTCTTATGAAGATCTCCTAACAACTCATAAGATGATCTAGGAGTCATGGTTCGTATATTCTGATTGTTCTGAGACTGGAGTTTCTTGAGTTCTTCCTCAAGATTGTCCAGAAAGTTCTCATGATTTCTGATCATTGCCAGCATCTGGCGGTTCTGATTTCTGATTTAACATGATTCAATACACTAAACATTCATTTTAGGAATATGAGCCTATGGTTTTTGAGGAAGTATCAATTTAGGCTCCACATACAAATTAGCACCAATATAGGCTTAACTTTTAAAAAATGGTATTAATTTAGGCCTAAATTAATAGGAATGAAGTGCCCAATCCGTTATCGAGGCCTAAATTAATACCATTTTTTAAACGTTATACCTATATTTGTGCTATTTTATACGTAGAGCCTAAATTGAAACCATAGGCCTATTTTGATACATTATCCCTTCATTTTAATCAGAGCTAAGCCTCTATCACTCTATCATTCAAACCACAGAATCATGATATTTAGGTACAGTAACTTAGGAACTAAAACTTCTAAGCTTGTTAATTAACAAGATATAAAGTATTCATCACAAAATAACTTTTTCAGGTTCAATTTTCTGAGAATTAATCAGATCTGTATGCATACCACATCTATTGATACAAGCTATTTTAGAACACGTATTTGCTATTTTCTGAACTTTCTGAAAATTCTATCATGTATTTGAGCTTGAACAAAAAAATTCAAATGGTCAGAAATTTAACAGGCAACTATAATTATAAAGCAAAATCTAAACAAAACCAATGAAAAGATAGTAAAAATACAATTTAATTTACCTGAAAACTACCAACTGAAAGAGGGAAGTAGAAAATAACTCTGTAAGAACATAAAGGAGAAGAAATAGCCAACAAAACTTCATTAAAAGAAGGTCTACAATGGTAGCAAAGTATCTAAAAATTGCTAATCGAAGAAGAGAATAAAATAGCTTAGGAAATGTACTTACCAATATAAGTGTACTTACTTTAAGATGATGTCTGAATCATTTTTGTTAGAAACTTCCAGCCAAAAAGCCTACAGAATTTAAATGGAGGCACACTCACCACCTATTATACATTCAAAACCAATTTTTAAATAGGGGCACACTCACCGCCCATTATACATTCAAAACCAACAATTTTAGTGCAAACAACAAAGAACACAGAATGTTGGTGATGACCATTTCAATTATGCCCAACTTGAACCCAAGAATTTATATCTTACACCTCTGCCAATCCTTTTTTTTTTGTCATTGACACACTAGCATTTATATCTCTAGATTTGATGATGACCATTTCAATTATGCCCAACTTGAACCCAAGTAGAATGGACTAGAACATCTACTTGAACGGATCTAAGATTTTTCATGTCAATGACAAAAAAAAAGGATTGGCAGAGGTGTAAGATATCCCTTCATAATCATGTAGGTGGCTAAGTATTTTGAATTTGAAACCAACTTGCTTGGCGCAGATAACAACAACTTTGAGATAGGTTAATTGCTTTGGGGTTACGATGATTAATGGTTTGGGGTTTCTGTTGTGTTCATTTGAGCATTGCGAATATGGGCTCGGAAAACAAAACTAAAGTTTGAATGTGTCTTTGGAAATACAATATCTAAAAGTTTAGGGGGTTATGTTCTTTTCTAAGTGTTTAATTAAGGATGTATACACTGCATTGTGATCAGTAGCAGTGACAACATTAGAGGTGTTAGCAACAGCGGAAGCAACTATGAGAATCGAAAATATTTGTACTAAAGGAAAATCTACTTTACTTTAAAACACTTCATGTCCTTTTCTTTTTATATTTAAATCTCTTTTGGAAAACAAAAAATCATTTTAAAATGTAGTACAAGAAAAACCAATGGGGGTTGTTATGAAGTGGTTAATTGGCACTAGAGGGAACACATACCATTAACTTGGTTACTGTCGATGCAAGTTCTGAATTCGGCACACAAAAATCCGATGCTTATGTTTGATTTGATTAATAGTGTGAAGACACGATCATATTCTATCAAATTTATGCTTCTAATCAGGAGAATCAAACATCTAAAGCCACATGTTTGTAGTGTAATAGAACTGCAAAACCAGATAAAGCGACACACTATTAAGTGTTCTATCAGCCTGTGCTTAGTTGAGAGCTGTGGATATAGGTATCTGGATCTATGTGTACATAAAGAAGTAAGAGATTAAGTTAAATTTTCATCTAACAACCTCATTTATTGACAAATATTCTAAATATGGTGATGTAGAGAAAGCCCTTAAGGTTTTCGATTTAGCAAAGAGACAAAATGTGCTTGTTTTGTGTTAGTAATTGGTAAATTTCTACCAATATATTTCTACCCTTGTTTAGAATTATAAATTAAGAACAAGAATTTCTTAGCCCATATATTGTAATTCAAGAAAATTTATGCAGAGAGCTGCAGAACATAAAAACCAGAAATTTTATGTAGAGAGCTGCCAAACATGATACAAAAATGCATACCCACTAAATTAGCATAGCAAACATGATGCAAAATCACATAGCCACAAAATCTAATACTTCATATGTATAACAGGTTCAAAGATTAATTTGAGTAAAGCCCTTCATAACAAAAGCTATTATAAAAAGCATTACCAAAACCGACGATGAAGCCAACAGAACCAATTCCCACAGAAAACAAAAATCTTTTTGAGCGGCAATAACCGCTTCCTCAGGAAGATAAGACAGCCGCGACACTCCTATCTATTTTCAGGCCGTCAGAGTTAATAGATATAACGAAGGAAATAATCAGAAACCGAGTAGAAGATAATCAACCCTAGTATATTAGATCTACCAAAAATTGGGGAAGAATATTGAATCAAAAAATCCATGGGAAAGAACTTGAATGAAATTTTGGGGAAAGTAATTTTTGTGGCAAAGAATTTGGGGAAAAGTAATGAAGGAAACTGAAGAATCGGTTTTCAGACCTAGTGGCTGGGAAAGGGCTAATCTGTGATATGAAATTTTGGCGCAAATAACTTTCTTTTTCTCCCGCCCATGGAAAAAGTAAATTAAATTAATATGTTTTTCTTATTATAAACAAAAGAGTTGAAATTAATGTTAGAACCATTAATATTTTTTCCACGAAATAAATTATGTGGTTTAAGTAATTTTACGCTACGGTTAATTTTTTCTCGTGGCCTTAATTGAATTAGCCACGGGAAAACAAATTACCGTGGCATAAGTGTTTGTTTGCCACGAAATAAAATTACCTGTGGCATGAATATATCAGGAGATTTTAAGTTTGTAGTGGAATCTGTTTTTCCCGTGGCTAAATGAAAATACGCCACGAATTTTCAATTCTCGTGGCATGATTCGTGGCGCAAGTGATAATTTGTTGTAGTGTTTATTATGCCAGTCACACACTGTCAGGTGCACAATTAAATTACACCACAACCGAGAAAGAAATGCTAGCGGTAGTTTTTACATGTGATAAGTTTAGGTCATACTTGTTAGGTTCTAAAGTTATTATTTATACTGATCACACAGCTTTAAGGTATCTATTTGCTAAAAAAGATGCAAAACCGCGTCTGATTAGATGGGTTTTGTTATTACAAGAATTTGATATAGAAATCAAAGACAAAAAGGGAGTAGAAAACCTTGTCGCCGATCATCTATCAAGACTCGAAGATGAAAACGGTCCTATAGGTGAAACTATCGGTATACGAGATGATTTCCCTGATGAATATCTCTATCAAATAAAGAGTGTCATGTCACCATGGTATGCGGATATAGCAAATTATCTCGCAGCTAACATTGTTCCAGAAGGGTTAAATTTCCACCAAAAGAAAAAGTTCTTTTCTGACATCAAAAAGTATTTTTGGGAAGCTCCTTTCTTGTTCAAAACTTGTGGGGATGGTATGATTAGGAGATGCGTTAGTGAAAATGAATACGGGTCTATAATGTCAGAATGTCATTCTAGCTCTTATGGAGGGCATAACGGCGTTAGTAAAACAATGGCTAGGATATTAGAATGTGGATTCTTTTGGCCTACGTTGTTTAAGGACGTTCGTGTTGGTCCCGTGTAACGTGACAAGATTAGTTCCAAGGGGGGGATAGGAACTACTCTAAATTTTTATCAGTTAAGGCTGACTTCTTTTCTTTGAAAATGATTTACACAGCGGTGCTGAGTAGTTTAAGACACAAACTTAGTCAACTAGTGACTAAGACTGTTTCTTTTCTTGAGTCAGGAGATAGCACTTGAGTCTATTCCTGAACTCAGCTTCTCAGTACACTATACTCAGTGTGAGTTCGTTACTTAGTCAGTTTTATAGCAAGCAATTTATATAAAGGAGTTAAGGGTTAGAAATATGTTACTCAGCAGACGTATCCTGGTTCGGCCTCTCCGCCTACGTCCAGTCCCCGGAATTCCTTCCGAGCTTTTTGAATCCTCTACTGAGCTCTTTAAAGGTAGAGCACGAAACCTTTTACAACAGAAGCTGATTATACAAGAGTACCTTCCTCTATTCCTCTACTCACTCCTATCTCTACTACTGAGTACTATACCGAGTACTCAGCTTCTCCTTTCTATACTTCTAGAAATGATAAGTGTTTGTCCTAAACAACAGTTGCTAAGACACTTTAGATGAATAAGATCACTCTAGACTTTTACACAAGATTGGAATTGGTGTAAGATTTGCTTTGCTTTTCTCACAGAATTTCGAATATCAATTTGGTCAGCGTTTCGACTTGATTGAAGATCTGCATCGAATGAAGCATTTGAGAGGCCTATTTATAGTGACACTTAAAGCACCGGTGATTTCGAATTTCGAAATAACCGTTGGAGGGAAACGGCTTCCTGTCGCTTTCACTCAGTACGTGCTCAGCGTCCTCGGCCAATAACATTATTGTATCTTCTGTCTTCGGCAGTGCTCAGCAGCTTTTCGTCAGATAAAACAGAATGTTTCCACATTTATAGTAAAGTCTTCCAGTCAGCTTTCTGCGTCTTCTGAGCTTTACCCAAAGTAGAAATACTTTGTCTCTAAGTTTGTTCAGGTCAACTGCTGAGTGGAATATCTTGTCGCTCAACTCAGCAGCTTCATCTTGAAGCTATTTAGACGAAGGCTTCTCGATCCTTCTCCAAGCTGGGCTTGTGTTTTACTCAGTACGACAGCGTTTTGTTCTTCTTGGGCCGTGAGGCTATGATCCATTAACTTGGGCTTGACTCTCTTTCATGGGCCTTGGGGCCATTTAACTTAATGTCTTATAAATCAAATAACTCAACATTGAACAAACACATTAGTGTGAATAATTCAAAGCATTTAAATTTAATGTGTTAGAATATTTTTATCATTAATATGAATAATTTTGTCAAATCAAAATCATGTGAAAAGGTGTTTCAACAAACTCCCCCATTTTGATGTTGGCAAAAATATTCAATAAGGAACTCAGTGTTGACAAAATTAAGGAACTCAGTGGAAAGGTATGAGCAAGGAACTCAGTGTTGACGTCTTAAAAATTAAGGAACTCAATGTTGACGTCTTAAAAATATTCAATAAGGAACTCAGTGTTGAGCTCCCCCATGATGATTGACCTTTTCTTAACTTCTTAAGATTCTCCCCCGTAAGGGTTGAGCCGCTGACTTAGTTTTACTTTAAACATTTTAAGGTTTAATCAAGTAAGTCTAAAGTCAGTGTTCAGAGTTAGGTCAGTTCTTGGACCAGGCTCATTTTACTCAGTTTCGATATTAAGTTAAGCGGAAGATTAAGTTCAAATATCAGAGTAAGCTGAGTGAGTTAGTTGAGGCTGAGTAGTTTTACTCAGTGGCCAAGTACATGATTAATTCAATGTTGTCAAGCTTTAGTTACTTTGTTCAATTCGAATAAGAAGACATGTGGGACAAGTCATGAATTTAGATCAACGCAGCAGATAGGCATAAAGTGATAAACAGATAACACAAATGATTTAATGAAGATACGATTATATTTAGCACAGAACATGTCATCAGCAAATATACAAGTTTACAAATATCTATCGCTTAATGTTGACAGACACTTGGTTAGATTTGGGCTTGGTTTGCTGACTAGACTTGTGTGTATCTTGTTGCTGGGGTTGAGTGCTAGGAGGGTCAGCAGAAGTGGAACCAAGATGTTGTTTCTTTGGTTGAGTTCCAGCTGGGTGTTTGTCTTTCTCCCCCTTTTTGCCAGCATCAATAGGCTGAGGGACAGCAGCATAAAACTTCCCCTGATTAACAGCATGAGTTAGGGCAGCCGAATAGTGTTTGAGTTGAGACGTACTATTCTTAAGGCCGTCAAAGACTTTCATCCCACCAGCCATTTCTGTCGACAGAATTTCCATATGTGAGCTGATGACGCTGAGGATGAACTCAAGTGACTTGCCCATCCATGTGATGGAGTCGGTCATTTTTGCGTAGGATTGATGGTACATCTTGAGCAAGCCATCATCATAATGGTGGCGCTGATTAGATTGGTGTGTGATATGGTCATAAGTGGCCTTGGCAAGTTGAAAGATCTCAGATGACTTTGCCTGGTCAGTTTGCATTTCTTCTCTTGATAAGTTGAGCATGCGAATGGCTTCAGCGATTTGTTCTATTGTGCATTGGGAGGAAGAAGCAACCAATTCGCGAGTAGCGGTCAGCTCAGTGAAGACTTGAGTGACTTGAACTGACTTAGCCACATCAGAGTTGGCGACAGATAGAGCATTCAGCTTCCCTTCAATTGTGTCCATGTGTTGCACCATGTGCAGATGAAGGTTTGCCATTTTGGTAGCGAACTCCTGCTTTGGTTGCTGAGCGACCATATCAGTGAGTACATATAAGAGCTCCTTGAGGCTTTTTAGTTCAGTTAGAAGCTAGGTGATAGTGCTCAGTTGCATAGCCTCAGCAGAACGACACTCAGTATCAGTAGCATGAGTGCGTTGGATGTCTTGAATCAGTTCTTGAGCAGCTTGTGAATTCTCAAGAACTGAACCTTGGTTGGCAGCAGGTGGTTGTTCATTTGATTTCTCTCCAATATTGGAGTTGCCTTCTGGTTGAGGTGAAGGTTGACCAATTTGAGTAGCAGACTGAGTGCAAAGATCAGCTGCAGGAATTGATGGATTTGCTAACTGCTCAGGAGGAGGAGTGAGTGGTGCAGTAGCATTGTCTAACTGCTCAGTGTCAGTTGGGAGCTGAGTATTTACTTGTGGAGGAGTCAGCTCGAGATTGTCCTGAGCAGGAGATTTCTTAGGTACTTGTTCATTTTCTTGAACAGTAGGTTCTTCGATCACATGCTCAGTTGAGGAACGGGCAGCGGTGTTGATGCGCCCTCACCTAAGGTTAGATGAGAACTCACTAAGGGATAAGTGTACCCCGTCGTTATCAAGTAATAAATTTCTGGTTTAAGTCCAGGTTATCGTCCACAGGATTTATTTCTGCAAGTACCGAGCTACTCGATCTCGGATGTTATCTAGGCTTAGGGGGTTTTGAGTTTGTTTGATTAAATTAGTCTACTCCTAGGTTGAATTATGCTACTCCTAGCTAAGTTATCCAATTCTAACTAAGTTATTCTACGCCTAATTAAGTTACTCTACCCCTAATTAAGTTAAACTACTCCTAAGTGATCTTTTACCAATGCAATTAACCGAAGAAACATCAAGGGATACGATGATAATGAAAATAGAATGTTTAAACAATTGAATTGAAACCTAAGTCACTTGTGTCCAAGGCGATTAACCCGACCTATCCTCCTAAAGTCCCTAGTTCGTGATTCCCTTGTAAGGCCGAAACTAGCTCTAAGGCTCAGTAATTTGGGCTTAATCTTCTATAGGGTCGTCAATCCTATAGGCACTGACTAGGTCAGATTCAGCTCGCAATATGTGCCAACCTAATTTTGGGATTATCGAATGAGTTAAACCAATCAGACAAAGCGTAAGACAAAGATTAAAACATCAAAACAATTGAATAAACAAGAACTATAATATATATCAAAGATGGAAACATTGTCACGAAGTTACAATAAACCTAGAATTCATAGCATGTATCAGAGGCTAGACAGAATGTAAAAGAAGAAAAATCCCTTTCAGGGAACCTGTCTACCAATGCAGGCGTCTTTCTAGGATTTAAGGATGAAGCTTGAGCAATCCTCGGTGAATGGAGCTTCGGAGGTGTCTTCATTGGAGGTTTGAAGGATATGGAGGAGGTGGAGAGGATTTCTCAAGGTGAAAAGCTAAGAAAATTACAAAGGGAAAAGATATCTAAATTACAATGGAAAAATCCTATTTATAGACGCGGCTCGGGCCTCGTTTTGACCTATTTTCGTGTCCTTATTGGTGTAGGAAGACGTGGGGCCAATCGTGGCTTCGTGGGGGCGGAATTGGTCTTTTTTACCAATTCCCGCAGGGCTACTCGCCGAGCAGGGCGAGCTGCTCGCGACGAGCAGGCATAGCCTGCTCGGCGAGTAGGCCTCCAGGGGCCTGCTCGGCGAGCAGAAATGGCTCACGGGGCCCTGCTCATCGAGCGTTTTTCACCCGGAATGCTCCCGAAGCGTGTCGAACAACCTCGATGTCCTTTTTCGCCCGAATTTAAACCTGCGCACGTATAGAAACTCCAGATAACATTAGTCCAAAAGCTAAATTGATCCGTCAATCGCTTATTTTGAGTAAACGCTTCGTTTGGTGCGACTTTTGACGGACCAATTAGCTTCAAAAGATAACGGAATTATACTATGCATGTTATTTCGGCCGTATTTGCCTAAATTGATCACAAAATGAGCCTAAACGGCGAAAAGTAAATAGAACGTTTCCAATTTCTAACTTACTCACACAAAAGCATTTAAATGCGAGAATTGCTCGCTTATTAACTAAATAACTCTAAAACCCGTCCTAAAACCGTACCCAAAGATATGGGTTTTTGACCCCTATCAGGTGTCAGCAGACTTCTGACCTTGAGAAGCATCAGTTTTGGCATGTTCCTGATTGTGAGAAACAGAGGCTTGATTTTCCTTGACTAGCGTGGATTTGGCAATTGGTTTGGAGAAGAAGTTGAAATCCAAATCAATTAGTTCATCAATTGGTTCAGGAAGAGGAGAATCATCTAAAATGTCAAACACAGGTGGTTTGTGTGCCTTCTTCGTATATCGTTTGTCACTGCCTTCTTTAGAAAGGTTTGAAGAAGGGAGTTGGTCAGTGGTGTTGGATGACTCAAGATGGACTTGCTCAGCCTCGGTAGTAGTGGTGTCAACAGTTGACTTAGCACTAGGCTCAGTAGCCGGATTTTTGGAGGTTGATTTACTTGGCACACTTTTCTTTTTCTGCTCAGCGGAGACAGACTGTTTCTGTTGATTGTTTGATGGTTGAGTGCTTTTATCAGATTCATGAGCTCGCAGAAAGAAGGAGTCCTTTGGAATAGAGATATCCAGAGGAGTTGCATTCAAAGGAGTAACTCTGGAGACCTTCTTTCTCTTTAGGGGTGGCTCAGTATTCTCTGGTTCAGCATCAGTTTCCTTGTCAGTGGCAGGTCGTTTTTGGGCAGCTTTGGTAGGTTCAGCTTTCTTCTTAGTGGACTCAGCTTGATTGGGTTTTGCTAGTACCACTTTAATTCTTTTGGCAGTTTGAAGTGCCGGTATAGACTTTGGTACAGCTGAGGCGTCTGCCTTTCTCTTTTTCCCTTTATAGGTTGGCTCAGCTTCCTCTTCATCTTCGATCACCGTATCCTTTCCTTTCTTTGATTTAAAGGGAAGGCTGTGTCCGAGTCCAATAAGATTTTCAATAGTGATTTCTGTTCCTTGTATGCTTTCTTCATCCTCAAAGCTGATCTTGTGATCCTTGAGAATCTCGGTGATGAGAGATCCCATTCGAAGTGCTCCAGTGCTTCGTTGCATAGCCCCGATCAAGAATACAGGCATGTTCAGAGGTTTATAGTTCAGTATGTGCCATAGGAAACACTACTCGAAGTTGGATGTAGAGGATGCGGCATGGACCTTTGGGTATAAGTAGTTGGTCAGCAGGTAGTGGGCGTGTCTTTGATGCTGAGTAAGTGAAGTGCATGAGACTTCGTCGACATGCCCTTTAGGCTTGCAGAAGGTGGCAGTGTATTTGACCTTTTTATAGTCATTGGTTTTTCTCAGCTCAGCTCCTTCGTCCTTCAAGTCTAAAAGAGCGGCTAGATATGAGCGGTTGATGATGATTTGCTTTTTGTTGACATATGTGACTAGAAAATCAACATCGTCTGTAGCAACCAGTAGATTTGAGTAGAACTCAGTTACAAGCCTTGGGTAGGTTAGCCCGTTTAAGGAAAAAAGTTTGGTCCATCCGTTTTTGGATATCCAGTCACTGTAGGTTTTCTCAACTTCGATGAAGCTCTTTGAGAACCAGCGTGAAGCGACGACATCAAGTCATTCAACGTTTGAGAAAACGGATCGAAAAGTTCTTTCCTCAACCTCCTTTGATTTCTTGCCCTTGTCCTTCTTCTTCTTCTTTGAAGGAGTTGAGTGCTCAGTGTTGGGATCTATACCAATGATGCTGATCTCATCCATAGGTTTGTCATGCTGACTATGACCAGTGTGAGCTGATAGGGGTATTTTACCCCTATCTTTTAGCATGATTTACGGATTGATTTTGGATAAAATAAATAAGTTTAATTACAAAAATAAAGCGTTTTGATAAAATAAAGAAATAAAAATAAATTTCGTACTTTCAATTGATTTTCCGTGTTTTTGATTAGTTTAGGAAATAAAAACGTCAAGCTAACTCGGCTCGTAAGATTTGTATTTCAGGTACGAGCAAGGAGCAAAAATCTACTCAAATACGCGGGGCGTATCATCCTATACGCGGGGCGTAAAACATGGTGTCAGGAATAATTGCCTTATCCCCAGACACCACATAGAACTGACTCAGCATACGCGAGGCGTATGACATATGTCGGAAATGATTGGCCTAATCCTGAAAGTCAGACTGCACTGTCTCCTTGAGTCAACTCTTTTACGCGGGGCGTACTTCAACTACGCACGGCGTAAAAGCTCCAATTCAAGCAATAAAACTTCAGAGACTCAAACACGCGGGGCGTACTTTAGCTACGCAGGGCGTGCTTGAGACAACAAGACACGGAATTGGTCCACATGCAGGAGATTTCTGACGGAATGGGCACTTACACGGGGCGTAGACCACCTTACGCGAGGCGTATCATGGGATTTCTGCACCAAATAATGTTGCTCCATACTTGTGCTTTGTGAAGTTACAATTTTGCCCCTAGCTTGATGTATAAATAAGAGTGACTAGCACTCATTTAGACACCTTGAACATAGCTACATTTTGCTTCTTTTAGATAGTTGTTGTATAGTTTTGGTTTTAAGATTCAGTTTATGTAATAAAACTCTCCCACCTCGAGAGCTTATTCGGTTATTCCGGCATTCCATCAACGTTCCGCTCCATCATTCGTCACCAAGCTCGAGAGTTCCACCTCCAAGTTCTAAGAGACGGCCTTGAGTCCGGTTGGCTAGTTCCGAGGGCCGATTCTTCCCTCTTCGCTTGCTAATTAGCTTGCACTCTTCCTATGTACTAGGCTTGGTTGTATTCCTCATTTATGCTTTCCACATTTATAATACGTGATTTGCAATTTCCGTTTCTATATACGTGTTGATGTTTATTACTTGTTTTGATACTCGTAATTGACTATTATGTAGGGGGACGCGATTTCCGACGCCATTCGGGCTATCTTTAGGGATTCATATAGGTGTTGCCCTACCGGAAGTGACGCTCCGGAAACCGTAGGAATTGACACACCACGGAACTTACGGGCCCTAGTTTATGATCCCTAGCATTAGACACGCCTTGACTAGGAACCACGTAGTCTAAGTACTTCACGGGTCGGTCAAACTACACGTAGTCTAAGTACTTCACGGGTCGGTCAAACTACACATAGTCGTCTTTGCAATAGTAAATCTTCAATCGGATATACTCGGAGTCATTGCTCATTATGTTTATAACTTATCGTCACCCATATCACTCCGTGAAGTTTTCCGTTACATAAATTTGTCTCACCAATAGGTTAGGAGTAGTTTGTAGTTGTGTCTCACACCAACCCAAAGTAATCACCGCTTAAATAACATACGAAACCGAGTCGTCTAATACTTGTAATTATAAATCCCGTGGATTCGATACCCGGTCTTAACCGGATTATTACTTGATACGATGGGGTACACTTGCCCCTAAGTAGTCGTAGTGTCTAGTGGAGTTAGAACATTTAAAAGATCATATCCATAGTTATAGCGCAATCATCGTAATACACATTTAGTCGTTATTAGAAAAGCTCTACACTAGGCGCCGCACACGCATCATGAGCCTCATCTTCTGGGGTCTCAACATATTCTTGCTCAGGTGGAGAGCCAGGATTGATGTCTGAGCGATTATCTTCATACTGGTCGTCAGAAATATTCTGGGAATCAGACATGGTGTTCTTGAGAACGTCTTTGAAAAGGCTTAAAGATTAGAAATTTGAGAGAGAGAGAGAGAAGGTTTGAGTGCGAATTTCAAGCGTAGAAGGTAAATAGTGAGAATTTGTTCACTATTTATAGACGATAGTTGGTGACTTGATAGGTCGAAAGGAATGGTGGGAATTTGAACCATCGAAAGTCAGTTATTACTGACATTAATTGCGAGAAACGGCGCGTGCTTTTACTAATGATGACGCTTACGTCATCCTAGAGGCTACGTAACTACGCGTGCAAACCCTAATTGTGCAAGTTGCTTTACTCAGCAACGTAGTTACTCAGCAGTTCAGGTTCTGAGTGTATACAGCAGTTTTAATTCATTGTATGGTAAAAGATACTCAGCATGTATAGCAACTCAACATGTATAGCAACTCAGCATGTAATAAATCACTCAGCATGAATCATACTTAGATTTTATTGAAGAGGATTAAACATACCGATAGCTTCTCTAAGAATGTTAAATTGCTCATGAGCCATCGGCTTGGTGAAGATATCTACAAGCTGCTCATTCGTTGGGACGTAGGTCAACTTAATCTCTCCCTTGAGTACATGGTCTCTAATAAAGTGATGTCTTATGCTGACGTGCTTCATCCTGCTGTGTTGGATTTGGTTCTTTGATAGGTCAATGGCACTCTTCTTATCACATTTGACTTCAATTGTTTTAGTCTGAACACCATAATATTCTAGCTGTTGCTTAATCTAGAGGACTTGAGCAACACAGCTTCCAGCAGCAATGTACTCAGCTTCAGTGGTTGACAAGGCTACTGACGACTGCTTCTTACTGAACCAAGACACAAGACAGCTCCTATGGAAATGACATCCTCCTAAGGTGCTTTTTCGTTCAAGCTTGTCTCGTCCGTAGTCAGCGTCAGTGTATCCAATGAGTGTGAAATCATAAGTATTGGGATACCATAAACCTGCATTCACTGAGCCTTGCAAATATCTAAGGATTCTTTTTTACAGCTATGTAATGAGATTCCTTAGGGTTAGATTGATATCTAGCACAATAACATACTGAGAACTGAATGTCCGGTCTACTAGCAGTTAAGTAGAGTAGAGAGCCAATCATACCTCGGTACAATTTTCTATCTACTGACTTACCATTTTCATCAGCGCAGAGGACAGTGTCAGTGCCTATTGGGGTAGATATTGACTTGCAGTTCTCAAGTTCATACTTCTTCAATATCTCCTTAGCATACTTAGTTTGACTGATGAAGATGCCATTTTTCCCTTGTTTGATTTGAAGTCCAAGGAAGAAGTTGAGTTCTCCCATCATTGACATCTCAAACTCAGTCTGCATCTGCTTACTAAATTCCTTGCACATGGATTCATTAGTGGCACCAAAAATAATGTCATCAACAGATATCTGAGCCAGTAGGGTATCTTTACCCTTCCTCTTAATGAATAAGGTTGTATCAGCTTTACCTCTGACATAATTTCTAGTCAACAGGAAACTGGTCAGCCTCTCATACCAAGCACGTGGTGCTTGCTTGAGACCATACATAGCCTTTTTGAGCTTATAAACGTGGTTTGGGAACTTGGGATCCTCAAACCCTAGAGGCTGATTAACATAGACTTCCTCGTTTATAACTCCATTAAGGAATGCACTCTTAACATCCATTTGAAATAACTTAAAGTTCATGTAACTAGCATATGCACATAAAATTCTTATAGCCTCTAGCCTTGCCACTGGGGCGAAGGTCTCACCGCAGTCAATACCTTCTTGCTGACTATAGCCCTGAGCTACAAGTCTTGCTTTGTTCCTGACTACATTCCCTTGTTCATCTAGCTTGTTGCGGAATACCCATCTTGTTCCTATGGTCTTCTGGCTTTTTGGGTTTGGCACTAAGTCCCATACTTCATTTCTTCTGAACTGATCAAGTTCTTCTTGCATTGCACTCATCCAGAACTCATTATGCTCAGCTTCAGAGAAGTTCTTTGGTTCCAGAACTGAGATGAATGCAACGTTGCTGAGGTATCTCCTGAGTTGATTTCTTATCATCAGGGTGTTTCCAGGAGCATCAAGAATAGCACTCTTTGAGTGTCCTCTTGGTATTCTGATCTCTTTTGGTAGAGTGATGTCTTGAGCTGGTTGTGTTTTAACAATCTCTGCAGGTATAGATTGTTCAGTGAAAACAATTTGAGTTTCGCTTTTACCTTTGGTCAGCCCTTGAGGTAGTGACTCAGCGGCTATTTCTTGGTCAGCAGGTGCTGAGTATGGATCATCCTCAGTCAGTTGTTTGTCTTTTCCTGCAGGGTTAGTTTCATCGAACTCAATGTGGACGGACTCTTCTAAGACCTGAGTTCGTTTATTGAAAATTCTATATGCTTTGTTGTTTGTTGAGTATAGCCTAAAAAGATAGCTTCATCAGCTTTTGAATCAAACTTAGCAAGGCTGTCTTTAGTATTTAGAATGAAACATTTACAACCGAAGGCACGAAAGTATCCAATGTTGGGTTTTCGTCCTTTCCAAAGTTCGTAGGGGGTCTTTTTTAATATAGGTCTGACTAGAGCCCTATTAAGTATGTAGCAAGCTGTGTTGACGGCTTCTCCCCAAAAGTACTTTAGAAGCCTATTCTCGCTCAGCATTGTCCTGGCTATTTCAACCAAGGTTCTGTTTTTCCTCTCAACTACCCCATTCCATTGAGGCATTCTAGGAGCATAAAAGTTATGGTCAATGCCTCTGGCTTCACAGAATTCAACAAACTATTGGTTTTTGAATTCTCCACCATTATCACTTCGGATGTGAGCTAACTTTAGGTCTTTATCATTTTCAAGTTTTCTTACTAATGTTGAAAACGTCTCAAAAGTTTCATCCTTGCTACTCAGCAAGATGATCCAAGTGTACCGAGAAAAGTCATCTACAATGACCAAGGAAAATCTCCTACCACCCAAGCTCAGCGGCTGGACTGGTCCGAAAAGATCCAAGTGTAGCAACTCTAGTGGACGTTTGGTTGAGACAATGTTTTTAATGTGAAAAGATTTTTTAGTTTGTTTTCCATACTGACAAGCATTGCATAATTGATCCTTTTCGAACTTAAGTTATGGCAGTCCCTCAACTAATTGCTTTCTTGCTAATTTGGCCAGGAGGTCCATGCTTACATGACCAAGTCTCCTGTGCCATAGCCAGAAATTTTCTTCCTTTGACACTAAGCATATATTTTTTGAAAATTTCTTTTCCAAATTCAGCATAAAGACATTATCAACACGAGGGGCAGTTAAAATTAATTCATTTGTTTTTTCCTCGAGTATTTTACATCCAGTGTCATCAAATATAACTTTTCTTCCGTTGTCACACAGCTGAGCTACGCTCAGTAAGTTATATTTAAGTCCACTGACTAGGGAGAGTGACTCAATAGTAGGATTACCACCAACGGTTCCTGACCCTACTATCATACCCTTTTTGTTGTCTCCGAAACTTACGCTTCCACCTCATTTACGCACAAGTGTGATGAACTGAGTTTCATCACCAGTCATATGCCTCGAGCATGCGCTGTCAATGTACCACATCTTTGACTTCTCAGCACACCTCAGGCTTACCTGCAATATAACTAGTTATCTTTAGGTACCCAAGTCTTTTTGGGTCCTTGTTTGTTAGGCTCAGCAGGTGAAACATCATGTTTAATCTTATGACGACACACTTTGACAGTGTGCCCATTTTTCCCACAGAAGTCACAGCTGACCTTCCGTTGGGGATATCTCACTGGCTGGTCAGTACCCCAATGCTGAGCATGCCAGCACACCTTTGTGGTGTGTCCTTTCTTCCCACAGAAGTCACACTGGACATTCCACTGAGGATTCCATCTCTGCTGACTAGTACTTCGGTACTGAGTGTTCAGAGGAATATTTCTTTTATTCGGAACCTTGAATTGGTTCTGAATAGATGTGATGTCCTTTCTCAGTTTCTTAGAATCTGATTGGACCTCAGAGACAAACTTGTGTATAATTTCCATGTTGTTATGCAACGTTGAGTTGTCTTGGAGAAGATATCGAAGGTCACTGAGTTTGACCTCTTCAATCTCATCGCATCGCCTGCTGAGTGCTCTAACCTTCTTGTTACACCTTTTGATAAGTGTGTAGAGGTCACTCAGGGCATTTATCAGTTCATTTCTGGGCAGGGGTAGTGACATTACCTCAGTTGAGTGTTCCTCATTGTCAGATGCAATGGAGGGGTCAGCACGCTCAGAAACACAAGGCTCAGCAAGCTCATCAACCATGAAGCAAATCTTTGCTGACTCGGTGGCATCAGCTTCTGATGATGATGACTCATCACTGTCACTCCAGGTGGCCACCATTGCCTTCTTGATGTTCTTTTTTTCCTTCTTCAAGGTAGGACAACTTGATTTGATATCGCTAGTTTGATGGCATTCAAAGCATGTGATGGGCTTTGAACTGTCCTTTTTGTACTTGCTGTCACTGGACTCAGCTTTGTACTTATCAAACTTCTTGTAAGGCTTCTTGGAATATTTATCATTCTTTCTGAACAGCCTTTTCATTTTTCTAGTGAACATGGCCATTTCTTCATCGTCTGTTGAGCTCCCATCAGTGGAGTCAGCTTTCATGACAAGAGACTTTTGCTTCTTGTCCTCAGACTTCTCCTTCACCTCAAAGTTCTTTATTGAGATCTCATGGGTCAGCAGAGATCCAATGAGTTCATCATACTTGTAGGTGGTCAAGTATTGAGCTTCCTCAACAGCAGTTTTCTTAGCTTGCCAGCTTTTGGGAAGACTCCTCAGTATCTTCTTGACTTGCTCTTCCTCAGTGAAGATCTTGCCAAGTCTTTTGAGCTCGTTGATTATGTTGGTGAATCTTGAGTTCATTTCAGAGATTCCTTCACCATCATTCATTTCAAACAGCTCGTATAACCTCATGTGCTGGTTTACCTTGGACTCCTTAACTTTGCTGGTTCCTTCATAGGTGACCTCCAGTTTCTTCCAGATTTCCTATGCTGACTCACAACCTGAAATTTTGTTGTACTCTGCAGCATCTAACACACAGTGAAGCATGTTTATAGCCAAAGCATGATTTTGCAGTTTCTTGAGGTGTTCCTCTGACCACTTGGCCTCAGCTTTGACAGACATTTGTCCGTCAACAGTTTCAACAGGAACAAACGGGCCTTGGACTATTGAGAGCCATGCACTCATGTTTGTTGACTGAATGAAGTTTTTCATTCTATTCTTCCAAAAGGTATAGTTAGACCCGAAGAATAGAGGAGGCCTAGTAATAGACAGTCCCTCAGGAAGTATCTGAGTTGTCTAGTTTCCTGGGAGGAAACGAGTGCTGTTCTCAGCCATTGTGGGGATCAGCTCAAGATAGTTATATCTTGTTCAGCGAGCTATTGTAGCTCTGATACCACTTGTTGGTCCCGTGTAACGTGACAAGATTAGTTCCAAGGGGGGGGATAGGAACTACTCTAAATTTTTGTCCGTTAAGGCTGACTTCTTTTCTTTGAAAAGGATTTACACAGCGGTGCTGAGTAGTTTAAGACACAAGCTTAGTCAACTAGTGACTAAGACTGTTTCTTTTCTTGAGTCAAGAGATAGCACTTGAGTCTATTCCTGAACTCAGCTTCTCAGTACACTATACTCAGCGTGAGTTCGTTACTTAGTCAGTTTTATAGCAAGCAATTTATATAAAGGAGTTAAGGGTTAGAAATATGTTACTCAGCAGACGTATCCTGGTTTGGCCTCTCCGCCTATGTCCAGTCCCCGGAATTCCTTCCGAGCTTTTTGAATCCTCTACTGAGCTCTTTAAAGGTAGAGCACGAAACCTTTTACAACAGAAGCTGAGTATATAAGAGTACCTTCCTCTATTCCTCTACTCACTCCTATCTCTACTACTGAGTACTATACCGAGTACTCAGCTTCTCCTTTCTATACTTCTAGAAATGATAAGTGTTTGTCCTAAACAGTTGCTAAGACACTTTAGATGAATAAGATCACTCTAGACTTTTACACAAGATTGGAATTGGTGTAAGATTTTCTTTGCTTTTCTCACAGAACTTCGAATATCAATTTGGTCAGCGTTTCGACTTGATTGAAGATCTGCATCGAATGAAGCATTTGAGAGGCCTATTTATAGTGACACTTGAAGCACCGGTGATTTCAAATTTCAAAATAACCGTTGGAGGGAAACAGCTTCCTATCGCTTTCACTCAGTACGTGCTCAGCATCCTCGGCCAATAACATTCTTGTATCTTCTGTCTTCGGTAGTGCTCAGCAGCTTTTCGTCAGACAAAACAGAATGTTTCCACATTTATAGTAAAGTCTTCCAGACAGCTTTCTGCATCTTCTGAGCTTACCCAAAGTAGAAATACTTTGTCTCTAAGTTTGTTCAGGTCAACTGCTGAGTGGACTATCTTGTCGCTCAACTCAGCAACTTCATCTTGAAGCTATTTAGACGAAGGCTTCTCGATCCTTCTCCAAGCTGGGCTTGTGTTTTACTCAGTACGACAGCGTTTTGTTCTTCTTGGGCCGTGCGGCTATGATCCATTGACTTGGGCTTGACTCTCTTTCATGGGCCTTGGGGCCATTTAACTTAATGTCTTATAAATCAAATAACTCAACATTGAACAAACACATTAGTGTGAATAATTCAAAGCATTTAAATTTAATGTGTTAGAATATTTTTTATCATTAATATGATTATAACATTGTGAAATTATCCCAAAGATCAAAAAGGATATTCGCCTAAAACAGCCACGTGTTGATCACCTGATACCGGCGTATCACGGCGTATCGAGCAAAGGGATTCGACAGGCGGATCACCAATATCTCACCACAAGAGATCCGTGGGCGAACCTAAGAGGCAAATCGCCATAACCGCTCAATCTGCTATTGAAACAGCTGAGCCGATCCCGCACTAAAAGACCATTAATAAGCAATCAATTTCCTAAACGGATATGCTTAAAGGGAATCAGTAACCGCCATTAATGGAGCATTAATGGAGACTTTCTAGTTACTAAAGGTTACAACTTCATGACTATATATAGCTAGTATCTCGAGCCATCAAGGTACACATTCACTTACCCTTTGTCAATTCAGTTTGCTCTCTTGTTCTTCTATACTGACTTTGGCATCGGAGCTTCCCCCCGTCGAACCCAACGACGCCCCCATAGAGACGGAAACCCATCGGAAGTTCTCCACCAGTCATCATATGAATAATTTTGTCAAATCAAAATCATGTGGAAAGGTGTTTCAACAGTTCGTTCATTTATTATTCGTTGTGACAAATGTCAAAGAACCGGGAATTTATGAAGGAAATATGAGATGCCTCTCACAAACATATTAGAAGTTGAAGTCTTCGACATATGGGGAATAGATTTCATGGGACCTTTTCCCCCTTCTTTTGGTAAAACTTATATTTTAGTAGCCGTAGATTATGTTTCAAAGTGGGTTGAAGCAATTGCAACCCCGACAAATGATTCTAAGGTTGTTGTTAAGTTTCTTGAAGATATATTTTGTAGATTTGGATGCCCTAGAGTCATGATAAGTGATGGCGGTACCCATTTCATAAACCGAAGTTTTGAAACACTTATGAGAAAATATGGAGTACACCACCGCGTATCTACGCCATACCATCCTCAATCGAATGGTCAGTCAGAGATATCAAATAGAGAACTCAAATGGATTCTAGAGAAGACAGTTTCGTCTTCAAGAAGAGACTGGTCTTGTAAACTTAACAATGCGTTATGGGCATACCGTACTGCATTTAAAACACCAATAGGAATGACACCATACCGATTAGTGTATGGGAAAGCATTTCATTTACCAGTAGAATTAGAGCATAAAGCCTATTGGGCTATTAAAACACTTAACTTTGATTTGCAACAAGTAGGTAAGAAACGTTTGCTCAACTTAAATGAGTTGGATGGGTTACGTCATTTATCTTACGAAAATGCAAAAATATATAAAGAAAAAGTGAAAAAATGGCACGACGACAAGATTAAAGTCAAAAGCTTTAACATTGGAGATAAGGTGCTGTTATTTAATTCACGACTCCGGTTGTTTCCAGGTAAACTTAAGTCAAGATGGTCAGGACCATATTTAGTCGTAAAAACATTCGACTATGGATCTTTAGAACTTGAAGGACATGACGGAGTTCGCTTTAAAGTTAACGGTAATAGATGTAAAATTTATTATGAAAATGCTCCAATTAAGGAAACTGATTTCATAACAAAAATTTAATAAAAATTAAATTGTTTCTTCTTGTATGCTTTTTCCTTTATTTTGTTTTTGTTTTAATTTTTGTTAGTTAAAATTTTTATTTTTATTTTATTTTATTTTTACACATGTCATTTTTATGATTTTTAGTTATTAGATGACTTTATATTAAGATTTAGATACATGAAAATATGTTTAAGTCATGTTTTTAATCAGATTTTAGGTCAATAGTTCGAATTAGAAGAAATTCAATGATTCTCAGCCGAGAATTTGGAATTCTCAGTTGAGAATTTACATTTTCAGAATTGTCCAAACAGGTAAGGGATTTTCTGATCTTACCGGGAATTTATATTCTCGGCCGAGAATCAGAAATATAGGGTTTCGACGCATGATTTCCTAAAGGAAATCAGCGTGTCGCGACCGAGAATTGAGATTCTCGGTCGCGACACGGGTGTTTTCTGCACCATCAGACCCGTTTCTTCTTCATCCTGCAGACACAGCTTTTCAAACTCGAATAATTAAGTTTCTTCAACTCCAAAATGTTTGATTTTATGACTTTTCACATCAAAACAACACCTTCTTTCGTCCTATGATTCCTATAAATAAATCAAAGAGGATCAGATTTCTGTTACAACTTTTCTATTTCATTTTAGTCAGACAAAACTCTGATATTCTAAAACAAAGTTCCAGACACATTTTTGTTCCTCAAAAACCATAACTACCAAACACAAATCCTCCAAACAGACTGCTGCTTCACGCAATAAGCGTCCTGACTTATCAGAACGCTACGGTGCGCCATTTCCTATTTTTAATCATGACGAAGGCCGACGCTACTACAGACTTCGCTGTACGTTCTTCGTTGGAATGCTGTATATGGACGAGTTCTTTAAATGATGAACTCGGGATAAGCGATGATATGAATCGCTATTTAGAGAGATTGGGGTGGACCAAGTTCACCCACATGCAGTTTCCTATTATTGGAGACTGGATTCTCGAGTTTTTCTGTACAGTTCGTTTCGTGAACAAACGAAGGGTGCGTCTCAGTTTTCATCGAGATGGCGAAACCTTTACGTTTGGATACCCTAAATTACATGCCTGGTTTGGTTTTCCCCCGAGGGATACAATCAAATGTCATCCTGGCAGAGATATGACATCCATAGATATATGGAGGATGCTAACACGATTTTGGCATTTCAATCCTCGACTCGCCTACAACCAATCCATCAACTCCAACTCGATGTTGTATCTACACAAATTTCTGTGTCACAGTTTGTTCGGTCGCACATTTAGTAGTGTGGTCAAAGACACAGACTTATATGTCCTTGGAGATATATTCCAAGGCAATACAGTTGATACCTCCAAGATTCTAATGGAAGGTTTTGTTGTCACTTCTCGATCCAAGGATAAGAAGATTGGTTTCGGCAATATCATTTGTGGGATAATTCTCGGGGTCAAGGGAACTATTTCTGTCCCTTGGAGCGATGCTGAATCTTTTCCAACATTGGACTATGAGTTCTTGGAATATGAAGGCCCCGTGAGACGTATTTTGAGAACAAGCCCGCGTTTTCTTTCTGCACCGGAACGTCAAGCTTTCGTGCAATTGAAAATTGAGCGCTATAGGGCTAGAGAAATCCTATTTTTATGTTTTGTTTAATTTTGTACATATTTGATTCAATAAAAATTTCTATTCATTTGATTCGATTTCTTATTTTGATCTTGGTTTATCTATACTCAATCCATTTCATATTGAATAAATCTAATCAAAGTTGCTTATAGTCAGATAATAATGCTAGAAATGAACTAATATGATTTTTATATTTGAATTAACAAATATGTCCATAATTTCATCACATTAATCCATTCATATTCTGTATCAATCAATTAAGATTTAATAAGTACATGAATTTGTATTTATTAATGTAGATTCATTTAACTTACATGATTAAATGTACATTAATGTTTCATTAAATTCTTATTAAGGCATTTATATTTCATTATTTTCCCATTAATAAGGATAAACCTTTGGTTTTCCTTGTAAATTAATTCTTTATCATTTATGTTTTTAAGTACATGTACAGTTTTAATAAGGTTCAGGACATAATTACTCAGAAAATTACACGAACAGAGTCAAAATGCGCGAATACAGGTCACCAGGGACCGATTCTCGGCCGAGAATTATTGATTCTTGGTAAGTTCAACAAGAACAGGCCAATTTCAGAACGAATTACTCTCTGAAATTGCCGTGTCGCGATCGAGAATCAGGATTCTCGGTCGCGACACGCGTACTGCAGGCATAGGCATTACGAATTTTTACACTAAATTAAAGCCTATTCCTATTCCTACTCTATCTATAAACTCACTCTATTCACCCCTATAAATACCTATTCCTTACACAAACATCACATCACCTCTCATTATACTCAATCCCTTACTCTAAACTCTTCCCAATAAATCACTTTTACTCTTCCCAATTTATTCATCACTATTCACAATCCATCACCTCTTCATCTACCTTCTCTTTTATTCAATTAAACCTTACAATTCCCAACTCATCTTCAACCTTTGGTTTTTCTCTTTTCATCTCTTTCTCTCTTCTTTTCAAACCCTAAACACCAAAATCATGCCTAGAACAAAGCGTGTTGGTCACAAGCCACAAGTTACGGAAGCTAATCGCCTTCGTATACGTTGCGGAGCCTATTTCAACATAGCTTCGGAGGAAGAAGCCGATCGTTTCACTCATTTTTCAAACTCAAAAAGGGAGTTTGTGGATATGCACTTCCTTGACTTTGATTCGGTATGAGAGTTAAATTTCTCTACTCGGATTAATGCTTTCATTGACACTTTGGGTTGGCAAGCTTTTGTTTCCATGCATTTTCCTAGCATTACAGAATATATAGTGGAATTTTTTGTCACTTTGACAATGAATAAGAAGAAAACTCCAATCTCCTTTAGAAATAATGGTGTGACTTACACCATAGATTATGAAGCCATGGGCAATATGTTTGGTTTTCCTACTAGTGATTTCCATGACAAGCCTAGGGATTTTGATAATGACACAATATGGAATACTCTTTCGGGTCAAGCATATTTTAACTCGAAAAACACCTCTAGTAAGATCGAGACAATTGTGTGTTCTTCTTTCACAAATTCTTAAGTTTTTCGTTGTTTGGTCGTGTTGAGAGCTCCAAAATTCAAGTTAGGGATTTGTTCGTTCTTGATTGCTTGTTTAAAGGTTTGAGGGTTGATAGCATAGGTATGCTATTCGATAATTTATATCGTGCATCGAAGGCTCACACCATTCAAGTCCCTCTCGGTAATTTTATCACCGCTATTGTTTTGGGTGCACGTGGTGAATTAGCCGATTATGACATGTCTTCCTACCATGGATATGTGCCAATTTTGAATATTTCGGCTCTTGAGCGGGCTCACTTGTTGATTACTTCAATTCCTCCCGTCTTTATTTCATATGAGTCCCGCATTGCCCATCTTCGTGGTAATATGGGTGGAGGAGCTTCGAGTTCACAATTTGTAGGTACCGAGGAAGGAGGCGAGGCGGAAGAAGCGGAAGATGCACCACAAGCACAACAACAACCCCAAGCACCTCAAGATGATGATCCGGTTGATTTGAGGCGGATTTTGAACCAAATCAATTCACATAATCGCCAAATGAATTTGCGGATTGATGATTTGGTGGAAAACAATATGGTGATGAATGACAACCTCAACAACTTAAGGAGGGAGCACAAATCTACTCGTCATCGGATGCTTTCATTTTTCTGTCGCCAAAATGTTGAAACCTCACCATCTCCGACGGATTCGTCTCCACATGCTTAGGTTTTATCAAGTCTTTTTCTTCATTTCCTTATCTTGTTTTGTTCTTTTGAATTATAATTTGGTACAATGTTTTATTTTTATTATGTTTAGTACATTTTGCTTATCTTATGATGGATGATTTGCTAAATTTTCTTTATTAATCCGTATGATTTATTTCGTACTAATTTTTCGTGTTTTATCCATTTTTGCACCAATGAGGACATGGTCCAAATTAAGTGTGGGAGGAGATATTACATATATCATTTTTACACATATGAATAAATGCAAGGAGTAAGAATAAATGTCATCCGTATTACCATAAAAACATATTAATATTTCTAAGCAATATTTTCAAATGCAACAATCATCTATTTATGCAAATGCAACACATTTTGCAACATTATTTTACAAAAATGATGTTATTTCATAAACAACATTATTTTTCATAACTTTACATTTTCACATGATTATAAATTACTCATAAGTTAACTTTCTAGATTATCATTATTGATAGAAATAACATTTCTATACGGGTAACATTATTTTTGTAACATTATCATTTTTGAAATTTTCACAAATCTCCGAAACAATTTTAAGTAAAAACGTCTCCAGTAAATGTATTTAAGTAAAAAAATTCTTTACTTCAATCTCTATTTTATATCATGCAATTCATGATACAATAAATCTTATTTTAAATTTTCAATTAGGTTTATAGGCATTAAATTGAACTAACAATTTTTTAGCTCGTTTTGATTTCGTCTTACATTAATACTAATTGAAGTTTTTAAGGAAATTTTAGCCATAATATTGTTGGGGTTTAGTGTCCTATAGACAATTGTTCTAGGATATAAACTTAATGTAAATGAAGTGTTCTTTACATCATTTGTTTTAATAAGATATGGTTTCATAACTATATAAAGGCAACCTCTTTTAAGAACTAAATAAGTCTAATAAAAGGAAATCCCTAAATTTGTTTAAAGTGATTATAAAGTGTTCATACAAGCATGAAGTGAGACGAAACTTTATAATAAACTAATAAACTTAAAACCACCCCAAGTCAAGTAATATGTTTAGAAATAGGATTGACATATCACTGTTGAGACTTGCATGTAACAATATCTTCTGTCGAGACAGAGAGCTGATCTCACAAGCTTCAGATATGCAGATATCTGGACAGTTACATGGATCAAATGAAAGGGAGTTCATTAGGATTGGGGACCCGACTTGAGATAACAGGATGGGTAGATTTATCCTTGTCACCTGTTCATCTCATTGGTATTAATAGGTATAAGTAATCCTCAAACTCAAAGGAATGTTAATTAGTGATTCTGGATTATGGAATGTGATGCTTTGATCCTGTTGTAATATGATCCATAACAGAGATGACTCTGGGGTGTGAACGGCAGACGTTGGGTATCACAGGAAGTAATTGCAGGATAGTTATACATTGGATTTAGCATTTGTCACTCCCGATAAATGGGAGATACGTCCAAAGATCGCTTGTGGAAGACTTGACTCTAAATCCTTGCAAGGTGATAGCTTAAGACTTGAAATACAGATTTCACTTAACCTATCCAATTGGAGTTAACTCGGCCTGTACAAGTAAAACGAACGTCTCGCTATATGTGACTTGACATTATCCATAGTCATAAGATTCAGTTCAAGGATGTAGTTGATAAAGGATCGAATTATACTGTAACTAATACGGAAAGGTCAACGACAGAATCAACTTGTCTTCTTATAGCTCTGGGGGAATGTTTTGGATTTGCTAATCACATTTCGCGTACTCATTCCGTTATGCAAAGATTAAATATAATTCTGAGAAAATTAATTTAATAGTTGTATACGGCTAGAAGCAATAAGAACCTAATGGGTCACACATAAGACTTGGAGCCCAAAAGAGAAAAAGATGTTAATTAATTGATGGAAGCCCAACTGAGTCCACTAAGGCCCAGTAAATGAAGGGGGGCGATTTTTATGTATAAAATACATAAAGAAATTAATTTGATTTTAAGCAATCCTAATTAGATTATGATTGTGAATTAAATTAATTAAAGGATAAATAAGTTAGGAGGTTTAATGAGATTAAATTACTCCTATTATTATCCTAAAAGGTTATTATTATTATCTTTATATTTAGATATAATTAT
The DNA here is from genome assembly GCF_963576675.1 of Euphorbia lathyris. Classification (NCBI taxonomy): domain Eukaryota; kingdom Viridiplantae; phylum Streptophyta; class Magnoliopsida; order Malpighiales; family Euphorbiaceae; genus Euphorbia; species Euphorbia lathyris. Next base: position 46,955,921 of record NC_088914.1, read on the forward strand.
AGATAATAAATAAGAATTATATTCCGAATTAAATTCTTATTCAGTAACCTAATTCTATCTAACTAGAGTTTAGATACAAGAGAGTATATATACCCCCTTTATATGTAAATTTCGGCAAAGCTCTAGTCTACCGAAGAGAAGAATTTCGACCCCCCTTGTTGAGGACGAGATTATTCACCGCTTCCTTCCGTTTCAATTGATTATTAATCTCTTTCTCTATTCCTTGATCTTGTGTTGATTAATTAGAGGCAATCTATTCTTGATTGCTTTCATACGGTTGAATTCTAACTTGGTTTTGAATTTTGTTTTTGTCTTGTGCTCGGGAACTCGAAGTAAGAGTTGTGGGCACTTCGATTGTAACGGTAGATAGAACATCAAAAGGTATTTCCTTCTATCCCTCTTTATATGAAATAACGATTAACGGATCTTGGGTTAATGGAAAAAGGTTAAAATTTTATATTTCCGCTGCCAAACGTTTGCCTATTTCCCTTCAAATACATGTTGAATTTTAAAGTCAATATAGGATGAATGTGCTATCTTTCTTTTTTTTCCCAATTTCCAATTTCATAAATTCATATTAATTAATCAATTAGTTATATTCTTAACTTTTGGCCACGATTGAGACCAACCTTATCACAATCGAGGTATGAAAGGGGAAAAATTAAGTACCGTTTACTTTTGGCCACGATTGCGACCATCCTTATCACAATCGAGGTATGGAAGGAACGTTTAAGCAAAAATTAAGCGTGTTTAAGTTTAACGTAACGATTGCGTCCACCCATGGCATGGTCGGTACCTCTTAAGAGAACACAAAGCAAATAAAATGCACATAAAGTTACGATCAAGACCACCCTTATCTTGGGCGTAACTAAGCAGATAAATTCGGTGAAATTTTGCTCGGGACTAGCAAAAGATTAAGTGTGGAGATTTTTTAAGCCCAAAATATACCTAAAATATCATTAGTATTTACATCAGTTTTGCTACGAATTCGTACTGTTTATATCTGTTTAGCGTACTTTTACGTCCGAATATGTTTCTTTCATGCAAGGTACCTAAATATTTGGTAAAAACCAAATAGGAACGAAAAGAGGTTAAAAACGAAAGAAAAACCCTACAAAAGGAGTCAAAGACGACGAAAATCAAACGCGCAGAAACGAGGACGAGGACGAAGTCAGAAACGGAGAAATATCCTCCATGTCGCGACCGAGAATCCTCCATTCTTGATCGCGACACGTTTCGCCCAGTTCTTTCCCTTACCATTTCAAAGACTTAATATATGTTCCCCTATTTTCGGCCGAGAATATACATTCTCGGTAAGTTCAAGTTTCCAGGAAACATACTTCGCACATGTTCGTTTTCGACGGAACACGTCCGTTCGATTGGATAAGAACGCCTCTTCACAAGCAGACACGTTCCTTAGACACAACTCCTCAACATCTATAAATAGAGAGTTGATTTCAGAGTTAAGATATATTGAAGAGAAGACTTAGTACAGAACTAATGCAGAAATTCTGAGTCAAGTGATTCTGAGTTAGAAGTTCGATTTTGTAAAAAGCAATATGATGTACACACATTGTTTATCAAATAATTACAAACACAGTAGCATTTAGATTTGTTCATATTAGTTTACATTTTGGTAGTAGATAGACCAATCTCTATTCCGAAGATTCAGCGAGAAGATTTAGTAGAGGATTCACCCTAGGAGCCTGACAAACTCTAAACGAGGTTCAAGGAAATGATTGACAAACCGTTCGCTTGAAATTCGTCGAAAGCTTCCATGCTTCTTGTTCTCTGTAAACTTGTATCAAATTCATACTTCATCTAATAAAGTTTATTCTATTCGATAGATTTTTATGTAGCACTTATGGTAAATCATCTGAAGTGAGTTCTGGTGTTTTCATTAAAACGTAGTTGAATTCAAAATCTTTACAAGGAAACTTTGTTGAACACTTAGGCAAATTGGTATCTTGGATAAAGTATCTATTCGGTTAAGGAAGCAATCTAACCAGTTAGGGGATTGTTGCGTTCAAAGCCTTTTAATTGAAGGAGTTTACGTTATTACATTTATATAATTTATACAAAGTTTAAAGTTGTTTTTCTTTGCTTAATGCAAACAAATACATTTATTTACTTTTCTAAAGCACTAAACGTTTCTGTCTTGTAAATTCATCCTTAAATCAAAAGTGATTTTTAACATTCTACATATTCTAATCTAATTCTTATTCTATCAATTTCAAAACCAAATCCAATTAAACGATTTTCCATATTATAAACCTTAAAAGTAAATCAAACCGATTTAAAATAAGTTTTTGTTAAAAAGCGTTCCCTGTGGGTTCGATATCTTTTATTACTACAAGCGTATACCGTGCACTTGCGGAAATCACTCAACACTCTCTCTCTGCCACTGGCGTACAAACCCGAAAACCCACCAAAAGATCCATTTCTACAATGAATAAGCTATTTTGCCTTTCTACGAAGCTGTTCAGGAGGAATCCTTCTCGAACTATTATTTCTGGCTGTTTCTTCCTTGAAAGGATGGAAACTAGTTTTAAAGGTGGTTTTCCATGGATGTATTACCTCACAATCTCATCTCTCTTGCTCGAATCAAACTACCCCCAACTTGGCCATTTGCTTGTCCTCAAGCAATACAAAGGAAAGGTGAAAATGAAAGCAAACAACAATAATGGTAATCAATCAACCAGCTAGGAGCATGCTAGAGTGATCTTTGAGTAGGGATGGCAACGGGTAGGGTACCCGCGGGTAATGCCATTCCCAAACCCTTACCCTTTTATTTTTTAATTACCCGTACCTGTCTCATTACCCTAACAGGTATACTTTTTACATCCCATACCCTTCCCATTTAATTCGCGGGTACCCTTACCCGTTAAGAATCAATAAATAAAAAAATATAACAAATTTAACAAACTATAAATTTAATAAATCATCAATCTAAAAATTGAATAAATTGAACCTTAATTAATAAGAATAAAGTATCTTAGCGGTATCACTCAATTGTTGAAAAATAAATGGTTGGGGTTTAAATTTCATGTCTTATATCTAAAAAACAATGATATTTATTAATATAAATTTTTTTTATGACGGGTACCGGGTACTCCAGGGGGTATTCTCATACCCGTCCCATTACCCTAACAGGTAATGATTTTGATCCCATACCCGTCCCATACCCTTTTGTATAGGGTACGGGTAGTCCCATTAGGGTCGGGTAGTGCCGGGTACCCGCGGGTACACTACCCGTTGCCATCCTTATCTTTGAGTGAAGGTAAAAGCATAAAAGATCAAAGCAACAACAAATGAGAAATAGCAAACATGTATTTCTCCCTCATTAAGTGCAATTAGAATTTCTCAAAGGTTGCTTCTGGTAATGCTCACCATCTCTCTATGTTTGATGTTCTTAGTGAAGGGTTTAAGTACTCAACAACTATGCACCTATTGAACAGAATATGACTTTACAGTTCAGCCTATGCAAAGTAGTCTATAACTTATGTGGCATGATAAAAAAAGGTCTTGAATGGGTCATAGCTGGGTTAGGGTATAAGGATATGGAAGTGAATAATCTTTGAGTGAAAGGTAGTTGTTGAGTTTTTGAGTGAACATGCACTTTTTAGTGGGAATAGTTGTGTCCTACAAGCATGTACTCATTCAAGAGGAGCGGGTGTTTTGTTTTTTCATAAACAGCTCCTCCTTCGTTGAATATATTGAAATAACAATGCTTTTCCTTATTTGGACATAGGACACAGTGAACAACTAGTCATTATGCCTTCGGGTATTTTACTCAAGACAACTCATGTGGTTAATTGTGATAATTTTCAATGAATAGTTGTGTGAAGGTAGTGTATGTGGTGTAGTAAAAATTAGGTCAAGCTCAAAATGGTTGTCTAAAACGGAATGTTCTTTAAGAACATGTGTTTAATCAGTTAGGCGCAATTGGTTAGCCTAAAACCTTTGTCATTTCATGCCATAAGCTATAAACAAGTTGCGAAGGCTACCAGAGCAAAGCCTATCTAATCTAAAACATGCAAGGCCCACTCAACAAAAAGGAACACACATAATCATACTTATAATGGCTCAAATCTCACATGGGTTGTATACAACGCAAGTTAAAATTACAATTGGGAGACATACATGCTTATCATAATTTATCATGCAATTTATCTAACTTTTTTAGTACAACACACAAGAGTTAACTCACAGAACATCCTAGCTAAAATAGATTACTAAAAACAGTTGTTTGAGGTTAGGAATGGTATGGATGATGCGCACAAGTGTCTTGGCTTATTTTTTTCTCCAATGGTGGTTAGGTGAATTGATGGACAAATAAGAGCACAAGTAACAAAAGGCAGAGCAAGCATCATGCATAATTGGCAAAGATCGCAAAGAACGGCTACGCAGATACTAAGGTGTTTATGGTGTGTCTACCCCCAACTTAATCGATGCATTGTCTCCGATGCATAAAGGTAAGAGCAGAGACACCAACACCAGTAGAACAACTTAAATGACAAAAATAGCAAGGTTTCACAATATTTTAGGCAGAGAGAGAAAGAGAACAAACTTCAAATTGTGGGGGATTGGAAGGATTCACATTCACCCTACCCTTCTTCAGGATTCTTTATTGCTGGTGTTACATTTTCTTCATTGTCCTCGTATTTCCTTATTGGGCTAGGCTAAGATTCCTTAGACATAGACTGTTTGATTACTTCAGGGCCTGTTCCCAACTCCATAACAACTCTTCAAGCTCTTTTTACTATGCGTCTATTCTTTGTTCCATCACCTGCATATTCATCAGGATTGTCTCCATGCTGAGTCTAGCAGCCTGCTTATAGAAACAATATTCACCAACATCATCTGCTCTCTCCTCTTGGTAGGCTCTTAGGGGTGAAATATAAATAGGCTTGGTGGCTGGTCCATCACCCATCTTCCGCTTCTTTAAACACCTAGTCGACTCCTATTCTAACTTTTTTAGCCTATCAACCTCTTTCCACAAGTACCAATGACATTTGTAGTCGCATCAAATCTCAATTCTGTTCATCACTTGCAAGTTTAGAGGCTCCATGTACGGTCCTATAGTGAGCACATCCTTGGCCAGATCGAAGAAATTTATGGACATGGCAATCTTGGTGATGTACGTGCCACAAAACACTCTAGTTACATTCTTCTTTTGCTGCAAGGACAGAATATACTCAAAAAAAAATTAACCCACATTAATAGGCTTATGCTTGGCTAAACAAGCCAAGGAAAAAAGATCAGCACAGGGCACATTAGCTTGATGCACATGCCCAAACATGGTTCCAGCAAGTAACCTGGGCAAATATTTCAGGGTGTAATTTTAAATACTAGACGCTTTGGGGTTGTATTCAGATTACCCTATTATGGAGTGCCAGAAGGTTATGGGTTCAAAATCCTTGGGGATTTCTTTGTATCTAGAGTTCTTTGCCCACCTTGTCTGGTTCGACCAGGACTATGAGGACATTCAGCTTGTTGAGGGAGCACAGTGATTACCCATCAGACAAAACTAGTATTTATTGTGATTGTTTAGATCTTTAATCTGCGCATCCCGTTGAAAAGTGGAGATGAACTCCATGGTGAGTTCATGGTACAAGTTTTCTTCGATCACAAGGAAGTTGGCCAAGTTCGCCCGAGCCACAAGTATTGAACACACGATTTCCAAAGTGACTTTTGATTATGACAAAAATATTCATTGGGAAATTAAAATCCCAAAAATAGTCTAAGTATAAAAAATGTTGATTTATTTAAACCAATAGTTTGTTAAGTGTTTTGATTAAAAAGAAAAAGAGAAAGAAACTTAAGAAAGGCTTTAAGAATTAACAAAGGCCCAAAGCCTTATTCCGGCCCAAAAGCTAGAAGGATCCAGAAGTTGATCTGAAGCCCAAAAGATAATCAACTGGAAGACAAGAATCACAATTGACTTATCTACCTGATATTGCGCTACTATATTGGGAAAGAAGTACAAGAAACAAACTATTTGTCCCCCTGGAAAATTTGGAATCTTTGCCAAAATTGTCCAAACAGTCAGTCTGCCTTTGGCAGAAATCAAAAGCACACTGTCTCAAGAGACAAAAGGAAAAGCAACTACAACGGTAAAGCTTTTGTACAAGAAGATAGAAACTTAAAGCGACAGAAGGAAGCTTGCCCTCCAATGGTCTTTTTGAAATTCGAAAAGACCCTCCTCCAGGCTTCACTATAAAAGCCCCAACAAAAGCTACAGTTGCAACTTGATCATTCACGCTGAAATCAAGAGAATTATTCTTCAAGTGCAAAAAGCAAAAGCTTATACACATTCATTATTGTAATTCGTATAATAGCTAATAGACAATAGAACTTCACTTTGTATTCTAAATTAGAACAAAATCATCAATAGTTAAAAGATCAGAAGCTCTTCTGCTCATTTCAGTTATAGGTGAAGGAAAATAGACAAGCCTAGGCGCAGCAGAAATATAAAATTTTATCCATTTCCCTTTTTCCCAAGATCCGGTAATCGTTATTTCATATAAAGAGGGATCCCACACAAATAAAGCTTCAGTAGCTGCATTAGACTTTATCGCGTCTAAAAATGTTACAGAATATGAAGTTTTGTTGCAAGGACTTCAGATTCTCAATATCAAAGCCAGACAGTGCTATTTTGAATAGCGATTCCAAGATTGTGGCCTATCAACTCACTAAATATTATAAGGCTCGTACTGACATAATGAAAAAGTATTTGACCATTGCCAAATCATTATTGCAATAAGGAAAATCTGAAAGCCTATGCCTAGAAATTCAGCGAATCCTGAGGGAAGAAAATGGTGAGGTTGATCATTTGGCGAAGTTAGCTTCAACTCCAAATGGGTCTCGTTTATGTGCATGTCGTATTGAAAGAATTCCAATAGCCAGTATTAATCATGAAGAAAGCTTGGTAATTGGCACAATGAAAGAATGATGTTTCCCTATATTTTCTTATCTTACCACATGTGTTCTTCCCGAAGATAAAAACGAGCAAATAAAAGTCTTAAGAAATGCAGGAAGATATTCGGTAATTGAAGGCATCTTGTACAGAAGATCCTTTGATAAACCATGACTGAAATGTATAGGATTTGAGGAGGGGAAGTTTATTTTGCAGGAGATTCATAAGGATCTATATGGAGATCATGAGGGAAGAGATGCATTAGCCAAAAAGGCACATGTACAAGTTTTCTACTGGCAAAAAATGGTTGAAGATGTGGCTGAATTCGTGCAAAAATGTTCAGTTTGCCAGCATTTTTCTCCTATTGTTCAATCACTGGTGGAAGCTGTGAGAGTAATCCAACCAGATTGGCCATTTGCGACACGTGGTATTGATATTGTGGGAGCTTTTCCAATAGCCAAAGGTCAGAAGAAATTTCTGATTGTAGCTGTTGACCATTTTTCCAAATGGGTAGAAGCCGAAGCAGTTGCAACTATCACTTCATCCCAAATCATCTCTTTTGTTGACAAAATGATCCTATGCAGATTCGAGATTCCACAGACGAATATCATCGACAATGGCAAACAGTTTGACTATAATGCATTTCGGTCGTACTGTGAGAATCTACACATCAAGCTGCGATTTACTTCAATTGCTCATCCACAAACTAACATGATGACTAAAGTCACAAACCGAACAATTGTCCATGGTTTGAAGAAGAAATTGGGAAAAGCCAAAGGCTTTTAGGTGGATCAACTTCTACACGCCTTATGGGCATACATAACCACCCCAAGAGTAGCTACAAGAGAAACACTTTTTTCTTTAACATATGGAGCTGAAGCCTTTCTCCCTCTTGAAATTGGGGTACCCAGTCCTAGAGCAACCTATTATTCAATAGACGAGAATGAAGAAGGTATTTGTTGAAAGCTTGGCTTTTTTGGAAGAACGAATAGAGAAGGCTTCAATCAAGATGGCTGCTTATAAGCAAAGAATTAACGCCGCTCATGATAAATGAGTTTGGCCTCATTAATTCTTTTAAGGGGACTTAGTACTGAAAAATGCCAAAGTTTCTCAATCTACAAAAGACAAAGGAAAGCTTGGTCGAAATTGGGAAGGTCCTTTCCAAGTTGATGAATATGTTGGCACATACATGGAATACAGCTTCGTTGCGAAAATTGTATCAGTAAACCTACCTTTCAGTAGTATGTAATCTTTCATTCCAATAAACCTATCCTTTGGTAGTCAGACTTATTTGTAAATCCTGCCTTTTTAAGCATTCGAAAGCAACCAAATATAATTCCTTTATTTCAACATCTTACTTAGAATCCTTTTTTATTATCTTAAAGACTAATCATATGCATGCTAAAAGGATTCTAGTCACAATCATCAAGTTAAAACATTCTAAAGAAAGATACTGAATTTTATCTAGACATTCACACAGCCGAATAAACAAGTGAAGTTTTATATAAATGAAATACTTGTACAATTTGCTAAAATTAAACAATAAAGTTACACTAAAGGTAAGAAGCTAAAAGGGATCTAGCAATTCTCCTTGTAGAGGATTTTTAGGAACATCTCACTATCTTCGGGTGGGAGAAGCTTCATCCAGAAGTCAAAGTCAGCATTACCATAAATTCGCGTTAAGGTCCGAAGAAACACAACTCTGAACTTTAGCGATCAGCTAAGTCCTAATTTTTTGGCTTCTTCAGTAACCTGTGCTAAGGTCGTGTTCATTTGTTCCTTTAGATCACTATTTGTGCGAAAGTAACTTCGGTATTAGACTTCTATGCCTCTAAAGATTCAACTTTTTTATGTAGAGCAACATTAGAACTTTGAGCTACCATCAATCCGTTATTTGCTAAATCAGCTTTATTTTTCTATTGAATGGTTTCAGACTTTGCTGCAACTAAGGTAGTTTCCATTTCGTCCATCCTCTCTTTTAGAGCACCGATGTCAGCCTCAAACTTATTTCTTGCCCTCAAATATTTTCGACGTTTTTGGTCAAAGAATCGTGATCAACTTGAAGAGTTTGTAGATTTTTAGCTGCTTCCGAATGATTTCATCCTTATCACGAATTACTTTTTCCAAATCCTTGGCACCTTTTTCTTGCTGCAACACAAGTTTTTCTTGGCGTTTTGCTTTGGCCACTATAGCACGGGATTTTTCAACTTCGTTCTTCACTTCTGCCAGCTCATCTCTTACAATATCCAACTCTTTAAGAGTTTCAGCAGTGATAAAGGTCTGGTTAGCAATGTTTTCTTGTTGCTGATGATACTTGGTAGCCAAATTCTTATATTGCTCAACCAGTAGAGTGCTCGAAGATAAATCCTGAAAGCATGGAGATATGATTAGAATTCAGCAAAGGGATGAGTAAGATGAATGCGAGAGAGAAACTTACAACAACTTTGCATGTTAAAGTTTCTCAATCAGCTTCATTTGCGGATAAATATTAAAAAAAATTGGCGTCATTAGGCATTACTGATAAGCGAGCAATATCCTCAGTTATGCCTCAGATACGTAATGATAGGCGTTCCCCAAAGACTTGGTGCCACAACTGCAAATTCAAAATTGAAGAAGATTAAAATAGTTTTAAAAGCAAGAATGTATGATACGGAATTAAAAGTATGTCATTAATACATCTGGCCGATCATACTTGGCGTATGTTTCCAACATCTCCAGATTAACTTCGTTAGTGACTTGGTTAATAATCTTTCGATTCAGTCCGGGAGGAAGAGAGTATCTTTGGCTTGCTTTTGTTCGAGCTCTCTCTTCTTTGTACACTTTGAATTTCTTGTTCACATGCTCTGTTAAGCCTGTCACTTCGATCTCACCAGATCTGGGACATTTCTTGTGAAGTGAGAGTGTTCGGAGAATCAGATTTGAATCCTTCTTATACGCTTATTTTGAGCTAGCTTTTCTTGATTCATTTCTTCCATCTGTATCATTTCTTCAGTATCTGTTGAGCGATTTCTGCAAGTGCACGGTATACGCTTGTAGTAATAAAAGATATCGATCCCACAGGGAACGTTTTTTGAAACAAAACTTATTTATAATCGGTTAAATTTACTTTAAGGTTTATAATATGGAAAATCGTTTAATCGGTTTTGGTTTTGAAATTGCTAGAATGAGAATTAGGTTAGAGTATGAAAACGTTAGAAAATACTCTGATTTAAGAATGAATTTGCAAGATAGGAACGTTTAGTACTTTTTAGAAAAGTAAACAAATGTATTTGTTTGCATTAAGCAAAGAAAACAACTTAAAACTTTGTATGAATTATAAAGATGAAATAAATGACAGAACCTCTAATTATTTGGCTTTGAACATGACAAAACCCTATCCGGGATAATTGCCCTTAATCAAATTTAAACTCTTTCGAGATAATAATTTGCCTAAGTGTTCAACAAAGTTTCCTTGTAAAGATTTTGAATTAAATACGTTTTAATGAAAACACCAGCATCCACTTCGGATCCTTTACCAAAGTGCTGCATAACAATCTATCGAATAGAACAGACTTTATTAGATGAAATATAAATTGATACAAGTTTACAGAGAACATGGAGCATGGAAACATTCGACGGCTTGCAAGTGAACGGGTTGTCAATCATTTCCTTGGGTTTCGTTAGAGTTTGTCAGGCTCAGGGGCGGTACTCTACTCAATCTTCTCGTTGAATCTTCGTAATAAAGACTGGGTCGGTCTACTACCAAAATGAAAACTAAATTGGAACAATGTCTAAACGCTACTAAACTTGTTATTATTGAATAAACAATGTGTGTACAGCATATTGCTTTTTACAGAATCGAAATCTAACTTCTGAATCACTTGACTCGGAATTTCTGCATAAATTCTATACTAATCTCTTTCTTCTACATATCTTCAACTCTCCATCAACTCTCCATCAACTCTTTATTTATAGATGTTGAAGAGTCTTGATTGAAGTGTCGTGTCCGTTGTGAAGAATCGTATCCGTTGCGAAAGGACGTCTTTATCCACCCGAACGATCGTGTTTCGTCGAAAACGAAAGTGTGTAACTAGGCCTCTGCTCGTACTGAGAATGTTAAATTCTCTACCGAGAATGGGGGAGCATCAATTGGTCTTCAAACGAAGGGAAGGAGAAGCTGAAGAACGCGTGTCGCGACCGAGAATTTGGGGGCCGCGGTCGCGGCACGGAACGTTTTTCACTTCTTCAGCTTTCGTTCTCGTCCTTGACTTGGCGTTATTAATTTTCGTCGTCTTCGACTCCTTTTGTAGGGTTTTTCTTCTGTTTTTGAGCTCTTTTCATTCCTATTTGGATTTTACCAAATATTTATGTACCTTACAAGAAAGAAACATATTCGAGAGTAAAAGCTTTCTAAACAGTTATAAATAGCATAAATTCGTAGCAATATTGATGTAGTTATCGATGATATTTTAGGTATATTTTGGGCTTAACAAATCTCCACACTTAATCTTTTGCTAGTCCCGAGCAAAATTTTACTGAATTTATTCTTTAACTAATCTCTTTATGAAAATAAAACATATATCTCTGTATTACCTTTTGAATTAGTTAAGCCGAAAAGACTAGCTTCGCATGGCAAATTTATACGCAAACATCAAACTAACTTAGTACAATATATGATATATCATTGGTCTTGTATTTCCAATTTGGAATTGAAGCATTCGGGACGATATAAGCACGCATGTTATTGAGTCTTTCGTCTCAAGGCATTTCAAAGCACAAAATTTCTTTCCCAAACCTAAACTAATATGTGAGATATATTAAATTAAAATAAGTACTTAGGTTAATTATTTGCTTAGTTACGCCCGAGATAAGGGTGGTCTTGATCGTAACTTTATACGTATTTTATTGCTTTGTGTTTGCTTAAGAGGTACCGACCATGCCATGAGTGGACGCAATCGTTACTTTAAACTTATACACGCTTATTATTTTTTTGCTTTTAACGTTCCTTCCATACCTCGATTGTGATAAGGGTGGTCGCAACCGTGGCCAAAAGTAAACGGTACTTAATTTTCTTCCCTTTCATACCTCGATTGTGATAAGGTTGGTCTCAATCGTGGCCAAAAGTTAAGAATTCAACTAATTGATTAATTAATATGAATTATAAAATTAAAATTGGGAAAAAGAAAGATAGTACATTCATCCTATATTGACTTAAAATTCAACATGTATTATGGCTAAAGTTTCCTTAAAAACTTCAATTGGTGTTAATGTAAGACGAAATCAAACCGAGCTAAAAATTGTTAGTTCAATTTAATGCCTATAAATCTAATTGAAAATTTAAAATAAGATTTATTGTATCATGAATTTCATGATATAAAATAGAGATTAAAAATAAAGAATTTTTTTACTTAAATACATTTACTCGAGATGTTTTTACTTAAAATCGTATCGGAGATTTATGATAAATTTGAAAAATATTACCCGTATACGTATAGAAATATTCTTTCTAACGATAATAATAACCTAAAAACAATCATAAGTTAAAAATATTTTAAACATATAAAAAAATGTAACGTTATGAAAAATAATGTTTAAGAAATTGTGTTGCAATATATGTTGCATTTGCATAAAACAAGTGTTGCAAAATGTTGCTAAATAATATTTTCATTGCATTTATTCGTATAGTGTAAATGATATATGTATATCTCCTCCCACACTTAAATTGGACCATGTCCTCATTGGTGCAAAAAGTGAGAAAACATAAAAAGTAAGGACGAAATAAGGCATACGATAATAAAGATATAAATTGTAGCAAATGAAACATTTAACATAAAATTAAAAATGGAAAATTGTACCAAACATAGGAAAATTAAAATTGTACCAAATTATAACAAGATAAAAATAAAATTAAAGAAAACAACATATGCTTGAGGCGGGGAATCCGGAGGTGTAGGTGAAGTCTCCACATTTCGGCGTCGAAAAAAGGAAAACATCCGATGCCGAGTCGATCTATGCTCACGCCTCAAAAGGTTGAGGTTGTCATTCATCACCATGTTGTTTTCTACCAAATCATCAATTCTTAAGTTCATTTGACGATTGTTGGAATTGATTTGGTTCAAAATCCTCCGTAAATCCACCGGATCATCCGCTTGAGGTGCATGGGGTTGTGGTTGAGCTTGGGGTTCATCCTCCTCTCCTTCCGCTTCTCCGCCGCCTTCGGTACCTGCAAATTGAGAACTTGAAGCGCCACCACCCATAGTGCCATGAAGGTGGGCAATACGGGAGGCATACGAAATAAAGACGGGGGGACCTTGCGGAAGCAATAAATGAGCCCGCTCAAGAGCCAAGATGTCCAAAAGTGGAACATACCCACGGTAGGTGGACATGTCAAAATCAGCCAATTCACCCCGAGCTCCCAACACAATAGCGGTGATAAAATTACAAAGAGGGATTTGATGGTAGTAGCCCTCGAAGCACGGAACAAATTATCGAACAACATTCCAATGCTATCAATCCTCAAGCCTTTAAATAAACTATCCAAAACATACAAATCCCGAACCTGAATCTTTGAACTCTCAACACACCCAAACAAGGAGAAACTCAAAAATTTGTGAAAGAAGAACACACAATTTTCCTTAATCAACTTGCTTGAGGTGTTTTTCGAATTAAAATAGTCTTGGTCCGAAAGAGTTTGCCAAACAGCATCATTATCAAAATCCTTAGGCTTGTCATAGAAATCAGAAGTAGGGAAACCAAACATGTTTCCCATCGCTTCATAATCAATGGTGTAAGTGGTACCATTATTCCTAAAAGAGATTGAGGTTTTCTTCTTGTTCATGGTCAAAGTGACCAAAAATTCCACCACATACTCATTAATACGCGGAAAACGCATATTAACGAATTCTTGCCAACCCAACGCCTCAATAAAAGCATCAATTCTAGTAGAGAAATTCAATGCTCTTACCGAATGGAAGTCTAGGAAGTGCATATCCACAAATTGGCGATCAGCTTGTGAAAAATGTTTGAAACGAGTGGCTTCCTCCTCCGAAGCGATGTCGAAATAAGCTCCACATTAAACCCGAAGGCGATTAGCTTCCGTAACAGCGGGCTTGTTACCAACACGCTTAGTCCTTACCATGGTAATGGTGTTTAGGGTGTTTAGGGTTTGAGAAGAAGAAGAAAAAAAATGAATTGAGAGAAAGAGTAAAGCTTGAAGATGAGTTTGGGAGGTGTAATTGGAAATGGAAAAGAGGGTAGAAATTGGAATGAATAAATTGGGAAGAGTAAAAGTAGGTTTTTGGGGAAGAGTTTGGAGTAAGGGATTGGGTAAAAATAGAGGTGATGTGAGGTTTGTGTAAGAGGTAGGGTTATATAGGGTGATTAGGTAGATGTATAGGTAGAATAGGAATAGGAATAGGCAAAAATTGTGTCAAAATCGGAATAAAAAAGGGCATGTAATCACGCGTGTCGCGACCGTGAATAGCAAAGCCGCGGCCGCGGCACGCGACTTTCAGGGAATTTTTCCCCTGAAATCCGTCCGTTTTTGCTGCTCATACCGAGAATTAGTCAAAATGGGCTATTCGGATGCCTAATGACTTGGTTTGTGCAATTTTGTTGATGGATTGGTTCCTGAATGTAATATAAAGTGTCCCTGCACTTAAAAACTAAAATAAATAACATTAATTGCAAGGAAAACCAAAGGTTTAACCTTAATAAATTGAATTAAAGTGTAATAAATTGGTTTATGAAGAATTAATGAAACTTAAATGTTCATTTATGCATATAAGTTAAAAGAATCATATTAAGTGCATAATAAGTGCATATAAATATATATTAATTATATGAATTTAATCAATTGAATGAATTAATGTTTTAAACTCAATGAATGAAGTTTGTGAAATTGGATTATGTGTGAATATATGTGTTAATTAAGAAAACCATGATTGTTCAACATTATGGATTATATATAGATTTAACCATGATTATATAAGAAATAGAACAATCATATATCTAACCTTTGTAAAATTAATAAATGAACTAAAATGAAATAGAAACTTTATTGAATAAAACAAAGTAGAAAAACAAAGAATGATCACAAAATACACAAATATTTACAAAAATAAAACTTATAAACCTAAACTATTCTATATATTCATCCCGTTCAAGCGGGATATTTCTAGCCTTAATACGATTAATTTGAAACTGCACGAAAGTTTCACGTTCTGGTGCAGACAGAAAGTGAGGCCCTGCGTGAAAGACACGTTTCACAAGTCCTTCGTGCTCGAAAAATTCATAGTCTATCGTCGGGAAGAATTCATCATCACTCCAGGGAACATCAATGGTACCCTTAGTACCGAGAATTATTCCACAGATTATATTGCCGAACCCAATCTTTTTATCCTTGGATCGAGAAGCGGCGACAAGACCCTCCATCAGAATTTTTGAAGAATCTACTGCATTTCCCTGGAATATATCTCCAAGGACATAAAGATCTGTGTCACGGACCACACTACTGAATGTGCGACCGAATAAACTGTGGCACAGGAATTTGTGCAAATACAGCATGGAGTTGGAGCGAAAGGAGTGATTATAGGCGAGTTTGGAATTGAATCGCCAAAATCCAGTGAGCATTCTCCAAACATCCGTGGATGTCATGTCTCTTCCAGGATGACATTTGATCGTATCCCTCAGGGGAAAACCAAACCAAGCATGCAACTCGGGATAGCCGAAAGTGAAGATTTTGCCATCTCGATGAAAACTGAGACGTACCCGTCGTTTGTTAGTGAAACAAACGGTACAAAAGAATTCGAGTATCCAGTCGCCTATTATTGGAAATCGCATTTTGGCGAATTTTGTCCACCCTAGGCGTTCCATATAGCGGCTCATGTCATCACTAATGCCAAGTTGGTTGTTAAGAAAATCATCCATATACAACATTCCAGTGAAGAATTTGTAACGGAGATTCCAGTAACGCCTACTTTCATCGTGATTGAAGATAGGAAAAGGCGCCCCATATCGCTTGGATAAGTCTGGGCGTTTGTTGCTTGAGGTAGCATTGTGCCTTGAAGGTTTGTATTTGGTAGGCATGGTGTTGAATTTGAAGAAACAAAGTTTCTATACTTAATGAAAAATGGTGTTTTTGAAGAAATCAAAAATCGGATAAAGATGAAAAGAGTTGTAACAGAACTTGAATCTTCTAGGACTAATTTATAAGATTTTAGATGAAAGGAGGTGTTGTTTTAATCATGAAAAGGTATAAAATTACACCTTTCGAGAATGAAGAAACTTAAGGTTTCGTTTGTCAAAGGGTTCGTCTAAAGGTTTAGGATGATTCAGACCTGAATGTGCAGGAAAAACGCGTGTCGCGACCGTGAATTCCAAATTCGCGGTCGCAACACGCTGATTTCCTTGCGGAAATCAGGCGTCGTAACCTATTTCCTGATTCACGGTAGAGAATTTATTATTCTTGGTAAGTTCAGAGAAAATCTAACCTATTTGGACAAATCTGAAAAATAGAATTCTCGGCAGAGAATTGCCTGAAACTTCAATTTCATTCAAATTTCCTAAAATTAAATCTAAAATCATGAAATAAACATATTTAATGCATTTAAATCATAACATAAAGTCATCTAATCACAAAAATTGGCATTTGGAAAAATAAAATAAAATAAAATAAAAATAAAATAAAATAAAATAAAATGAACAAAAATATAAAAAGAAATAAAACAAAATAAACTGTGATCGAAAAACTAAGTGATTTATACGTCAGATAATCTTGTTACGAACGGAATTCCTATTTGTGAAATATTTTCGTAATAGATTTTACATTGATTACCATTAACTTTGAAACGAATTCCGTTAGGACCTTCCAGTTCTAAAGAACCATAATCGAACGTTTTGACGACTAAATATGGTCCTATCCATCTGGACTTAAGTTTTCCTGGAAATAAACGAAGTCGTGAATTAAATAACAACACTTTATCCCCAACATTAAAGTGTTTGACTTTAATTTTGGCATCGTGCCATTTTTTCACTTTTTCTTTATAAATCTTTGCATTTTCGTAAGATAGATGGCGTAACTCATCTAACTCATTTAAATCGAGCAAACGTTTCTTACCTACTTGTCGTAAATCAAAGTTAAGTTCCCTAATAGCCCAATAGGCTTTATGTTCTAATTCGACTGGCAAATGACATGCCTTCCCATACACTAAGCGGTATAGAGTCATTCCTATTGGTGTTTTAAATGCAGTACGGTATGCCCATAACGCATTATTTAGTTTACAAGACCAATCTTTTCTTGAGGATGAAACTGTTTTCTCTAGAATCCATTTGAGTTCTCTATTTGATATCTCCGCCTGACCATTTGACTGAGGATGGTATGGCGTTGATACGCGGTGGCATACTCCGTATTTTTTCATAAGCGTTTCAAAACTTCGGTTTATAAAATGAGTACCGCCATCACTAACGATGACTCTTGGACAACCAAATCTACAAAATATATCGTCAAGAAAATTAACGACAACTTTAGAATCGTTCGTCGGGGTTGCAATTGCTTCAACCCACTTTGAAACATAATCGACGACAACTAATATGTAAGTTTTACCATTAGAAGAAGGAAAAGGTCCCATGAAATCTATTCCCCACATATCGAAGACTTCAACTTCTAATATGGTTGTGAGGGGCATCTCATCTTTCCTTCCTAGATTTCCTGTTCTTTGGCACTTATCACAACGAGTAATAAATGAACGGACGTCTTTAAACATCGTAGGCCAAAAGAAACCACATTCAAATATTCTAGCTGCTGTCTTGTTAGCTCCATTATATCCTCCATAAGAGCTAGAATGGCATTCCGACATTATGGATTCATATTCATTTTCACCAACGCATCTCCTAATTATCCTGTCACCACAAGTCTTGAACAAAAAAGGATCTTCCCAAAAATATTGTTTAATGTCGAAGAAAAATTTCTTCTTTTGTTGGAAATTTAATCCTTCCGGAACAATATTGGCTGCAAGATAATTAGCAATATCTGCATACCATGGTGACATGACGCTTTTCATTTGATAGAGATGTTCATCAGGGAAATCATCTCGTATACCGTTAGTTTCACCTATAGGACCGTTCTCATCTTCAAGTCTCGATAGATGATCGGCGACAAGGTTTTCTACTCCCTTTTTGTCTTTTATTTCTATATCAAATTCTTGTAACAATAAAACCCATCTAATTAGACGCGGTTTTGCATCCTTTTTAGCAAATAAATATCTTAATGCTACATGATCAGTATAAATAATAACTTTCGAACCTAACAAGTATGACCTAAACTTATCACATGCAAAAACTACAGCTAACATTTCTTTCTCAGTTGTGGTGTAGTTTAATTGTGCACCGGAAAGTGTGTGACTTGCATAATAAATGACATGAAGTTTCTTATCCTTCCTTTGACCTAAAACACATCCGACAGATAAATCACTTGCATCACACATAATTTCAAATGGTAAATCCTAATCGGGTTTAGCAATAATAGGTACACTGACTAAAGCTATTTTCAATGTTTCGAAAGCTTTAACGCAATCTTCATTAAAATCAAAGGTGGAATCTTTCATGAGTAGATTAGTGAGTGGTTTGGAAATTACAGAAAAATTCTTAGTAAATCTTCTGTAAAAACCGGCATGTCCTAAAAATGATCTTACTCCCTTAACCGTAGTTGGAGGGGGGTAATTTTTCTATTACTGAAGTTTTTGCTCTATCCACTTCTAATCCTTTTTCAGATATTTTGTGACCTAGAACAATTCCTTCGTCAACCATGAAATGACATTTTTCCCAGTTTAATACCAAATTTGTTTCTTCACACCTAGACAAAACTTTATCCAAGTTTTCTAGGCACGAATCAAAAGAATCTCCATAAACTGAAAAATCGTCCATAAAAACTTCCATGATATCTTCAATGAAATCATTAAAAATCGCAGTCATACAGCGTTGAAATGTTGCAGGTGCGTTATATAGACCAATGGGCATTCTCCTATATGCAAATGTTCCGTAAGGACATGTGAAGGTTGTTTTCTCTTGGTCATCCGGGTAAATATAAAGTTGAAAGAATCCGGAGTAACCATCTAGAAAACAGTAGAAAGCATGACCAGCTATCCTTTCGATCATTTGATCAATGAAAGGTAGAGGAAAATGATCTTTCCTAGTTGCTTTATTTAGATTTCTATAATCTATACAAACTCTCCAACCAGTGGTGGTTCGTGTAGGTATTAATTCACCTTCTTCATTCCTTACAACTGTTATGCCTCCCTTTTTAGGTACACAATGGATTGGATTAACCCATTCACTATCCGAAATAGGGTAGATGATTCCATTGTCCAGAAGTTTAGTAATCTCATTTTTTACTACTTCCTTCATATTGGGATTTAGGCATCTTTGCCTATCCGCTTTAGGTGGCTTATCTTCTTCTAAGTGAATTCTGTGCATTAAATACTCGGATTAATACCTTTTAAGTCTGAAACTTGCCAACCCATACTTCCTATCCTATTTCTAACAACTTCTTTCAATTTCTCTTCTTGATCTTGTGTTAATTTGTTAGAGATAATTATAGGTAGAGAATCGCCTTCCCCTAAGAAAGCGTACCTCAAATGACTTGGTAATTCTTTAAGTTCTAATTTAGGTGGAACTATAATCGAAGGCGGAACTGGTCCATCTTCTCGAATCAAAGGTTCTGGGTCCTTATCTTCTAGTTCCTCACTCATTATAGGTTCTATTATTTCTTCTTTTTGAACAATGTCATTTACACATTCTTCAATCAAATCAAGTTTCATACAAGCGAAATCCTCCATAGGATATTTCATCGCTTGATTCATATCAAACTCAATCTTATCATCTCATATTCTTAAAACTACTTTCCCTTCCAACACATCAACTAGAGCACGTCCCGTGTTCATGAACGGTCTACTAAAGATTAGCGGACAATTTACGTCATAAGCAAAATCTAAAATAACGAAATCGGTAGGAAAAATAAATTTGTCAACTTTAACTAAAACATCCTCAATTATACCGTATGGTCTTTTAGTGGTTTGATCCGCTAATTGCAAAACCATATTGGTACGTTTCATGTCTTCTTCTAGGCTTAACTTATTAAAAATAGATAATTGCATCAAGTTAATGCTTACTCCTAAATCACAGAGACAACTGGGAAATTCAATATCTCCCAATTTACACGGAATGGTGAAACATCCGGGATCTTTGAGTTTTGTGGGCAAATTGCTTGACACAATCAAACTGCAATCTTCAGTTAGCGAAATGGATGAAATTCCTTCCCAACTGATTTTCTTTGAAATTAAATCTTTGAGGAATTTACCATAATTGGGAATTTGCGTAATCGCATCCATAAACATTAAATTAATATGCAAATTTTTAAGTTTGTCTAAAAATGTTAAAAGTTGTTTATCATAGTCCTTATTGCGGACTTTGTGTGGAAAATGTGGTTTGGGTACAAAAGTTTTTGTACTAGAGTCAATTGGTGCATCTTTTTGTTTTAATGTATCTTCTTTGGGCTTTGGTAAATCAGTTCCAGGTAAAGTCGAATTTCCGGGCATTTTCGGGCCTAAGTAATTTTTCCCTGAACGAAGAGTGATAGCCTTAACATGCTCTTTCGGATTTTCTTCCGTATGGATTGGAAGACTTCCCTCTTTGCGGGATGGAATTGATTTAGCGAGTTGTCCAATTTGAATCTCCAAATTATGGATGCTAGATGATTGGTTTTTAATAAGCTGATCGAATTTATTCTCGATCCGTTTAAAACCATCGTCGTGATTATTTATTTTTCCGCTCATAGCATCAATGAATTTGTCGATTTTAGAAGATAAAGTGCTAATCGTATCTCTTGATTGATTTTGATAATTAGCAGTACGATTTTGACTAGCATTAGTATTATTATTATTATCTCTCCAGTTAAAGTTAGGATGATTTCTCCATCCAGGATTATATGTATTGAAATAAGGGTTATTATTTTGGTTTTGCCCTTGGACAAAATTTACCTGTTCAATTTCACTCATACCTTCGTAGTCCACATCCGTTTGGATTGGCTTACCATTAGAATCACACGGTGCCATAAACCTATCAATTTTGTGGATAAAGCAGAAAACTGGGCTTGCAACATCGCAACTAGATCAAGATTCACTATACCTTTAACTGATGACGTAGTTGAGGATGATGGTTTCGCTAAT
Source organism: Euphorbia lathyris (assembly GCF_963576675.1). Classification (NCBI taxonomy): domain Eukaryota; kingdom Viridiplantae; phylum Streptophyta; class Magnoliopsida; order Malpighiales; family Euphorbiaceae; genus Euphorbia; species Euphorbia lathyris. Next base: position 46,977,041 of record NC_088914.1, read on the forward strand.
AGTACATGTCCACGTTCCGCGGGCCACATACTGCTGTTGATTGCCATTTCCTCCAAAAGTTCTCTTGCTTGGGCAGATGTTTTCTTCATGAATAACCCTCCAGACATAGCGTCCAATGAACCTCTAGTTGTAGGATTTAGTCCATTATAAAATGTTTGCATTAAAAGTTCAGCGGGCAACTGGTGGTGTGGGCATAAACGTTGAAGTTCTTTAAAACGTTACCAAGCCTCATAAAGAGTTTCATTATCATTTTGAGAAAAAGATGTTAACTCTTTAATGACTCTTGCGGTTTTTGCTAAAGGAAATTTTTTTGATAAAAATGCTTGGGCTAATTGCTCCCAAGTCTCAAATGATGCGGCTGGCATAGAAGTTAACCATTCTTTGGCTCGATCCTTCAAAGTAAAAGGAAAAAGGCGAAGTTTGATTGCTTCTGCAGTTACATCAGTAATTTTAAAAGTGTCACAAATTTCTAAGAAATTTGTTAAATGGGTGTTAGGATTTTCGTTAGGTAACCCGTAAAATGTTACATTATTTTGCAACATATTAAGCAATGCTGGCTTAATTTCAAAATGGTGTGCATTAATTTGGGGTCTAACTATACTGTTTGTTACACCGGCCACTCCTGGCCTAGCGTAATCCATAAGTGTGGCCATAACTTCTGGCTCGGTAATTCTAGTTTTTATTGGGGTTTTGTTTTTGTTTTTCTTTTCTTTCTTGTTCTTTTTAAGAGTTCTTTCAATTTCTGGGTCAATAGGATCTGGTGACGTGTCTGAACTTCGAGAACTGCGCATGAACCTGAAATTTCGCACGAATCGAAACTACCTACAAAATAGAATTTGAAAAATAAATATGTTAGTAATTTAAAATAAATAAAATATAAAAGTTTGAATAAGTATAAATAAACTTAGATTCGAAATAAAACACGAAAGATTTAAAATTTTGTCGAAAATTTTGGCGTTCCCCGGCAACGGCGCCAAAAACTTATTGAGCGATTTCCGCAAGTGCACGGTATACACTTGTAGTAATAAAAAATATCGATCCCACAGGGAACGTTTTTCGAAACAAAACTTATTTATAATCGGTTAAATTTACTTTAAGGTTTATAATATGGAAAATCGTTTAATCGGTTTTGGTTTTGAAATTGCTAGAATGAGAATTAGGTTAGAGTATGAAAACGTTAGAAAATACTCTGATTTAAGAATGAATTTGCAAGATAGGAACGTTTAGTACTTTTTAGAAAAGTAAACAAATGTATTTGTTTGCATTAAGCAAAGAAAACAACTTTAAACTTTGTATGAATTATAAAGATGAAATAAATGACGGAACCTCTAATTATTTGGCTTTGAACATGACAAAACCCTATCCGGGATAATTGCCCTTAATCAAATTAAAACTCTTTCGAGATAATAATTTGCCTAAGTGTTCAACAAAGTTTCCTTGTAAAGATTTTGAATTAAATACGTTTTAATGAAAACACCAGCATCCACTTCGGATCCTTTACCAAAGTGCTGCATAACAATCTATCGAATAGAACAGACTTTATTAGATGAAATATAAATTGATACAAGTTTACAGAGAATATGGAGCATGGAAACATTCGACGGCTTGCAAGTGAACGGGTTGTCAATCATTTCCTTGGGTTTCGTTAGAGTTTGTCAGGCTCAGGGGCGGATCCTCTACTCAATCTTCTCGTTGAATCTTCGTAATAGAGACTGGGTCGGTCTACTACCAAAATGAAAACTAAATTGGAACAATGTCTAAACGCTACTAAACTTGTTATTATTGAATAAACAATGTGTGTACAGCATATTGCTTTTTACAGAATCGAAATTTAACTTCTGAATCACTTGACTCGGAATTTCTGCATAAATTCTATACTAATCTCTTTCTTCTACATATCTTCAACTCTCCATCAACTCTTTATTTATAGATGTTGAAGAGTCTTGATTGAAGTGTCGTGTCCGTTGTGAAGAATCGTATCCGTTGCGAAAGGACGTCTTTATCCATCCGAACGATCGTGTTTCGTCGAAAACGAAAGTGTGTAACTAGGCCTCTACAGACTCCTGCTCGTACCGAGAATGTTAAATTCTCTACCGAGAATGGGGGAGCATCAATTGGTCTTCAAACGAAGGGAAGGAGAAGCTGAAGAACGCGTGTCGCGACCGAGAATTTGGGGGCCACGGTCGCGGTACGGAACGGTTTTCACTTCTTCGGCTTTCGTTCTCGTCCTTGACTTGGCGTTATTAATTTTCGTCGTCTTCGACTCCTTTTGTAGGGTTTTTGTTCTGTTTTTGAGCTCTTTTCATTCCTATTTGGATTTTACCAAATATTTATGTACCTTACAAGAAAGAAACATATTCGAGAGTAAAAGCTTTCTAAACAGTTATAAATAGCATAAATTCGTAGCACTATTGATGTAGTTATCGATGATATTTTAGGTATATTTTGGGCTTAACAGTATCAGATACACTCGAACCAGAATAAGAAGAAATACCTTTACACTAGTGGAAGGCTTTTTTGTAAGCTTAGCCTTGAGTTTGGCTTGTTCGGGCCTTTTCAAGCTTTCACCTTGGTTCACAATAGAGGTCTGAATGGTTCGGACGACTTCAGGTGAGGAGGGAACTGAAAATATTGTACATTTTCCATCATTTCCTCATTTTGAAGAATCCAGAGTGTCACCCAATCTCCCAGGATAAGGAGGCATTTCTTTATTGGAGATGGCTACCTCGTTTAAAGGAGTGGAAAAGGTGAAGGGAAGAGCTTGGGCATCTTCAAAGGAAGAGCTTGGGCATCTTCAAAAGAAATCAATGGAGGAGGTGTCGAAGTAGCAACATCATTAATAATGGGGGAGGTTCTGATAGTAAGATTTTTAAGGTTTGGTTGAACCTCTAGAGTTGTGTTTAAAGGAGTTTCTACAGGGGCATTCGTCTTTTCGGCCTTGGCTTGACCGGATGAATGATTCGTCGTGGTCTGGGCCGTTGCCGGTTTGGCCTGCAACTTCTTAATACGAGCTATGATTTTATCACAAAGAGTAGACATTGGTCAGAATCACCTGCATCAAAAAAAGGAAAATACAAATCATAAGAATGAAAAGAAAAGTCACCTTTTATAGAGGCAAATCTGTCAGATCCTCGATATGCAATTCCTTTGGTATTGCTAAATAAATTAGTGTATTGGCCAGTTCGGATCACTTCTATCATATCCTGGTATTTCCATTGAAGTGTGTATGCACTGATTCGGCGCCCACTTCTTCTTCGGGGCTTAGTGCTCTTTGGGGTTTGCATGAAGACTTTAGGGTGGGATTTTCATTCCATTTGGTGGCAAAGGGAAATCCCTGAACGTAGGGATTATTTGGCTCGACTCCATTTGGTTCCACCCAAAACCACTTCGGTTTAAAGTCTTTTATGCTCTGGACTTTCTCGTTCAAGAAGGGTCATCTTCGGGAAGAAATCATCCAATAAATCATATCCTCACCAATTCTCTTTATAGGACGCCAGTATTGTCGAAACAACAGTTTGGTCAATTCAACGTTCAAGTTTGCACAAACTTTGTTGAAACTGAGAACTTCAAGCCATACGTTTGGGGTGATTTGACAAGGGCATAAGGCGAACTCCTTCAAAACAGCAACCACGCCTTTAGGGAGAGGAAATTTCATCTCCCATTCCAGATACTGGGTAAATATTCCTAATTTTGTTGAAGAGGGGGAAGATGAGCCCTCTCATTACTCTAAGGAAGAGGGTCATTTTCCGAAGCCAGGCATGTTTCTCCTCAATTGATCTAAGACGGAAGGCAGTCAGAGTTGAGGGTTGCTCAAGAACCCTATGGCTCATCTTGCATGGTTTCGTAACTTTCTCAGTATCATTAGGTTTTTTATGACGAACTTTCTTAGAGGCGTTTTTCAAAGACTTGGGAGCAATTTAAATAAATAAAATAAAGGAATTAAATGAAAGAAGAAAAGCACAAGAACTTACAAGTTTGAGAATGGCATATTCACAAAAGCAGGAAACGAGGGAAGTGGAGAAGAAATCCTTTTCTTGAATTTATAGTGAATTAGAGATGTTGAAGCGTCTGAAAAACCTTTATTATTCTTGAGGGAATCAAAACACTATGTAATAATGAGACTTTTGGGAAAACGGCTAGCTATGGCGTTAAGATGACATCATCAATGTCAAACACGCTTGATGATAATGTTTCGATCGAAGTGAAGAAGCCCTAAAAGACTTCATTGCAAATCAAGGGGGGAATCTGATACAGTAACAATTAATTGGGCCTGAATGCTTAAGCATTGGCTTAAAGCCCGAATCCAACATTTGGGCCTAAGCTCATTAACCCTATGAATGTTCGGTTATACAGATACTTAATAATGAAGAAAGCCTCTTTGGGAGTTGCCTAAGTGGACAGGTGGACCACTAGTCGTCATAGATCCCAAAGGCACCCTCCTTGACTCTCATTTAGTATGGAGCGAAAAGATAGAGCACGAAACCCAATCAGAAGTTGCCACATGTCAAGATACACAAACTTTATGTAAGTAAATTATCTATAGGTAGTCTTAATTTAAGAGCCTCAAGTGTGTAACTTTTCTGAGTATTCTCTCTCTCACCTAACTGCTTTCAAGATCGTTATGTACTTATCAGTACCTTACTGATTTAAGTATCAGAGAGGATTCGTCGGATTCCAGCTGCTTTCTGACTATTTGTTGTCGCCTCAGGTCACCGGAAGCAATCAAAAGACGAAGTTCATAAACGAAGACATCAGTATGCAATACCCTAAAAGATGACTTAGACAACTCTGGTTGTATCCAATCCTAACCCTAGTGTCGAATAGCTCTCTCGGTATCTCGTACGTCTTCGCCTAAAAACATTAAAACATTTGGAAATATGAGACATAAATCTCGGTAAGCAACTATCAACTATAGAAACTAGTTTTTTTATTTAAAATAATTATATATATATATATATACACATTTGTAAAAACATTTAACAATTCAAACCTTAAACTTTATAACTTGTAAATAACATTTTTATTCAATTAACAAACTAAAACATAATTATAACCAATATCTTCAAATCAAACTTAACCAACACATAATGGTATTTATATAAACACTTTACTAAAAACCAAAGTTCAACTCAAATTCAATATTGTATCCATCACCGAGTATCCCTTCGTATATCAACCCATAACAAGTAAATATATCTGAGATGACTCTTTAATATTACCTAATCCCGTATGGTCTTACCCAACACTTCACTGTCATACTCGATTAGGTCTTTAGATTGTGCACACAGCCCATGTTCCTCACTAATATGGTCTTCAAATATCGAAACCACCCGTCCGGACTATCCCCGATGGATACTAAACATTTTTCTATTAAAATACCAACTAGATCAAAATTCACCAAAAATCCAACCAAACTTAAATTTGTATACACTTTTCTATCAAAATAACAATTTAACCAAAATTTACTAAGATTCATCAAGAATCAAAACTCAACATTGATTTAACCAATAACAATTAAACCCTTTAAGAAATCTGATTCAACATCAGTTCAACCGAAATTACAGTTAAACCCTTTAAGAAGTCTAATTCAACATCAATTTAACCAAAAAATCATTATGAATTTATTAAGAACCTAAATCAAAGTATGAACATCAAAATAATCCAAAAATTACCCATAATATACTTATTTCCTTCAAACTTTGAACACAAACTTAAAATCAACAATTAGTTAGAAAAAAAATCTCAATTAACCCTCAAGAATCCAAATCAAAGTATAAACATTAAAATAATCCAAAAACTACCCATATAAACTTATTTCCTTCAAACTTTGAATACAAACTAGAAATAAACAACTAGTTATAGAAAAATCTCAATTAACTTAAATCATTTAGGGAGAGAGAGAAGAGATCCAGTGTGAATATTTTTTTGATGGTGAGACAAGTTTTATGGTGTGACAATTACCAATTTTATAATTAAGTAGGGGAATGTGGCAAATTTGTAAATAAAATGAAAGATAAAATTGTTTTATTTTTTTTCTTTAAAATGAATTTTCCCGACTTTTCCAACCTCATTTTTCAAAAAATTTTATACCGTTGGACTCATCTTAATTAGACGTTCATTTTAAGATTCCAGAAGCTCGGGTAAAAAAATTTCAAGTGAACGGAATCCGGCGATCTGTTTTTCTATGAGAAAAAAATGTTCAGAAAATTTTAAAAAAATTCAAGAAAATATAAAACATCATTCTGAGAAACTTTAATTCTTGATTCAAAGTGAGATTCCTTACGGTTTAGTCCTAAATCAACGAAATTCGTCGATTAGGTGGGCGTTTTCCGGTGAGAAACCCGAAAGTGCCCAGAAAATTCTCAAAAAATTCCAGAAAATGTAAAACATTATTCAGAGAAACTTTAATTCTTGAATCGAAGTAGGATTTCTTACGGTTTAGTGCCAATAAACTTTAGTTATATTGTTCCAACACACTACTTATATTGTTTCAACAGAATTGTTATATTGTTCCAACAAAATATTCCAACACATAGTTCTGAAAGGTAGGACCGAAAAGTGCCCAGAAAATTATCAAAAAATTTCAAAACATGTAAAACATCATTTTAAGAAACTTTAGTTCTTGGCTCAAAACGAGATTTCTTACGGTTTTGACCCAATAAATTGTTGAATTATGTAAAATAGATAAAATTAAGAAAAACGTTTTATTGGGACTAAACTGTAAGAAATCCCGCTTCGACCCAAGAATTAAAGTTTCTCAAAATAATATTTTACATTTTTTGAAATTTTTTGAGAATTTTCTGGGCACTTTTTTCTCGAAAAAAAAACGCCCACCCGGATTCTGCTAATCGGAATATTTGGTAAACTGATTTGGAACAATTGGTAAACTTATTTATTATGTTGGAACAATATAAGTATTATACTGGAATAATATAACTATTTTATTAGAAAATTTGGTACGCTAATTTATTCTGTTGGAACAATATAAGTAATATGTTGGAACAAATGACACACTGATTTGGAACAATTTCGTACACTGTCGGAACAATGTAAGTCGGATAAAAAATGTATTCAGAAAATTATCAAAAAATTTTAAAACATGTAAAACATCATTTTAAGAAACTTTAATTCTTGGCTCAAAGCGAGATTCCTTACGGTTTTAACCCAACAAATTGTTGAAGCATGTAAAATAGATAAAATTAAGGAAAAAGTTTTATTGGGACTAAACTGTAAGAAATTTCGATTCGACTCAAGAATTAAAGTTTCTCAGATCAATATTTTACATTTTCTGGAATTTTTTGAGAAGTTTCTAGGAACTTTTTGTCTCGCTGGAAAACGCCCACTCAGATTCCGCTAACCGGAATTTTTTTTACCTGACCTTCAGGGATCTCAAAATGTCTGTCTAATTTAGACGAGTCTAATAATATAAAAATTTCTAAAAAACGAGGTTAGAAAGATCGGAAAAATGTATTTTAAAGAAAAGAAATAAAATAATTTTTTCTATCTTCTCTTTTCTTTTATTTACGAATTTGCCAACTTGCCCTTTTTAATTATCATCAAAACTATGTGTAGACCCCTATATACGCAAGCCAAAATGATAGTTGATAGTTATTTTACTCTAACCTAAAATTGAGAAAAAACACCATAAAGCTCCAAAGTTGTCTCACAATCTTCTTAGAGTGTATTTTGTGTACACAACTTCAAATCAAAATCTCCCTGGTCAGAAGTTAGTCCTATATGTATATAAGCTCCAGTAAAAATTTGAAGTGATTTGGACGGTTAGATCTCTGGCAACACAAAAAACGGTAAAGTTATCCTGTTTTAGTGGTGGACTGAGGAGGAAGAGAGAAAGATGAAGAAAATAGGTAGGGTGTTTTTTATTTGATCTCAAATGAGCTTATTATATATGTGTGTTTATAAGAATATCAAATTATTTGCTTTAGTCCCCTAAAATTTAATTTCTTTTAAAACTTACCATAAATTTATAATTACTCTTAAAAACTTGTAATTATTCTCTAAACTATATCCACAAGGGAAAATTACAAAACTGGGTCAAATGGGAGGTCCATTTGCATATTTAAACCATTTACTCAACCTACTACATATCTAGACTGATTTTGTGTGACTTTCCCATAATACCCTCAATATTTACGCGCGTTTGTCTCCATCCCGTCTGACTTCGCATATTCGACCATATGCGAAGCCTGCGAAGCTAATGTTTGGATTTACTTAATGAATTTAGTTCGCATATGCGAAGCCTGCGAAGCTGAAATTTGTTTTGCTTGATGAATTTAGTTCGCATATGCGAATGCTGGATATGTTTTGAAGCTAATTCGCGAAGTGGTATATAACAAAAAATGGCAAACAACAACGAATTCTAACATTATCAAAATTTACAACAAGATTGCCACAATAACAACATTCAAATCATAACATTATCAAAATTTATAACAAGATTGCCACAATGAACTCTACTAACTAATCATTTCAAAGTGAACCTAACTAATCCGGTACCAATCTTGAAACGAATGAGTAATCTTGGTGTGCACCATGTGACACATCCATCCCAAAAGGTCTGGACTTCCATTTCTCATCCAAGAAGGTCTGGACTTCCAGACCTTTTGGGATGGACGTGTCCCACGGTGCACACCAAGATTACTCATCCGATTTAAAATTGGTACCGGATTAGTTAGGTTCACTTTGAAGATTGGCACCATGGGATGGACGTGTCCCATGGTGCACCCCAAGATTGACACAACCTCTCCTAACGAACCACTTTAGGAGTGAATGTGTCAATCTTGGGGAAGTTCATCCCTATACAGGAAGGAAAATCATCTCCCCTGCAGCCCAGTACGCCGCCTTCCAAAAAGGGATGTTACGTATTCAACCATCTACAAAAAAAATTAATCGTGTTAGGTAGGGAAAAAGACGATTTTGGCTTCACGAAATGAAGATTAGCGAAGCATGCGAATGTAAATGTGCAGGGAAAGAGGTGATTTTACTTCGAATATCGATGCTTTCGCGAAGTCTGCGAGGTCTGAAACGTGAGGATCTATTCGCAGACTTCGCGGACTAATCGATTCGCGAGGTAGATCCATACGTTTCAGACTCTTTCTCTTCGCATATCTTCGCGAAATCATCGATTAACGAAGTAGATCGTTACTTTTCAGGCTCTTTCTCTTCGCAAAGCTTCGCGAAACCATCGATTGCGTAGTGAATTCATGAAAAACGCAGAAAAAAACAGATACTTACATTTTTCGCCCCTTTCACCCCCAAAAGCGACAATAACAATATGATAACATGGGAAGAACGAATGAAATAACGTAGAAAAACCATTTCTTTGATGGTAACAAGAAGAAAGAAACCAAGCAACGAACAGGAAGATGAAAAACCATGGCTTCGTTTTCTAGGGTTGGGAAGTTGCAGAATCAAGAGATGAAGAGAGGAAAAAGAGAAATTCATTGTGATTTTGACTAAATGGTGCAGATTTCGTGCAGTTTAAAGGAAGAAAGGAAGATCAAAAGTCTTGAAATCATTAATGCAGGAGCAACTTTTCGCATAACCAAGGAGATAGGGGGAGTGGCGGTTCGCGAGTGGTGGAAGTGGGAATGTTAGGGGTATTATGGGAAAGTCACACAAAATCAGTCTAGATATGTAGTAAGATGAGTAAATGGGTTAAATATGTAAATGCGTCTCCCATTTGATCCAGTTTTATAATTTTCTCTATCCACAATACCCAATTAATCGAACTGTCTTAAAACGATACTAATATAACCTAAGTTTCAGGGTATAATAGTGAAAAAATCAAGAATACGGACGTGATATAACGTTTTTGAGGAATTACAGGTTTATCTTTAAATGGAATTGTGAAATTTTACCCAACAAAAATTTGAATGGACTGATTTACTCTTATTCGACTACTATTACATTAGATGTTAAGCATAACATTGCATAATTCCATGCATTAATGTTAAATCCACCATTTCTAAAAGAAAAAAAAACAAAAGGTTAGCGACGAATTTTCACCTTATCCCTGAAATTAATCAAACAGCATTACTGTGTTTGAAAGTGTAGTGCAGAAGTGAGGAGGCAGCAGCAAGGAGCGGATAATATAACAAAACCAGGAGCCGAGCCTCAGCAAATATGGAGGCGCTCAAAGTCTGCACTCTTTCTTCTAAGCCATTTAGGCACCTTCTCCAATGGGCTTCTTCTTCCTCCGCCACCAAAACAACCCGTTCTGCTCTGTCCCTACGCTGCTCCTCCTTCTCCGCCACCTCAAGGATCGCTGGCCGCAATCGTAGGTCTTCTTCTCCTCCTTCTTCATCCACCTCTGACCGTGATGCTATTCGCGCTATTCGGGTTAAAAAGGTTTCAACATTCTTATACTTGTAATTTTTTGATCAAATTTTGTTCTCACTCAATTACTTTTATTACTTCAACTCTGAACTTAATATGAAGTTTAGGGTAAAGAAAACTAGTTTCTCATTTATGCTTCTTGGAATAACTCTTCAATGGCGTCTCTAGTCAGTCTCTATTTGGTTACCGAGAAATTGAGGAACAAAAATGAAAGCTCCGTTTTTTGCTTAGCAACGGCGTGTATGCCTGCGAGTGTTTTCTTATTTTCTTTTATATATCAAATTCACTTAATTCCTGTTGGACTACTACTTGTTTTTGAGGGTTTAGTGCATTATAGGCGTAAATAAGGAATGTGCCTTGAAACTTAAATTTACCTGTATTGGAGAAGCAGAGTCTTTTTTTTTTTTTTTGATAAATTTGGGGCATTTTGCAACTTCTGGAGATTCTCCCACCTCCTTGTTGGAGTGTGGTAGCCACCAAGGCAAATGCCTTGCTGGCTGCGAAGCAGAGTCATTTGTGGTTGGTATAAGTATTTGTAATTTATGCTTAATTTGGTTGCTGAAATAAACAATAAATGGAATTATTTTTAATTTCAAAAAAATCTCCTTGTTTCGGACTGAAGCCTATGAGTTTGGTCTCCCAAACTGTGGTTTTGCTAACTTTTATATTACGTTATTCTTATTCTTATTGTTCTTCTTCTCATTATTATTATTATTATTATTCTGTGTGTGTGTGTCTCTATGTATAGGTTGAAGAACTGAGGAGCAAAGGGCTGGAGCCCTATGCGTATAAGTGGGAAAGGACACATACTGCTAATCAGTTACAAGAGATATACAAGGGTCTAGACAATGGTGAAGAGTCAAAAGATCAGGGAGATTACGTGTCAATAGCTGGAAGAATTGTTGCTCGCAGAGCATTTGGAAAGCTTGCCTTTCTGACGTTGAGAGATGATTCAGGGACGATTCAGGTTTTTCTCTTATGCAGAATATCTGCAATTTGAATTTATGGATTTTATCATCTTGAGGTGCCTTAATTTTGTAGAGTGTGGTTAATGTTCTTTGTAGAGGTGTGGCTAATGTTCATGTTAAGGGGTGTATTTGCAGATAGTCTAAGTTGGTTTTTCTTGTACATATATTGAAATTTTATTTTGGTTTCTGGACTTTTAACTTTTGACTTGCTTTGCAGTTTATTTGTTTGCATGTATATCCATAAATATTGAGAAATTCTTAAATAAGAAAAGCGCATGAAAACATAATAATTTCATCAGGAAATAGTTTATAGTAACGAAGATGAAGCATGAAAGTAATAGACTCTCTTTTAGTTTTAGATTCCTACATAGTATGCTTGTGTTGTTGCAAAAGAATGAGAAGTTCTTTTACTTAAAGGCTACATTATGGAACAAAGACTATTATTATCTTAATGGAAACAATTAAGCATCTGAAGAAGAAGCAATATGGCGGAAAGTAAAAGTACGTCTCTTCTCATGTAAAGCAACTTTTTTTGTTCTGTTACTTAACAGCTTAGTGTTGGATTAGTTTGTTCTATTATCAGCTAGTTCTCTACTCTATATTGTTACCATATTTTTTTTATACGATGGAGAAAAGTCATATTCAATAGTGAATATATGTTAAGGCTGTTTGCAAGTAAAGACAACTTGAGTTTGATAGGTACTAATTCTTTGTTTATCTTCCTTTATTCTTCCAGTTCTGCTACCAGAATGGATTAATATGTTCATGGTGTTAAACTTAAACCATATTCTGAACTACTGACTGCTTGTAGTTTCCTTTGGTTTGCTGAGCATCTTCTTTGATCTTCATATTTCTTTTTATGAACTCTAGTGTTTTTACAAACATAACATTTTTCTTATTTTTAATTTATGTTTCTTGCAGCTCTACTGCGAGAAGGAACGGCTTTTAAATGATGAGTTTGAGAAGTTGAAGACACTAGTTGATATTGGTGATATATTGGGAGCTACTGGTTCGATGAAACGCACAGAGAAAGGTAAATTCCCAACATATAATTAATTTGTGGGGCTGATAGATCTTTCTATTATAATAGTAAGATCTGCCCATCTCATATATAAATGATGTGTTTCCTTGGGGTTTTCTGGCTTGGAGGAAGTGGCAAGTTAGTAATTCTTCTAGAAACTATCATTACCTACTTGGAATGTGGGGTCAAACATCAATCTTTTTCTTGTTTATTCTTCAGGCGAGCTTTCAGTTTGTGTGAATTCTTTCAGTATTCTTACAAAATCTCTTCTTCCTCTACCGGACAAATATCATGGTTTAACTGATGTAGATAAGCGTTACCGCCAACGGTGAGTTAGTTTCATATTATTTAGTTCTATTAAATGCTGATCTGTTTGTACGGTAATATAGTGACACGGTGAAAGTGTCATCTATCAATGGGTAAAATTCTTTGACGATATATTTCACATGGTAATATAGACCAATGATGAAAACCTCAAACGTGGCTCACCCAAAAACAACAAATAAACACACAGACGTAGTAGACTTGTATTGATGAACTAGAAAGTAGTGGAAAACATAAATCTATGCCAAAGCACAGCCCAGAGAATGATCCTTTTCTCCTAGCGGAAACCTAAGAGACCCAAAATACCCAAAATGAAATATCCAAAAAGCTCGCTCTCTCCTTTCATAAAGCAACTATATATACTTTCTCACCCAATACTCACACACTAATTCCTAATATCTTTTATTCCTTTACTGCCCTTAATTCCCATGAAGTATTATCTGTCACATTCTCTATCATAATATATACAACAACAACAACAACAAAGCCTTAGTCCCGAAATGATTCGGGGTCGGCTAACATGAACCATCATATAAAACCGTGAAATCAAGTCGTGTCAGCAACACAAATTCGCTCCCTCCACTCCGTCCTATCCACTACCATATTTTCCTCAATTCCCAGTAAACTCATATCACTCTCGATCACCCTCCTCCAAGTTTGCTTAGGTCTTTCCCTACCCCTCACCACTACATCCCTTTGCCACTCTTCGGTCCTCCTAACCGGCGCATCAAGCGCTCTACGTCTCATATGGCCAAACCACCTTAGTCGGTTTTCTCTCATTTTATTCTCAATAGATGTAACCCCTCTATCATAATATATATATATATAATTTTTTTAATTCATCTAATGTAGTTAGACCTTAGCTTTGAACACAGAAACCTATTTGATATTCTGAAAGACTTTGATTTAATTGTTCTTATCTTCTGGAGTGGTTATTGTAATATGTAGGTATGTTGATATGATTGCAAATCCTGAAGTAGCTGATGTGTTTCGTAAAAGAGCCAAGGTGGATTGTCTTCACTGCTGCATAATCTTAAGCTGTATTCTTTTGTCTTCTCAATTTGCATTTTTTGTTGCACTTAAAGCTATTTAACTTTCAGTTTTCAGTATTTATCTGTTCAGTTAATTCTTTTGTTTTGATTTCTTGATCACCATATTGAGCTTTATTCTCTGTTGAAGATTTTTATGACGAGTTTCGATGAATTTATTAGGATATGGTGAATTTACCTTTATGAAAATGTAGCACTAAACTGTTTAAAGGAAAGATCCATCTCCAATTTAAATGGGATTGAATCTTTGATTAGTTCAGTTCATCATATTGAGTTGTTTCTACAGTGAAAAGTTTTTGGACACGTTCTTTACATTACAGTGTTGTATCAGTTATGATCTACAGAAACCAGGACTATTATGAGATAAAAACTGTGGTCAGTTTTAAATCTCAGGCTCTTTTGCAAAGAAGCCTCAAACGTCCAAAGGTTCCTGCCTCTTGAAAAACCTTGAAAGGTCTTGATTTTGAGCAACTTTGTTGTATGTTTTAGATTATTATAGCCTCATGAATTGCTGTCAATATGTTTATCCTGTTGTTTGTGATGGTTTAGCTACATGAACTGACAATTACCTTTGGCAGATCATTTCAGAGATTCGCAAGACAGTGGAATCATTAGGTTTTCTTGAAGTAGATACCCCAGTTCTACAGGTTTTTTACTTTGTTCACATTGCTTTTATGCTTTCATATCTTTCCTTGTATCTGTTATCATATGGAAGTACACAAAAAGTATCTGTCATTTATTTTGTAGATTTGAAGTTTGATGCTGTTTATAGTTGACACATTTGATTTGAGTGATAACTGTGGAATGAATGAAAGTTTTTCATTAGGAGGTCTTTTCAATTGTATTTGCTAATATCCTATAATCCGGTTATTTAAACTGGAGTAGCTGGAAATGTTAGTTAACAGCTTGACTAGACATTTGGAAGAATAAAGTTGGTTTTGAGCTTATAGGCTGCATAATTAGAATTCAAATTAGAATGGAAATGAAATAGAAATATAAAATATACATAGAATTCTATAATATATAATAAAACAAAAGAATACTAGACTTCTTTCACACTTCCCCCAAAGAGATAGTTCGCGATAGACAATGGGATAAGTAATTTGAGTCATTCAAATCCAGATCATGAATGTTGGAATGAATAGGATACTATCCTAATCAAAATCCATACATTTGTCTCATACACTGGGTTTTATATTTCTAATTTTTGTGTTTCTAATTTTTCTTTTACATTTCATTTCTATTTACTATTTAAAATTTTGGGTTTCAAATTCATTTATTTATATTAATATTAATATTAATATTTCTATTTAATATTTGTTTTTTTTTCTAATCCAAAAGTCAGAAGCTTTAATATATATATATGTTATATGTTAATTACTTTTTAAACAACTTCATGGTTTCGCTTGCTATTTTAGTTGGTCATGATGTCATTTTTGAGTGAAAGAGTTTTTTGGATAGTTGAACTATTTTCTGCTTTTTTCCCCCATACATGATGATGCACTTGTGCTAATGATGCATTTGTGTTAATGAACAAGTCCAAATGATAGGTTATTTAATCGAAGATGAGATATGCTCTCTATTTCTTTGCGAGAAACAATTTGTAGATGTTTCAGTCTCTATAAACGAAGTTGATTGTATTTTGTAATTTTCGTAAATTATCATGCTTTTTAGTTGGATTGTACTGAATGACAATAACGTCTTGTATTATCTAGACATCAAAATTTTCTCTCTTTCGATTGTATTTTGTAATTTTCGTGAACTCTCATGCTTTTTTGTTGGATTATACTGAAGGACAATAACATCTTGTATTATCTAGACATCAAATTTTCTTTGTTTTAGCTTTTCCAAATCAATCTTTGCACTACCTAGATATCATACTCTATGAAGCACATATATATTGTGTATGTCAAACACACAACTTTTAATTGATTTTATTTTCTAGGGAGCAGCTGGTGGAGCAGAAGCTAGGCCATTTGTGACGTATCATAATTCACTTGGAAGAAATCTGTATCTAAGAATTGCCACAGAGCTTCACTTAAAGAGAATGCTGGTGAGGTTTTAATTTTAGTTTCTTTCTCCCATCTTTCTTCTTTACCAGAAAATGTTACTTGACAAGGTGCTAACTGTACTTTTTTTGGTTTTTGAGCATTAATATTTTAGGTAGATTTTTTAAGTTTTAACTGAAATTTATAGTGTAAACTCCATCCTTCATGTCCCTTTATTATGTTTTGCATTATGCACTTTGTGCTATTCTTCCAAGATCCAATTTAGAACAAGTTTATTCAACTTAGACAAGTTACAACAAATAATATCAGCTAATATCCCTGTAGTGCCTGGATCATACTGGAAAAATGGCCAGCAGATGCTGGACATTATGAGACAGGATGAAGAGTGTCAAAATCTCAGTGTCTTAGCTTGTGACAGCGTGTTTTGTCCATTACGGATGATACACTGCTTTTCCGATGTGTTAAAGCAGCATCACACTGCAGAATTGCAGACAATAAAAGAAAGAAGATGATAATGATAACAGGAACAAAGGGAAAACAGGGGATAAACATATGCAGGCTGGGCTATATCGTTATTTAATTTAGTCTAATGGGACTTCTTTTAACTTCTTATTTGATTATAGGTGTACAATAAATTTCATATTTTTAACATATAAAATCAATCTGAAGCTTATTAATTTGATTTTAATAATGAACATTGAGCACTTTGTGGTCTTCTATTAATTCTTCTGGCTCTTAGCCATATATAAACTAACAAATCCTTTAATTGACTTATTTAAATCAATTTTAATGTTTTAGATTTGTAAGATAGTTAAGCACAATTTTAATTCTATGAACTGTTGTTACAATGCTACCTTAGAAAACATTACTACAACAACAACAACAACAAAGCCTTAGTCCCGAAATGATTCGGGGTCGGCTAACATGAACCATCATATAAAACTGTGAAATCAAGTCGTGTCAGCGACACAAATTCGCTCCCTCCACTCCGTCCTATCCACTACCATATTTTCCTCAATTCCCAATAAACTCATATCACTCTCGATCACCCTCCAAGTTTGCTTAGGTCTTCCCCTACCCCTCACCACTACATCCCTTTGCCACTCTTCGGTTCTCCTAACCAGCGCATCAAGCGCTCTACGTCTCACATGGCCAAACCACCTTAGTTGGTTTTCTCTCATTTTATTCTCAATAGATGTGACCCCTACTTTTGTCCTAATTATTTCATTACTCACCCGATCCTTTCTCGTATGACCACAGATCCATCTCAACATACGCATCTCCGCCACTGACATCTTATGGATGTGGCAGTGTTTCACTGCCCAACACTCCATACCATATAACAATGCTGGTCTAATTGCCGTCCGGTAGAATTTCCCCTTCAATCTATTAGGCATGCCGGGGTCACAAAGGAAACCCGTAGCACTCTTCCACTTCGACCAACCAGCTTTAATCCTATGAGCAACATCCCCATCTACTTCTCCATCCGTTTGGATAATAGATCCTAAATACCGGAAGCAATCTGAGGCCTGAACAACTCTCCCATCTAGGGTGATTGTCCCTGCCTCCCTACTCCTATGGCCGCTAAACTTACACTCCAAATATTCTGTCTTACTTCGGCTCAACTTAAAGCCTCTAGATTCTAGAGTTTGTCTCCATAGTTCCAACTTACTCTCCACTCCTACTTTCGTCTCATCCACCAACACAATATCATCTGCAAACAGCATGCACCATGGTATACCATCTTGAAGTGAACTTGTTAGTTCATCCATAACGATGGCAAAAAGAAATGGGCTTAGTGCGGAACCTTGATGCACTCCAATCGTAATAGGAAACTCTTCAGTCTTCCCAACACTAGTACGTACACTCGTGCATGCTCCCTCATACATGTCCTTTATGATGTCAATATATTTCCGCGAAATTCCTTTCCTTATCAAGGCCCACCAAAGTACTTCCCTTGGTACCTTATCATATGCTTTCTCCAAGTCAATGAAAACCATATGCAAGTCTTTCTTCTTATTTCGATAGTGCTCCATTAATTGTCTCATTAGATGGATGTCTTCCATAGTTGATCTTCCCGGCATAAAGCCAAACTGGTTTTCCGAGATCTTCACCGTCCTCCTTAGCCTTTGTTCGATCACTCGCTCCCAAAGTTTCATAGTGTGACTCATTAATTTGATTCCCCGATAGTTGGCACAATCTTGGACATCGCCTTTGTTCTTATACAAAGGGATTAAAATACTTTTCCTCCATTCTGATGGCATCTTATTGTTTCTCCAAATTTTGTTGAAGAACGTCGTCAACCATTCGATTCCTCTTTCTCCCAAACATCTCCAAATCTCAATAGGGATGCCATCAGGTCCTACTGCTTTCTCCAACTTCATCTTACTTAATGCCATTTTGACTTCACCCTTTTGAATTCTCCGTAGGCATTCATGATTTATCATATCGTGATGGATACTTATATCTCCAACATCTTGTCTGCGATCTCCATTGAATAAGTCATCAAAATAGGACCTCCATCGTTCCTTGATATCCTTATCTCCAACTAGGACTTTCTGGTCCACATCCTTCACACATTTAACTTTTCCGAGATCTCGCGTCTTCCTATCTCTCATCCGAGCAATTCTATATATGTCTCTTTCCCCTTCTTTCGTATCCAATCTGGTATACAGCCCGATTCACCTTTGCTCTAGCATCTCGTATGACCTTCTTTACTTCCCTTTTAGCCTCTTTGTATTTTTCGTAGTTCTCGTCACTCCTACATTTCCCCAATATTTTATAGGATTCTCGCTTACTCTTTACTGCTTGTCGTACCTCTTCTGTCCACCAAGATGTGTCCTTACCCGGTGGCATGCTACCTTTAGATTCCCCTAGAACTTCCTTCGCTACTTCCCTTATACTATGCTCCATCTTAGTCCATATCGAATCTATATCTAAATCCATATTACAAGTCCAAACATCTTTTTTGGTCATCTCATCCACAAATTTTTGTTGATTCTCTCCTTGCAATTTCCACCACTTAATCTTAGTCTCTACTTGTGGTGTTTGTTTTCTTATACATTTCCTACTTCGAAAATCAAGCACCACTACTCTATGTTGGGTTGTCGTACTCTCACCAGGGATCACCTTACAATCAATATAACTCTTTCTCCAAGCACTCCTTACTAAGAAGAAGTCAATTTGGCTCGCATTACCACCACTCCGATAAGTCACTAAGTGGGATGTTCTCTTCATAAACCATGTGTTCATGATACTCAAGTCATAGGCTGATGCGAATTCCAAAATATCATTTCCTGCTTCATTCTTATCTCCAAAACCATACCCTCCATGAACACTCTCAAACCCATCTCGCCTGGAACCCACGTGTCCATTGAGATCACCCCAGTACCATTTTTTCATCCCTAGGAACCTGTTGCACCACTTCCTCTAAGTCCTCCCAAAAAGCTTGTCTTATAGAGACATCTAATCCTATTTGTGGCGCATATGCACTAATGACATTCACAACCTCATCCCCTATCACTAGCTTGACACTCATAATTCTATCGCTCTTCCTAGACACCGCTACTACATCATCAATATACTCCCTATCAATAAGAATACCTACTCCATTTCTACCCTTATCCTTTCCTGAGTATCAAAGCTTATAACCCCAAGGAGCTATCTCTCTAGCCTTGGCTCCAACCCACTTGGTTTCTTGTAGGTACATTATATTTATTCTCCTCCTCTTCATAACTTCTACAATTTCAGCTAATCTTCCTGTCAAAGAACCTATGTTCCATGTCCCAAAGCGTAACCTACTACCCTTACCCCTACCCCTACCATTACCGTGGACTAGCTTATTTACCCGCAACCCTTGCATAGTTGACACCACCCCCGGGTCCTGGGGTGGCGCGCCGCTTCGGGGCGACGACCTAGCAACCCTTGCACATTTATCACTTACACCCGGGTCTAGGAAGTGCAGCGCGTCGCTGAGTAGGGAATGCCCCAACGGTATTTATAGTATGGTTCATGTCATAAGATGTGGCACATTGAACTTGGTAAAATGAAATGGTTGAATAATTGAAAAATGAGATTATTCAGGAATACAAATTGAATAGTTTTACGCTGGCCGCCACAAACCTACCACAACCCTCCTCCTTTGTCCGGGCTTGGGACCGGCTGTAAAGGCCACCAAGTGACCCTCACAGGCGGAGTTTACCTTAGAAAACATTATGATGATAAATTCATACAATAATATAGCTATAAGATCATAAATTATTGCTAAAAAGTTAATTCATACAATGTTTTGTATTTTGTCAAAGGGCAAAGAACAAAAATAAACCTTGCGCTTTTACGCATTTGCAAGGACGTCCTTGTGGTTTAAAAGTTTATAAACACAGGTCTAAGGTTTCGTCCATTTACAAAGACTTCTTCACTAAAACCATCCAAATTTGCCTACGTGACAAAGGTTCAAAACAAAAATTCCAGCGATATTTCAATTTCATTGCACCCCTTGTAACATGTAAGAACATTAGAAAGTAGAAAAAAAGTATTAAATGACTTAAATTCCTTTTGTTTACTTACCTTTTTAGTGAAAAAGTCTATCTTTGCAAATGGAGGAAATCCTAACCCGCTTTTACAAACTTTTAAACCATAGGGGCGTCTGTAAAGCCACAAGGTTTATTTTTGTACTTATCCTTTTTTCAAATCTAGCTGATTTCTTAGTTTTTTTTAAACAAATTCATGTTGTTTTGATGGTAGAGTCTTATATGATGGCGTTGATACCAAAACAATTACCAACACTTGAATTTGCAAACAAAAAGTTGTAAACTTGAGGCTCTGGAGTCTAGGGCAGCCCTTCATGCAGAAATTATTTGCAAGTGTTTCCATTCTTGCGAGGACCTTGCTCTGGTTTGGTATTGGTATCATGTAATTCAATTTTTGAAGAGTCAAACCATTTGAAGACATAGAACAGAAAAAAAGTACTGTTCTTTTTCCAACCTTAATATTTTTAACTCTGATGTGATCAAAATACTTTAACCAGTTCATAATATGTTTTGCTTTCTCATATGTTATTTATTAGTGAACAAGGTATTCTCTATACAACTCTTCTCATGTAGTTACTATCTTTTGTTTTGCTCTTTTAGTTTGCCCTCTACAATATGTGCATTATCTTATGATAGGTTGGGGGTTTTGAGAAAGTATACGAAATTGGAAGAATATTCAGAAATGAAGGCATTTCAACTCGTCATAATCCAGAATTTACTACTATAGAGGTAATACCTTAGTACGCTTGTTCATGTTAGTCTGGTATTAGACTTAATATTCAAGATATTTCCTTTTGTTTTATTTAGATGGGCCCTAGTTAATATTGTTATCGTTTTCTTAGATTTATGAAGCATATTCAGACTACCAAAGCATGATGAACATGGCCGAGGAAATTGTCACTCGCTGTGCTCTGTCTATTCATGGGAAGCTTTCCATTGATTACCAGGTAAATGTTTATCATCCCTTCGAGTCTATCGATGTTTCAAAAGTATAAAGATGATCTCTTTTCTGCTCTTTGTATCTCTAAGAGCAACATGTTATTTATATCTGTTAAAGGATTTTGTAATACGAAAATGCAGGGGGTACAGATTTGTCTAGAGAGCCCCTGGAGGAGGGAAACCATGCATAATCTTGTCAGAGAGGCCACTGGGATTTCTTTCAGCGAGCTGAATAATGATCTTAACCTTGCTAAGGATGTTACTTTGAAGACACTTGGGCAGGTGCTCGAGGTAAAGGACAAGTTCACTATTCAAGCATGTCCTTCTGTTGGTCACCTCCTGAATGAGGTAAGGAGGTAGTCTATTATCAGTCATAATATATACTTGAATGTTAGTTTCTCTTGGAGGTTTTCTGTTTTCTGTATTGTTGATACTGTAGGCTAGTTTATTGATGCTTGCACATTTGTAAAACCTATAATATAGTCTAAATTCTCCAGGTTTTTGAAATTTTCGTAGAACCAAAGCTTTTGCAACCGACATTTGTTTTGGACTATCCAGTTGAAATCTCTCCACTTGCCAAACCACACCGGAGGTAGAACAATCCAACCAAAAAAATTTATTTTGTTTTTCAACTGCTGAAATACATCAGAGTCCTTTTGCTCATCTTTAACATTTGATACTACTGTTTTTGGTACCCTGTTGCAAGTTTTGTCTCCGTTCATAATTTTCTTCCCTGTGCTTTTCAATTCTCCGTTGTGTTCTTGATGTGGAGACAATGAGAATGGAGATGTATGAACATGCAGTGCTCGTTTTCATTTCATTCCCATGCTTGATAACACAAACGCTGTGCCTGCAGGTTCTGTTTTACCAACACAGAGAGTTACCTTTATAATTCAAATGCCATGTTTTTGTTTTGGTATAAAAGTAAATTTGACATTGGTAAAATCTATTTGAAGATAAGATGTTGAGATGGAATTAGAAATGATTAATTTGCATCTCTGCAGAGCAGTGCAATCATGTTGTCTCCTTTGATGAGTTTCTTTTCTAACTTTTGTTTAAAACAGAAAGGCAGGCTTGACAGAGAGATTTGAACTCTTCATCTGTGGTCGAGAATTAGCCAATGCATTTTCTGAATTGACTGATCCTATGGATCAGGTAAGTTCCTACGTCATTTTTGGATATGCTTGTTTATGCAAATTTCTAAATTTAGTGCAACAATTATGTGTGCCGTTTTAACGACTACCAAATGGTAAGGCTTTTTTTTTTTGTTTTTTTTTTTTTAAAAATGATGAAACTATGGTGAACTTATTTTAATTTTGTTTCATAACTAATCCTATAAAATGGTACTGAACTTCATAATATTTTGAAATGCTCTGTCCTGAATAATAAAAGTGAGAAATCAACTTATCCTAATATTTATTATTCAAGCCATGGTGCTGTTGCTGGTGTGGAAGGTGGAGCATTGCTCCAAACTTACTTTCCAACGAACGGAGTAGAAGAGTTACAGAATGACTAGTTTGCGAGACAGTTGACTCAAGCATAATGGCTTGAAATTCTTCTGCTTTCTTCCAAACGATGACGATGACGACAACAATAAATAATAATAAATAAATAAATAAAGAAAGAAAGAAAACACTCTTCAAGAAGGGAAGGGCACCTCTGACTTGGTTGACAGTTTTTAAAAAGCACCTCAATGTGCTAAAGCTCTAAAAGATCGTACTTTTAACAGGGCTGATTGTGTTAGGAACCTTGGCGTAGGATCTAGTCAAATGTCTAGACTCAAAAGAATTCATCTTCAAATCTATATTGAATTGACAAAGGCAGACTCATCCTTGACAACCCCTTTGTAATTCTGAATTTGAGAGAATGAAAATTGATATATTATTGAATAGAAAGCTGTTATATAGGCTGCAGATACAAGAGAATTCTAGATCCTAAATTATAGGAATAATTATATCACCCCCTAAATTATATGAATCAAGACTAACAATTAAAGGAAACAAAATAATGTTTGAAATAACAAAAGGAAATAAATTTAAATTCTGGAATAGGAAAGTATTTAACAGGAAAGTAATTAGGCCGAAGATTTCTTCTTTCTTTGATAATCCCTTCCAATAAAAGCGTCCATATCATCACTCCCTAACTCGATTTTGAGCTTGTCCTCAAGCTCAAACCCTGGATACGCTTCTTGAAAGTGTTCTAATGGCTCCCATGTTGCATCTTCAGGATTCTCCTGCCCATTGTACGAGCAGCTCGCTTTGACCTCGATTGAGCACTTGCTGCGGAGGATAGAATGTGGGGCTGGCAAAGCTTTTCCATCACAAGTAGGTGGTAGGTTCCCCACAATAGTTGGCGGAGGCCTTTTATATGCCTTGAGCAAAGACACGTGAAACACATCGTGAAGTTCAAGCTTGTAAGCAACCGACCCCACTTTGGCTAGGATTCTAAAAGGCCAAAATATTTTGGAAGAAGCTTATGATACTTTTGTCTTGATATCGTTAGCTGGCGGTAAGGTTGAAGCCGCAACCGGACCCAATCCCCAATTGCAAAAGTCGCAACCAGACTCAATTGAATGAAATGTGTACATGATCAATTTCTCCCTCTACCTTCGCGTGAAAAACTGTGTAAACTGTTTTTATTATTTTAAAAACAAAAATAAAAATTAAATTATAAAAGAAATAAATATAAAGACAAAAATACCCCTTTGACCATTGACTTTGATGGCCATTTTGACTTTTTTTTTAACACTGTTAATCAATTTAGAATGTCTTTGCTAATAGAATTAACCTCAAGGTGCCTGTTTGTCAACTTTTAAACCACATATGTATTTGAAAATAACCCAGGGTTTATTTTTGTACTTTTCGACCCAGCGGTAAAAGGATCCACTTGATGGAAAGGAAGAAGTCCTGAAGTCCTAGCCAATAATGATTGGAATTGTCGTTGATACTCTTCGACTGAACCAAACTGCTTGAAGTTGGTTTGTTCTCCCAAGGGATTATTACTCATAGCTAACCCAAATCTCACGTGACAACACTCCTTAAATCGCCCCCAATTTAGTTCTACCTCCTCTTGCTCAATTTGATCAAACCATAGTTGGGCCTCACCCAATAGATGGAATGCAGCTAGGCCCACCTTATCTCCTTCAGCAGTTTTTGGATTGATGAAAAATTTCTCGTACCTTTTCAGTCACCCTAAAGGGTCATGAGTGGCGTCATAGGTCGGAAATTCCATCTTGAAATAACGGGCTACCATAGATCCTCGCGTCTGTGGTTCAGGTCTGCCACCTAAACCCGAGTTTCTGCTGCTGCCAGGAATTCCATTGTTTTGTCCATCTATATTATTGCCGGCGGATCCCTTCTCTTTTTCACGAACTGAAACTGATAATTATGCAATTTGTTCCTCTAGTGCACGTTGACGAGACGACATTTGTTCCATAAAAGCATCCAGCTTCGACGCCAAATTTTGCGTGTCACCCGTGACGCCAAGCTCTGATACCAAGTTGTTATGAACCTTGGTGTAGGATCCAGTCATAGGTCTAGACATAAAAGAATTCTTTTTCGAATCTATATTGAATTGACAAAGGCAGACTCGTCCTTGACGGAGCCCCTTTTGAGAGAATGAAAATTGATATATTATTGAATAGAAAAGCCTTTATATATAGGCTGCAGATACAAGAGAATTCTAGATCCTAAATTATAGTGATAATCATATCACCCCCTAAATTATAGGAATCAAGACTAACAATTAAAGGAAACAAAATAATGTCTGAAATAACAAAAGGAAATAAATTTAAATTCTGGAATAGGAAAGTAATTAGGCTGAAGATTTCTTTTTTCTTTGGTAATGCCTTCCAATAAAGGCGTCCGTGTCAGATTGATGAACATATCCTTGTAGCCAACCCAACGAATTGGTATTAAGACTAGGTTTTTGCAGTAAAAATATTTTATTTTTACTAAATTATTATTAAAGTGATGCATCCACATGTTGTTTAGTTAAAGTATTTGATGCTCTTTTAGTCTTCTTCAGTAACCAGAAAAGGGTGCCTAACAGAAAAGCATGTTTATTGCATGGTCTTGATGTGTCTTGTAGTTCTCTTTTACAAACTTGGACATGCATTTTATCAAAGATTGTGGTTGCTTTTCCTTAAATATTTATGTTGGCGTGCTGCTTGTCACCCATATTTGAAGCATGTACTTGTGGTTTTTGCATGTTCTTCTCGATTTTTTTTTCTTGCGGATATATCACAAGCATGAAATTATGTTTTAAAAGTGTCCACAATTTAATATGTTGGTAGAGAGGACGCTTGGAAGAACAAGTGAGGCAGCACAATGAGAAAAAGCTAGCTATATCAGATACTGATGGTGCAGACGAGAAAAATGATGAACAAGAGGATGATTCATATGAAGTGAAACTTGATGATGACTTTTTAACAGCTCTGGAATATGGAATGCCTCCTGCTTCAGGAATGGTAATCATCCTCTTTGCAAAATTTTTTCCCCTTGGACCGAAGTTTTTGCTGTCCAACTAAAATGCTGCCGCATGAGGATTGACAACGTTATCCCTTAATGTATCTAAAAAATGTGAGAAATAGTAAATTTATTAGGTGAATTACACGGGTCCTCTTGGAGTTGGTTGAGTAGCTTTTACATTGTTATAGTGTTGACCCTGAACTTCAAAAACTATTTTAAATTAAAAATATCAAAAATTCATCTCATTAACTCATCTGAGTATTATGATTCTTATTTATTATTTATGTTGCACAAGTTTGTAGTGTGATCATGCACAAAATCTATATAAAGAATTAGTGTCCTTTAGCTTAAGTTCCTTGATTTTCAATAGCCTATAATTCACCTTATTTTCTGGCCGTATCCTTTGATTGATCAATGTTTTTGGGCATGAAACATAATGGAAAGGAGCTGTCTTGTGTTGTGTAGGGACTTGGAATTGACAGGCTAGTGATGCTATTGACGAACTCTGCTAGCATCCGAGATGTTATTGCTTTTCCTGTACTCAAGATTCAGCAGCAGTAGGTTTGCATTGCAACAAACTGCTAGGCTTTCTGTGTCATACATACGTTTTGATAATAATATTTCAAAGATTATTAGTACCTCTCCCTCCAATGTGGGACTCAGGTAGGCAGCATTAGATCCGGTATGCTTGAAATTCTTGTACCAAGAAATCTTTTGGCCTCAGTTTGGCATTTTCTATACATTGTACTTCTTAGTGATTCAGCTCTCCATGTTTTATTTATATTTTTTATCTGGTGGACTTTTTCCCCCCTTGAATCAAGCACAGAAACAATTGTGTATTTTACTGTACAATACAGCATTACGCATTTCTGAATTTTCTTTTATAATAATTGAAAAGCAGCTCAACATTTTTTTTTGGGGGAAATTACACATTTTGCCACTTTTAGAGGTGGTATTTCAATCCGTAATTTCACTTTGTTTCTATGCATGTCGTATTTTTTTAGTTTCAGAGCCAACAGCCCAACCCTTGGAACATACTACAGCCCCAAGTGGCGAAGAGCCGACATCAAGGTGCCAAACCTTCCGGCGAGAGTACACCCGACCCCAAGTCTCAGAGGTCGTCAGCACAGTGAACCAGATGATGGTTAGAAGACATGTTGGAATCGAAGTGGACCTTCAGGGTAAACATCTAATGGCCTGATATTTATCTAGACGAGAACAGCTGCACCGGCTAACTGCAACTTCATTCCCTCTTGCCCGGAAGTGAAAACTAGTAACTTCCACAAGCTTCTTTCCTCTCCCCGGTCTTTAGAGAAGCTTCAAAAGAGCCAGTAACAAGCAGAACAAAGACGCGCCGCTACGCGGGCGGGCAGAGCTAAGGGAAGAGAACAGCTACTACAGTTGGGAATCGTCCTAACCTTAGCGAAAGCACTTGATTTCGCCCTTCCTGAGCTTTTGGGGAAGATCAGCCTGTTATCCCTAGAGTAACTTTTATCCGTTGAGCGACGGCCCTTCCACTCGGCACCGTCGGATCACTAAGGCCGACTTTCGTCCCTGCTCGATGGGTGGGGTGTTGTTATATCTAGCCTCAAATTCCCACCACTAGCCCCGTGAAATGACGAAAATGCCATTTCATGGGTTTTGGATGGAAAAAGGCAATTTTTTTCCTTCCCGACACTCGGGCGTGTGGCTATCACGCCCGACCACACGGTGTGGCGTGATAGCCACACGCCCGCATGTCGGGAATAAAAAAAATTAGTATGTTATCCCATTAAACCCGTAAATACCTGTTACCTGTTCAAACTACACAATTTTACTTAAAACCTATAATTACCATACAATTTTAACTAAAATCAGTAACAATAATATAAGTTCATGAATAAATATTATTAATAAAAACACATAAACTAATATACATCAGTCAATGTTATCTAGTCCAAGCCGCTCTCCTTTCAGCATATATATTGTCCAAGTGACGGACACTCGGATCACGAAATGTATGCCATTGGGTGGTAATGGGAGACACTGGAAATCCAGGTCTTAAATAAAGACGTATGTAGTGTTCATAACTCCCCAAATGACAAATGACAATCTCTTGCTCCGGTGGTCTTCCATCGACCGAACGCATCGGAAGTATAGTACAACATCCTAACTGTGGCGCAGTAAAAAGGAATATCACTGCATTCAACACAGATGCATCAGCATATAAGTCATCCGTGTTGGTCCCTTATAACGTGACAAGTTAGTTCCAAGGGGGGGGATATGAACTATTTAAAATTTTGTCCGTTAAGGCTGACTTCTTTTCTTATGAAAAGGTTTACACATCGTGACTAAGCAGTTTGAAGATACAACTTAGTCAATTTGTGACTAAGTCTATTTCTTTCCTTGAGTCAGGAAATAGCACTTAGAGTCTATTCCTGAACTCAGCTTCTTAGTATACTTAACTCAGCGTGAGTTCATTACTTAGTCAGTTTTATAGCAAGCAATATGTAAAGGAGTTTAAGGGTTAGAAAGATATTACTCAGCAGACTTATCCTGGTTCGGCCTCTCCGCCTACGTCCAGTCCCCGGAACTCATTCTGAGCTTTTCGAATTCTCTACTGAGCTCTTTAAAGGTAGAGCACGAAACATTTTACAATAGAAGCTGAGTATACAAGAGTTCCTTCCTCTATACCTCTACTCACTCCTATATCTACCGCTGAGTACTATAACCGAGTACTCAGCCTCTCCTTTCTATTCTTCTAGAAATGATAAAGTGTTTGTCCTAAACAACAATTGCTAAGACACTTTAGATGATTGAAATCACTCTAGACTTTTACACAATAATATGGAAATTGGTGTAAGGTTTTTGCTTTGCTTTGTTCACAGAACTTCGTGTATGAATTTGGACAGCGTTTCGGCTAATTGAAGATCTGCATCGAATGAAGCAAATGAGAGACCTTTATATAGTGACACTTGAGGCACCGGTCATTTCGAATTTCGAAATAACCGTTGGAGGGAAACGGCTTCCTGTCGTTGTCACTCAGTACACGCTCAGTGTCGTTGGCCAATGAGATTCTTGCATCTTCTGTCCATGGCAGTGCTCGGCAGCTTTTCTTCCGGTAAACAGAATGTTTCGACATTTTTGGCAAAGTCTTCCAGACAGGTTCCTGCGCCTTCTGAACTTTACCCAAAGTAGAAATACTTTGTCTAGAAGTTGATTCTTGTCTGCCGCTGTCCAGACTGCTTGTCGCTTAACTCAGCAGCTTCCTCTTGAAGCTTTTGCTAGAAGGCTTCTCGATCCTTCTTCATGCTGAGCCGTCGTTTTGCTTGAAACGGCTACGTTTCATCTTCTTGGGTCGTGAGGTCTTGATTATGTTGACTTGGGCTTGACTTCCACTCATGGGCTTTTTAGACTTTATATCTTAATGTCTTATAGATAAATAAACTCAACATTGAACAAACACATTAGTATAAATAAATCAAAGCATTTAAATTTAATGTGTTAGAATATTTTTTATCAATTACTTAAATAATTTTGTCAAAACAAAATCATGTGGAAATGTGTTTCAACAAACTCCCCCATTTTGATGTTGACAAAAATATTCAGTCAAGAACTCAGTGTTGAGCTCCCCCATGATAGTTGACCTTATATTACTCAGTATACTCCCCCGTAAAGGTCGAGCGGCTGACTTAGATTTACTTTAAACATTTCAAGGTTTAATCAGGTAAGTCTAAGGTCAGTTTTCAGAATTAGGTCAGCTCATGGAACATATTCTATTTAACTCAGTTTATGCGGAAGATTTAGATATCAGAGAGCGCTGAGTATTTCTTTGTTCAATGTGTTTAAGAAGACATGTAAAAGCGGTCAACATATTGATCAACACAGCATACATTCATAAAGCAATGTAGATAAATAACACAGTTGATTTAGTGAAGATGCGTTTAACTTTTCAATACAAAACATAAGTAAGCATCACACAAGATTGGTCAAATTTTGGAAAAGATAGATGCATGCGTAGTTTTGTATTCAGGTGATCAACACAACAAAAATGCATAAGGGAAAGACTACAAGTTTTAACAAAATGAAATCTAGTCAATCCTAGTCAAGCTATTTCTTCTTGTAGTTGAGTTGGGCTTCATGCTCTTTAGCTTTACCCTTTCCCTTTTGTTTTTGCTGACTACCTGAAGCTTCTTTTGAATGTTGGGTTCTTTGAGCTTGTACTTTCTCCCCCGTTTTGCCACCATCAGCAGGAGGAGAAATGAAAGTGTCTTCAATGGCAGCTAGAGTTAGGCGTTTAGAGAATGCCTTTAGCTTTCGTGTGCTGGTATTTATGTCGTAAAAAATGGGAACACCATCATCCAAAATAGCTCGTGGAATCCTGACATCTGCAGCACTCAGCATACTCAGAACATATGCTTGAGACTTTCCAACCCAGTGTATGCTGTCAGTGAGCATTGCAAAAGCTTGATGAAACATCTTTAGCAAAGACGAATCAAAATACCGACGCTGAGCGTTGGTGTGTCGCACGTGGTTGAAAGTAACTCGAGTGTACTTCAGTATTTCGTTTGTTTTGAGCTGGTCAGTTTCCATCTCTTCCTTGCTTAAGTTTAGCAGACGCACAACCTCACTAATTTGCTCAATGGAGCATTGGGAGGAGGAAGAGAGTTGGTGATTGGTTTTCTCTTGCTCAGTATGAAGCTGGTTGAATAGTTGATGAACTTCGGCAGAAGTTGCATACGTTGTGTTCGCAGCTGACAATTGATGAAGTTGACCCTGTAGAGAGTTCATGTGATCAACCATGGTCAGCTGGAGTTCGGCCAGCTTTGTTATAGAGTCCTGTTTGGGCTGTTGAGATTGTAATGAAGTCATGACACTCAGAAGATCCTTCAGACCTTTGATCTCAGTAAGAAGCTGAGTGACAGACGAAAGCTGAGTTGGCTCAACATTAATAGACCCAGCGGCATCGGCGTTTGTTTGATGAAGGTTCTGGAGAAGGGCTTGAGCTGAGTCAATGATTCTTCGACCAGACTCATAGGCAGTAAGATAACTGAAGGATCCATCATTTGTTGGCCCAAATGCCGGAGGAGGAGTAGAACCGAATAGAGGCGGTGTTTGGTTCTGCCCAACATTAGAAGTTCCAGCATGATCAGCGGCTGGTCTTGAATTAAGATTTCTAGTAGAAGCTGACTGGATTAGATTCTGCACTTGGATTTGTGGAAGAGGAGGATCGGCAGAATGTATTACTTGCTTAGAGTCGGGCTGAAGCTGACTAGGTGTTGGAAGTTGAGGAAGTTCAGTGTTCACCTGAGCAGGTAATTCCTTAGCTTGCTCAACATGTTGAGGAGCATGATCTTCGAGCACTTGTTCGGCATGATTTTGGCTGGGGGAAGTAGTTAAGTCGGCATGTTCCTTCGGCTGAGAAACAGAGGCTTGATTTTCTTGTTTCTCTAGTTGAGGCTCAGGAGGATTAGAGAAGAACTTAAGGTGTACTTCTGTTAGGCCAGTGATCTCATCCCTTAGCGGTGAGTCACCCATGAGGTCAATGACGGGGGCTCGATATGCCTTCTTCTTCTTAAGTCTTCTTAGTCTCTTTAGCTTTGGAGGAGTAGGATCAGCAGGAATGGACTCAATGGAGTCAGTGGATGAAGTTTCCCTTTGAACAGCGGGATGATTTGTCGTTGGCTCATCGTCTTCTTCTTCAACCAGCTCAGTGTTGATTGGTTCAAATTTCTCATCATCAGCTGTCTCCTCAGAGTCAACCTGACCACCCAGTTCTTCTTCTTCTTCAAACTGACCACCCAATTGGTCTTGTTCTTCCTCTTCTTCTTCTGACTATTGTTCAGTGTCAATGTCTTGACTTTGTACATAATGTGAGTTGGGAGGAATGACGACGTCAGTTGGAAGGGCATCGATGGGTCTTAACTCAAAAGAGAGTTTCTTTTTCTTCCTCAGAGGTTGCTCATCATTGTCCTCTCTTTCTTCTACCTCAGGCTCAGCTTGCCTTGGTCTTTTCTCAGCTGACCTAGGTCCATCCTGACCTTGCTGAATTTAAGGCTTAGTTCCTCTGGACACAAATTTCAGCTTCTTTGGTGGAGAAGCAACTTCTTTAGAGGTGCTTTGAACAACTTTCCTCTTTCTTTGCGTCCTTCCCTTTCAAGTCACCATTACCTCAGTTTCCTGGTCAGCGGCTGCTTTCCCTTTCTTGGGCACTATTGGTTGATCGTAGAATAGACCAAACAGTGCCGCAGCTGTGATCTCTGTCCCTATTGTGTGGATTTCTTCAACTAAGCTCACCCTGTGATCCTTAAGGATTTTGGTGATGATGGACCCCAGCCTAAGGGTTCCAGTGCTCCTTTGAAACCCACCGATTAAGAAGACAGACATGTTTATCGGTGTATAGGTCAGCATGTGCCAGATGAAGCACTGTTCGAAGTTTGTCGCTGAGTTGGTGCAGTTGATTTTGGGGAAGATGAAATTGGTCAGTATGTAGTGGGCCATCTTCTGATTCCGACCCATGGAGGTACTTGAAATTTCCCCTACATGACCAGGAGGTTTGCAGAACTCAACGACGTAGTTGGTTTTGTCTTGGTCACCAGATTTACGAAGAATCGCTCCTTCATTTTTCAGTTGGAGTAGTGAGGCAAGATAAATAGGGTTGATGAAGATGTCCTTCCCTTTAACCTTGGTAACCATGTAGTCCCGATCATCATCTGCGACCTTTAGGTTAGCATAAAATTCCTTAACTAACTCTGGGTAGGTATCTTCACGAACTGAGAATAGCTCGGTCCAGCTGTTGTTCTTGATCCAGTCACAAAAGGGTTGCTCAGCTTCCACAAAACCCCTTGAGAACCATCCGGAATGGTCTACCTTATACCCCCTCACACTCTCGTAAACTTGAGTGTAGGTGCGTTCCACATGCTTCTTTGCCTTATCCTTCTGTTGTTTGCCTTTTGAGGAGGCAGCTTGGTCAGCTTTGGTTTGCTTGCTCGACGTAGTGACCTTTGAGTGGTCACACTGGGCAGGGGATGCAGGATTTTCATCGGAGCGATTAACGGCACCGGAGACATTCTGAGAATCTTTCGTCATGATTCTTAGAGAAGTTTGGGAGATTTTAGAGAGAATATGAGAATACTAGAAATTTCTAAGCGTAAAGAGATAAAAGTGGGAAATCATCCACTATTTATAGAGGTGTCGAATTGATCCTAAGCGTTGAGGTGGCCGTTTGACCTCGAGATACTCAATCGACAAATATTCTGGCATTTATGACACATTCGGCGCATGAGTTTTCTAAGCATCGCGCTTACGTCATCCTAGGTGGCTATTTAATTCGCATGTTGTGCATTAAAGTTTGCAACGGATCTTTACTCAGTGTTTAAGAATTTCAAACGTTTAAAGTACTGAGTAGTCAGTGTTACGCAAAGGAATAATTCTCATGCTTAGTTGCTCAGCTTAAGATAAACACTCAGCATGTGAAAGTTATTGATTTAGCATAAATCATTCAGCATGGTAATTCACTCAGGATGCATACATTCTATACTTGGAATTTATTGAAGAGGATTAAACATACCAATGGCTTCTCTAAGTATGTTGAATTGCTCACGAGCCAGTGGCTTTGTGAAGATATCAGCAAGCTGCTCATCCGTTGGGACATAGATCAACTTGATCTCTCCCTTGAGTACATGATCTCTAATGAAGTGATGTCTTATTCTGACATGCTTCATCCTGCTGTGCTGGATTGGGTTCTTTGATAAGTCAATGGCACTCTTGTTGTCACATTTGACTTTAATTGTTTTAGTCCGAACGCCATAATCTTCAAGCTGTTGCTTAATCCATAGGACTTGAGCAACACAGCTTCCAGCAGCAACGTACTCAGCTTCAGTGGTTGATAGGGCTACTGACGCCTGCTTCTTACTGAACCAAGACACAAGACAGCTCCCAAGGAAGTGGCATCCTCTTGAGGTGCTTTTTCGTTCAAGCTTGTCTCGTCCGTAGTCAGCGTCAGTGTATCCAATGAGTGTGAAATCATGAGTATTGGGATACCACAAACCTGCATTCACTGAGCCTTGCAAATATTTAAGGATTCTTTTTACAGCTATGTAATGAGATTCCTTAGGATTAGATTGATATCTAGCACAATAACATACCGAGAACTGAATGTCCGGCCTACTAGCAGTTAAGTAGAGTAGAGAACCAATCATACCTCGGTACAATCTGCTGTCTACTGACTTACCATTTTCATCAGCGCAGAGGATAGTGTCAGTGCCCATTGGGGTAGATATTGACTTACAATTCTCAAGTTCATACTTCTTCAATATCTCCTTAGCATACTTAGTTTGACTGATGAAGATGCCATTTTTCCCTTGTTTGATTTGAAGTCCAAGGAAGAAATTGAGTTCTCCCATCATTGACATTTCAAACTCAGTCTGCATCTGCTTACTAAATTTCTTGCACATTGACTCGTTAGTTGCACCAAAAATAATGTCATCAACATATATTTGAGCCAGCAGGGTATCTTTACCCTTCCTCTTAATGAATAAGGTTGTATCAGCTTTACCTCTAACATAATTTTTAGTCAGCAGGAAACTGGTCAGCCTCTCATACCAAGCACGTGGTGCTTGCTTGAGACCATACAGAGCCTTTTTGAGCTTATAAACGTGGTTTGGGAATTTAGGATCCTCAAACCCTGGAGGCTGATTAACATAAACTTCCTCGTTTATAACTCCATTAAGGAATGCACTCTTAACATCCATTTGAAACAATTTAAAGTTCATATAACTTGCATATGCACACAAAATTCTAATAGCCTCTAGCCTTGCCACTGGGGCAAAGGTCTCACCGTAGTCAATACCTTCTTGCTGACTGTAGCCTTGAGCTACAAGTCTTGTTTTGTTTCTGACCACGTTCCCTTGTTCATCCAGCTTGTTGCGGAAGACCCATCTTGTTCCTATGGTCTTCTGGCTTCTTGGTTTTGGCACTAAGTCTCATACTTCATTTCTTCTGAACTGATCAAGTTCTTCTTGCATTGCATTCATCCAGAATTCATCATACTCAGCTTCAGTGAAATTCTTTGGTTCCTGGACTGAGACGAATGCTACGTTGCTGAGGTATCTCCTGAGTTGATTTCTCGTCATCAGGGT
The DNA here is from genome assembly GCF_963576675.1 of Euphorbia lathyris. Taxonomy (NCBI): domain Eukaryota; kingdom Viridiplantae; phylum Streptophyta; class Magnoliopsida; order Malpighiales; family Euphorbiaceae; genus Euphorbia; species Euphorbia lathyris. Next base: position 47,011,824 of record NC_088914.1, read on the forward strand.
GTTCTCAACGGCATCAAGAATGGCACTCTCTGAGTGTCCTCTTGGTATTCTGATCTCTTTTGGTAGATTGATGTCTTGTGCTAGTTGTGTTTCAACAATCTCTGCAGGAGTAGATTGGTCAGTGAAAATAATTTGAGTTTCACTTTTACCTTTGGTCAGCCCTTGAGGCAATGACTCAGCGGCTGTTTCTTGGTCAGCGGGAGCTGAGTGTGGATCATCCTCAGTCAGCTGCATGTCTCTTCCTGCAGGGTTAGTTTCATCGAACTCAACGTGTACTGACTCTTCTAAGACCTGAGTTCGTTTATTGAAAACTCTGTATGCTTTGCTGTTTGTTGAGTAGCCTAAAAAGATAGCTTCATCAGCTTTTGAGTCAAACTTAGCTAGACTGTCTTTGGTATTCAAGATAAAACATTTACAACCAAAGGCACGAAAGTATCCAATGTTGGGCTTTTGTCCTTTCCAAAGTTCATAGGGGGTCTTCTTTAATATAGGTCTAACTAGAGCCCTATTAAGAATGTAGCACGCTGTGTTAACAGCTTCTCCCCAAAAGTACTTTGGAAGCATATGCTTACTCATCATTGTCCTGGCTATTTCAACCAAGGTTCTGTTTTTCCTTTCAACAACCCCATTTTTTTGAGGCGTTCAGGAGCAGAAAAATTATGGTCAATGCTGTTGGCTTCACAGAATTCAACAAACTGTTGGTTCTTGAATTCTCCACCATTATCACTACGGATGTGAGCTAACTTAAGGTCTTTATCATTTTCAAGTTTTCTTACTAAATTTGAAAACGTCTCAAAGGTTTCATCCTTGCTACTCAGCAAGATGATCCAAGTGTACCGAGAAAAGTCATCTACAATGACCAAAGAAAATCTTCTTCCACCCAAGCTCAGCGGCTGGACTGGACCGAAGAGATCCAAGTGTAGCAACTCTAATGGACGCTTAGTTGAGACAATTTTTTTACTATGAAAAGATTGTTTGGTTTGTTTTCCAGCTTGACAAGCGTGGCATAATTGATCTTTTTCAAACTTAAGTTCTGGCAGTCACTCAACCAATTGCTTTCTTGCTAATTTGGCCAGGAGGTCCATGCTTACATGACCAAGTCTCCTGTGCCATAGCCAGGAATTTTCTTCCTTTGACACTAAGCATACAGTTTTTGAAAACTTCTTTTCTAAGTTCAACATAAAGACATTATCAATACGAGGGGCAGTTAAAATTAACTCATTTGTTTTACCCTCGAATATTTTACATCCAATGTCATCAAATATAACTTTTCTCCCATTGTCACATAGCTGAGCTACGCCGAGTAAGTTATATTTGAGTCCGCTGACTAGGGAGACAGACTCAATAGTAGGATTACCACCAATGGTTCCTGACCCTACTATCTTACCCTTTTTGTTGTCTCCAAAACTTACACTTCCTCCTCGTTTACGCACAAATGTGATGAACTGAGTTTCATCACCAGTCATATGCCTCGAGCATGCGATGTCAATGTACCACATCTTTGACTTCTCAGCACACATCAGGCTTACCTGCAATATAGCTAGTTGCTTTTAGGTACCCAATTCTTTTTGGGTCCTGGTTTGTTAGGTTCAACAGGTAAAGCATCATATTTCATTTTATGACGACATACTTGGACAGTGTGTCCATTCTTTCCACAGAAGTCACAGCTGACCTTCCGTTTAGGATGTCTCACTTACTGGTCAGCACCCCAGTGCTGAGCGTGCCAGCACACCTTTGTGGTGTGTCCTTTCTTGCCACAGAAGTCACACTGGACATTCCGCTGAGGATTCCATCTCTGCTGACTGGTACTTCGATACTGAGTGTTCAGAGGAATATTTCTTTTATTCGGAACCTTAAGTTGGTTCTGAATAGATGTGACATCCTTTTTCAGTTTCTTAGAATCTGATTGGACCTCAGAGACAAACTTTTGCATAATTTCTACATTACTATGCAAAGTTGAGTTGTCCTGGAGAAGATATCGAAGGTCACTCAGTTTGAACTCCTCAATCTCGTCACATCGCCTGCTGAGTGCTCTAACCTTTTTATTACACTTTTTGACAAGTGTGTAGAGGTCACTCAGGGCATTTACCATTTCATTTCTGAGCAAGGGTAATGATATTACCTCAGTTGAGTGTATCTCATCGTCAGATGCGATGGAGGGGTCAACATGCTCAGAGACACATGGCTCAGCAAGTTCATCAGCCATGAAACAAATCTTTGCTGACTCAGTGGCATCAGCTTCCGATGATGAAGACTCATCACTGTCGCTCCAGGTTGCCACCATTGCCTTCTTGATGTTCTTTCTTTCTTTCCTCAACATGGGACAGCTTGACTTGATATGGCCAGTTTGATGACATTCAAAGCATGTAATGGGCTTTGAGCTGTCCTTTTTTAGTTTCAGAGCCAACAGCCCAACACTTGGAACATACTACAGCCCCAAGTGGCGAAGAGCCGACATCAAGGTGCCAAACCTTCCGGCGAGAGTACACTCGACCCCAAGTCTCAGAGGTCGTCAGCACAGTGAACCAGATGATGGTTAGAAGACATGTTGGAATCGAAGTGGACCTTCAGGGTAAACATCTAATGGCCTGATATTTATCTAGACGAGAACAGCTGCACCGGCTAACTGCAACTTCATTCCCTCTTGCCCGGAAGTGAAAACTAGTAACTTCCACAAGCTTCTTTCCTCTCCCCGGTCTTTAGAGAAGCTTCAAAAGAGCCAGTAACAAGCAGAACAAAAACGCGCCGCCACGCGGGCGGGCAGAGCTAAGGGAAGAGAACAGCTACTACAGCTGGGAATCGTCCTAACCTTAGCGAAAGCACTTGACTTCGCCCTTCCTGAGCTCTTGGGGAAGATCAGCCTGTTATCCCTAGAGTAACTTTTATCCGTTGAGCGACGGCCCTTCCACTCGGCACCGTCGGATCACTAAGGCCGACTTTCGTCCCTGCTCGACGGGTGGGGTGTTGTTATATCCAGCCTCAAATTCCCACCCCTAGCCCCGTGAAATGACGAAAATACCATTTCATGGGTTTTGGATGGAAAAAGGAAATTTTTTTCCTTCCCGACACTCGGGCGTGTGGCTATCACGCCCGACTGGTAATTATAGGTTTTAAGTAAAATTGTGTAGTTTGAACAGGTAACAGGTATTTACGGGTTTAATGGGATAACAGACTAATTTTTTTTATTCCTGACATGCGGGCGTGTGGCTATCACGCCCGACCACACGGTGTGGCGTGATAGCCACACGCCCGCATGTCAGGAATAAAAAAAATTAGTCTGTTATCCCATTAAACCCGTAAATACCTGTTACCTGTTCAAACTACACAATTTTACTTAAAACCTATAATTACCATACAATTTTAACTAAAATCAGTAACAATAATATAAGTTCATGAATAAATATTATTAATAAAAACACATAAACTACTATACATCAGTCAATGTAATCTAGTCCAAGCCGCTCTCCTTTCAGCATATATATTGTCCAAGTGACGGACACTCGGATCACGAAATGTATGCCATTGGGTGGTAATGGGAGACACTGGAAATCCAGGTCTTAAATAAAGACGTATGTAGTGTTCATAACTCCCCAAATGACAAATGACAATCTCTCGCTCCGGTGGTCTTCCATCGACCGAACGCATCGGCAGTATAGTACAACATCCTAACTGTGGCGCAGTAAAAAGGAATATCACTACATTCAACACAGATGCATCAGCATATAAGTCATCCGTGTTGGTCCCTTATAACGTGACAAGTTAGTTCCAATGGGGGATAGGAACTATTTAAAATTTTGTCCGTTAAGGCTGACTTCTTTTCTTATGAAAAGGTTTACACAGCGTGACTAAGCAGTTTGAAGACACAAGCTTAGTCAACTTGTGACTAAGTCTGTTTCTTTCCTTGAGTCAGGAAATAACACTTAGAGTCTATTCCTGAACTCAGCTTCTTAGTATACTTAACTCAGCGTGAGTTCGTTACTTAGTCAGTTTTATAGCAAACAATATGTAAAGGAGTTTAAGGGTTAGAAAGATATTACTCAGCAGACTTATCCTGGTTCGGCCTCTCTGCCTACGTCCAGTCCTCGGAACTCGTTCCGAGCTTTTCGAATTCTCTACTGAGCTCTTTAAAGGTAGAGCACGAAACCTTTTACAATAGAAGCTGAGTATACAAGAGTTCCTTCCTCTATACCTCTACTCACTCCTATATCTACCGCTAAGTACTATAACCGAGTACTCAGTCTCTCCTTTCTATTCTTCTAGAAATGATAAAGTGTTTGTCCTAAACAACAATTGCTAAGACACTTTAGATGATTGAAATCACTCTAGACTTTTACACAATAATATGGAAATTGGTGTAAGGTTTTTGCTTTGCTTTTCTCACAGAACTTCGTGTATGAATTTGGACAGCGTTTCGGCTAATTGAAGATCTGCATCGAATGAAGCAAATGAGAGGCCTTTATATAGTAACACTTGAGGCACCGGTCATTTCGAATTTCGAAATAACCCGTTGGAGGGAAACGGCTTCATATCGTTGTCACTCAGTACGCGCTCAGTGTCGTTGGACAATAAGATTCTTGCATCTTCTGTCCATGGCAGTGCTCGGCAGCTTTTCTTCCGATAAACAGAATGTTTCGACATTTTTGGCAAAGTCTTCCAGACAGCTTCCTGCGCCTTCTGAACTTTACCCAAAGTAGAAATACTTTGTCTAGAAGTTGATTCTTATCTGCCGCTGTCCAGACTGCTTGTCGCTTAACTCAGCAGCTTCCTCTTGAAGCTTTTGCTAGAAGGCTTCTCGATCCTTCTTCATGCTGAGTCGTCGTTTTGCTTGAAACAGCTACGTTTCATCTTCTTGGGCCGTGAGGTCTTGATTATGTTGACTTGGGCTTGACTTCCACTCATGGGCTTTTTAGACTTTATATCTTAATGTCTTATAGATAAATAAACTCAACATTGAACAAACACATTAGTATAAATAAATCAAAGCATTTAAATTTAATGTGGTAGAATATTTTTTATCAATTACTTAAATAATTTTGTCAAATCAAAATCATGTGGAAAGGTGTTTCAACAATCCGGACTCACCATCCAGTGTGACTGACCACACCCCGCTCCTGCCCATCTAATACGCGTGAGGGCAGCATCTACTCCGTTCCAGAACACTGGCGCATATAGAGCACGGTGTGCTCGCACCTCATTTTCTATAAGCACTCTCATCAGCTTCCACTCCTCCTTATTATTTGTGATGACGTCGGCTAAAACACGAAATCCACAGTTACCATCTGCTACAACATCTAGGTATCTAGTAATAAATGATACGATGAGTCCCTGAACCCTATGTAAATGTTGGTATCCGCCGATATCCGCATCAAATCCAGCTGAAAATATGAATATATGAAGTTTGTGAGTGATAATATATTTACTTTAACATTAACTTATATATTACGAAAATAAAATATACCCGGCATCTCATTGCTATGTACAGATGACGATGAGGTTCGGCCTCGACTACGACTACTCCTCGAAGTAGAAGACCGTGCACGACCTCGTGGTCCCTGACTGTACTCCTATGCACTCGGATTCCACTTCGTTGATGAATTTCCCTTTGGTCTACCCCTAACTGTGTCTTTGACCTCGGGTTCTTTGTAGCTACTTTGATCCAGGTTAATTTGATCATGAATGTAGATCGATATGCTACGCACCATTGCAGGATCTAATTTTTCAACCTTTTCCACAAGAGAGTGAAAAAATCGGTGATCCTCAAACCCTTCACCATATACGGGAGCATTAACTGGTATGTCACTCAAACCATCAAACACAAGAGATTTTCAAAAAGAATGGATGCGCTCCACACTAACCGATATACCCATATCAATATAGTTTTTAAGTTCACATGCACAAGGAATGCCATGAGTCATGGGCAACACACATCCGCATTCGTTTAACACATCCATACTCAATCCGCGCATACGCACTATCTCATCATTCACTACACGCAAACAATGATGTGAAACTTGTAAGTCGAGGTAAGTGAAAGGAGCTTTACAGTGAGCCACCGCAAATCTTCTTCTCGATTCCTCAAGTGAGTATCTGGTTATATACAGTAAAGGATTACAAAACTAATTTATTAAAATTTAAAAGATTAAATTAAATAACAGAATAAATGTCTTACTTGATCGCATCGATCTGAGCCTCAATGTCCTTGTGCACCTTTGCCCATATTGTATCGAGTGCACTAGTAGATGAATTCAACCACTGCTTCAACTGTGCATGTGAACTCTCCACTCGACAGGTTGTGGTGTTTTCTAAGTGCAACACTTTGTTCATCCACGCTCGACAGAACTTCTCCTTATGCACTAGCCATGTGGTCTCCACGTACTCTATCACACGAGGCCATTTGGAAAAAGTATTCTTCATGGTTACCACTGCCTCTTCATATTCGGCTACTGTCGGCGCTTCAATAATATTTTTCCATTTGGAATTCTTAAAAATTTCACCAAAAACCTTCAATCCACACAACTTGCCTACTCTATCCTCCACATCTTTATTAATATACCATGTACACAATAAATGATGAGTATCAGGAAATACCTCACGAACCGGTCTCGTCAACCCTAACTCCCGGTCCGTTGCAATGGTTGTTGGATGCACATCAGCTCCAAGCAAAAGCTTCAATTTTTCTAAAACCCACATATAACTTCCCTCAGTTTCATCCTTCATAATTGCGTAGGCAATCAAGAAGTTCTTGTTTGAAGGCGTCATTCCAATGATCTCAAAGAATTGCATTTTATACTTGTTTGTTTTATATGTTGAATCCATACCAACAAACAAGTAATATGATCGGAACAGTGTGATCAATGTAGGATAAAGAGGTGAGTCACAATATTGCTGCCCGCGCAGCTTGCGTCTAATGTATGTATTCCTTATCTATAGCAAGCCGATAAAACTGACTGATTACATCCCGACCCTCAAAGCTCTCAGTCCTTATTTTTTCCCGGAGTTATAAACATGTCTTTGTGCCAGACAATCCTCCGGGTGTTTTTCTTTAATTGCTGCAAAAATAGTACAAGGCTTGGCTTGAGCTGCACTCATTTGACGAACAATTTTTTTTGAACCGGGAGTTAGTCCGCTCATCTGTCTATAGCCCTGAAGATATACAACCAAGCCATGATTGTGTTGTCCTCTCTCTCTAGCAACCCCATTCACCACGCAACCCCCTAATTCACCGATTTCCATGACCTTTATCTGGAATTTGCAACCACAGTACTTTGTTTTTGTATTCCTCCGTACTACTTCCTCCATATCCATATCCTTTTTCTTTCGAGTATTTTTAATACCACGGGCACATTTAACCAATATCCATTTTAACTTACCCTCTGTCTTGTGCGACGTTGTGGTTAACTCGAAGCCAAGCCCAATTGCCCTCTGTTTTGCCCGGTTAACAGCTTCAGGGTAAGTTTCAAACGTTTGTTCGGGAAAAAATTCTGCACTGTAATCAACACTGTTCCCGCCAAAATCTTCTAACGGAACCTACAAATGATAAATAACGAACATTAGATTTCATTACGATCGATTTCATCAATTTTTCGGTACCTAAAACCTTAAAATCCAAATTTCAGAGTAGTCGGGCGTATGGATATTATGCCCCACCATGTGGTGGGGCGTGTGAGCATTACGCCCCACCACATGGTGGGGCGTAATAGCCATACGCCCCACCATATGGTCGGGCATGATGTTCAAAAGCCTCACCATGTGGTGGGGCGTAATGCTCACACGCCCGACATCAGAATTCTGAATTTTTTCAAAATATTTAACAAAAATCATTGTATGTTGAATCGAAAAAATACCTCGACTTCAGCGACTTGGTCATTCTCATCTCTTCCCGGTGATAACGGATTGCTCGCCACGAAACGTGTAATCTTTGATTTCGGAAAAGAAATGCATTCGAGAGAGTTTAGGGATTTCAATTTTTGGCTAAGGGGTGGTAACGTCTTTTTCCGGGGCTGGAGGTGGGAAAATAGGACTGGGTATAGTAATCCACTTTCTAAAAAGATTGATAGCATAGTACCATTTTTCGAATTATTTTAAAAATCAACGTGTAACTTTTGTGGGAAATGGCTTTAAGATTAAGCTTTTGAAACATGTGTGTACATGTAAAGTGTCTCTTTCTCTTAAAGGAGCTTTTCTATCCCACATGGGAACCTTATAAAAGTGTAAAAATGTTTATATTGGTATGTGCCTTTTGAGCTTTTAAATTGTGCTTAGTGGATTTTCGCAAATATACCACACGCGCGCACTCGCTTGTTTGTTCGCGCGACGCCTGTCTCAACTGGGCCCGAATTTTATTTTTTCTCACAAATTTATTTTACTCTTTGATTATTTCTTCAACTACTTAGTTCTATTCAAAATTAGATCTTGATTCTTGTCCACTACTCGGAGATTTATTCTCCTATTTTTTTTTATCTTTATGAAGATACAATTTTTCTATTCATTTCTCTCCAAACTTTTCTGGGCAATCAAATTATTTTGTTGTTCCACAGCTTTCCAACTTTGAGTGCACAAGTTTGGAATCCTTCTATATTAACCTTAGGGAGCGAACAGATTCCAGATTGCCATGACACAATTCGATTTCTTGATATGTTTTTAGTAACCTAATTATGTTTCTTACAACTTTAGTTATGCAATCTCAACTAAATAAGCATTCTAAATGTTTCTAAGATTAACAATTTAGCTTGAAAAAAAAATCTTGAAATCTTTATTTGTTCATTTTGAAATTTTGGTTGTGCTAATTTGCATCTAACTTGGCCTAAGTGAAATGGAAGTGAAAATTATTCAAAGGATGCCTTTGAACATCAAACTTGGTCACATGGAGTTTGAGAGAGTTAGAAGTGAAAATTGAAGAAAATACTATTATTTTCTAGGAATTAGAAGCTTTAGAAAAGTCCTTTTTATTGCCTATAAATCCTCCAAAGCACCTTTCACATGAGATATTGTTGAAAGAGAGGGGAGAGAAGGTGAAAGGGATTTGTCTCAAAGGTGAGTGGAATAATTTGTTTTACTTACCTAATACATATACTTGTTGGAAAGAGAGATTTTGAAATTTGAGATAAATCGTTGCTGGCTATACAATATTTTAAAGGAGATATGGTGATTTTAATTTTTCTGTTAATCTGGTCTCAGGATTTTGATACGCCTTTAAATTTAACCACATAGAATGGATTATCTTACTTATCAAAAGTCGAATGTCAATGATAATTTAACAGAGCATATTGTTTGAAATTAGCATTTTAATTTTCATTCACTGCCTCATCATAAATTTTAAAAAGTCATATTCCTTTGGAAAAATCAACCCTTTGACCGATATGCGTTGTTTTTTCTGGGTAAGTGAGGGCGTGATGTTCACACGCCCGATAATCTGACAGCCCCAATTTTTGCAAAAATTAAACCGAAAACAGATATGCTCAAACGGAAAAATACCTCAACTTCAGCAGCTTTGTCGTTTTCATCTCTCCTGGGGATGACGGATTGCTTGCCATTATACGTGTAATCTCTGATTTCAGAAAGAAATGAGTTTGAGAGAGTTTGAGGGTTTTCAAATTTTTGCTAAGGGGCGGTATCGTCTTTTTTCGAGACTGAGGGTGGAAAATTGGGGCTGGGTATAGTAATCCACTTAAAAAAAAAAAAAAACAAAAAAACAAAAACAATAGTAAATGATTTAATGTTTGTTTGGAAATTAGAAGCAGAAATAATTGTAATATTATATTAGAGTGATTTAGAAAGAAATTGTCTCTTGCAAGAATCTCCTGTTTGGCCTAATAACTGTCATCCCTTACATAATCTGAAATTCAGATAGGGAAGGGAGTTAGTTTGTATCTTAGTGGTGGACATAAGAGAAATTCATAGCATAACTTGAAAAAAAGCAACATATCATCAGTCTTTCCCTGATAATAAACAGATGGTATTAGAAAATAGAATCATAACTTGGATCGCTTGATGTAGAGCAGCAGTCCAATGCCTGTTAAAACAACTGCACCTGCCAAGATTCCGGATTTGTAAGAATTGGACCATCCTCTGCTACTACTACTCTTCTTTGTCCCTGCTTCTTCTTCTGCTTTCATTTCCTCACTTGATCCAGCCAACTCAACATGCAGTCTTAATACCTGTCAATTCCATACCAACTAACATTACAACCTTTTTAAACTCTTATATCTCCCTCATTTTCCACTACGCAAACACTTCATCCACTACACTAAAATATCAAGGCTCACCAATCAATTTTAAGTTCCAGCTCTATATCTATTTATACATCACGTTTCATATACCCCTGCTCAAACAATTCTCAATTTTCCCCTTATTTACACAAAACTGAGAGATTTAGAATTAATGAAGACAATCCTATTACATGCTATCAGATGTGCCCTGGTCACCACTTTCTTTTTCTATTAAAACTCTTTTTTTTTTTTTCTAGGGTTCCAGCGTTCATCTTCTCACCGCCCCCTCCCAGAGCCAGCCCCTAAAATCCCGCATCCAACAGAGATAATAATAATAATAATAAAAAACCTATTCTTGAATTTTGTTCATCTAATACACCAGTTCTATGGTGTGACAATCTTGGAGCCACTTATCTTACAGCTAATCCAATCTTCTATGATCGGTCCAAGCACTTGGAAATTAATTTTCATTTTGTTCGTGACCAGATGGCTCATAAAGAACTGTATTTGCTATATTTCCATGTTGGATTAAACAGCAGATATCTTGACAAAACTGCTAAGTCTCATTCTCCACTTACAGGACAAGTTGAGGTTTGTCCGCCGTTAACTTGAGGGAGAGTGATAAGAGTAATACTGTAATTGTACATATAATTTGTTTGTTAGAGATAGGCTTGGACTTAGTCTCTGTACATTTGACTTCCAGATCCAATTTCGTTGTAACAACCGATTTTGTAAAGCTTATTTAAAAACTCTGCATCTCAATCAAATGCAATCGGATGAGAGGTTAAAATATTACATAGTATCAAAGCCTTTTAGACCAAGTGACCAAGGGTTTGGCAACTCATTTGTTGATTTAATTTCAGAATATGGTAAGATGGACCTGCGTTGTACACGCTTCAAGCCCAGTGGGCATTTGCGTGCGGCCGTGTGTTGGATATTGATATGAATTAGGTCTTAAATATCACCTTAAATTTTTAGTTCAAATAATTTTTGACATAGTATTAAAGCCTCTTAGACCAAACAATCAAGGGTTCGAATCCTGACAACCCAAATTAATGATGGAATTTCAACTCATGGTAGGATGAGTTTGTGTTGTACACGCTTCAAGCCCAGAGGACATTCACGTGAGGAGGTGTCGCAGATAATAATAAAAAGCATACTTCTAGTGGTCAATTTAGATGATATTGTCAGTATCCAGAAAACTGAACTATCTCGCATTAACTAGATCAGATATAGCATACCTTGTCACCTAAACAAGGATTACTTTGCAAGAATTGTGGTCATACTGAAATTGAATGATTTTCCAATTTGAGTGTTTCTCGCCGATTGCACAAGATCCAAAGATGATAGGAGATGTGCTTGTTGGAGGGAATCTAGTCTCCCGATGGAGTAAGAAATAACAAGTATCTCGCTCAAGTGCAGAATCTGAGTAACGCGTTATGACTTAATTTGTTTATGAAATTGTGGATTCGTCATCTTTTGAATGAACTTGGGTTCAGAATCATCACTTCGGCAAAATTGTGGTATGATGATCAAGTAACACTTCGTATTGTATCTAATCATGTGTTTCATAAATGAAGCAAACATATTGAAATTGATTGTAATTTTGTTCATGAGAAGTTAGACCGCAATCTAATTTCTACAAAGTATGTCAGAACAGACAAGCAACTTGGATACATTTTCACTAAAGCCTTGGGGTTCAGATTAACTATATTGTAACATGTTGGGCATAATTATTATCTATCCTCCAGCTTAAAAGAGAGTATTAGATAATGTATAGCTACAATATGGAGGAATTATAGGAGTAAATAAAGGGACTTGATTTTATTTCCTTAATTAGATTTTTCTACTTGTATTATATACACAATGAAGTCATCAATCAATCTAGATATAATACTTTTTCTCCTCAATCTTTATGTTACAAGCATAGTTTTAAAAGGCGATCGCCTCTGTTGCCTCAGGCGAGAGGCGACAGAGGCGATCACCCCACCGCCTTCCGGAATGGAAGGCGGTTGACCTGCAAGAGGCGATCGCCTCACCGGCTCAGGCGAGAAGCGGTCTGAGGCGAGAGGCGATCGCCTCTTGCAGGTAAGGCGTTAAGGCAGCCTTTTCTTTAAAAAAACAAAAAAAAAAAAAACCTAACCTATTTAAAAACTTTAAAAAAGAACAGACAACAGCTCGATAAAAATAAACAGAGAAACTCGCAGACACCCCCAAAACTCCAACGGCTATCTCTTCTTCTCCTCCACCACCACCAAGTCTCTGCTTCCCAGCTCGCCGGCGGCCGGTCATCAATCACCGGTATGTTTTTTCTCTCCTTTCCTCTTTAATTATCTTTATTTTATCTTTCTTTTTCTGTTTAGGGGTTAGGGTTTCTGATTCTTCCCTCTTGATTTCTCCTTATATTTTCTTTCTTTCCATGTAATTGTGCCCTTATGCTACCGAATTTTTGTGGGAATTTCTAGTTTTGAGATATGCTTTGAATTTATGCTTTAAATTGATTACATTTTTTCTGTTTTGTAGGTGTTTGGAAATGAGGAGTTGGATTTGGAGGATGAAGATGTTGATATTATGTTATTTTGATTTAAGAATTAGCACTTTATCATTAGACTTTAAGTTATTTTGGTTTACAAGTTTAGAAATTAAATTATCCTCAAGTACTACTAGTTTTTATTGAGTTAATTTAATTTAATTTTATTTTTTGTCGCCTCACTGTGCGAGAGGTCGTCGCCTCGCCTCAAGGCGATATTTTGCCCTTGTCGCCTTGAGCTTTTTAAAACTATGGTTACAAGGGTAAAGTAGCCATTTAAATAGCCTAATTAATATTTTTTTGGTGTTGATGAAAAACCTTAAAACCGCATATAAAACAAAATGTAGGAAGTAGTTTATAGTAGAATCTTTAGAGATGACCATTAATTCATTATGCTCTTTTTATACTCGTACCTGGCTCTACAATGCAAATTTATGTTCAACTTTACTCTCTAACTCGAGAACAAATCCCAAGTTGAGTGAGCAAAAAAATTTCCAAATGTATCGAGTGAACTTCATATCATCATACTCGGCTAAATCAATCCTATCATACAAGTAAAATATTACTGTCATGGAACCAATTGAACTAAAAGCTCAAGCTGATAGTTAAAGGTCCACTTTCATATTAATATCTGACAATTACCTTTAATCCTGCTGATCTAGCATGGGCTATAGCACTCAAGAGATCACTATCAGTTGTGATTAAGACCTTGTCACCTTCATCATCTTCATACTGCACAAAGACATGAATGGTTAAAAATGCCGACAAGTAACACCAATAAGCAGAAGAAAAGAAAAATTCAAAGATGTAACTCTCACCAAAAGTTGCGGTTGATCTCCATCACTACTGATACCAATCCTTTGCAAGATAACAGAAATAAGCTCATCTAAATTTTCAGTGCCTGAAAAATGTTGGGGTGCACTGAAATTTTTATTTTGACCTTTAACTGGATAACATTACTGAAATATATATTGTAGAGCCCTAAGGCAAACAAACTTTTTTATAACCAATATTATAGCATACCAGCAAGATGATGACCTCAATTACTTTCCTTTTTTGCTATACTTTTCTATATTAAAAAAATAAACTCAATTTCGAAATAGACTCAATAAGATACCCAAGAAAATACCCCCGAATACCAGGTAGCCTCAAATTCTGTTAACTATCAATATACAAACACCTAATAATTCAGGTAACAAGGGAGTTTAGATTTGCTTTAATCACATTATGCTAACACAAGCTTCAGGGAAGGTAATCAAGCTGCGGATCGTCTTGCCTGTTTTGGCAAATCTGCATCAGCGCTCCACTGGTGGCACTCTGCGCCTTATTTTTGCCAATTTCATGTTTTCGATGACCTTTGTAATGTTACTCATATTCGTTTCCTTTAATTTTCTCCCCCTTTTGTAATTTTCATTTTTTTTTATTAATAATATTCAGGGTTGGTTAAGTGCGTTAGGGGTGCCAACCTAGTTGGGATGTCTAACCTCTTAATCGCGTCCCAATCTTTCATTAAAAAATTTCCCCACAAAATAACACAGCCATACAATGGCTAACATTCCAAACCTAAAACTAACGCATAGTATATTTGGAAGTAGTGTCATTATGCCTATACTGAATACCAATATTATAAAAACCGGATCGGACCGGTCGAACCGGGAACCGGCCATGAGTCCGGTCATAGGTAGTCCGGTTTGTTGAATCTTCAACAAACCGAATCTTCAACAAACCGGATCGGACCGGAAACCGGTGCAACCCCGGTTTTTTGAAGATTTATTTTTAAAAAAATTATTAAATAAAAAAATAGAAATTTGGTAAGCAGAAACTGAAAGGCGGGCCAAAAAGAAAGAAATGAGAAGACGGAGATGAAGAAAGCAAAGAGAAATCAAATACTGCTAAACCAAAATACTGCTGATAAACCAAATGATATATGGCTTCTTTTGCTCCTTTGCTGTTATGAACTTTTTTCTCAGCAGAAAAATGAAAAAATGGAATTGTTAGAGAAGAGAGGAAGAAGGAAAGGGATGGGTTTTCTGTATGGATTTTGGAGACGTGTGAACTGAATTATATCTAAATGACAGCTCAAAACCTAGTAGTCTACGTCTCTTTCTCTGTATTACTGTATTACTAAATTTATTTTTTATTTTGAATTATAATAAATTCAAATTCATATGGCATTCCTTTAGAATTTTTAAAAGTGAAACTAAATAACAACAATCCTAATAATACAGCACCTTAATAAAAAATGAAAAAAATAAATTAGGTATCCTCAAAAAAAAAAAAAAAAATTGGGCGTATTTTGTATTAAAAAAAAATTCTGTTATATATTTAAGGATGTTAGCAAAAAAAAATATTAACAAATTTTTTTGGATATATATAATTTACAAAAATAATTTTAAATTAATTATATATATTTAATATATAAATATTATTTATTTATTTATTACGTCATCCGGTTTGACCAAGCCAAGCCATCCGGTCAGACCAAATGACCTGTGACCCATTTATAAATCCGGTTCGATGTCCCGTCCGGTTCTGATAACATTGCTGAATACAACATTTAAGTCAGGTATTTGTAGAATTAAATAGTGGGAAATTTAAAAGGACTGCAGAAAAGTAAAGAGAATAGAATAGTTGTATATAATTGTATATTCTGTTTTCTATTGAATAGCTACTTAAGGTAATACATAACTAATAAAAAAGAAGTTGCATTACCTCAACACAGTGTGAGAGTTCAGGCAATAAAGTTCAACAATTAAGCGATAATAGAGTGTGGCCTACATATGCTAGTTAAATCCTTGTTCTAAGCTGAAAAATATTCCTAATTAATTAGCATATATTTGGTAGATTATTAGGGTCCTTTCAACAACAGAAACAGTGAATGTCTAAGACCAACAACTAGAGATTTGAATGTGTTTCCTTTTATGAATATACAGTAAACATTTTCAATCTAAAACGTTGACCTGAATGTTGAGGTAGAAAAAGCATGAAATTTTACAAATGTAATCCATTTAAGCTGTTTAAAAGATGGATAAATAATTATTAGTCCCCATCTTTTTACGTAATACACTGTTTAGTCCGCTTATTTTGAAAAACACATTATAAGGTCCCTATCTTCTGTCAATATTAACTCTTTGGTCCTTTTGTCTATTTTTTTTCGATTTTTAACCGAACATATCTCAGCTTTCAGGACAGCCATAGCACAATACAAATGATCATGTTACTCTGTTATGTTTTGTCTATCTGTTTATGCCAAATATAGCAGTTAAAAATTTAAAGAAATAGACAGAATGACCAAAGAGTTAATATTGACAAAAGATAGGGACCTTATAATGTGTTTTTCATAATAGGGGGACTAAACAGTGTGTTACATAACAAGATGGGGACTAATAAATTATTTACCCTTAAAAAATGGATTCTGCACTTACTAATCCAGGAATTATGGCAAAAAATGATACTCTGAGATTCATGACTATCAAAATAAATACTATCATACCAATTTTCAACACAACATGAACTATAACACAAATTGCCAAAAGTATTGCATCCAATAACAACATACCACAATTGAAACGGTGTACTCGACCCTTGTGATCCACAAATTTGAAGGAAAATGAATTTCCAAGACCAAGAGATGGATAACCATACTTCCCAAGCTCAGTCCCGTCACATGTCATTACTGCAGACATTTCACTGAAATGAACAACCTAAACAATTAGTTGCAGAACCAAGTCAAAAGAAATCATCTTTGTGTAACAGTAATAACCTATGAGAATCATAATCATCTGGTGGCTCCAAAGCTAGGGCAGAATCCCAGAATTTTTGCATCATCGTGCTTGTAACATCATTAACAGCCCCGGAGCCATTTTCAACCTTTTCAATGTTCAATATACTGCAGTTACTACCTCATATAATAGCCTAAATTATTTGGAAAAAAAAAAGAACAGAGGTAAACATAAAGAATCCAAACAAAACTCGCCACTCATGGTTGGTTAATCAATCCACCAAACAATATTCAATCCCTTAAACAATTGTCATCGGTTTTCAAAGAGTAGAAAAACTAAACCTAGTGCATTAGAATCAGTTAACCTATTTTTTCTAAACATTAACAATTTTTCAAAAAAGATAAGGAGTCTTTAACTAAATTATGTTGATAACAGGGTATCAAATTCTGTCAATTGAGAGATCCGGATGTTGGTCAGGAATGGATTCAGATACTCGTGTTTTGTAGTGATGTAAGGAAGCAATCGTCGAGGCTTTGAGTCAGTGTGGTAAAGGTTCATGTGAGACAAAAAATACTTGGCCGGGTCCCAGCAAGGGATACTCCAACGCTCAAATCAGTTATGGTCTAGAGAGAGAAAGCAAGAAAGCTTAGAAAGCAGGAGAGCCGTAGTTAATAAGAGATTAATCAATACCTTTATACAAGGGAGTTGGACCCCTTTATATAGGAGTAAAGACACCTAGTCTAATTAGGAGTAAACTGATTTTGTGTTTGATTAGGAGAAGAAACCGAGATTGTAGGCTTTCCTAATCTGTTGGCGCTATCTACGCACACTAAGGGTTCCTGATTAGGGAAGGATTCCTTGAACCAACGTTATCGGAGAGGAAGCTTCTGGATGTACAGGGTGTCCGGCCGTCTTGAGGAGAGGATCCAGGTCTGCTCAAGACCGAATCTCGAATATTCACTTATATTATCAGAAGCCCCCATAAGCCGAATCTAGCTTTTTATGGCTAGATCAGACACTTCATATTCCCTAGGCAACAAGCCTTTGTTTTTAGGGTCTTTACCACAATAAGAATGTGAGACGTGCCCAATGAAGGTTCGAGAATGCGAAACGTTGCCCCTTTCTTTTATTGCTAGTAGATGAGATGTCATTTCACCATATTCTTGAGAGTTTCTTTGCCAGCCTTCATCTCATGCGAAATTTAGGTAATTTCTTCTTCCCTGGCTCCAAAGGCTTCTTGTTCCAAGGCTATGAAGAAAAACACCCAGGGTTGACCAGATGACCTCCACCATTAATCCGGCCAGAATCACCGAACTGCAAGGGTAGCATCCTTGGTTGAAAGATTGTGAGTGTCTGGCTACAACAGCCAATGATAGGGTGCACCGCCCGCCGAACTACTTTGCCATCTTTCTCAACGATCTGGTTAATGGCTTCTCATAACATGGAATGGTGCCCAAATAATTACATCTCAAAACGACTTAAAATCGTAGTATGCTCGCTGTATCTATAAGATTGCAGTGTCAGAAATAAAATCTTACCATAGAAATTGCAGCATGAGTTATGTGCAATACATCCACACAGGCAGCCACAGATCCATCTGCAGAACAGATGTCAATCATTTTGATATAATGAAGCTTTTAACACTTAAAAGGGAGAAAAACTCACCCTTGTCCACTACAGGAAGATGTAAAAATTTCCCATCATGCATTATGTGCAATGCATCAAGAACTGTTGTCTCCATTGTTGCACATTCAGGGTTTAAAGTCATTACCTAGACAAAGACCAACAATAATAAGAACATGAAAAGCAAAAACAAGATTATTGAATGTAGACTTCAACATCTAGTGTAAGTTACAAACCCTAGCAACATCATTACACAAACTATCATCTATAATATATTGAAAAACCAAAGGACTACATAAAAGAATTAACTTCCTAAACAATGTTAAGCTATTTCACACAGGTAAGAAGTTAGCACAAAGAAATCCATCACATCAACAAAAAGCTAGAAGTAGTGGAAAGGGAGATCTGAATTCAGTTCTTCACTTAACTAGAAAAGCTTTTACTACATAGGGATAATTTTTTTTTTTTTAAAATAAAAAAAACTATAATTTAGTAACAGTATGTTTTATTCTCTCCTTGGAAATTATAGGATTTTCTTGAAATATATGAACTCAAGCCAACTATGTTTTCCAAACCCAAGACGATCCAGGAAAAAAAGAAAACATAAAGAAATTAATAATTACAATTGCATACAACGATACCATAACAAACCTTCAGTAGAAAAAAGAATAGAGTTGCACTTTTACTTCATTGAGAAACCAATATCTGGAAGCCCTACTAATTGATAACCAGTTCTGATGTATCAACAAGCACACAAAAACATACATATACAACAGATTACTTTTCACGGGCGAAACCTATTTAAAAGCCACTGCACTTATCTTCGATTGCAGCATCAACAAGACTGCACCATATTGCAAATTAAACTTAAGTAACTAGAAGGAAAGATTTAATAACTATCATACAAAGGTTACAGGTTTAAAAAAGCTCATGGAAAAAAGACTAGTTTCAGCTGCAATGGACAACAAATGGTTAAATTACATCATTTTGGTAATACAATAACAACAATAAAGCCTTAGTCCCGAAATGATTCGGGGTCGGCTAACATGAACCATCATATAAAACCGTGAAATCAAGTCGTGTCAGCGACACAAATTCGCTCCCTCCACTCCGTCCTATCCACTACCATATTTTCCTCAATTCCCAGTAAACTCATATCACTCTCGATCAACCTCCTCCAAGTTTGCTTAGGTCTTCCCCTACCCCTCACCACTACATCCCTTTGCCACTCTTCGGTCCTCCTAACCGGCACATCAAGCGCTCTACGTCTCACATGGCCAAACCACCTTAGTCGGTTTTCTCTCATTTTATTCTCAATATGACAATTTAATCATCTATCAGAATTGAACATTTAATACCACAAAACTTTTATCTAAAATACAAATCATCAACAATGAATTTCTTTTCCTACACCTTTTCCACAAGGGTTAACTCCGGAGAAAGATTTTGTGCCACAACTCGCATAAGAATATCCTTTGATCTGCAAAGGAAGCAGCATTATAAATAACATCAATCAGAAGCAACAATGAATCTCCTCTTAACAAAGTGTAGTGGCATAGAACATTGAGGAAATTACTTAAGAAAAGCCTGTCAAGGAAAGAATAGTACGTGAGTATCCCCTGAGTTCTGTTTCCTGTCACAATGATAACTGAATTAACCCGTAAATCACGCATCCTTTTCGCAGCAACATACACAGAATCTGATGGTGAAGCAATCGCAACCCTAAAAACATACTACAAAATATTGGTAACATAGATGCAACTAACCACTGTTGTGCACATAAACATTTCTTTCAAAACAAAATAATGGCAAGCTGAGATGAGAAGTTACTTGGTCTGTTCACCAATGATAGTAGACAAAGAAGGCTTAAACATCCGCTCCCTCAATGTATCTATGAAGGTAGAAGCTGAAATGAATGTAATTAAAAAATTAAAAAAAAAATAAAAAAAAAAAAATATATATATATATATATATGCTTAAAGAGATGTCTTGCTCCCTTTCATTCTCTTTAGAAAATGAAAGGACAAAAGAATGTAGAATTAGTTACTTCCACTCAGGAGCCACATTTATAATTTTAACCTATTTACAGCATTACCAATGTTGAGGAATTTTCATAAAGAGAAAATAATTGTAAGGTTAAATATCATAACATGGGAAAACAATTAAACCAAAAGGTTATATGATGTCTTTCAATTTGTGATATTTCCTCAAGTTATTTTTTTTCCCCAAATAATTTATGATCCTACAATTAAAATTCCATAGACATATGAAGAATGAGAGCAAGTCTTGGCAGAATTGTAGGGCTACATATTTGTGACAAGGATATACTGGGTGGTTCCGTACGTAGAGATAACCTCTCTCCAACAGTAGACAAGGCAAAAACAAATGAATAAATCAAAAGAAAAGAAAAGAAATCCACACAAATTGTCGAATGCTTAAGAA
This sequence comes from Euphorbia lathyris, assembly GCF_963576675.1. Classification (NCBI taxonomy): domain Eukaryota; kingdom Viridiplantae; phylum Streptophyta; class Magnoliopsida; order Malpighiales; family Euphorbiaceae; genus Euphorbia; species Euphorbia lathyris. The sequence goes on from NC_088914.1 coordinate 47,032,349, forward strand.
TGCCCTTCCATAAGTATACACGTACTTAGTAAAATGAAGCAAATCAAAATAAAACAGTAACTTCATATTTGGATTTTGATTTGTATCTCTGCTTGAGGAAATAAAACAGTAACTTCATATGTTTCTGCTCATGCATGTTTCGCATAACTTTCATTTGGACTTGTTTGAATTAGTGGCTTCAGTTAGCAGTAAAGAATTGGCAAGAGTTACTTGGTGAGCTTCAACTAGTGGTTCACAGCTAGTAATAAAAATATGGCAGCTGGTAATTGGTTATTTATGATTAGCCATTGTCTTATGATTTCAATTATTTTAATTTATCAACTGGTTCAAGTTACTAATACTCCAAGTACAAAATCAGAACAGATTTTAACTTCAAAAAAGTTTTATCTCAAATTATAATACTTATATGCAAACAGATCAACGATCAATTTTTTAAGAGAGAGAGGTAACGATGTTCTCCCATAACATACACTTATTTGAGCCAGAATTTTTAACAGATCAATGATCAATTTTTTAAGAGGGGGAGGTAATGATGATTCCAAAGAATGAGATGTTAAAATGCCATAATTTCATCTCTGGTAAAATAAGTGAAAACAATAGAGAAAACTGTATGAGCCAGAATAAAAATATAAAATAGTATGTAATAGATGTTTCAGATATCTAATTCCTTTTTGTCAAGCATCGTTTCTAAATCGATGTGGCAAAAGATTAAACAAGATGTATAAAGGAGTAAATTTTCAAAACAGAAGCTCAAATCATATAGCTTAGCTACCAGACACGATATGTAGAAGCAGTTCAATATCCTACATAGCAAAAGAACCAAGTCAGTCACCAGAAAAATTGCTTCCCCATTGGCGTTCCACCCCTTCAACCGCAGCAGCAATTGCACTTCCCTGCTCCGCGGCCTTCTCCATTCTAGATATGGCATCATAAAGACACTTAGTGATGTCCAGAATAGCAATAACTTCACCATTTTCAACAACAGGGAGGTGCCTGAATTTTCCTGTTCAGTAACACATCCTCAAATGAGATGCTACCAAGAAGAGCAAATTGATAATTGATTGAAAGGAGAATGTGCTTAATGTTCAACATCAACAATCTACACCAACAACAACTGCATGCCACTTTTCAGACCATATTTTAACAAGTATATTCAATGCCTTGTGTCTCACATTCAAAAATATTCTATATTAGAAATTCCTTGAGCACATTCAATAAAATTATACTTCCAGAACTAATCAATCACCCCAACCACCTCCGCCTTTGGTGCAACAGCAATAACAGTGGCACATTTGCAGATGGCAAGCTGGTCAAAGCTACAAATTGTGAATGGTAGCATAAATATTCCAAGAACTATACTATCAACAAAATCACATTTCTATCAATTGTTCCATGATGCCATCTCCGCTTTCTCCAAAAGGAAGAATATTGCTTATTTATTATCTTTATGCCAACTGTATTGAACTCAGTCATCACATTATGGTTACACCACACCATTTGAGAGACTCTATTTAAAAGCCTTTCTTTCCTTTGCGGCCCAAAAAGTCCTTCCTGCTTTTATACTTTGTCTAGCCCTGATTTCCTTTTCTTTTCCTCCCACCATTCTCAAACTAAAATGTAAAGACAACTATTTTCCTTGTTTGTACTGAAAAAGTCGAACACTTGGAATAGAATTACAGTCAATACAATTTCCATGAAATCAATAAAGCACATAAACAACCTAACATTAACCAAAAATTAATAACTTCAGACATTTCTTGTTTGTCTCCAAAAATTAACTGAGCATTAGAAGAAATGCTAACCCTGGACCATCTTCTGAAGAGCATCAATGGCTAATGAATCCGAGGTGACAAATATAGGATTTCTTGTCATGATCTTTGATACTATTGTCTGCTCAGGTTTCAATCCCTCGGCTATTACTCTAGCAGCAATGTCCTAATAACCAAATACCCCCAAAGCAAAGAAGTAAAAATACAAACAGTGAAATCAATCAGCCAAAAATACACAATGATAGAATAAAAAAGGCATCCATTCAAACCTTGTCGGTAACTATCCCAGAAAGCAAAGCATTGGCATCAGTTAATAAAACAGAATCCACACGTCTAGCTGCCATCCTTCGACAAGCATCAGATACAGAGGTACCCTCAGGAATGGTGAGAGCTTTGGACAACCTCAACTTCTTCACCGTCCGCTCTCCGACAATGGACCTCCATAAATTCCAATAGCAAAAGTGAAATTTAATCGTCTTATTATAACAAAGGAACCAGTTGTAATCAATTGTAGTAAATAAATATTCATCTTAGACAATCAGATAGTATACAAACGAACAAAAGACGAATACTTAACGGAAAAAAAAACATTTATAATTTGCAGACAAAGAGTTGAAGTCGGATTTACGATTGGGGAGGAGGAGAGGATGGTTTGGAGAAAGTTCCATGGGAGCCATTCTCCGAGGCGGCCGCGGAAGAGGAAGATTTTCTGGAGGAGGAGGAAGCTCTTTTCTGGGTGGAACTGCTCCCCTTCGCACCTGGAGGAGGAGGAGGAGGAGCCATCTGATTGCTCATCTTTTCTTCGTTTCTCCCAACTCAGATTAAAGGAAAAAGAAAATTTGCAATTTGGCAATTAAAAAGGACTATTTGAAATCAGAGTAAGTTTTCCCAGCTCAGGTCAGAATTCAAAATCAAATACTTTTATAGTTTTCATGCTCCCATCAAATTTTAAAGAAAAACGCTTTTTGGAGCCCTAAAACTCTGGATAATAAGACTAAGCCTTTGTTTGGGAGTTTGGAGGTTAACGGAGGTGAGAGTTAAAGAAGGTAATGGAAATGAAAGGGAAGTGATGGAATGGAAAGTTAAAAGTTAACATTTTATAGGATGTAAAATGATGTTAAATGTTTAACCTTGTTTGGGAGTTTAAATATGGAGGGGAATGAAGGTTAAATTTACATTTTAAAAAAGTTTACGTTACTCCCGTTAACCCCCAATTTGGAGGTTAGAGGAAGTAAAGATTTAACCTCCATTTACTCTCAAAAAATAACTCCCAAACAAGGTTAACTTAATACTTAACCTTCCATTACTCCCATTTACTCTCATTAACCTCCTCCCAAACAATGGCTAAAGACTTTCTTTTATTTATTTATTTAAGGGAAGGGTCAAACCCCAAATAAATAAATAAATAAATAAAACTCAACGGAACAAGACAAGATAAGAAAAAACTAACTATGAACCATACGACGACCACACATATCAACAAAAATAATGTCATGGATGTCTATAAGCGGTGTATCACACACGTAATCATCTAAGGAAAGAGTTTCCACGAAATTATCATCTAGAGTGTTGTCCTATTTCCTTTCCAATGATAATGGATAATGCTCTGCTCTTTATCTCAATCCCGAAACCTACGACACTCATTAAGCTCTCTGAATAACCTAATAGGAGAAGAATCGTCATGGTTGAAAAATCGAACCACAAATAAGAAATCAAGTTCAATAATCACACACATAAACTCAACCAGCCACGCCAACTCCATCCTAAAATATAACTCACATCTTAGCAAGGACCGTAGTATAAATGTCCAAGTGAACCGCAAAGGCACTTAAAAATCTCATTACCATCTCATTCTTGTTGGTGGGGTGAGGACAGTGGCCTCTACCTCACCTCACGAGAATCATCATCCTTATTCCCACCATATATCCACGGGGGTTTCCAGTGGATATTCTTAAAATAAGGTACCAAGGGAAGTACTTTGGTGGGCCTTGACAAGGAAAGGCATTTCGCGGAAATATATTGACATCATAAAGGACATGTATGAGGGAGTATGCACGAGTGTACGTACTAGTGTTGGGAAGACTGAAGAGTTTCCTATTACGATTGGAGTGCATCAAGGTTCCGCACTAAGCCCATTTCTTTTTGCCATCGTTATGGATGAACTAACAAGTTCACTTCAAGATGGTATACCATGGTGCATGCTGTTTGCAGATGATATTGTGTTGGTTGATGAGACGAAAGAAGGAGTGGAGATGAAGTTGGAACTATGGAGGCAAACTCTAGAATCTAGAGGCTTTAAGTTGAGTCGAAGTAAGACAGAATATTTGGAGTGTAAGTTTAGCGGCCGTAGGAGTAGGGAGGTAGGGACAATCACCCTAGATGGGAGAGTTGTTCAGGCCTCGGATTGCTTCCGGTATTTAGGATCTATTATCCAAACGGATGGAGAAGTAGATGGAGATGTTGCTCATAGGATTAAAGCTGGTTGGTCGAAGTGGAAGAGTGCTACGGGTTTCCTTTGTGATCCCGGCATGCCTAATAGATTGAAGGGAAAATTCTACCGGACGGCAATTAGACCAGCATTGTTATATGGTACGGAGTGTTGGGCAGTGAAACACTGCCACATCCATAAGATGTCGGTGGCGGAGATGCGTATGTTGAGATGGATGTGTGGTCACACGAGAAAGGACCGGGTGCGTAATGAAATAATTAGGACAAAAGTAGGGGTCACATCTATTGAGAATAAAATGAGAGAAAACCGACTAAGGTGGTTTGGCCATGTGAGACGTAGAGCGCTTGATGCGCCGGTTAGGAGAACCGAAGAGTGGCAAAGGGATGTAGTGGTGAGGGGTAGGGGAAGACCTAAGCAAACTTGGAGGAGGGTGATCGAGAGTGATATGAGTTTATTGGGAATTGAGGAAAATATGGTAGTGGATAGGACGGAGTGGAGGGAGCGAATCTGTGTCGCTGACACGACTTGATTTTCACGGTTTTATATGATGGTTCATGTTAGCCGACCCCGAATCATTTCGGGACTAAGGCTTTGTTGTTGTTGTGTTGTTGTTGTATATAAATTTTAGATGTTCATTTATTTTTATATAGATAGACATATTACTTTTAAATTACTAGGAGATATTTGTGTTGCTTCGTGAATTAGGAACATAGATTATGAAATAATAATAGTATTATATGGAAACTAACAAATTGTAATAAAGGAGAAAAAATTATTAATATTTTCTTATTTTCATTAAAGGGTATTAAGGAAATAAATAGTTCAGAAAATACAAAGAGCATACATTGATGCGGAATAATAAGCTATGATATAATATAACTCGTTCATGTAGTGTCGAAGTTATTGATTGTGAATGGATCAATAGTAATACGATCAGGGGCGGATCTAGGGGGGGTAGGGGAGGGTCTCCCGACCCTCCGACCCTCCGGAACACCCTTGACGAACAATGGTTCAGTCCCGAGCAGCCCCTCCAAAATAATTAAAATTAGTACTTATAATGTAGAATGTGATTATATGACATAAAACTAAGTTTGCACAGTTGGTTGTAGTGATAACCAAATGAATCTCTACATCCAATTGGTCCTATGTTTGAATCTCACTCTCTTCACTTTTTTATTTTTATCTCATTTTAATTTTTTCCCTTAAACCTCGTTCTCCTTTAAAAATATCAAAGTATCATTTTTAATCATTATTAACCTTATTCTCCTTTATTATTTTTACTTGTATTTTTTTAGTTACAAAATTAATGACCGAAAAGACAATTTGATGAATAATTTCTCCAATTGACCAAACTTGTCGAGGTTACGGATAAAATTGCTCTTCGCTGCCAATGTTAGGGTAAAATTGCACCATTTTAGACGTTAGGGGTAAAATTGTTCTTAGGTGTAAACATTAGAGTATTTTTACACATTATCCTTACTCTATATTGAATCTCAGTTGTTTTGTATCTTAATGTTTCCAACTATGATCAAATTTACCCTTATATTATCAAAAATTTGAAAATTTTGATTTGACTACTATTAATCGAAGCCTTAAGTCGTTATTAAGAAAAAAAATGTTCATGCAATGGAGCCCCTCCGAACTTTAAGCTCTGGCTCCGCCACTGAATACGATTGGTCTTAGATAATTGAAGATGAGTTGCAGCTATAAAATAAAGATATATGTGAGATTTAGTATATAGTGTAATTATTTATTGTAAAATAAGAAAGGTATATAAATGCTTAATGTAGATGGCTTTTTTTGCTTAAGTGTACGTCTTTAGAATTCGATACAAAAACATGTACATCTGGCTCTTCAGTTTGCATTTTGTTGCCGCTTTCATTTGATGTTGAGCTTGCGCAATTTTCACCGAATTATAGTGATTTTCGCTAAATTTGATGAAGTACAGTGGACAAACAAATGCGGAGCAAGGAAAATGGTGGGACTCGGAGTTTCTTTTTTGGGAGTTGGGAATTCGTCTTTGAAAATGTGTCTTTGAATATATATTAAATGGATCGTCAACACGTCTACTAACTTGAACTTGGAGTATTTGTTCTAGTCCACACAATTTCAGAAGCATAAGTGGGGGTTGCACTATGATCTTAGGATTTGGAAAATAAATTGCTAGCTGACATTCCAATAAGATCAGTAGCAACATGCCCAAATATGATAAATGAGGTCTCATGAGCTATAATTGTAATTTTGTACCTAGGAATTTATGAACATTAAATTTAAAATTATTGTAAGTATTTGAAAAAATAAAGTAATTATGTAATAAAAAGATTTACCATGGGATAGGAAGATTATCAATGTAACTGCATTTTTTACACCATATCTTGTCCTCGTTATTTTTACACTATATCTTGTCCTCATTATTTTTACACTTGTTTTATAGTTGGGGCATACTTTGTACCACCAACCATCAGTGCTATCTATATATTTTAATCTTGCTTGACACGTAAACTTGATATCCTAATATATAAAATAAATTCCTTATCAATGAAATAGCTTAGAAAACACACTAATCACTTACATGAAATTGTACGAAATGCCTTATTTGTATGAATGTCTACGTCCAATATATAGTTCTGAAACTGTTTTTCTGCTCAACATTTTTTCAGACTTAATATCAGCAACTTGCTTAAAACCAGATTCAATTTTTTGTGAGGAATGTGCATGGTTTCGGTAATCTAAAAAGAAAATATGTGGACCTCTGTAAAAAGCTTGAGATATATGCTATCAGCGAGTTAATGTATAACTTTATAGTATACGAGTTGTTCACTGTGTAGAAATTTGTTAAAAATATATTATATTTGTTTTATGTATATCGATAGATATAGATATCTTAAAACAAAAGAAACCAAGGTAGCTAATTACCATTATAAAGTTTAACTATCATACCAATAAAGACCATAATAACCAGTTTTTGAACTGCGATCGAGAATATATCATCACTGCAAAAAGTAATGGCAGATTGTTCCACAGAGCAAATTCAACCTCAAATTCGTTGTGTAGTATTACAAATTATTTTAATTTGTGCCTTATATATATATATATATATATATATATATATATATATATATATATATGGGGTTGGTTTCAATGGTGAGCACTAAATTATCTCCATGGGTGGTGAGCGATTAATATCCATTAAATCAAGATCTAATGGTCCATAATTTAAGTTGGCATTTAATATTAAAAAGGTTTTACCTGCTGACATGTAGGTTGTAATTTAAAACCTTGTGCATTTTAAAAACCAAATTCTCTCTCATCAATTAATATCATCTTCTCTTCTCTTTCCAAATTAATGCATAACGTTGAATTGTGCAACCAAAGGAATACGGTTTCTCTCTCATGGCAGCCATTGACGATGCTAAATCAACCTCAGGCAGACTTTTTTCGACCGGAATCAATCTCAGGCAGTGTCAAAGTGATCGGAATTAATCTCAAGCCGTCTCAAAGTGATCGGAATTAATCTCAGGCGGCCTCTATTCGACCAGAATTAATACTTAACCTTCCATTACTCCCATTTACTCCCCTTAACCTCCTCCCAAATATAACGTTATATTTAATGCCTTCAAATTACAAATTATTCGGGATTAGCATTTCATATTAAAAAATAACAATTCAAATATCTTGTTATCAAAAAATGTATTTTTTTAATTGGTTTTAAAAATTATTTTAAATGCATTTTTTTAATGTTTGGGAGTTTCGAGGTTAATTCTGGTCGAATAGAGGCTGCCTGAGATTAATTCCGATCACTTTGAGACGACTTGAGATTAATTCCGATCACTTTGACACTGCCTGAGATTGATTCCGGTCGAAAAAAGTCTATCTGAGGTTGATTTAGCGTCGTCAATGGCTGCCATGAGAGAGAAATCATATTCCTTTGGTTGCACAATTCAACGTTATGCATAATTTGGAAAGAGAAAGAGAAGATGATATTAATTGATGAGAGATAATTCGATTTTTAAAATGCACAAGGTTTTAAATTACAACCTACATCTCAGCAGGTAAAACCTTTTTAATATTAAATGCCAACTTAAATTATGGACCATTAGATCTTGATCCAATGGATATTAATCGCTCACCACCCATGGAGATAATTTAGTGCTCACCATTGAAACCAACCCTATATATATATATATATATATATATATAGGAGAGGGCTCTTGTGAGAACCCTTTCCTAGGTGAGAACTCACCTTAGGTGAGAACCACCCAAAACTACGTAGTTTTGGGGGTTTTTCATTAACCAAAACGTTGTGTTTTGGTAATTCATTGCGCGCGTTTCTGAAGTTGAAGAGTTGAGTCTCTTCGTTCCTCGACTTCGTTCCTCGACTTATTGCTCTTCGTTCCTCGACTTCCTCATTTCTATCTTCTGTCATTTCTTTTCTAATCTAGCGTCGATCAACTTTGGTTTTTATAGAAGATTTGCGCTGTGTATTTCATCGATTCTACCGTGTATTTGTTCCTCTTAAATCTGGTTAGTTGCTTATCTTTTTCGTTTTTTCTGTGTATTGTTTTTGTTTGCATTTTTTCATTTTTTGGTTTTTTTCTGTGAATTTGTTCTTCTGAACGAGGTTTCTTGCTTTATGTGTTTCGTTTATTTTGTTGTTTTATATTCTTTGTTGATTTTGAGTTCAATTTTGTACAGTTTTTTTATTTTCTAGGTTTTCGTTTGTTTGATGTTTATAAAGAAATTTCTGTATGTTTTTCTTTGATTTTTGTATTCAAATGTATTCAGTTTGAGAATGTTTTTATGTTGTTCTGTTATTGTTCTAACTTTTGTATTTGTTGTTCTAAAATTATGAACGTATGTTCTGTTAATGAGATATTGTTTTGTTTTATGTTTGTTCTCTATTTTTAAGTTTTGAGACCTAATTTTTGTAGCTTTTTGTCTTTTAAGTTTTTCATTTGTGTTAATTTTGATATTTTGTTGTGGTTTTATTTTCCAATTTAATGAGTTTAAAAATGATTTTATTTTTGTTCTATGTTTGTTCTATATTTGCATGTGTTTTGTTCTAGAATATTGAACAATTGTTCTGTTAAAACAATATTGGTTTGTTTCGTGTTTTCGCTTGTTTGAACTTTCAAAGTTTGTTGCGGTATGATTTTGTATGTTTTTTTTAATTCAAATGTAGTTAGTTTTAGAACGTTTTTGAGTTTGTTCTATTTTTGTTTTATGTTTTTGCATTTTTTGTTCTAAAATATTGATCATATGTTCTGTTGTTGAGTTATTGCTTTGTTAAATTACTTTATGTTTGGTTGATGAGTTATTCCATTTGTTTTATGTTTCGTTGTATATTTGTTTTATATTTGCATTTGTTTGTTCTAAAATGTTGAGTATATGTTCTGTTTTTTTAGAAAATGGGCGGCAATGGAGAAGAGATTTTTCCAAAGAATGTTGTTGATCAGAATTTGCTGGATGATATTATTGAAGAATATTGTTCTGATGAAGATAAGAAAAATAAGAAGAAAGGTGAAACTATTGTTCCTGTTGAAGTTAGAACTGAAAAAACACATTCTTCTAGAAGATTTAAAAGGACTTCTAAAAGACCTTCAATTTCGAAAAGACCTTTAATGCCAGCCATTCCTGTTGACAATGATTTGTTGTCTAGTTACGTCGTTCCGTCTAATAGTTTGTTGAGGCGGCAAACCAGGAGTGAATCTATGAAAGGTGAGTTGATTCGGCAAACTAGTAGTCAATCTAGGAAAGGTACATTTAGGCGGCAAACAAGGAGTCTATCTAGTAAAGGTGTTGATTCTTCTCAAGTTTCTGAAGGTTTGGTTGATGCGTTAAAGGAAGATGTTGATGCTTCAAAGGAAGATGTTGATGCTTCAAAGGAAGATGTTGATGCTAAGAAGGTAAAGAAAGTGAAGTTTGCCAGAAACTTGTCTGTTGCTTCTAGTTTTTTAAAGAAGAGGAAGAAGGTTGTTAGTGTAGGTGACGATGAAAATGTTTTTAAACGGAATAAGGTTGCTCTTGGTCAAAGAATACCTCCTAAACAGTTTATGGGTATTCTTCATGATATTCCGGAGACTCATAAGGATGCAATTAAGCGGATTGGATTTGGTGGGTTTTTGCATCTAAGTTTAGATGTTCATAATGCTACTTTTTGTGAAAAACTTGTGAATAGTTTTAATGTTGATAGGTGTAGCCTTATGCTGGATAATAGTGAAGAATTGAAGTTTGTTAAGGATGATTTTAAGGCTGTTTATGGCTTGCTTTGTGGAGGTGTAGAGATTGAGGAGCCACAAGATGTTGGGGAAGATGAGTCTTCAGATTTTTTTGCTCAATGGAGGTCGTATTTTGGACTTGAGATTGGAAGTCCAATTAATAGTACTGTGATTGCTAAGCTGAATGATCTGAAGACGAAACCATTGTGTGATGAGTTTTTGTTGCATTTTGTATTCTGTGCTGTGAATTGTTGTATTCGTTCTACCAAGAACCAGACTATGAACTATAAGTTTCTTTATAGTTGTAGGAATGTTAAGGAAATTGCAAATATGGATTTGTGTTCTTTTGCATATAAGCATTTGTTGGATTCTGTCAGTGAATGGAAAAGGAGTCCTACTTTTTTTACAGGTCCCCTTCCTTTCTTGTTGGTAAGCGTAATTTTCTTTTTTTGATTATGTGTTTGATAATATTTGTTTGTTGTTTATTTTTTAATTTGTGTATAACTTGTCATTTTTGTTATTTTTTTGTAGATAAGTTATTTTGATAGGCTTCAACGAGCTAATGTTGTTAATCCAAGAGATTTTCCACTGATATCTGTTTGGAATAAAGAACGAATACAAAAGATGATGGTTTTGGAAAAGATGAGGGGATTTGGAAGTGGGATTGTGTTAGACAGAATAGTGGTGGGAGAAAATTTGGTAAGAGAAAATATGGATATGGATGAAGGAAATGTGCCAAGAGAAGATAATCAAGATGCTGAAGGAGCCAATAGGAAGGAATGTGGAGAAGCTTCTTCGAGTGGACCTGCTCAAATTTTTGTATGTTATTACATCTTTATCTTTGTTTTTAAATTTTAGAACATGCTTATTAGATTTGAGAACATGCTTATTAAAATTTAGAACATGCTTAATATTATTTATAACATGCCCTGTTTTTTTATTATGGATTTGTATATGCAGGAATTTCTTGCTAAGTTCCAATCATTAGCTAAAGAATTGGGTTCTAAAGTTAATGAAATGTACTGTATGTTGAAAGAAGCTAATGTTGTTTTTGGTGAAGATGGTACAAGTGTTGAGATGTCTAATCTGATCAACAGCTTGTGGAGTAAATATACTCGAGTCAATGAAGATCCGGTTTCTCAAAGTGAAGGAGGGAAAGAAGAAGTAGTTAATGAGAACAAAGCGGAAAGTAAAAAAGATTCAGGAATGACTGGAGATGTTGATTGTGATTTGTCTAGTCAAGATAGTCATCCTTATTTTAATTCTGAATTTTTTGATGAGATAGATGCGTTGGTTGAAAGAATTAAAAGAGAGAAGAAAGATCAGAGAGAGAGTAAAACTCCAATGAAGAAATCTGAAGAAAAATATTCTTGTCCGAATTTTAATTTGTTGAGTCAAGAGTTGCCTGATTTTGTTGGAACTGAAGGTGGATCTACACAAGCAAAAAATTTTGTTGAGAAATCGGATGGTGCAGATATGAAGAATAATTCTGATCCTGAAGTAATGTATGTGAAAATAATTATTTTATATTTTGTTTATGTTTTTTAATGTTTGTTATATTTTAGAACATATGCTTTATTGTTTAGAACATATGCTTTATTGTTCAGAACATACGTTTTATGCTTCTTATTATGTTATTCCTATTTGATTTTTTAAGTTTTTTGTTTTGTCAACAGGTTTGTTGTTGATGATGAAGTTGATAACGTGGTGATAGAAGATGCGGTGGATGTAGATTTACAAGCTTTGCCTAGAAATATTCCAGATAAGTTACGGATGTTGTCCAAATGGGCAAATGCGGAGTTGGTGAAAGGGAATTTTGTTAGCTATGTTGTTGGTGAAGAGTTGTTTGGACATTCTGCTAAAGCATTATTGTTGAGGCAGGATATATATTCTATGGTTCATATGGAAGAGATAACTTTATAATTTTCTATATAAGGTATTTTGTTTTTGAAATGTTATAGTTTTATTTATATTAGTTGTAGTTGATTCTTACTATGTTCTTTTTTGTTTTTATGTAGCTACTTATTTAATTTGTTGAAGAAAAGAGGAATGGAGAATTTGTTTTATTTTGTTGATCCTCATTACACTTATTCCATTGGAAGTTCTAAAACAGTAAGCCCGCGCTCATCTGAGTTGATGAATCGATTGAAGATGTGTACGATGGATAAGTCTATCTTTTTGTGTCCATATAATACATGGTATGATTGTTTTAGTTATTTTATTTAATATTTTTTTAAGTAATTTTCTGTAATTTTCTTGTAATAATAATAGTATTATTTTCAGTGGACATTGGACGTTGTCAATTATCGATTTGAAGAATTTTAGAGCTTATTGGTTGGATCCCTTGAGAAGACGTTTGCCAAAGGGAGATGTATGGATTGATGTTGTGAATGAGTATGTTTTTTTGTTTGTATTTTGTTTTATAGTTTATTTGATATATAACTATGTTTGAAGATTAAGATGATGTAACTGATTTTAATGATTTTTATTTTAACAGCGTTGTTAAATTATTCTCTAAGAATGATGAAGTTAAAGTCAAATGGACTGCACTTTTGGTGAGTTCTCACTTGTATATTTGTTTTGTACATATGTGAAATTTTTTAGATAGTAAAGGTTAGGTTGATGTACATTATTTTAATTTTATGCTTGTTGTGTTGTAGGGTGTGCCAGAGCAAAAAGATCACAAAACATGTGGTTTTTTTGTAATGCGGTTCATGAGAGATATTGTGATGGACAAGGATTTGAAGTTTGCTGAAAAGGTATAGTGCATTTATAATAAAGGTTTTGTTGCATTATTTGAAATTATAGTTTGTTTTATGGTTTTATTTTTTTATATTTTATAGTGGAAAAGTAGGTGTGGTATGAAATATAGTCAATTTGATTTGGATGAAGTTCGGGAAGAGTTTGTTGAAGAAGTGTTGAGAGTAGGAGTTGCTGGGCTTGATGAATGTTTTGCTGATGATGTTTCTGATAGTAATGCAATGTAAGTGATTTCTGTTTTTGGAACATGTGGTTTATATTTTAGAACATGAGAATGGAATTTAAGATTATGTGGTTTCTGTTTTTGAACCTGGTTAATTTTGTCCCCTTTTGTTATTTTCTTTTCTGTTGTTAATAGGAGAGTACGCAAAGATGTAGTTGAGGAAGTGCAAGAAGTTGGTGTTGGAAATCGTTCAAAAAGGATTTCAAAGTTGCCTGGATATTTACAGTCTCCATTTTTGCTTGAGTCTCAGCATTTACTAAATAATATGCTTAGTTCGCGGAGAATGTTGGTTGAATATGCTTTTTGTAATGAAGACCCACAGTAAGATCTTAATTGAATGTTGTTTGTGTTAATTTGAATTTTCTTTAAGATATACTGATTGTTTTTATTTTATTCTGTTTATTATTTTTTTGAAGTGAGTTGTTGTATAGTGATTGTTTGTCCACAATCAATAGAGAGGAGATTATGAGTTTGTCAGGAAGCAATCATTTGGTTAGTAATGTGGTTGATGCGTGGTCTCGAATATTGAATTCTGAAGAGAAGAGCAAGGGTCCAACTTCTGTGCATAGATTATTATTCTCTACTGTACCATTTGTATGTGTTTTTACATTTTGATATTTTTTTTGTTAGAAAGAAATTGGATTATATTAATATGAATGTTGTATTTTTGTATAGGTGATACTGTGTACTGATAAGGGAGTTCCTAGAAGTATTAAGTACAGCGACAGACACAATGCTTTTTTTGAGAGGGTTAGTTATGAACTTCGTCAGGCTAAAGTAGATAGTTTACAGAATTATCACTTGGTAATTATATTAAAAGTAAATTGTGTTTTACTTTAATTGTTGTTTGTAATTATTATGATTGCTAATGGTTTATTTTTGTAGGTGTTCTTTCCGGTTGTTTATGCTGCACATTTCTATCTTTTCGTTATCAACCATTTTACTGGAAAGATAGACGTTATTGATAACAAGACTCTTGATAAAGGTGTAAAAGTTCATAGTAAATATAAGGGTTTTGCAAAGGCTTTGGTAAGATTACTCAACTGTTTTTTAGTTTTGTCATTGTGTTCTATATATTTACTGTCACGTTCATTAAATCTCAGTGTATGTTCTGAGTAGTTGATGATATGTTTTAATATTGATAAGATGTTGTTCTATGTTTTTCAGGTGAAAGCATATTATCTTTATATGAAAAGAGAAAGCCCTAATTGCTTGAATGATATCAGTGCTTATGCTTCAAGACATTTGAAGTTGAAGTGGAAAGACTCAACCAACAATGATGATTGTGGTGTTTTCCTTTTGAAACATATGGAATCCTATTTTGGACAAGATGAGGCTAAATGGGATATTGGAGTTCGAAAGAAGAATGTGAGTTTTTTTTAAATCTTTTTTTATTATAGGCTGTTATTATTTTGTTAATGTTAGTAATAATGAATGGGATATTGCAGGTTGATCAGTTGAAGAATTTTAGAATTGAGTATTGTTGGAAGATTCTGTCAAATTCTGGAAACAATGAAGTTGCTGTTGTAAATGAGAAGGCATTAAAATGGAAGAATGAACAATTAAAATAATTGTATATTCTGTAATTGCTGTAATTATATATGTTAGAACGTAAGACATATTATTTTGGAACATGAAACATATTTTTTGGAACATACACGATTTTGATAACAGTAATGAAGTGTTTGAAACACATATTTTGAATTGGATTGGATGAAATAGTGGTTTCTTTTTCTGGATGTGATATGTCAGTGTTGAGAAGGAAGGATATAATGAGAACCAAATGAGAGCAGTAAAATTGATTAGGTTGATAATTATGAAGATTGGAAATGGGTACAGGGTGATGAATATTGTAATTTTCAGAGAATGTTGAAATGGAAGTTAGATATTTAATGGGGGAATCGGGTCTATTGAGCCAAACCTTGAATTGTGATTTTGTTCAAAAACTGAATGTGTAGGATTTGGGAATTTCCTGAGTAGATTGTATATATCTGTTTAAAGTGGAAAGGTCTGTAGGTTAGTGGCTTGTTTAACAAAATATGTGTAATCATATGTAAATTAATCAGAATAGCATTAGAAGCTTGAAGTTAAATTTTAGTGCTATTCATGTTTAGATCCAATATAAACATGTTAGATCCACTTTGTCATCAAAATAGTGTACGGTATAAGAAAATATTTATGTTTCAGCTTCTTACATAGGAAAAAAATTATTGTATGTTCTAAAAAAATATTGTATGTTCTAAAACATGTATCATATGTTCTAAACCTTATTTCATATGTTCTAAACCTTATATGAGATCAGTTGTTCTCTTTTTCTGGACAGTTTCTGCTATCATGGTTAGCAAGCTGGTTACAGACTCTGCATAACCTCTTTTTTTCTGGTTTTCCTCAATAACTTTCTCTCTTTCACCCTTCAATCTTTTATCACTGTTTCCTTTTGGAATATGTACACCTGTACCTTTGTTCTTTGATATTTTCGGTGCTTTGACATTAATTTCAGTTGGTACACTAGTTCTAATCAATATTTCAATGTCTTGATTTTTTGAAAGAGTTCTGTTTTTCTCAGTGTCTTTTTGAGTGTTTTTAGCTTCTAAATCCATTCTGATTCCTTGAAACTTCTTCACAAGATCCTTTATATTTTCCTCACTACCTTGAGCTAAATAGACATAAACATTAATCTCTGACCATAGTTGATTCAGCAATGTTTTCTTATCAATCGTAGCAGCACATTCTTCCATAAGATTTCCTTGCAGATTTATATTTTTTTGACTTGTTGCTAATGTAGTCCATCTGTTAAGCACATACCTGTTAGGAATTGATTCAAGCATTTTTGCCTTCCAAACCCACACCATGTGTCTACATGGTAAGCCCTGTCTCTCAAACTTCTTGCACGAACATTTTGTTTCATCTTCAATGTTGTTGTACATAACCTGAAAGTTTTTTGATGTCCTTTGCTCTTTGATAGTGTAAATTTCGAAAGGATGTTGTTTATAGAATCCGTCTATTCCACACAAAAAAAGAATCATTATAAACCTCTTCCTGAAACTCATAAAAGACAGTGGTTGTATAAACATCAGCTCCATGTGTTTCAATATCCATTGGTGTTTTACATACAGGTCTTTTATGTTTGGCATCATTGTCATTGTGAGCTTGGTTATGCCTTTGTGCATCCATTGCACTATCAAATCTCATATAAAATTCTACAAGACTTAGATGAGAATTTGTAAAAGCAGTGAAAAAGTTGTTCTCACTCTCTGACCTTGATGTAGTTCTCATAATTCCTCCTAGGAATAAGTCCCTGAAATACGCTGGAATCCACATTTTTCTGATTTCAAATATTTGACATAGCCATTCATGTTTCTCCAAATTAAACTCTGAAATGATTGCTTTCCATTTTTCATCAAATTCTGTAGGTTCAATCTCAACACTCCAAACAATTGGTTGAATCCTTTTTAAGAAATTGGTTTCTTGCATAATTGCATGACCTATTAAAAAAAGGAGTTAGTATCTTCATAATATACAAATATTTTGAACATGCCAATAATATATTGGAACATACAATGTAATACCTTATCAAAACATATATTAGAACAGTCAAGCATTAAAAAATTTAATTGTAAACAAAGTTTTAGAAGGCTTACCTAATTTATCATTCATCTTTTTCATAATGTGCCACATGCAGAATCTATGTTCTGTTTTTTTGAAAACCTTTTTTATTGCAATCTTCATTGCTGGGTCTTGATCTGTTATTAAGCACGTAGGTTCATTGCTTCCCATTGCGTTAAGAAACGTTTTGAAAACCCACTCAAATGATGCAATATCTTCTTTAGCAATGAAACAAGCAGCGAACGTAACACATTTTTTGTGGTGGTCTACTCCAGTAAAGGGGCCAAAGATCATGTTATATCTGTGGAAATAATATACAAATATTTGTAAATAAGACGACGTTTTAAGGATATAAGAATAAGATTTTAGAACATGCAAATAAGATATTAGAACATGCCAAAAAATAATTAGAACATTGCAATAAGAAATTGGTACTTGTAATATAATACCTATTTGTTTGGTATGTTGTGTCAAAAGATACCATATCACCAAATAGAGCATAATTCTTTCTACAAATGGGGTCTGCCCATAAAGCTCTGTAGAGATGATCGTCTTCATCCATATCAAAGTCGAAAAAGAATGCAGACCATAGAAGTTTTTTCTTGTTAAAAATGTCAATAAACATTTGGGCATCTGACTCATAAATGTAAGCCTTTAAATCTCTATGGAAGTTTTTAAAATCCTGATTAGATGCACCTACATTGTTGTATCCTCCAACATTTTCTTTTATTTGTCTGTATGTTCTTACGGGTCCAACATTCATCTACACAAAACACATTAAGAGATTTTATAAAGAAAGTAAATACAATTTGAAAAATTGTAGATGTTATGTTCTATGTTTCACTATGAACTGTTAGAAATGTACAAGTAAAGATGTTTGTAAACATTTTAAATTTAGAATATGACTCACCTTAGAATTATCGACAATCATCTTCTTGTGTAGTATTGTCAGATTTCTTCCCTGTTTTTGAAATTTCATACAGCGTGGACTGTAAAGTGGGTGTGTATGTTCCTCTTTTAAACGAAAGACAATATATTTTCCATCATTGCAGTACTTTAAAACAATTTGTGCTTGACATCCAACATGTGTGATTAATCTTCTTCTTGGTGTTTGTCCTTCAGTATGTTCAACAATTTTTTTCTGCTTATGGCCTGCTTTATTGCACAAACAGTATTGAAAAATCACAACATTTGAGTTTTTTCTTTTTTTAACTGTAGATTTTCTAATATTAAATCATGCTTCAGTGGCATATGCTTTGTAAAATTCAATACCCTCATCAATAGTATTAAATTTTGTTCCTATAGTAGGTATTTTTTCTAGAGAGCAACATGGCTTCCATTCTTTTGTTCCTTCAGGAGTCAGCCCAAATTCTACTTGTTGAGTGTAGGATATAATTGCAGTAGAAGAATCATTAGGCTGCTCTTCATTTGACACTGCATTTAAGTGGAATTTTTGAACATATGTGATAATATATAGAACATATGAACAAATGTTTAGAACATTAGGTACAGTTTGAAGAATGTATTGAACTATATATTTCAATATACTCAATTTTATTTTTTCAACAATTTTTAGAACTAATTATAAATAAGAAACGAATAATATGTACTATTATCTATAGAATACATGAACAATTATTTAGAACTAGCTTTTTTAGATTCTGAAGAAAGTTAATTGTGAATGTACCTCTTTCAATAGTTGAAGACAGAGAAATTTCATGGTGATCATCATTCTCCTGTAGATCATTGTCTATTATTTCATGCAATTCCATTGTTTCCATCTGAATAGAATCTGAATTATTTCCAATTTGTTTCAGATTTAACCAATTTCTGAATAATTATAAACATAAAAAACAGAACAGAAATTAATATTCATTTATAGTTGTTGGATATTACATTACCTGATTGATGCAATTGAGATCAATTATTTTGAATCTTTTTCTTTGATTGTAGATCGTCTTTGTTAATCTGATTTGCGATCTGTATTTTTGAATGACAGAGCCATGAGGATGGATGAACGATGATGAGGAAGGAGGCTGATCTAATTAAGGAAGGAGGAACGATGATGAGGAAGATCTGAGGTTGAATGACAGAAGAATGATGAAGATCGAACGGATGGAGGGTCTGCGATTGTTGATCGTGATTTTGCGATTGTTGAATGATGAAGAATGATTTGCGATTTTTGATGGTGATTTTGCAAGAGTGAATGGCGTGATTGTGTAATTGGAATAGCTGTTGGTTTTTTAATAACCAAAACTACGTAGTTTTGGTTGGTTCTCACCTAAGGTGAGTTCTCATCTAGGGGAGGGTTCTCACTTGTTCCATCCCCTATATATATATATATATATATAAAATTTAACACTACTTAAAGAATTAAATACATATATATATATAAACCAACATCTAATTTAAAACTATTTAAAGAATTAAATACATGTATATAAATTAATGTCTCATACCACAAAAAAGCAAAAAAGGTTAAAAAGAGGTATTTTTAAAGTTCCAACAGATTTAGGATGGAAAATCCGTCACTAAACTGCTTTTAGTGACAAAAGTGGAAAATAACAGAAATAGCCCCTCAATGTTCTAGATTTAGTAAAAATATTAGATCTACTCTATTTCATCATTTTAATCCCCGAACTACCCAAATCGGATCATAGTTCATAACAGGGAGTTCTAAAACGAAGTTTTATTCAAAATAATAACTTAAAACATTTTTAAATAACGGATCTACAACGCTTTAATCCCGAACTACCCCTAAATCGGGTCATGGTTCGTATTAGGATTTAAAACAAAGTTTTTTATTTTAAATTCAAAATCAAATATTTATTAAATGCAAAACAAAAATTAAATAAATATTTACAAACAATAAAAAAGCAATAAATAAATAAATGGGTCTAGTTCCTCGGATTGTTACCTCTCGGTGGTAACGGAACTCCAAATCGAGTCGTTTGTAGCGTTTTGGAGTTGTTTTTTCACGTTTTCCAAGTTCGAGTATTTTTTTCATTTTTTGTTAAGTGTTCGGGGCTCAAAATTCGGGTCATTTGTGCATTGGGGTCCGTGCTATTTATAAACACGGAGCCCAAGGAGGATTTTGGCACTCCAGCTGCGGCTGGAGTGATAAAAGGGGCGGCTGGTGGGACTCCAGCCATAGCTAGAGTGCCAAACCACCCCCTGGCGGTCTAAGTGGGCTCGGGCGGCCCGAGCCCATTCCGCTATGGGCATGCTTGCAGGCCCATGGCACATATATATATATATATTTTAATTTCTAATAGATAAAAAAAATAAATGAATAAAAATTAAAATTAAAATAAAAACCGAAGTAAAACTAAATGAATTTTAATTTTCGACGAGAGAATAAATATGATCGGCTCGACTAAATCGTATTTTTTCAAAACTCCTTTTCATTTTTTTTATAATTTAAATAACAATTTTAAAAAAAGAAAAATTAAATACCCCGTAGCACTCGATCCCAAACATAGGATTTTTTATTTTCATTCGCGGAATCGTTTTAACCGTCGTCTCGATTTAATTTTTAGAATTTAATCGAGACAGTTTTAACGGTTTCAACCGAACAAAATTTTGTTATTATTATTTTTTGACTCGACGTTTATTTCAATCGACTGATTTGGATTCCTTTTGCTATGTTTTCTTCATCGGTCCTCCGACCCTAGTGTCTACAACAGTATATTAAAATTCTGCCATCTGAAAGCGTAAATGTAGGTCAGCTCAATTTACATGTGGCCTTTCGATGACAGAACTCTGTCATGTAAAGAAAGCGTGCGTTTAAGTCAAAATTTACTTAATCATCAGATGACATTTGTTATAAATGACTGTCATTGTATGCGGAAAACAAAAAAAGCGGCAATGAAATTTTCACTTACACGGCCAACGAAAACTAATATCAAATTTAAGGTGCTCAATACGGTTGACTGAAATTTCAGCTCATCTATAAACCCCTCTCTGATTCCAAATCCCTAACTAGGTTTCGCACAGCTCGTCCCTATCTCTCTCACCCCTCTCTTTGGCTATTTCTAGCCGGTTGCTTTCTACATGCAAATCACTGGGTCAAAACAAGATAATGGTAAGCCATATTTACTTCGTTCCTAGATGTATTAGAGTTTCATTGTTCCTTACTATATCTTTTCCTCATCTGATTTACTCTTGTGTATATTGATTTCAGCAACTAGAAAGGATATCTATTAATTTTCAGACCTATCGTTGAAAAGGTTAGATCTCTGGTCTTTATCTTTTTTAACCTAGGGCAATATATACTGCGTGGTGCTATTGTGGGTGATGCTGATATAGGTAGATATTGCTCTTTTTATTTGCAAATATTATTAAATTAGGGATTATGAACTCATCTAATTCCTTTTTATTTGAAACTAATATTTGCAAGGATAGTAAGAGTGCTTAAGTATATGGGACAGATGATGGAAGAGATGGTTTCATGCCTACAATATATGGGAAGATTTCTTTAACTTGTTGAGTACATATATTGTTATGTTGGTTGCATGTATGATGTTGTTGTATGCCTTAGTCAGAGTATGTGATAAAGGGTTGTGTATAGGAATTTTCATGAACTGAATTCATTTGTATACAATAGTTAGACATGAGTATGTGATAAATAAGGGTTGTGTATGTGTATTGCTATAAAGCATAGTCACCACATTGGAGCATAGTCATATGGTCAACTAAATCTCCATCACTATGTATCGTGTCACTTGGCTTATTATGCTTATGGAAAATGATTCTAACACCACAAGTTTATGACTAAGCTTGTGGCGACAGTATCATACACTTCATCACCATGCTCACTTTTCATGAACTATACAATCCAAGTGGCAGGTACATAGTAAAGGAGATTCAAGTTTATGGTTGATGTTTTGTTTAGGGAGCTAGAACTAACTATGAGTATGTTTATGAAGCATGATCCTGTTTATATGCTCTTATACCTACGAGTTATATTGTGATTGACCATACTCTTATGCATCTTATACTACATATATGGCTATGAGTTATATTCAGATTGGCCATACTCTTATTCTATGAATGTTCATTGAGCAAAATAATGATGCAAAGACTGATATCAGTATGTGTATGAACCTGCTTAGTGCTACTTGTATATAACTTAATTAGTGAAGTACAGTGATATAGTCAACTGATACTATCAGTTGTCTACTTGATATATAGCATGTTCTGTGTCACTTGGATATACATATAGTATGTTCTGTGTCACTTGAGTATTGTGATTGGCCATACTCTTATGCATCTTATACTACATATATGCCTACGAGTTATATTGTGATTAACCATACTCTTATGCTATGAATGTTCATTGAGTGAAATAATGATGCAAGGACTGATATCAGTATGTGTATGAACCTGCTTAGTGCTACTTGTATATAACTTAATCAGTGAAGTATAGTGATATAGTCAACTAATGCTATCAGTTGTCTATTTGATATATAACATGTTCTGTGTCACTTGGATATACATATAGCATGTTTTGTGTAACTTGAGTATTGTGATTAGCCATACTCGTATGCATCTTATACTACATATATGCCTATGAGTTATATTGTGATTGGCCATACTCTTATGCTATGAATGTTCATTGAGTGAAATACTGATGCAAGGCATATTAGTATGTGTATGAACATACTTAGTGCTACTTGTATATAACTTAATCAGTGAAGTATAATGATATAGTCAAATGATGCTATCGGTTGTCTACTTGATATATAACATGTTCTGTGTCCCTTGTATATACATATGGCATGTTTTGTGTCACTTGAGTATAGTTGGTGGCCATACTCTTATGCATCTTATACTACATATATGCTTTTATACTTACGAGTTATATTGTGATTGGCCATACTCTTATGCTATGAATGTACATATGTTTCGTGTCCCTTGTATATACATATAGCATGTTTTGTGTCACTTGAATATACATATGTTCATTGAACATGTTTGAAGCATGTAGCTTAGTGCTACTTGTATATACCTTAATCAGTGAAGTATAGTGATGAGTTTATGATGCTATCAGCACAAGTTTTATATCAATTTAGGAATAGACTTGTATACACGAGTA
Source organism: Euphorbia lathyris (assembly GCF_963576675.1). Lineage (NCBI taxonomy): Eukaryota > Viridiplantae > Streptophyta > Magnoliopsida > Malpighiales > Euphorbiaceae > Euphorbia > Euphorbia lathyris. Next base: position 47,055,471 of record NC_088914.1, read on the forward strand.
AGTTGTCTACTTGATATATAGCATGTTCTGTGTCACTTGAATATACATATGTCTACTTTGTATTACAAAAAAAGGAAATGATGCAAGGGGGCATGATGTGAGAATAACAACCAATGAGGTCTGGATGCTAAACAAACATTAGAGTTGGATGGTGTGGAGTACTGGAGAGGCATCAAAGGCAAATTGAAGATCAAATTGATTACCAAGTAGATTTGTAATCAGTAATCAGTCTGTTCTTCAATTTGGGCTCATGCCTCTCAAGTAGTCCACACTATCCAACTCAATGTTTGTCTAGCATGCACACCTCCTTGCACGCTATTCGCACATCATGCCCCCCTTGCATGCTATTCGCACATCATCATGCCCCCTGCATGCTTTTGAGTCCATCTCTTAGCAGTTGAAACATAACTTGCCCTATTACTGATGTATTGCTCAGAAATTTGCTCTTGGCAGGAAATGGCCCCTCAATGAAGGGCTCTATCAGCATTCCATAAATATACCACATCAACTAGAAAATGCATAGACAAGTTAGACCCCAAACATGTATAGATAAATTAGACCCCAAACATAGTAAAATGCATAGATTTGTAGCATCATCTTACCGTGGCAACACGATAGAAAGGGCGATCAAGTAACTAGGACATAGATACACTCCCAAAGGACTGATATTAGGATGATAAATCCTAGTCCTGAATATGAACTGAGAATAATAGTAATGTCATGAGTGTATATGCATGCATATATATGAACTCATTATTATGTATTAATAAGTTCATGTTCTTACAACTGAAGGTGTGGAGGGGAAATCGACATGGAAGTTGATATCGACTCTGTATACACCTCCATCACGAGGGGTGTTTGGAAGGCCCTTCATCATGACATACCATTGTCGATGCCATTCTCAGAACCTGCATATATAGCAGCAAGCGTACGTGCGTTAGCAGAAATAGAGAAGGAAGAACAATACATAACTTTTGGGTGAGTAAGATACATACTTGTAATATTGAGAAGCCACCTGAGTGACTCCTGCCGGAGTATGGTAAACTCTACCTCAATACGAAAATGGAGGCCCCTAAGATTATCCATGATCGGTATAACTAGGGTAAGTATACTTTTGGGTTATGGACTTTTGAGAATGTGGTAAAAGCTTCATATTTATACTGTGGGTGGGTAAGTGAAAGGTCTAGGAAGGGGAAGGGTAAATGGGTTATTGGGTCTCAATAGTCTCTGTAATACGTACGTAATTAATGAAATGCATTTGGTTTTGCAGATATCAAGACTTGAGAATTGTAAGCCTAATAATGACTTATAAGATATGCAGATCAAGTTGGATTTTGTTTCCAACACTACGCCAAATTGTCCAATTGGATATGTATTGCTTTTTTTACCTGATATTTATTACATTTAGAAATTTATCTGTACAAATGTAAACAGATTATGAACATTAGTCTCCAATAAATTTAAAATCATTGATATACAAAATTTCTTGTTCATCTAAACAAGAAATTTCATTATTTAGGTAAAAACCAGAAATTCATTCGAAGAAGAAGGCAAAGAGTGACATTTATGTTTAAAAAAATGTCATCTAAACAACAATAAAAAGACATTAAAATAAACGAATCTGTCATCTGAAAATAAATTCATTGACATGATTGATTAAGACCTATGCCATCTGAAATAAGCTACAATGACGGAAATTATTATAAAAACTATCATCGCGAATACCAATAAGCTAATTTCCCATATATCTACTTGACATTTTTAATTATTAGTATGTCATGTGATGACATTAAATAAGCCAATTCCCCATAAATAAGATGTCATCGTAACAAGAGTAATATGACAGTACACAAATAGGTTAATGTCATGTGACGTGCCTTCACATGACATAACCCAACCGTCATCTGAAGGTGCATCGGACGGCAGCGAGCCCCGTGATAGATTTATATCTTGCGGGATAATGATTTTTAACCATCATATGAGAGGCTATTTGGCGTAGTGAGTTCTATGTTGTTGCGAAAGAAAGAGTAAATTATATTGGAGTTTCGCGGATTTAAAATGAAAAAAGAAAATTGGTTGAATTTGTTAAAAGCTACATAAATAAAAGTAGCATTTTGTGAAAAGTTTCAAATTTGAATTTCCATCAATAGTTGTTGTTTGATCCAAAATGGTTAAAAATTGCAATTTTATAAATCTAATAAAATACTATACTTCTAACTATTTTGGGTAAAATCGCTAAATATTATTACAAAAAATTAAACCAAATATATTTTAGTAATATATTAGTTAAATTTAAAAGGACATATTTTATTTATAATTAATGATAATTTATATATATTTGTCAAGTACAATTTTATTATTTATTGTTTAGAAATGTTCAAATACCCCATAAATAATTCTAACTGTATAGGAATAACAATCAATTTTATTTCATATGGTCTATATTTTTTTTATTATATGTTGTTTTATATTATTAATATATTTTTAGCAATAGTTTTTTAATATTTTCATAAGTAAATAATATGGTAAGAAAGAGATTTATTAGTAATGCAAATAGTTATTAAATTAAAAGAATTATTAGAAGAAAAAAGAATTTTAAAGAAAAGTATAAATTTAGGAGGAAAGTGTTAAATAGAAATTAATTATTTTAATAATTTATATGAAAAATCTCAAACACGATTAATAATAAATGGTTCAAAAGAGTGCGTATTATTAGGCGAATTTCTCTCTGAGGCGATGAAGGAGCGTGAACGTGAGAGATCTAGGGGAGGGTCGTCCATGGCAGCTAGGGTGCGTTCTGAACTGTCGGCGGTTGGGTTACACGGCGCTGGGGCGGAGGGGGCAAGATCTAGTTATGGGAAGCGAGGGCGGTTTGGGCGTTGTCCCGCGATCGGCCGACGGTCCGCTGTTTGCGGCATCGGTTTGCTCCGATCTGCGGGACGACAAGGAGGAAGGGGTTATTTCGGATGGGAGCACAGGGCTGGGGCAGAAGGCGTGCGTCTCTGGGGCAGAGATGGAGAGATCCTACTCTTTGGATCGAGTGGTGATGAGGAGCGAAGGTGTTAGGGAGGGGATGGGTAAGAGCGGGTGTGGAGGAGCAGGTGAGGGAGAATGGGGCAGGGCATGGCTGTCTGGTCAGGCGGGTGGGGAGATGTTGAGTCCATGTGATCTAGGGTTGGGGGGTGTCGAATGGTACTGCCTTTTGCATTTATCAGGTGGATGCCATGGGTGTCCCTGAGAAAGCGGTCAATTCCTCCTTGAACTCGGGGATGTCCAAAATATCTTGGAGGGATACGGTCATGGGGGTTGTGGAGGAGGAGATACCCAATTATGGAGGTATGGTGGATGAAGACTTGGAGGATTTTTTGTCCGATTCAGATGGGGAAGATGAGGAGCTGGACGATCTGTTGTGTCCTATGATTCGTTTGACCTCGGCAGATAAATGTGCCCTGCGTTCGAAATGGAAATTGTCTTTAATAGTGGCTATCCTGGGGAAAAAAATTGGATTCAACTACTTTGCTCAGAGAATTCGGGCACAGTGGGCTAAGAAAAGGGAAAGTCACTATCACTGACTTGGAAAATGATTATTATGTAATTAAGTTTACACATGCTGATGATTATGAAGCAGTGATTAATGGGGGTCCCTATATTATATCTAATCACGTTCTTGCCATTAGGCCATCGGTTCCTAACTTTAACCCTAGGGACTGCTCGGTTAATAGGATTCTGACTTGGGTGAGATTCTCAGGTCTCTCGATTGAATAATATAATGAAATATTCCTAAAGAAATTTGTTGGAATTGTTGGTAAAGTCCACCATGTGGATAAAACTACTATTGGAGCTGAAAGAGGCAAGTTTGCTAGGGTTTGTATTGATATTGACCTAGCAAAACCCCTTTTATCGAAATTTTGTTTACAATATACTATATATTTTATTGAGTATGAAGGAATCCACAATATATGTTATGAATGTGGGATGTTTGGCCATACTTATGAGGGTTGTCCTAAAAATAAAAAGGCCAATGAGGATGTTATTGAAGCTGTCGTGGCCAAAGAAGAGGGTATCCAAGGGGGTGAGAGGAATTTCGGTCCTTGGATGGTTGCTAAGCATTCTGAGAGACGAAGGACACGCGCTCTTGTGGCCCTTAACCTCCCTCCTGACATTAATGATGATCAGAGCCTGTCCCAGAAGGATTATGGAAGGAAGGATTCATCTAGTCCAAAGAAATGTGATGAGACCAGAAAACCTGTGGAGGTTTGTTCTGGATCGAGATTTGGGGTTCTTCCCGTAGATGGAGACCAAGACCCTGGACCTACTGATGATCAATCAGAGTTGGAAATGCTAGACTTAGAGCCTGCAGATCTAGTTATGAATAATGTGGAGACTGTCAACTCTCTGTTTGAATCCAAAGAAGTGACCCAGATTTGTAATTAGGCTCAAAATCCTCAAGTCTCAGAGCTGAATAAAGAGGTTAGTTTTTCTAAACTCAGTATTGAGACTAAAAATGGGAAAACCATGGGGGTTAATAAGATGAATATGAAGAAACTTAAGGGTAGTAATAAGAACAACCAAACTTCTTTTGGGTTATTGGATAAAAGGGGGCCGGGAGGTACCTCTTCTAGGCTCTTAAGAGCCCCAAATAAATATCGGATTTAGTTGGCTGGGCCTGTGTTTGCTATCCTCTTTTGATGGATTTGTTTGTTTGTAATGTTAGAGGAGCGGCAAGCAAGGCTACCCGGATCCATGTTAAGGATTTGATTAAACAGTTCAACCCTTCTTGTTTTGCTTTACTGGAAACTAAGATTAGTGGAGCTAAAGCAGATGAGGTGGTTAAATTATTTAGAAGTTGGAAGTGTGTCAGGTCGGAGGCTACGGGTCGTGCTGGTGGTATTTGGCTGTTTTGGAAGTCTGATCGTGTTCAAATTGATATCGTGAAGATGGATAAACAATTTATTCATAGTAAAGTTACTTACCCGGGTAACAATCCCCTTTTTTTATCACTGTTGTGTATGCTAATCCTGCTCTGGCCAATCGTAAACGTCTTTGGGAGGTTTTGGGGGCTTTAAGTACGAGTATGGTGGATGCCTGGTTTGTGGCCGGTGATTTTAACGATATTGCTATTATGAGTGATCAAAGAGGGGGTGGTAATCACTATATTAACATGTGTCTTAATCATAAGAAGGATATGGATCTGTGTGGTCTGACGGATCTTGGTGCTGCTGGTCATAAGTTTACTTGGAAATGTAATAGTACGTTTGTTCGTTTGGACAAAGTTTATGCTAATATTGTTGCTCAGAGCAGGTTTCCTGAAGCGGCTGTGTTGAATCTTCCCTTCCGTCATTTGGATCATAGTCCTATCCTTATCAGGTTGGTGAGAGCTCCTCGTCCTAGAGGAGAAAGACCTTTTAGATATCGTGTGGCTTGGGAATCTCACCCTGAGTTTAAGAACTTCATTCATGAGAATTGGAAACCCCATTCTAATGTCTTGCTGGCTGCTGAGGGTTTTAGAAGTAATGTGGTGAGCTGGAATAGGAACATTTTTGGCCATATTATCAGGAGGAAACAGAAAATTCTGAGTAGGATTGAGGGCATCCAACGTATATTGGAGATCAGGTTTGACCATAGTTTGAGCTGTCTCCTTAGACCCCTCTAGAATGAGCTGAAAGTTGTGCTTAGACAGGAGGAGTTACTTTGGTTTCAGAAATCAAGGAAAGCTTGGATTAAAGATGGCGATCGAAATATGAGGTATTTCCATCTTTCTACTGTTATCAGAAGACAAAAAAATCAGATTGATGCTATCAAAGATCCTAATGGTAATTGGGTTTATGAGGATGAAGAAATTCGGCTCTTGGCCCTTAATTTCTATAAAGACTTATTTACTGAAGATCCGGTGGTTTTGATGGGAGCCCTGTCTAGGTCCACATTTCCGACGGTTAGTGAGGATAAGTTTATTGAGGCTTTCCACCCTATTGATCAGAAAGAGATTAGTCAGGCTGTGTTTAACATTGGTGCTACTAAAGCTCCTAGGGTTGATGGGCTCTCGGCTGGCTTTTACCATAAGCATTGGGATACTGTTAAAGAGGGAATTTTCAGTTTTATAAAAGGGGTTTTTGATGGTTCTGAGGATATTAGGCTTGTGAATAAAACTCTCCTGGTTCTGATTCCTAAAGTGGAAAAGTCTTCCTCTTTCTTACAGATGAGACCTATTAGTCTGTGTAATATGATCTATAAGGTGGTTACCAAAATTGTGGCTAATAAACTTCGGTGTATTCTCCCTGAGATTATTAGCCAGAATCAAGGCAGCTTTGTCCCGGGAAGACAGATGATGGATAATATTGTTATCGCTCAGGAGATGGTTCATTCAATGAAAATTAAAAAGGGTAAGCGGGGTATTGTGGCCTTGAAGCTGGATCTTGAGAAAGCCTATGATCGGATTAACTGGAGCTTTCTTCTTGATAGTCTAGAGAGAGCTGGGATCCCAGATAGTTGGAGGAATTTGATTAAGGCTTATATTTCTTCTCCGGTTTTCCAAGTTTTGATCAATGGGGACTTGTCTGAGGAGTTTACCCCTTCTCGGGGTATCCGTCAAGGGGACCCTATGAGCCCGTTCTTATTTGTTATTGCTATGGAGAGGCTTACCCATCTTATCCAAGATGCTGTTAGCACTGGAAGGCTCCATCCGGTTACCATTAATAAATTTTGTCCCCCTATCACTCATTTGTTCTTTGCTGATGATGTGATGATCTTTGTGGAAGGTAGTGAGGAGAAAATGGGTGTGATTATGGATATCCTTACTAACTTTTGTTCTGCTTCTGGTCAAAATCTTAACATCCAAAAGTCTACGATGTTGTGTTCTAATAATATGGACCAAAGGGTTTGTAAGAAAATGAGTGAGATTTCCGGTATTCCTCTTACCAAGGCTTTTGGTGACTATCTGGGGGTTCCTCTCCATAGTGATAGAGTTTCGAAAGCTTCTTTTAAAGAGATCTTTGATAAAACTAATAAGAAGTGTGCTAATTGGAAAGCTAAAACCCTTTCTCTGGCGGGCCGTCTTACCTTGATCCAATCGGTGAACTGTGTTGCTCCCAATCACTTAATGTAAGCATGTAAACTACTGGAACCTGTTCTCAATGGCCTTGATAAAATCAATCGTCGTTTCCTATGGGGAAACTCAGAAGAGGGGAATAAAGTTCATTTGGTTCCTTGGAAGGAAATCTGCTAACCTAAAGATAGGGGAGGTTTAAGGATTAGACAAGCCAGGGACAATAATAAAGTTCTTTTAATGAAGCTTCTTTGGAGAATATGGCAATCCCCTTTGGCTCTTCGGGCTCGGTTATTGTGTGGTAAATACAGAAAGGATAAAGTTTTTGGGCGTCCGAAAGAGAGAGCTCTTAATTGTTCCTTCTTATGGAAAGGGGTTAATGCTGTGTTCTCAGAGTTTTGTTCTGGGATTGGTTGGTCGGTGGGCAATGGCAGATCTATTAGTTTTTGGAACGACACCTGGCTGGGGATGAAGCCTTTATTAGAAGTGTGTTCTTCTCCGCCGCCTCTGGAAATTCGCAATTGGAGTATTGCTGATGTGGTGGATTCGGAGGGAGATTGGATTTGGTCGAATTTTAAGGACTACCTTAATCTGGAAACGCTCCTGAAGATTCGGGGAATTAAAGTTAGTAGTAAGGAGGAAATGGGGATATTCACTATTGGTCCCTTACAAATAACGGGGTTTATTTTTGTAAGTCTGCTTTTGAGGCATTTTATCTCAACTTGGATTCTCCTCCTTCACTCGCTTGGAAGAACATTTGGGCCTTGAAGGTTCCCTATCGCATTAGGAGTTTTTTGTGGCTTGGTGCTAAAGATAGATTGCTTACGGACGTGGAGAGGAAAAGACGCCATTTAGTGGAGGCTGATACTTATAGTAGATGCAGAGTTCAGGCTGAAACTACATGCCATGCTCTTAGAGATTGTGTGAAGAGCAAAAAGGTGTGAAGGCAAATTCTTCCGGGCCATCTGCTACCTAATTTCTTGGCTTATCCTGGGCATGATTGGTTTATAGATGATGTTAAGGGTTTGCTTTTGCTTGAGCTGGAGCATGGTGCTATTCTCTTTGCCGTCGTCTGTCACCAGCTTTGGCAGTGGAGGAATGCTGATATATTTGGAGAAGGAGCAATTGTCTTTCCTAATCTTCTTGGATTTTTCTCTAAAAAAATTAATACTATTATTAAGAGCTTTAAGGAGGATAGTTTATCTAATACCAGCCGGGGGAGTGAGGTTCATTTATTGGGTTAGAGTAGGCCTGATGAAGGGACTGTGAAGTTAAATACTGATGGCTCATGTCTGTTGGATGACAGGATTGCGGCTGGTGGGGTTTTGAGAGACGCTGGTGGTGCGTGGGTGTCTGGCTTTGCTCAGAACCTGGGAATGAGATATTCCTTCACTGCTGAGCTCTGGGGAATCTTCTCTGGGCTTAGACTCGCCAAAAGTCTGGGTTTAAAAAGTCTTCTGGTGGAATCGGACAACCTAGAAGCAGTTAAAATTATTTCTGAAAATAAAGCTTTGTGTCTGAATAGCCAAAATTTAGTAAAAAGGATCAAGAGGTTATACTCTTCCTTCGACACCATCAACTTTGGGCATGTCTTCAGGGAGCAGAACAGGGCTGCTGACCGCCTTGCTGCTGAGGGCCATGTGAGGATGTTAGGAGTCTCTAAGTTCTCGTCGCCTCCGACTTCTTTTTTTCTATACTTTCTGATGATCTAGTGGGGGTTAGCTTTCCCAAGCTAATCCCGGATTAGTTTTCTTTTGGGTGTTTTTTGGTTGTTTTTCTTTACTTTGTCTATCAAAAAAAATAAATGGTTCAAAAGGTAAAAAATAAATAAAAAGGAATTATTTGGTGGGCCATTGTTTTGAAAAAGGTAAAACGTTTGTTTTGGTTGGGGAGTGAATTCAAAGCAAAGCAGACGCTGATTTCATCAATTTCTTCCTCACACTTCCATTTTCCTCCTTTTTGGCTTCCTTTTCATTTGATTTCTCTGGCCATTCTTTAATCATGAGAAAAGGTGGATTTATGGACTTTGGATGAATGATATTGGTAATGATGATGATTCTTTTCAACTGGAATTGGAAATGGACCGCCGGAGTTGGTTGTGGAGACGCAAGTCTTCTGAGAAGAGTCCTGCTGAAATTGACGCTTCCTCTTTCTCTTCCCATTCCGAAAGATTCTCCGATGATCAGGTTTCACTTTATTATTTGATTAATTGAAATCTTATCTATACTCATCTAATTCTCTTTGAATTTTAACTAAGTCATCATTTGCAATAAATTAATTTTGATTCTTTTTTTCTGTTATTGTTGAAGGCATACACAATTCATAATCCTCAATCACCAGAAATCACTTCTAAATTAGTCACTGGTGAAGAAACAAATGATGATGTGAGGAGTTTAGGGAATAAACTTTCTGCTGCACTTTTGAACATTAGTGCTAAGGAAAATTTGATAAAGCAGCATGCCAAAGTTGCAGAAGAAGCTGTCTCAGGTATCCCTTCTCTTGCCTTTTCTTCACATTCCGCTGCTACTAGGCTTCAAAAAAGCAACATTCTTCTGATTGAAAATATCCTGATAGAAATCATACTACCGGGTAAGACAATTGGTTGGGCAGAAGAAATATTTTGTGATGATGAGTTAATGATGTTTAATCTTTTTCATTTAAAGCCTTACTGGATAAGGCTGTGTCCTAGCTGATATTTGGGTTTTAAAACTTATATATGCTACGGGTTAAGAGTTTAGCAAACTCGACTGCTACCCTCACCGGCCGAGACAATCTTTTGTAGCGTGGACTTATTTATTGGGGCATTCTTTTTATTTTATGATGCCTAAATAGATAACACTACCTTAATCTTCATTGTAATTCATGAACATATGTTAGTAAAAAATGTGGAAAAACAATTCATGTAGCTAATTGTATTTTTGTTTTTGTTGAGAATAAGTTGTGTATTATTGCATTAGTTTTTGTGGATGTAGGAATAGCTCTCTTGTACATTTTCCATTTTTCTCTTAAGAAGATTCTTAATGCATGATAACATGTACTTACTTTGTTACCCTCAAAAGTTGTTGCAATGGGTATTGGCTGTCAAAGCATTGCAAAAAAATTGTGCTTAGGTCTTCATACTATCCCTTTCCTTCTCCAAGTTAGATTTTTCTAAAGAATTTTGCCATATTAAGTAAAAATCAGCCTTTTTTCTCCATGTGGATACCAGGGTGGGAGAAGGCTGAAAAAGAACTTCTGACAGTAAAGCAACAACTTGAGGCTGCTACGAAGAAGAACCTTGGACTTGAAGATAGAGTTGTTCATCTAGATGCAGCCCTTAAGGAATGTGTCAGGCAACTAAGACAGGCTAGAGAAGAGCAAGAGCAGAAGATCAGTGAAGCTGTTGCAAGGAAGACTCGTCAATGGGAATCTATAAAGTCTGAGCTTGAGTGCAAGCTTGTTGAGCTCCAGACTCAGCTTCAAACTACTGTAGCTGCAACCTCAGTTGATTCTGACCTTAAGAAAAAACTCGAGGCTGCAGAGGAGGAGAATTCTTCACTTAAAAGTGAGCTTCTTTCTCAAGCTGAGGAAATAGAGATTAGGATTATGGAGCGAGACCTGAGCATCCAAGCAGCTGAAACAGCCAGCAAACAGCATTTGGAGTGCATAAAGAAGGTTGCTAAGCTTGAAGCTGAGTGTCGTAGGCTAAAGACCATTGCTCGTAAAGCAACCCCTGCAACTGACCATCAATCCTTGACTGCCTCTTCAAGTTGTTCCGACTCATGTGTATCTGCAAATGTAAATGAATTTGATGAATTAAAGAATCAGAAGGCTATTGGAAGGAGCCTGATGGTCCCTGCTGTAGAAATTGATCTCATGGATGATTTTCTGGAAATGGAAAGACTTGCAGCTTTGCCTGGTACAGAAACTGGGAGTTCTTATCTTGAGGCTGGATCCTTATCTGAACAAGCTAGAGATGTTGAAAGCCCTTTGAAATATGAACTTCAAGTCACGATTCATAGGACTGATGAATTGGAGGAGAGGTTAGAGAGATTAGAAGAAGAAAAAGTTGAAATACAAAAGCTTTTAAGCGAGTGCCAGAGAAAACTAGAGATGTCTTCAATACAACGAAAGGAAGCAGATAGTAAATTGGTAGAGCTACAAGCTCAGTTAGCTCTTGCAAATGAAGCAAAGCAAGTTGTAGAGAAAGAGATTGAGAGGACCAAAGTAAGGAGAGAAGTAGCAGAATCACAACTCCTAGTTGCTGAAGCTGAAAACAAAACCTTGCATTCGAAGGTTAGTTTATTAGATGCAGAGGTCATTAAGGAGCATGCATTGTCTGCAGAAAATGCTGTCAAGAGTCGTAAATTGGAGGAAGAGCTTTCAGAATTGAAACGTCAAACTAAGCTCCAGCGAGAAGTTGAGCAAAGACGAGTTGAAGGGTCGAAGATAAAGCAAGTAAGTAATGTAATGTAGGGGTTTTCCAAAGTTTGCTGTTCCGCATAAAATTTTGTCTCACACTAGCTTGTTTTTTTACCAAATTGTGGTCTATTCGTTTTTGTTGCAAGCCTTTACACCGATGTGCAACCTATGTCGAAAGCATCATTAAGATTAATTTTATACCTCGTCATCCAACTGTGAAAACACATAAAATAATGGTTACTTTGTAAAAAACAAAGTAACCATAGTCTCTACCTAAAATATATATTACAATTGTACTTTGTTGTTTTGACTGCATGTCCACCAATGTTATACTTTTTTCATTTTATTTGACTGAAATCTTGGTTTTTGCCAGGAGAAACAGCTCGCTGAGGCAGCAAGTAAGTTCGCTGAATGCCAGAAGACAATCTTATCTCTTGGCCGCGGATTGAAATCACTCGCAACAATGGAAGATTTCCTTATTGATCCCAACGAATCACTAGTTCTCACTAGTGAAGGACTGCATGGGCACAAAAAAGACGAGCAGTGGAGATTGTAGGTACCTGAATCTCTTAAAGTAGCTGGTTTTTCTTGAAGTAAATCAGAGAATAGTAAACTGAACAAGTGTGCATGAGAAAAGCCAGAATGGTTTTGGGAAGATATTCCCTAGAGAGCGTGTGGGATTCAAAATGGCAATCAGTGAATATATGAATGATTAAACAGAAGTTAGCAATGAGGCAAATTCATATCAATATAAGCTGTATCTATAACCAAAGTTAGGGCTTCTGCAAATAGATTTTTATAAGATAAATACAGTTGTTATACATGATAATCAACAAGCTCTGCATATTTGTATATTATTTGTAAATTCTAGGGTAAAGTTCAAATAAAACCCCTGTGGTTTCACTAATTTTCAGATAAAGGACTGTAGTTTACTTTTTGTCAAAACGAGAACTGAGGTTTTCAACTTTAGCAAAATAAGGACTTTTTCGATTGATACTATTAAAATCACCCTTAACAACTTCAAAAATGACATATTTTAAAAACTACTAATATTCTAAGCAACTTTAATTCTTCAACTTTTTTATTTCGAGATTATTTAGGTGATGTTTGGTAAAGAGAGAGAAAGTTAATGTTTAGAGAGAGAAAGTTTCAAAAAAGATGATTTTCTAAAATCGAAAATGTAGTTCCATAGAAAATATGACATTGAACAACTTTAATTCTTGAAAATTTTCATTTTCAGGTCGTTAAAGATAGTTTTAATAGCATTATTAAAAGTGTGAAATCTCAGTCCTCGTTTTGACAAAAAGTAAACTACAGTCCTTTATCTGAAAATTAGTGAAACCACAAGGGTTTTATTTGAACTTTTCTCTAAATTCTATTGTCAAGTTTAAATTGCTTTTGACACATTTATTTTCTTTTTGCACACGCTGTCATGCTTTTATTTTCCTATTTCCAGCAATAACTTGTGAATAATTGGTGCTCAATTATTATATATATATATATGAATTATTTCTCAATAGGTATTATCCATCATGGATATTATAGAAAAATGTATACATTTTTTTTTTATTAACGGTGAATAACAGGGAGTATAACCAAAATAAATAGAAAAATAATAATTAATGACCATCAACTATCAACTGTATTAATTGTTTTATTTTTATGGTTTTCAGTAAATACGGTCTCATTTCCTTTTTCATATATATATATTTCTATTGTTGGTGTCTTCTATGCTTATTTTGTTTTTTCTACCATTGGACGGGCTTACTTTGTCAAGGTTCATCATCATCCAATGGTGGAAAAAACAAAGTAAGGCTTACTTTGTTTATATATTTCTATTATTTTTATTCTTTTGACACCATTATTTTTAGGCTTCTGATATTTATAGCCCTAAGGGTTGTAAATAAAAGCCCAAAAATTCTTATTAATAGTGTCCATTTAGTTTTTCAATATATAAAATTTAGGGTAAATAATTATAAGGTTCCTGTATTTTTACCTAATACACTACTTAGTCCTTGCCTTTTGTAGAAATAATTCTATAGTCCTCCAGTTTTTGTTTTTATTAACTCACTAGTCATTATGCTTGGATCAATGGTCAAACTATACTAAATAAACTTTAAAATACAAAAATTACCCTTTGCTTTATGTTTTAATAATAAAATATTTATTTTTCCTATTTTATATTTATTTTTCTCTTTTTTCCTACATAATCACAATCTCTCCAATATAAACTTCAATATAAAGTAATTGATTTATTAATTTTTATATAATTATAGAATTTTAATTTAATAACGTAAAATTTATTGACTAAAAAATGAATAAAAAATATTTCAAAAATTGTTAAAATAGGAGCAAAACTATCATTGTAAAAGTTTTTACAATTTTAATAAATTTTACGAATGAAAAAAAATATATGATTTTTAAAAAATTATAAAAAATTTACTGTTAGTTTAAAGATATTATATTAAAAATAAAGAAAAAAATAATTATAATTTAAAAAAATTAATAATACATTTTTTAAGTATATTAATTTCGGTGTATATGTAGTTCAAACACTTTATTAAAATTAATTAGATTAAATTTAAAACTTAAAGATAATTTTTTTATATATATAACTAGGGTTAATTTTGGACTTTCATTTATAAAAACAAATGGAAGGACTAAACAATTGATTAAGATAATACTTAAGGACCTTATAATAATATAATGAACTTACTAGTATGTTAAGTAAAAACACAAATACATTATAATTATTTATCCTAAAATTTATTGATATTTAAATGTTTAAATACTTAAGTACATATATTCATAATATATTGTTATATTTCCAATACAAATAAATATTTATTTTAGAATTAAAATTATCTCTTTTTATTGTTATATGCGAATAACTAATACTTATATACAACCCTTAGGGTTGTATATATCATTTGCCTTATTTTTATTTTTGTTTAACTTTTATAATTATTTTAGTATATTTATGTTTGAACCATTTCTTAATTCATACTATAAATTTAGCAATTAAATTATTACTCCTAATTAGTTTTTTACTCCTAATTAGTTTTAATTCGGTTGCTAAAATAATGCAAGTTTCACTTTAGTTAATCCTCAGTTATAACCTCGAAAAACTGGAAAAAATAATATGTGATTATTATTTTTAAAAGGGTAAGAAGGATGGCATAGGATTTTAAAAGTTTAAAAAATGTTTTACTTTTAAAAAACGATAAAATATTCGCTCACATAGCAGAACTCAAAGCGATTGCCTTTGCAGTCAAAGCTGAGTGGGAAAGAAATTGGAGGAGCATTTGGATCGAATCGGACTCATCTTATGCCGTACAATTGTTGAACAATAACCAGGAAGAGGTTCCATGGAGAATCAGAAGAGAATGGCAAACTTGTCTAAATCAGCTTTCGGCAATGAATTGGAGAGCCACTCATATTTTCAGGGAAGGGAATCAAACAGCGGATAGGCTTGCGAGTCATGGGCAATCGGCTTCCTCTACCTGCTGGAGGCATTCGGCACCTCACTTCTGTCAGGCCCTAGTGTTTGACGATATTTGCAATGTAGCGCATATTCGCTTTCTGTAATCTCTTGCTTTCTTCTTTTTTTCTTTTTTTCTTCTTTCTTCCTACTTCTGTACTTTTTTCTTTTCTTTATTAATAAAAGGGTTGTTGGTTGTGCTGGGGGTGCCAACCTAGTTGGGATGTCCGGCCTTCCTTCACGTCCCAACCTTCATTCAAAAAAAAAAACGATAAAATATTTTCTTCACTTTTTTCATAAATTTTTCTGTTTGACCGACCTAAAGTTTTTCATTGGCTTTGGCTTATTTGATTAAGCAAACAAACACCAAAAAATAAAAAAAGTATTTTCCGACAAATAAAAGAAACCCTAGTCTAATTAAGATAAAATGACTCTGAATTATATTAAAGAATAGACTCGTTCATGGATTGGTCCGGATCTAATTGGGGTTTACACTAAACTATATTGTCAAAGCCTAACCCATCCTGCATTATATTTACATCGGGCTCGGACCAGGCTGGGCCAAAGTAAGAAAACTGATTCTCAAGCTCAGCTTAGCCCGCCCAATGCTTATATATTTATATTTAAAAAATTAATCAAAATAATATTAAACTATATAGGGCTGTAAATAAGCCAAGCTTTCATATGCAGCTCGGTGATCGGTTCGACTCGAATCGATTTATAAGCGAGTCGATCACGAACATGGTTTAGAAGCTTGATTCGTAAACCAACCGAGCTTGAGCATAACAAAACTTGGCTCGAAAGCTCGTGAACAGGCTCGGTTATAGACTCGTGGACAAGTTCATGACAAACTCGACTATAATATTCATGAACAGCCTCGATAGAGGCTCGTGAACAAGTTCGATAGAAGCTCGTGAATAAGCTCATGAATAATATCGAATATTATTTATATTCAATGATTATAATTTGATACGTGGGTCATTCCAAAATTCTTTTATAGTAAAATATAAATTAGGTTAGAAGGATAGGGTCCTCCAATTCTTTTTTTTTTTCATTTCCGCCTCCCTCTCCTCACAGTATCTTTTATTTAATGATTAAAAGGAGATTTTTAATGTCTATACATGTAAAATCGTATTATTTCATTTGCGAAACATGATACTAATTTATTTGATATTATTTCAATCGTGAATATAATAAACGAGGTTGTTCATGACCATACTTAACGAGCTGCTCGTGAACAAAATAAATGAGCAGATTGCGGGCTAAGCTCATGAACAAGATAAATGACCTGACTCATGAACAAACGAGCTTCTAAATAAGCCGAGCTCAAACACAAATTTGAGCTTAGACTGAGCTCGAAGCTCAGCTCGAGCTCGTTAACATTATGACAAGCCGAACCTCAGCACGCCAAAGTTCGGCTCGACTCGGCTTAATTACAACCTAAAACTATAAATATGAACAATAAAAATATAACAAATTAAAATTATAGTTAACTAATTCAATAAAACTCGGCTCAAACTCGGCTCGTTTATTATCGAGCCGAATACAATCGAGCTTTTATCAAAACAATATATATTATCCATCTCCATTGAGATGAATCCTCTAGATTAAGCAACGACATGAAATCTCTGCCTTGTTGTCAATCCTAATTATATCATAGTGCTTCAAACCTTAATTTTAAATACTTAAACATTACTCGATAATAAAATATCAAATTAAATACAATTGAATAAATTAAAATCCAATCATTCACGAGTGTTTTTCGAGCTCGAGTCAAGCTTAAAAATTCTAGGTTAGACGAGTTTCGAGCTCAAACCGAACTTTTAAAAGATAATTTAGGGATTAATCTATATCATATAGAACTCTTAGATATAATACGAAAAATAATAATTTAGGGATAGATAAATATAATAATATAATTAAAATTAAAATTAATATATTATATATTATATTATATTTTTTATCAGTAAAAAAGCAGGAAGTGACACCTCAGCTCCATCGTTACTATTTTATATTATATATAGATAGATGCTACTCGTTTGCTCTGTTTGCAAACACACACTTATCGTTTGAAAGTTTGTAAATAAAGATCTGGTGTATGTTCTACTAACAAAACACATTATTTTAAATTACATCATTAAATTTTGATAATGTTTACAATAGATAACAAAATATATTTTTCTCCTTTAAAAAAAATTACGGCTTCACCTTCTTTCCCCTTTTCCCCATTTCTGTGTTATGGCTTCTGAGCAACACGACATCTTTAAAAAAAATTACATTTACATATTGATAAAACACGACCTCCCAAATCTAAACCATAAATCATATGGTGGACATTTCACGTTTTTGTTTATTAATTTAACAGTTCATTTTACACAGCTGCAATCATATGCCCTTGGTTGTCATCAAAATTTAACAGTGTAATTTAAAATAACCACAGCCGTGTGTTTGCAAATATAACAAACCCACCACTTCTTCACCGATAATCCATTGCAAAATAGCCCCCAATTCTCATATTTTTACTAATATTGACCAAAAGTCTCCTATCCACAAGTGTCTCAATAAGGAAAATAATATCAGGATTGAAGGACTTGACTAAATCCCCCAATGATCGAACTACTCGGGTGTTTCCCAAACCCTTGTAGTTCTAACTAAGACAACTCATTGCTCCCAACGGACCTAAGTCTCAGGCCTCACCGCTACTGATAATAGAAAAGAGTCTCCATCCCTAAGAGAAATATACCTTTCTGAAAAATTCTGAACTGGTGAGTTTTGGTTCTGAGGAGCAACTGTTCCATGAGCTGGACCTGAATGTTGACCCAACCGGGAGTCAACGCCCCCTTCTGCATTTACGATCCTCAGCAAGCTCCACCCCATCTTCCTCATCACTATCCATGCTGACTAGCCCCCCTCAATCCACCCCGTACAATTAAACCTCGATAAATGAATGTTCGATAAAGTAATAACCTCGTTTATATAATAAATTTTTTCGGTCCCGACTTGGGCCAATGGACTAAAGTAATAACCTCGCTAAATGCATTAAGTAATAAAAATATTTAAATCCTTAAGGGCCCAATGAAAATATAAATAAATAATTATTGAATTACATACAATATATATATATATATATATATATATATATATATACCAAAACCTTTCAATCAATCAACTAGAAGTCATTTCTTCTGAAAAAATGCATCTATAGTTGATTGTTTTTTCTTTCCACCTAAACCTAAATGAACACCATCTTTAACTTTTTGTAGTGCAAATACAACTTCTGGTATATTTTGCTCATTTTGTAGCAAATAGTTGTTTAAAGTGATCATTGCTTGAAAGACCTCTTTTGATGATACATTTACGATAATGCAACTATCATCTGGCTCTAGATCATTTCCATCATCATTGTTCATTATTGACTAATACTTTAATTGATGTCTTTTGATTTTTCTTACCACATACAATGTATGCGTTTTACAATGAAAAATTATCTATAAAATAATAAATATTGATTTATCGATAAATGAATAATTTATTCATTTATTGATAAATTAATAATCTCGCTTAATGAATATTTTTTTCCGGTCCCAAGGATATGCATGTATTGAGGTTTTACTGTATGTGCATCTACTTACTTTCCTTTACCGCACTTCCTACTCTCACCTACACCCACATTTAAATAGTCGTGTTCGTTCATGAACAGTCGTGTTCATTCATGAATAGTCATGTCTATCCATGAACACTTGTGTTCATTCGTGAACAGACGTGTCTTTCGAGTTCTATTTATACCAAATGGAACTATCAAAATTAAGAGTTAGAAGATTGTTGTTGAAAAGTTTATTCTTTTAATAGTTTCTACTCTATGTAGGTCATGTTGTCTTGTTTTCCTACTCCGGTGATAATGAATCTACACATGTAAGAATTCGCTTGCGTAATCTGTTGTATCTTGGTAGACGATCATCAATAGCGACGAAATCTGTCTTAATGAGACTGCTAATACATGCCTCATATTTGTCTAACTAGATTCTTTTGATGCAAGTTTTATATATACTTTTTTTGTCTTGGTTTTCATTTTTGGATTAATTACATCTAACACTACTTTACTTTTTATTCTAAGTAAATAATAGAGTTAATCTAGTTACCAAACAATATCATCCTAATTTAATTAAGGTAATTTAATTAATTAAATTCCTACATCATTCACGTCTCTCTCCTTCTTCTCTTAAACGATTCACGTCTCCATTTCTCCTTCTTCTCTTAAATGATTCACGATCTGATTCTCTCTCCTTCATTAAAGTCCATCACGGACGATGTATTAAACAATATATAGGGATAAGGTTGTAAAATGCATCCAAAGTAAATGATGGATTGAGCGAAATTGAAAGTGAACTTAAAAACTTGTAAAATTGGAAGGAGTTACTAAATTGAACTAGTATTGTGCCCGCGCGGATAAATTTTTTGTACAGATATTTAATATTTTTTAATTTTATATCATTTCCATATAATGATATTAATATATTTTTGATATCTTGTGAAAAGATTCTTGATCGGAGCCCTTCCATGTGAGGCGCCGTTGGGATCGGTCGGGGACACTCCGATGCCTAAGTCAGTAAACTTCTTAAGAGAATAAACTGTAATGACAAAGCATGGTTGAGAATAGTGTGTAAGTGTACCTTTGATCTCAGGACGCTGGGGTATTTATATGTAATTCTGTAACAATCGCATTAATCCCTTTTATTGTCCTTAAATGTGGGTTTTGATGTTACTTTAGTTATACTTGATGGTTTAAGTATTAATGGAGTTATTAGTATCATCAATGTCGGAGGTTTCTCCTTGATAATGGTTCAGAGACCTTTGGATGGACCTGTCTCAAGAAACCTCCTTATATTCACCTGGCAGATACTGATCTCTTTATTGATGGCTATTAATTTCCATTTAATTATATTTATTTCCTTCATGGATGGTTATAAGTGCGCCTTTTGGTATTCTTTAGAACCGTCGAGGCGTATGTATGCTCTACTTGAGAACTATGGCGGGTCTCCATTACTTTCTCTCATTGGGCGTATCTTGCTATGGCGTGTCTCATCATGGTCCATGCGACATGGCATAATGATAGAGACTCATTCATTTTTCTTCATTATTTGCATATTCACCCCTACATTAATCCTGCATTAATTATCATTAATTCTACTTTTATAAGGAATAATTCAGGTTGTTATCAGAAGCCCCCCTAAAGGTATAAAAAGCTCTTTAGGGTTGTCTAAAGCGTGTTTTATTTTTAATGCTTTCCATTAAACATATTTCCCCGGACCAGTAGGAATGGGACACGTTATTTAAATTTTATAAGCATCAAATAAGCCAATGAAAGTGCTCGGGTGTGTAACTCAAAAAACACTATTTTCTCGACTTATCAAAATATACCAATCTTTTTGGCTTGGACTTGATAATTTCTTATTTTGTCAAGCTTCCTACGTACCCTATTAATTTTTTGAGAATCAAAGCCACGTAGTTCTACCGTCATTCTAGACATTCGCCATTCTAGCTTTGTTCCTCATTTTAAGCTTTATTCCTTTTTTTAGGGTTTTGGCACTCTAGGCACTTGCTTTTTTAGCCTTTACTTATTCTCCAACGTGTTTTTACTTTGTCTTTATGAAGGCGAGACTTCATTATCTTTGACGAAGATGAGGCTTCATTATTTTGGATGAAGACGAGACTTCATTGCTTTTGATGAAGAAGATTCGCCAATTGTAGCTTTATTTGGGCGTTCTTTGAGCCATTCGCCATTCGATAGGTTTTACCTTTGCCATCTGGGCATTCGCCTCGTGGGGCTTTTTCCTTCCTTCGCCATATTTTTCATTCACCACATCAGGCTTTTTCTTAGGCGTTCTTCGCGCCATTCGCCATTTGAGGCTTTACTTTTTCCATATGGACATTCTCCTCGTGGGGATTTTTTGTTCGCCATATTTATAAATTTTCCTTTTATTCTGCTTTTGTGAAGAATTTCGTTGTTTCTTCTATGTTTGAACTTTGAGAACATCTTTTTAAGTATCTAAACTTATTTTGCTTTTGAGGAGATTTTTGTTTAAGTGTTTAAACTTATTCCACCTTTGTGGAGATTTTGCTTAAGTGTTTAAACTTATTCCACCTTATTGATCTTTCAAATGTTTAAACTTTTCCACCATATCGATCTTTCAAGTGTTTAAACTTTTCCACCATATCGATCTTTCAAGTGTTTAAACTTTTCCACCATATCCCGGGGTAGGTGGCCAGCCATCCCCCGGTAAGCTTGCGATAAGCTTTTAAGGATTTCCTTTGCGCAGGATGTATCCGCCCATTAATAGGATTTCTAAATGACCACTTTACAAAGAAGTGTCTATCCATTGCGGGACATTTTTATAATTTGGATCCGCCCTATGAAGGGACTTTTAAAAGATTTCTTCACGACGGGGAAGAGAATCTGCCCTGTTGTGGAGGGACTTTGTATAAAATCTCACTACGGGAGAAACAATGGAGAACATAAATGGAGAATCTGCCCTATGGAGGGACTTGCATAAAATCTCATTATGGGAGAAAAATGGAGAACACAAATGGAGAATCTGCCCTGTGGAGGGACTTGCATAAAATCTCATTATGGGAGAAAAATGGAGAACACAAATGGAGAATCTGCCCTGTGGAGGGACTTGCATAAAATCTCATTATAGGAGAAAAATGGAGAACACAAATGGAGAATCTATGCCTTCCCTCTTGGTTAGAAGACATTTATGTATTATACGCTAAAAAGAAACATGAAAGCAAAGAATCAATTATTCAATAGCAATTTATTCATTAAGTAAGAAATGGCTTGCCTTTATTACAATGGCGAACGGAATTTCGCCTTTTGGAGAGATTTTGTATTTGATCCACGAAGGAGAATATAATGCCTTTTGATCATCTTTTGGAGAGATTTTGTATTTGATCAACGAAGGAGAATATAATGCCTCTTGATCATCTTTTGGAGAGATTTTGTATTTGATCAACGAAGGAGAATGTAATGCCTCTTGATGAGGATTCCCCCTTTCTTTGTAAGAAGACATTTATGTATTCTAGTATAGAAATGGCTTGCCTTTATTACAATGGAGAACACAAATGGAGAATCTGCCCTGTGGAGGGACTTGCATAAAATCTCATTATAGGAGAAAAATGGAGAACACAAATGGAGAATCTATGCCTCCCCTCTTAGTTAGAAGACATTTATGTATTATACGCTAAAAAGAAACATGCAAGCAAAGAATCAATTATTCAATAGCAATTTATTCATTAAGTAAGAAATGGCTTACCTTTATTACAATGGCGAACGGAATTTCGCCTTTTGGAGAGATTTTGTATTTGATCCACGAAGGAGAATATAATGCCTTTTGATCATCTTTTGGAGAGATTTTGTATTTGATCAACGAAGGAGAATATAATGCCTCTTGATCATCTTTTGGAGAGATTTTGTATTTGATCAACGAAGGAGAATGTAATGCCTCTTGATGAGGATTCCCCCTTTCTTTGTAAGAAGACATTTATGTATTCTAGTATAGAAATGCTACATAAAACTTGATAATAAGAGTAATTTATTAATGAGCAAAGAATGACTTGCCTTTATTTCAATCGATGGAGTAAAAAATGTGACACATTGGTAAAAAATGTGACGCCTCTTGATGAGGACTTTGTCTGCCCTTGATGGGACTTTGTCGAAAATTCAGAAAGAATTTCAATTCGCCTTAGATTTCCTCCGAATTACTAGGGTAGGTGGCCAGCCGTCCCCTAGAAGCTTATGATAAGCTTTATGGATTTACTGGGATCCCAATGTATGGAGACATTTATGTTGTCTGTGAACTCTACAAAAGGATAAACACGTTTGATAACAAAGGTTAGTTTATTTAATGGGGCAATATCATTGCCTTTATTACAATGGATACCGGTCTTCCTGAGTGACTTGTTAAAACTCGCCCTTGATGGGGGATCACTTTGTCTTATCTTTGAGGTATGTGGACCCGCCCCAGATGGGGGATCACTTTGTCCTATTTTTGAGGTAGCTGATCCGCCTGTGGGATTTTTTATTCGCCAGCCATTTGGCGTATATCACCTCTTTGATTGCATCCGCCTTCTTCAGCTTTGCTATTTCTTCTTCTATAGAATTCGGAAAGAAATAGAACAAAACTAGGCAAATGAATATAAGAAATATGGCGAGAAAGAATAAATTATAAAATATAGGGTACTATAACAGTTTAATGCACATATAAGAATACGTAAAAATACTGATTTTTAGGCCCATGGTTCCGTCTTTTCTGAGCAACTGCAGTTGCATCTTCCACCATGTTTAGCCTACGTGTCAATAATGACTTGCTTCATCTCTCCTCCTTCAATCGCCATTGTTACTACTAATGCATCTACATGTGGAGAGATTACTGGACCTGTTTCTGCAAAAAGGGTGATTGAGGGATGTTTTATCCAGGGCGGATATTTTGACTTCTTTTTTCACGGGTGACTAATACCTAGGGATGCAACTGGGGCGGGGAATACCCGTACCCGTCGGGGCCCCGCCCTGTTTTTTGGCGGGGATGGGGACGGGGACCAATATGGTCCCCGTAGGCGGGTACGGGGCGGGGCTGGGAAATGGTATCCCCGCCCCGCGGGGATCCCCGTACCCGTACCCGTAAAGCCCCGATGGGTAATCCCCGATTAATCCCCGTTTATATACAAATAAATTGAAAAATATTTACTTGAATGTCTTTGACTAAATGAAACACCATCAATCGCCTTAATTAAGTAACAAATATTAGAAGTTTTAAACAATCGATAAAAGTAGCATTTTTTCTCTTTGGTTCGTATCTCCTGCTTTAAACACATTCTGCTTCCTTAGTTTTTGCTCTTTGGTTCCTATTCCCTGCTGTCTGCATCCTTCAACGCTTTCTTATTTGTTTAGTAAGAAGAATATCTGTTAATATTTAATAAAATATTAACCAATAACTATTATTTCCCACTAATTTATGTCTACCATTACTTCAATTTGTTCTTAATTGAATGGAACAGGATTGCTGTGTCTTGCTTCTGCATTTCTTCCCACCCATAGCCCATACTAAATTCATTATTCTCACTATTCCTAAACATTTCAACCAAAATTTAAGTATACAGTTAAACTCTAATAATAAATTTTATTATAATTTTGTACTAAATGGGTAAACGGGGATTCCCCGTACCCGCGGTTTCCCCGTGGGGCGGGGACGAGGACAGTTTTTGTCCCCGTTTATCTGGCGGGGACGGGGACGGGGATGGGAAACCAAATCCCCGCCCCACCCCGCCCCGTTTACATCCCTACTAATACCCTGGTCCATCTGCTATGACATTAATGGAACTTTTAGATTTCTTTCTAGGCTCTATCTTTTGCTTGTCGTTGTCTTGTTATTTGTTATTCTAGACAAATCTATCTTTTACTTTTCCAGCTCCACAGCAAGCTTCTATGTCATGGCCATTTCTTCTACGAAACCTGTAATTCGCCTTGCCGTACATGCTCCCCTCCTTTAGGTTTGGGATATGTAATGTCCCGTTTATACTGACTCTTCTTCTTTATATTGTGGCAAGTTGGGAGCTTTAAACCTTTTGTCCGCCTTATACCCCAGGATCCATGCTGTGGATGGAGAATTCCTGTTAACAAGGTATGAACCTTCCTAGTACGATGATCCGCCTGTTCAACCTCTGGATCTTTCCTTTTTGGCTAATGACATAACCAATGAATTTTTTCTGAAGTGGCTATGAATGTACACTTCTCTGGATTGAGCTTTATTTTTCATGCCAGTGTAGTTGCGGTATTAATGATTCCCTTGTACTTGTGGGTTAGTACTGAAAGAACTCCAGAAGTGGAGTATACCCTGTCCATTATTAAAAGATTGTGGTAGGGCATAAAAGCTATATTCACTTACTTTAGGGATCAATGGCTTGATCCATGGAACAGACTTCATAGCGAAAGACTGTTTGCATTAGCCTCGTTGGCAAATATCATGTATGATGCAATGTCTCCTTATGGAATTTTTAGTTCATCTTGGAATCAACTCAGTAATTCCTTCACGTTAGTTACTGACTCTAGAATGAACTTAGTCAAAGGATAAAACCAAGTAAATATTATATGCCAAACAAATTCATAATAGAATTTTAATCGTGCTTGCTTTAATAATACCATATATAACAGTCATAACCATAAAGGTTACTATTGCACATAATGAATTTTTAATAATAAATAACCATAACGACAAAGGTTAAAAACAATGTCTTTTGCATTTTAATGCATATTATCACAAGATAATAAATTTATTTTAAATATCATAAACATTATAACCTTTAATATTGGGTAAGATATAGTTACTTTTTACTTGTAACTAATATTATGTTACCATGCATATAATGGCATTCAGAGATCATTAAGGCCTCGTTTGGATGAAATATAATTAAAGTAAGGGAAGTGGTGATTTAATAATATATTTATATATAAAATTAATCTTATATCATTTTATTTGTGTAAATAAAATAAAAGACAAAGGGTAATTTTGGAAGAAAAAGACATGCACCATGATTCTCCTTTAATTCGGGATGTAAGGAAAATTATCCAAAATTCACCATCACATACCTTCAACTGACATCATTCAAACAATCTCTAAAGAACTCTTATGTATATCCTAAGAACTTTGCATAAATTAATGTTCTTATTTGAAACTAACACTTGTACTCTTTTGTAGTTAGTTAAGGATATGAAAGTTTTGTCTATCCAATTTGGTAGTTCATCAGCCCATGATAATCACAGATAGATTCAATATGTTCAAGTCTCTTAGGTTGGTAAAAGAAATTCTAACAATGTCAGATATACAATTTTTATATGAATAAACACATCCTTGTAAAAAAGGGGATGAAATAACTGTTTGACAAAACAATATTCAAAAATATGAATTTTTGATATTAAAAGTACTATATATGAGAAAAGCCATACATAGATGGTGAATTGTACAAGAAAAACCAAATATGATTTTTTTTTGTAATTTCTTCTAATAGTTATATGCATGTTCATCCAAAAGACTGATCAGACCTAAATCATCTGTAATTACAGGAGTCTTTTATGATATCTTAATATTAAGTGATAAAATCACATTGAATGGATGAATTTTTTTTTATAAAATTCCAATATTACATGTCTTATATATGCATTTTGTTCTATTTCAACGATAATGACATATTATACTCGTCATGCATAAAAATATAAGGCATATATTGAGCATGCAAGATTTAATGAAGATATGTCTCAATGACTTTTTCTTTCATAGCTTATTAGATTTATCATAATGATATTCATAGCACTTCACAAGGGTAAGAAACTTCAATTTTCTGTAATTAAAAATGGAATAAGAAAGGGGAGGAGACTTATCTTATTTATCATAAAATTTCAGATTTAATGTAGAAAATTCTTTCCCACCAATATATAGAGAACCTTATCTTTGGATAGATTTGTTTGTACTAATTGAGCCAAGGTTTGAGACTGAGATTTCTGTTCCGTTGACTCCATTGTTTTGTTCTTCGTGAAACTCTGAAGACATTCTATGTTCATTGTGTAAATCCTATTAATCTTAGGATTCCACGTTCACCGCACTAATTGATATCTTGTGAAAAGATTCTTGATCGGAGCCCTTCCCTGTGAGGCGTCGTTAGAATCGGCCGGGGACACTCCGATGACTAAGTCAGTAAACTTCTTAAGAGAATAAACTGTAATGACAAAGCATGGTTGAGAATAGTGTGTAAGTGTACATTTGATCTCAGGAAGCTGGGGTATTTATATGTAATTCTGTAACAATCGCATTAATCCCTTTTATTGTCCTTGAATGTGGGTTTTGATGTTACTTTAGTTATGTTTAAGTATTAATGAAGTTATTAGTATCATCAATGTCAGAGGTTTCTCCTTGATAATGGTTTAGAGACCTTTGGATGGACCTGTCTCAAGAAACCTCCTTATATTCACCTGGCGGATACTGATCTCTTTATTGATGGCTATTAATTTCCATTTAATTATATTTATTTCCTTCATGGATGATTGTAAGTGCGCCTTTTGGTATTCTTTAGAACCGTCGAGGCGTATGTATGCTCTCCTTGAGAACTATGGCGGGTCTCCATTACTTGTTCTCATTGGGCGTATCTGGTTATGGCGTGTCTCATCATGGTCCATGCGGCGTGGCATAATGCTAGAGACTCCTTCCTTTTTCTTCATTATTTGCATATTCACCCCTATCTTTTAGCGTGATTTACAGGTTGATTTTAGATAAAATAAATAAGTTTAATTACAAAAATAAAGTGTTTTGATAAAATAAAGAAATAAAAATAAATCTCGTACTTTCAGTTTATTTTCCTCGTTTTTTATTAGTTTAGGAAATAAAAACGTCAAGCTAACTCGGCTCTCAAGTTTTGTATTTCAGGTACGAGAAAGGAGCAAAAATCCACTCCATACGCGGGGCGTATAATCCCCTATGCGGGGTGTGAAACATGGTGTCGGTAATTATTGCCTTATCCGCAGAAGCCATGTGGAACTGACTCAGCATACGCGGGGCGTATACCACTTTACGCGGGGCGTATGACATATGTCGGCAATAATTGGCCTAATCCTGAAAGTCAGACTGCATTGTCTCCCAGAGTCAACTCTCCTTACGCGGGGCGTACCACCATATACGCGGGGCGTAAAAGGCAGTTCTTCAACATAAAAAGATCAGAGACTCTTTTACGCGGGGCGTACTTCAGCTACGCACGACGTAAAAGTACCAATTCAAGCAATAAAACTCCAGAGACTCAAACACGCGGGGCGTACAATCCCTTACGCAGGGCGTGCTTGAGACAACAAGACAACGAATTGGTCCACATGTAGGAGATTTCTGACGGAATGGGCATTTACGCGGGGCGTAGACCAATTTACGCGGGGCGTATCATGGGATTTCTGCACCAAATAATGTTGCTCCATACTTGTGCTTTGTGAAATTACAAACTTGCCCTTGCTTGATGTCTATAAATAAGAAGCTCTTGAACTTCATTTAACACCAACTACATAATACTAGAGAGCTACACTATACTCTTTTCTTTCTTTGTAATTTAGATTCAGATTTTGTAAGTTAAACTCTTCCCCCCTCGAGAGCTTGTTCGTTGTTCCGGCGTTCCATTGACGCTCCGTTCCACCATTCGTCACGAAGCTCGAGAGTTCCACCTCCACGACCTAGGAGACGGCTTTGAGTCCGGTTAGCTAGTTCCAAGGGCGGGTTCTCCCTTTTTACTTGCTAATTAGCTTGTACTCTTCCTATGTACTAGGCTTGGTTGCATTTCATCTAATCACTTTCCATATTTATAATTTATGATTTATAATCTCTATTTCCCTTTATGTGTTAATGTTTATTGCTTGTTTTGATATTGATAATTGATTATTGTGTAGGAGAACGCGATTACCGCTGCCATTCGGGCTATCTTTAGGGAGTTATATAGGTGTTGCCTTACCGGAAGTGACAAATCGGAAACCGTAGGAATTGACAAGCCACGGAACTTACGGGCCCTAGTTTCTAATTCCCCCGCATTAGACACGCCTTGACTAGGAACCACGTAGTCTAAGTACTTCACGGGTCGGTTCTACTACACTTAGTCGTCTTTGCAAGAGTAAACTATTATCCGTATACATTTAGAATCATTATTTATCATGGTTATAACTTATCATATTCATCCCACTTCATAGAGTTTTAGCTACATAAATCTATGTCGCCAATATCGAGGAATAGTGTGTAGTTGTGTCTTACTTAACCCCAAAGTAATTACCGCTTAAATAACATACGAAACCGAGTCGTCTAATACTTATAATTATAAATCCCGTGGATTCGATACCCGGTCTTAACCGGATTATTACTTGATACGACGGGGTACACTTTCCCCTAAGTAGTGACGTCTAGTGAATTTAGAGCAATTAGAAAGACCACATCCATAGTCCATAGCACACTCATATCACACTACATCCGTAAACACAGCTAGACGAACCACGCATCAAGTTTTTGGCGCCGTTGCTGGGGATTTATAATTTTCTACAATATTAGACAAAAACGTTTCATTGTTAGTTTAAGCATTCTTTTTGTATAAATTGTTTATATATACTCTTACTAACATTATTGTTTCTTGTTGATAGCCTTTTATACTTCTTTTTACTTTATGCACACCCGATCGAAAAGTGATTCTCTTATTCCTATTGATCTTGAAATTGAACGTACTCTTTGTAGGATTCGAAAAGAGAGAATGGCAAACCCTAACGCGGAGGTCAACCAACCCGACGGAAACCAAAGGCCACACATGAACAACGTCCGCGGGGGCAATGATACGCGTTCGATGATAGAGATCCTTGCGCCGCATCGTCCCCAAAATCGTAACGGCATTGTCGCTCCTACGATCCCGGCCAACACATACGAGATCAAGACCGGAATGATCCAATTGATACAACAATGTGGTCAATTCGGAGGGGAACTCCATGAGAACCCCAACGAACATTTGGATAAATTTTTTATGTGTGCCGATACCTCTCGGCAAAATGGTGTTCCCGTTGAGGCTATGAGATTGAAATTGTTTCCTTTTTCATTGACAGGACAGGAGTTGGAATGGCTACACTCGTTAGAGGCGGGATCCATCACGTCATGGGAAGAGCTCGAAAAGGAGTTCCTTTCCTACTATTTTCTGCCGTCCAAAATAGTCAAGTTACGGACCGATATCACATCCTTCAGGCAGTTGGAATGCGAGGCCCTTCACGCAGCTTGGGCTAGGTTCCGAAAGTTGCTCTGAAACTGCCCCCACCATGAGATCCCAAAGCACGACTTGGTAAGCACTTTTTACCACGGGTTAACTACCACTAACCGTGCGACTGTTGATTCCGCTGCAGGTGGGGATCTATTTCGGAAGTCAGCTAGTGAGGCCTACGAGCTCATTCATGAGCTCGCAAGGAAAAGTGTGCAATGGCAAGAGGATCGGCTTGCCGGCCCGTCGCGACACCAGACATTCGCTGTGGAGAAAGAGGCCCCGAAAAGCTCCATAGCTGAAATGAACAAGAAGCTTGACTCGTTGATCGCCCAATTAAGCCTCAATAAAAGTGTGCAGGTCCTGATGTGCACTCACTGTGGTGGAGACCATGATGCGTTTAATTGCCAAATCAGTAGCCCCTTCGCCGGCGATGCCGAAAACGTAAGTTATATAGGAGGTAACCAAAGGTATAATTCCCATCCGAACTCCTATTCTCGCCACAATAATAATAATAATAATAACAGCGGATGGAGGCCTCGGTACCAACACCCGAACTTATCATATGGCAATAATAATAACGTGTTGAGGCCCCTATCCGGCTTTGAGCAAGAATTTCGGGAAAACGGGCTCGGGCAATCACAAGCCGCACCTGGTAATCGAAACGCTCCACCTTCCAACAATGTACACGACCAATCGGTCACGTCCTTGTTGAAGGACATATTAACCCGTCTTTCCGATAGCGAAGTGTTTTGTAGGGATCTTAGCCGCCAGGTGGCCCACCTAAACCGTCAACAACAAGAAAGGCCACTAGGAACCCTCCCGGCGAACACTGAACAAAATCCGCGGGGTAAGAATATGGAATCCGGACAAGTAATAACGCTCCTCAACAATAGGAGTTCGGATCTGTCAAGCTCCAACGCGGACGTCTTGCAATAAGCCGCCATACAAGAAAGTCGAGCTACTTCAACTTAAAACGTAGCGTCGGTTTGAATTCCTCGAACCACTTGTCTATATGTATTATAAACGTTATCTCCTTTCTTTATTTTGCATTATTGCCTTCATCTTTACTTTATTTTATTTTCTCCCTTTTTCTTTTATTTTCTTAAAATCAAAAGAAAAACAAATCCCACATTAATCCAAAATCTTAAAATACGCGGGGCGTACAACCCATTGCGCCCCGCGTAGTTGTGTGTCTGTCCCTTTTTACTTAATAAAGGACACACTATGCGCGGCGTACCTGAATTTGCGCCCCGCGTACGCTTTCCTTAAAACAAGCTCTTTTTAATAAATGCCACGTAGAGGACACACGGGGGGCGTACCCCAGGGTACGCCGCGCGTATCCTCGGGGAGTTGTGAATCACAACTCCCCATGGCAACTCCCCATCTCTCAAACTTCCCATCACTCCTCTTCCCTATACACCTTTTCCACTTCCACACTCCATCTCCTCTTCCACCCAATTAAACTCCATCATTTCAAATTTAAATCTTTAACTTCCCTCCATAATAAATTTTCATTAACTACCCCCTTAATTACAAATTAATGAAAAAATTTTAACACTCATAAATAAACCATAAAAATCATAAAATAATTAAAAATCATTAAACACTCATAAATTAAAAAAAATAAAAAATCAGAAAATTACCAAAAACCACAAAAATCCTTCATCTCCCGTCTGCTTACGCGGGGCGTAACCCCAATTACGCCCCGCGTCTCCACCCTTTTTGTCATAAAAAGGGGCAGGAGGTCAGATACGCATGGCGTAACCCTGTTTACGCCGCGCGTATCTCACCATTTTTGCGTAAAATAAACATCAGGGGGAGGGATACGCGTGGCGTGGCCCCTTCACGCCCCGCGTACCCCTCTGGGAATCCGAGCTTTGCTTGGATTCCCCACTTCTCCCCTATATATATCTCTTCTTTCTCCTTCTTCTTCCCTCACTATTATCTCAACTTTATCCCAACCTCCTCCCACCTTCTCTCAACCCTTCTCCATTCCTCACCACTGCCATGGCAAGGAAGAGAGCAGCCATTAACACCCCCTTAGACCACCAAATGCAAGCCCGGCGAGCTCGCTCCACCCGCTCCACCCAAAACCAACGACCACCGTCACCCGACCGGGAGGAAACACCCCCGCTTACCCGCCAATACCGGGCTCCTTTTCACCTTCTCACCGAGGAGGAAGCCCAACGGTACGAAGATCTTTGTGTGGCCACGGTCCAAGAGCTTCCGTACATCCCCCATAGTGTGCTTGATCAACACGATCTTGGCACACCTTTCAAAGCTCATCTCCGTGCCCTCGGATGGTACGACATCTACCATAAACAATACCATGTGTACCCCTCCTTGGTCATCGAGTTCTTCACCTCCCTCACCTCCAACAATGTGCCCGAGGCCGCGCTCTTCAACTTTCGCCTCCAAAACCGCCCCTTCACCTTTGACACTCAATGGCTTCGCACCCACTTCACTCATCAAGCGGAGCCTAGCGTCGCCCATTGGCCCGATGGTGTCTCCGCCCCCGAATTCTGGACCTCCATTACCGGGTCCAATGACTATCACGTATCCAACCTCCACCCGGCCAGTATTCGTGACCCTATTCTCCGGTTGCTTCACCGCTTCATCTCCTTCTACTTCACGGGGAAATCCGAGTCCACCAAGGTCAACAAACATGAACTGTTGGCCCTCTACTGTTGTGCCAATGGGCTCACATACGACCTCGCCTACCATGTGGCCGTCCACCTTCGCGCCACACCCATCCGGAAACGGGCCAAGCTCGGGTTCGGCCACCTCATCACCATTTTCGCTCTCTCCAAACTCGGCTCCGACACCGTTGAGCCTCGGCCTTATGCCTCGGCCTTTGGACAAAAATGCATTTAAAACCTTGAACCATCCAACTTCCGGCCCGGGAGAGACTTCGGGGGCAGCCCACTCCGATGCGGAAAGGGGATTCGGACTCGGATATGGGTCTCAATTTCAGCCCTCCACCTCTTCACGACTTCAATGCCCTTTACGCTCGGTTGGATATCTTGGAGGATAACCAACGTCGTGATCGGGCCCATTTTGACGCCCGCTTCGATACCATTGCGGCGCAACAACGTGACGACCGGGCCCATATCGACTCTCGTTTCGATGCTCTCACCGCTTCCTTCGCTTCCTACTTCAACCTCCATGACAATCCACCTCCACCTCAACCATAGTTCCATTTCTTTTTGTTTTCCATTTTCTTTTGATGTTTTGATGTTTTGATGTACTATCTTTTTCTTTCCTAATATATTAGTGATTTCCGTTTCTGTTTCGTGCTATTTTTGCGTTTATTTTTGTTGTTTATAATAACTGCACGCAGGGCGTATCCCATAGTACGCCTCGCGTACTCCTTATTTTCATACACAAAAAAAGGTTCAGAACCTCAAACACGCGGGGCGTCCCCTATTGCGCCCCGCGTATTTGAGTCTCTGACTCCATCAATAATAAAAACAACAACTTACGCGGGGTGCCTCCCCTATTGCGCCCCACGTACTTAAGTCTCTGCCCAAATAAAGGATTTAAACGCCACCCTACGCGGAGCGCCCCCCTGGGCACGCCTCGCGTAGGGCCCCTGGCCACTTAGGGTCTTCTTCTTTCCCTTCCTTAGCTTTATTTTTGTTTTTGTTTTAATTTCTTTTTGCAACGCCCTTGGAATAGGCGTCATTTTAAATAACGCGGAGGGACGTGCAACCCCGCACTTAACGTTTGTTTTGCACTACCAAAAACAAAAATAAAAATTTAATAACAACAAAATAATTAAACTAATTTATTGACTCTTTTAAATTTTCCAGACATGCTATCCCTCCCTCGGAAATTAATTAAAGTTCCGTTATTTGTCATCAAAAATAAAAGTGTCGGAACATAAAGGAATGATTCGATTAAGAAATTTTAGTCTTGATCTTAAAGTTAGGGAATTTGTGCAAAACTTAGGATTAGTACAAAACTAAGGCACTGAGTCTTAAACCCGAATGTTATCTCCATAATGAACTTTGAAAAGGCAATAAAAACGGGATAGTTGAGAATTTAGCGAAGACTTGATAGTACACAATTTAAACCCGAATCTTTGTGAGGTATTTTGAGCCTAAAAGAGTTCGTACGAGAACTCTAATTCTTTCACACTTTTTCGAGAACTTTGACTTCACTCGACTCATAGAATTTGCATCTAATACCGGGTTAAGTACACTTATTGTGGTAAAAAGGCAATAGATGATAAACCGAACCCACTTAGGCTAATTTTTCTTAATTTATTTTTCTCGTTTTCATTAAACATTAGGAAACCCCCTCGAGCCTATTAACCAACTTTTTTTGTTAATACCCTCTTAACATTTAACCCTTTTTCCTCTTGTCCAATTACCGACATAATCAAGTTGCACCCGAATTACCCGAAATAAGTCACGGCCTTAGCAAATGAGCACCATTAGCTCTCAAAATGTTGTTTTTGTGCCTCTATCAAAACAAATGATACAATAAATAATAAGGCATTCTCAAAGCTCCACCCGAGCAATTTTGAAGTACGTCTTGTAAAATTCGCCAAGGCCGAAATAAGCAATGATACGGTGCAATCACAAAACGGTATTTTTAAACTCGAGTTTCTTTAAACTAACCACTAAAGAAGCAACCCACATTACAGCCCCCCTCCGGGTTCATTTTTAATATTGCCTAACCATATTTTAGGAGGAAAACCCCGGATAAAAATGCAAATTCAACATGGTCTCGATTAAGTGCAAAGAAGAGTGATAAAACACCGACCCACCTAAAATTGAGCGTAAGAGCGAAATCCCTTGGTGAGGTACTATCGGGTTCTCAAAAGATAATCAACCCCCGTTAATATTGCCTATTAAATCTTGATCATGGAGGTTTCAGACAAGTCTCGTACTTAATTGTTTGCGTAGGTACTTACCGGAACCTTTGCACAAAACCATAACTTTGAAATCACGCACTTGGCAAAACCAACCTTCAGTTTGTTTCCTAATTTTCTCAATCCCTTGTCTTTCGATTTCTTTTACTTGAGGACAAGTAAAACTTTAAAGTCCGAGGAGGTTTGATAGGGGTATTTTACCCCTATCTTTTAGCGTGATTTACGGGTTGATTTTAGATAAAATAAATAAGTTTAATTACAAAAATAAAGTGTTTTGATAAAATAAAGAAATAAAAATAAATCTCGTACTTTCAGTTTATTTTCCTCGTTTTTGATTAGTTTAGGAAATAAAAACGTCAAGCTAACTCGGCTCTCAAGTTTTGTATTTCAGGTACGAGAAAGGAGCAAAAATCCACTCCATACGCGGGGCGTATAATCCCCTATACGGGGTGTGAAACATGGTGTCGGTAATGATTGCCTTATCCGCAAAAGCCATGTGGAACTGACTCAGCATACGCGGGGCGTATACCACTTTACGCGGGGCGTATGACACATGTCGGAAATAATTGGCCTAATCCTGAAAGTCAGACTGCATTGTCTCCCAGAGTCAACTCTCCTTACGCGGGGCGTACCACCATATACGCGGGGCGTAAAAGGCAGTTCTTCAACATAAAAAGATCAGAGACTCTTTTACGCGGGGCGTACTTCAGCTACGCACGATGTAAAAGTACCAATTCAAGCAATAAAACTCTAGAGACTCAAACACGCGGGGCGTACAATCCCTTACGCAGGGCGTGCTTGAGACAACAAGACAACGAATCGGTCCACATGCAGGAGATTTCTGACGAAATGGGCATTTACGCGGGGCGTAGACCAATTTACGCGGGGCGTATCATGGGATTTCTGCACCAAATAATGTTGCTCCATACTTGTGCTTTGTGAAATTACAAACTTGCCATTGCTTGATGTCTATAAATAAGAAGCTCTTGAACTTCATTTAACACCAACTACATACTAGAGAGCTACACTATACTCTTTTCTTTCTTTGTAATTTAGATTCAGATTTTGTAAGTTAAACTCTCCCCCCCCTCGAGAGCTTGTTCGTTGTTCCGGCGTTCCATTGACGCTCCGTTCCACCATTCGTCACGAAGCTCGAGAGTTCCACCTCCACGACCTAGGAGACGGCTTTGAGTCCGGTTAGCTAGTTCCAAGGGCGGGTTCTCCCTTTTTACTTGCTAATTAGCTTGTACTCTTCCTATGTACTAGGCTTGGTTGCATTTCATCTAATCACTTTCCATATTTATAATTTATGATTTATAATCTCTATTTCCCTTTATGTGTTAATGTTTATTGCTTGTTTTGATATTGATAATTGATTATTGTGTAGGACAACGCGATTACCGCCGCCATTCGGGCTATCTTTAAGGAGTTATATAGGTGTTGCCTTACCGGAAGTGACAAACCGGAAACCGTAGGAATTGACAAGCCACAGAACTTATGGGTCCTAGTTTCTAATTCCCCCGCATTAGACACGCCTTGACTAGGAACCACGTAGTCTAAGTACTTCACGGGTCGGTTCTACTACACTTAGTCGTCTTTGCAAGAGTAAACTATTATCCGTATACATTTAGAATCATTATTTATCATGGTTATAACTTATCATATTCATCCCACTTCATAGAGTTTTAGCTACATAAATCTATGTCGCCAATATCGAGGAATAGTGTGTAGTTGTGTCTTACTTAACCCCAAAGTAATTACCGCTTAAATAACATACGAAACCGAGTCGTCTAATACTTATAATTATAAATCCCGTGGATTCGATACCCGGTCTTAACCGGATTATTACTTGATACGACGGGGTACACTTGCCCCTAAGTAGTGACGTCTAGTGAATTTAGAGCAATTAGAAAGACCACATCCATAGTCCCATAGCACACTCATATCACACTACATCCGTAAACACAGCTAGACGAACCACGCATCAGAACCCATGACCTCCCAAGGCATAGGTAAGCTCTCAACCACTAGACTAAGAGCTTCACCACAAAAAAATCCTAAATAATCTTGCAATTTTTAACTATTTACTAAACTTTATGAGATGCCTTTTTAACTAAATTCTAGGTATGCTCAAAATTCTTTTCCTACTGCTGTAAAATCTTTGATAAATCCATAAATTTAAAATAAGCATAATAATTGCAATGAAAAATTAAATGTGTTATACATTTTTTCTTTAGTTTTATTGGTTTTAATGCTATTTATTAAAGTTAAATGAATGGAATTTGAATGTTATTTCATATTTTTTTTGTTATATAATTTTTTCTTTAGACTATTTTGTAAGTTATTTTATTATAGCTATTAAATATAAATTAAATTAGATATGATATTTTCAATATAGGATTTATATTGTTATTTTTGTACACTTACAAATCTAGTAAAGTCTTTGAAGAATTTCCTTGTATACTATATTTGTGGCATGACCTTATCCAGTGCTTTCTTCATATGTGATCAATATTTTGAGTTTAGCCTTTGTTGTCATTCTTGATACATCGACATATAGTTGTCCATGGCTGAAAACTTGTTGAAGTAAAAGTAGACCAACATTTTTAAGAGATTGTCATTGGCTTTCGTTTATTGTCATACCGTAGCACACAACCAAAGGATATTGATGACGTTTCAAAGCAAATGACCATTGAGATTGTGTTGGTCTCATAATGATTCTTGGAATAAAGACTTTATGACCAATGTTGCTGCCAGTTATGATTTGTGCTTCTACAAACCATTTACCATAATAATAAAAACTTTAGTTAATTGGTTAGTGAATTTTACTTGTTCATAATTTCTTCGACTTCAGAAATATTGAAATTCAAATATATCTTGGTTAATATAGTCGAAGATACTGTATATTGACCTACAATTAATTTTTATTTTATTTAATATATACATATCTATATTTGTATCTATTTAGTAATTGTGCTTACTCAAATACTTCTTCATGTTCATTGATGTTAAAATAATAACCAA
Source organism: Euphorbia lathyris (assembly GCF_963576675.1). NCBI lineage: Eukaryota > Viridiplantae > Streptophyta > Magnoliopsida > Malpighiales > Euphorbiaceae > Euphorbia > Euphorbia lathyris. Next base: position 47,093,100 of record NC_088914.1, read on the forward strand.
TGGTTGATCTTTTGTGAAATTGATCTTCCATCAAAATCTATGGCTACTTTCCCCCACAATATGGCTCTAATCATTTTCCCTCTATAATTAAGGAACCAAGTATAAATATATATTTATTTTTATAAAAATAAGGGAAATTAAATTGCAGAAAAATTAATTACAAATCGTACTCATAATTCATCAGCTCGAGATCTACTTTCTTATGTTTCTTTTCACTAAGATCAATTTCATTGATGGAGCTTACTGTTGTGATTCTTCCAACAATATCTGTAAAATTAACATCATAAAATCAATTGAAATTAATATTTAATTTGAAACTGAATTAAATCATAAAACTATATTTCAAATATCTCACCAGTTAGAACTAAATGGTTTTCACATCTATCAATAAGCTTGTTAAAAGTAATAAACTCAAACTTTTGGAGAGCAATTTTGCAATCAATCTAATCAAATTGTGTTATTTTAGTTGTTAGAAGAAAGACAATCTTATGCTCATTAGGAATAGTCATGTAGCTTTGTGAAGCTGGTATAATTTTGAAGTTCTCAATAACATGAATTTTGCCTTCAAATGTAATTTGTTTCGAAATTTATCAATTTGAGCTTTACGGATACTTCCATGAATGGTGATACCCTGTGTTGCAACAAAAAAATTATACCAATAGATTTTCAGTTTTAATGAATATATAAAAATGTTAAATAAGTACTTCTTCATCTAGCAATATCATATCCAAACACATTATGGAATTGTTATCTTTTATGTTAAGTGCTTCCCACAACCTAATAACTCTGACTGTTATTCTCCACGTGTCTTTTTCGATAGAAAGGTAATTAATTTGGATGAACTGAGCCTTCATTTGCAACATTGACATAGTGCATGAAAACAAATTCATTAAAAAACCACATCAAAATACAACAACTAAAGTTAATTTCTAAATTATTTTAAAGTTGAATTTTGTAAGAAATGAATAACAACTTAATCATAACTTAAACAAAAAATAAAAACAATTTTTTCAAATATACAATTGGGAGAAATCGTGCTTACATTACACATTTTTTAAAAGTTTTACAATCTAAATAATATCAATTTTTTTATCATAGAATACATGATGTCCTCTGTATTGTTTTCTTCTTTCAATTAACTCAAAATAACAATTTACAACATAAAACACAAAACAATTCCAAAAAAAAAAAATCATATAGCTCTAACAAAATTCATCAGAGTCGTACCTGAAGATTTAAGTTTGTAGGGATGTAAATATGGGAAGGAAACAACCACAAACTCCGTACATTATATAGTACAATAAATTGTAACAGTTATTCTAATAATAATACTTATTAAATATGAATTATTAATTTGCTTCATTAATAATTTGTTGTTATACCATTAATTAATACAATATCTTCTCACCTACCCTGAATTATTATTATTGATTTACTATTATCACTTAATTGATTAAACATAATAAAAATGATTTCGATTGAAACATATGTCCCAAATGCAAAAAAAAAAATATATATATTCAACAATTATATTCTGTCCAAATATAAACCTAAATCAATTTAATTTTTGAGTGCAAGTTAATTATAGAAATCTATCTATTATTATATTAAAATTATGTTTTTGTTATGAATAATTAATGTGGATGTCCATAAGTATAACCATTGTAACTCCTCATTCCTTAATGTTGTAACTCTTCATTATTAAGGTTGTAACTATGTATTCCTTAATGTTTGTAACTCCATAATTTATGTTCTTATGTAACCTATATATTCATAAGCCTATAAATATAGGTTTCTTTCATGTAATAGAGAACAAGTAAAAGGACAAGTAAAATACAAGCTTACATTCTCTCAATTGTTCTTATTCTATTGCATGTTATCTTCATTGTTTCATAACATGTTATCAGCACGAGTTTGCTCGTTTGGTTAATTCCAAGACGAATTTGTTCAACCGATTAATCCTGGCACAAATTTTCTCATTTGATTAATCTCTACTCGGATTTGTACATCCATTCAATCCTAGATAAGTTATTAATCAATCTTTAATTTGTTTCATATTATAATCTTGTTTCTAATACACTTATTTGTATTGTACTTTAGACATATCAAATCTTACAAATGTGAATGTCTAAATTGTTAAAGATCCATCTGTGTTTTAGAAATTTTTAAAAGAAAGATATGAACACCAGAAGTTGGTTCTATTATCAAAAGCTTATTATGCATTATGATGAAATTAAGATGCAAGATTTTAAATCGGCACATAATATAATTCTGCACTTTTTAAGATTACATCTCAATTAAAATTATGTAGAGATGATGTTACCAATGAAATTATGTTAGAAAAAACTTTCTATACTTTTCATGCATTTAATATGCTCATGCAGCAGCAATATAAAAAGAAAGGCTTCAAAAAAATATTCTAAATTAATTTATCGTCTGCTTGTAGCAGAACAAAATAATGAGTTTTTAATGAAAAAGATGAGTCTCGTCCTACTGGATCAATTACATTCCCAGAAGTGAATGCAACGCCATACGATAATGAAAATAATAACCGTGGATGTGGTCGCGGTCATGGACGTAAGCTTCATCATGGTTATAATTGTTATGGTTATAATAATAAAATACAGATGCCCACCAGCAGTGGGAAAATCAAATTGATAAATTTGATAGAAATAATAATAAAAGTTAGAGTTCAAATGGAAATTGGTCACGTACATGTGGTATGTCAAAGCATCTGGTTTTACTATACCAAGCTCCTGAAGAGATTCTCATATATAATGTACTATCTTGTAACACAAATTTAGTTGAAAGCTCCGGCAGAGCCAATATAGTCTTACGAAGAGGTCCGAAATTTATTATGAATAATTCATTATTTTCCAAAAAGTCTCACAGAAATTTGGTAAGCTTCAAAGATATTCATAGAAATGGATATCATATTGAGACTGTAAGTGAAGGAAATCAAGAATGTCTTTATGTTATGAATATAATTTCAGGAAAGATATATGGACTAGAAAAAATTTAATACTTTATAATCTAGTTTGTGTTACACATTTATTAACGTAATTGAAGCAAATCTTATTAGAAACCAGAAGTTCATAGATTTTGATACTTATAAGATTTGACATGATAGACAGGGTCATCCTGGTTCTGTAATGATGACAACAATTGTAGAAAATGCACATGGGAATACATTGAAAAACCAGAAGATTCTTCAAAGCAAAGAATATTTTTGTGTTGCTTGTTCTCAAGAAAAATAATTATAAGGCCCTCGAAGGGTAAGATTGGAATTGAATCACCAACATTTTTACAATGTCTTGAAGGCGATATATGTGGACCATTTAGGTATTTTATGGTTTTAATTAATGTTTCTACTCGATGGTCATATGTATATTTATTATCATCACACAATATAGATTTTGCAATATTACTTGCTCAAATTATTAGATTAAGAACACAGTTTTCTGATTATCCAATTAAGACAATTCGCCTTGATAATACCGGTAAATTCATATTCCAAACATTTAACGATTATTGTATATCAATTGGTATAACTGTTGAACATCTTGTAGCCTATGTTCATACACAAAATGGTCTAGCATAATCATTTATTAAATGTCTGCAATTAATCGCTAGACCATTACTCATACGAACTAATCTTCCTACATGTGTATGGGGATATGCAATTTTATATGCAGCATCACTTATATGTATAAGACCAACAAAGCTATCATGAGTACCCATTACAATTAGCTTTTGGTCATGAGCCCAATATTTCTCATCCAAGAGTTTTTGGATGTGCAGTATATGTTCCTATTGCTCCATCACATCGTACAAAAATGGGTCCTTAAAGGAGATTATGAATTTATGTTGGATATGAATCTCTCTTAATAATTAAATATCTTGAACCATTAACGGGAGATATGTTTACTGCATGTTTTGCAGATTGTCATTTTGATGAATCCACATTCCCTAAATTAAGGAGAGAAAATAAAAATGTGGAAAAGACAATAACATGGAAATCTTCATCACTTTCTCACATGGATTCTAAAATAAAGAATTGTGAACAAGAAGTTCATAAAATAATTCATCTTGAAAATTTAGCAAATGAGTTGCCAGATGCACTTGCTGAGTAACAAAAACCAGCAGTTAATGCACCAATTCATATTGAAATTTCTAAAGAAAAACATGATGATCGTTCTTAAGCACGCCTGAAGCGTGGACGACCTATTGGTTCAAAGGATAAAAATCCTAGAAAAAGAAAATTGGTTAATGATAAGAATGAATCTATTGAAGATATAAATACTAACATAAACACACTTCCTGAAGAAGTGCAAACACATGAAGTTGTTACAAATGATGAGTTTTTAATAAAATAATTTTTCCAACATTAGGGAGAGAGAATAAGAAGTTGGAAAAAATAATTACTTGAAATGCATTAACATTATCTTATTTAGATCCTCGAACAAAACAATGTGAATTTGAAGTTCAAAAGATAATACATTTGCAAAATATTGCAAATCAACTGCCAGATGCATTCACAAATTTACGAAAATCATTAAGTATCTAGAGCCAGCTACTGGAAATTTATTTAAGGCTCGATTTGCTGGCTGTCATTTTAATGAGTCGGTTTTTCCAACATTAGGGGGAGAAAATAAACAGCTGGAACATGAAATTAGTTGGAATGAATTATCTCTGTCTCATGTTGATCTTCATACTAAACAATAGAAGTCCAAAAAGATAATTCATTTACAAAACTTAGCAAATCAATTGCCAGACGCATTTACTGACCCAAAAAGAGTGACCAAGTCACATATTCCAGCTGTAAATGCTCCAATTATAATTGATGTCCTTGAAGGACAACATCAGACTGCTAATGAGTCTAACAGACGCATGAAGCGTGGCAGACCAATCGGTTCCAAAGATAAGAATCCTTGGAAACGAAAAGGAGCAGAATTTGGCAATGGCTTTTCCGAGGAACCAAATAGAAATGAAGGATCTCCTGAAAAGACCATACACATGACAAAGAATGAAATTCAGGTACCTGAGAATGAAGAGATCTCAATCAATAATGTCATGTCTGGAATAAAATGGAACTGAAATAAAATCGACATCAATGAAATTTTTGCATGCAATGTAGCAGTTGATGTTATGGATAAAGATGAGGATCATGAACCAAAATCCATTGAAGAGTGTACACAAAGTAATAATTGGCCAAAATGGAAAGAAGCAATTGAGACAGAATTGAAATCTCTTGCAAAGAGAGAAGTATTTGGACCAGTAGTCTGTACACCTAAGGGTGTAAAACCAGTGGGACATAAATGGGTTTTTGTGAGAAAAAGGAATGAAATTGGTGAAATTGTGAGATATAAAGCACGGTTAATAGCACAAGGATTCTCACAAAGACCTGGAATTGATTATGAAGAAACATACTCCCCTGTGGTGGATGCAACTACTTTTAGGTTTCTCATAAGTCTGGCAATAAGAGAAGGGCTTGATTTACAATTGATGGATGTAATCACAGCCTACTTATATGGGCCACTGGATAATGACATTTATATGAAAGTCCCAGAAGGATTTAAATTTCCAGAAGAAACAAAATCTAGTTCTCAAGAACATTACTGCATAAAGTTAAATAAATCTCTTTATGGACTGAAATAATATGCGCGCGTGTGATATAATCCTATTTGTGAATATTATTGGAACTCCTGAAGTGATTCCAAAAGTAGTGGATTATTTGAAAAAGGAATTTAAGATGAAAGATCTTGGAAAGACAAAATTTTGCCTTGACTTACAAATTGATCATAGTTAATTATGTATATAGTTCTTTGTTTGCTTGTTTACATGTTCATTGCAATTGAATTTTATGCTTGTAATGAACGTAAGCAATGGTGAATACAGAACTGCTCGACTGTGGGGGGGGGGGGGGGGGCGATTTGACACCAAGTCGAGCGGACAAATGTTACACCAAGCAAAAACGTTAAAAAAATCAACGATATAAAGAGTAGTAGCTAACAATAATTCCAATTATTTCAATAAAAGATAGTTAAAAAAAATACACCGCTAATTAGTTCCTATTAGTAGAAGCCAACGACTTACTAACAACTTTAGAACTAACAAGAGGTGGCAAGCATATCCTTCGAGATCTCATATTTTGAAAATTTTGCAAAATTAGCTCATGATCAACATTCATGAATTTTTTTTCTCAATGTAACACATCAAGCAATATCCAAGCAAATCATCTCCCATTCGGTTGCGCAACTCAGTCTTGATAATGTTCATTACTGAAAAACATCTTTCAACTGTAGCTGTTGCAACAGGTAAGACCAATGCTAACTCGATAAGTCGATACACCAAACGATAAGTGGTGTGATATTTATTTTTCACCATCTGCTTTGCAAGCTCACCAATATCACGAAGACCATAGAATGCTTCATTCAATCTTACATCAGTAATGTAGTTTTTAAGTTGATGGTCAAGCTCAATCAACTCAAAGGAGGAAAAATCTTTCGAATACAACCCGGCAAAATAAAGCAGTCTTTCATGATCAAAAGTAGCAAAAGAATCAGAAGGATCAAGACATGTTATGCACCTAAATAGCTCTGAACTTACCTCAGTGAAACGTCTATCTAATGCTCCAGAAATATCATCAATTACCTAGAATAAAATAGTTCATGAAATGATTAAATATGTCATAATGTCATTTATATTATTTCATTATAATTTATATAGAATGAAGAGAAATCATACCCTCAAAAAAGTTTCCACACGAAAATGGTGGTCATACGTCTTTTGTGCTCCATCAATAAGACGTCTAGCACGACATTGAATGACATCCTCCATAGTAGGGACATGTATTTCTCGTGCAATACAAAAATCAGTGACTTCTTTCAACAAATTATCCCAACCATCTTCCCTAAATTCTTTCAAGTTAATTTTCACCACCTCAATCATACGGATAACATTTCCTAAATTTTGATCTTTTACTTGTAGGATTTATGATAATTCATTTGTCATGCCTAAAATATTCAACATCAGTTTTGTAACAAACACAAATTCAAATGTCACCATTTTTGCAAGCACATTCCAAACACTCCCTCGATTTTTCCCATCATAGCCATCCACATGTATATTTCTAAGCACTTCTTCTATTGAATCCCACATGTCAAACAGACGGACTAATGTTTTATAATGGGAACCCCAACATGTATCTCCTGGTCGAGCTAAATTGATTTCTTGATTCTTACCATTTCCTGTAGAAATTTCATGATTCTGTATCTTGTTTACTACCTTCTCATGATGTAGTTTCAGAAGAGAATCCTTCCTTTTACATGAAGCTCCAATAATGTTAACAATCATAGGAATGTAATCAAAACATGTACTCACTGATCCGCTTTGTGCTGTAGCAGCCACAATAACTAATTGAAGTTGGTGAGCAAAACAATGAACATAAAATGCATGCTTGTTTTCATTTAAGATGAGTGTTTTTAGGCCATTAAGCTCACCACGTATATTAGAAGCCCCATCATAACCTTGACCTCTTACTCTCGATAGTGATAATCCATTAGTCGTAAAGAAAGCACCAATAGCTTTTTTTAAACACTCTGCCGTAGTTTCACTAACATGTACTATCCCAATAAATCGTTCGATCACCTCTCCAAAATTATTCACATATCTCAAAACCACAGCCATTTGCTCCTTCACTAAACAATCTCGAGCTTCATCAACCAAAAGAGAAAAGAATTTATCCCCAATCTCATTGAGAATAACTTTTCTCGTCTCAGTTGCACAAGCTTCTATAATTTCCTTTTGAATTGTTGAAGAAGTCAATTGATTATTTCTTGGAGCATTTAAATCAATTACATTCCTTACCTCTTCACTAAGGTCACTAGTATATTTGAGAAGTTCAAGAAAATGACCTCGATGTATTGAGTTTGCAGACTCATCGTGTCCTCGAAAAGGCAAACCTTCCTCCAAAAGATGTCGAATGGCACGTGCAACTACTGTTAATCGGATGCGATAATCAGCCTCTATTGCCGAACATTTTGATGACAACACATAATCGACATTCTCCCTCTAATTTTGATATTGCAACCACTTTTGTTTAGCATAACCGTGTGTACTAGTCTGACCTCCTTCATGACCAATACAATTTTCTAGAGCTTTCTTCCAATTAGTATAACCCGTCTGTGTAAAGGCAGTATCCCCATACTTATTACCACTGGCAAACAAATAGCAACATAAACAATATGCAGCATCCTTAGATACACTATATTCTAGCCACATATATTTTTCAAACCATTTACTTTGAAATTTCCTATTATGTCCACCAATGAGAGTTGATGGAAAATTATGCTCAAATGGTTGACAAGGGCCTTTAGCCACATACCGCCTCCTCACTGTATCTCTGATGTCAGTATGGTAAGTATCAATTGGTTTACGCAATCCCGGATCACCAATTATATCATCGTTGGTAACTTCAACTTCAATACGGGCTCTTTTATCACTTTCTTGCTCAATAGGCCTCAAACTAACATGGGAAGAGGGTGACTCAATCGGATTTTTATTGGGTACTAATGTAGAAAAATATTTCTTCATATTTAAGATTCCTAGCATGTACAAAAATTATGTTTAATCAAACCCCAATTTATAATAATCCCCAATTTATAACAATCCCTCTAATTAATAACAAGCGTATAGTGTAACAAATTAGAATTTTGATGATTAAAATTATGATTGGGTTATTGATAAATTGGGGATTTATGAAATCCCCAAATTATCAATACCCCAATCACAATTTTAACCATCAAAATTTCAATTAAATATAACTACCAACAATAAAAACCATAATACACAATCAAACAATCAATTACTTAAACTATAAATAAATAAAAATAATAATTTACTTAATTTAAATTTTAGGTCAAAAAAACAAAATAAGAAATAATTTAACATAAAAGCTAATCAAGACAAATAAATATACCCAATATATAATAAAGAGAAAGAGACCAATAAAAAACTAACCTCAATGCTTTTCTTTTTGTCTTGAGTGGAGTGCTTTTGAATAAAAAAAATTGAGAAAAGGAGCAGAGAGGGACGGGCGCAACAGAGAAGAAGAGAAGGAGAAGACAAAGTGAAGACAAGGTGGACAGCAAATTAATATCAATTAATTGCTGTAGGGCCGTGTCAATTTGGCCTGTGAAATTGGCCCAGGATGGGCCTAAATTTAGGCCCATTCTGGGCCCATTAAAACACCTAATTATTAAAACAGGGGGGCCAAACATATTTAAGACCTTAGAATTGTTTGGGGACAGGGGGGCCGGAACCACCCCTGGTCAGGGTGGTTCCGGCGGCCGGAGGGGCCTGGCCCCCCAGGCCCCCCTGTCTACGCCACTGAACGTAAGTGGTTAGTTATATGCATGGTTTTATTATTTATATGTTCACTCTTATCTGATTGCTAAACTTGTAATTGTCATGTTTGGTTGGTTGATGTGTTAAGCTTGTGGTAATAAATGACTAAGTGCTATTAGTATTTATTGTTATTAATGATAATTGAGATTGAAATGTGATTGATGGTTGGTATGTAATTATTTGGTTATTAATTCTATTTAAGTGAATTAATTATTTATAATGGTTGTTCGATCACTTGGTGAAAATAAAGATCTTTTTCGACCTCGAACAAATAAGGAAGAGATTCTTGGTCCTGAATTACCATATCTCAGTGCAATAGGTGCACTAATGTATCTTACTAACAATACGAGGCCATATATTGCTTTTTCTGTCAATTTGTTATCCAGATATAGCTTTGCATCTACATGAAGGTATTGGAATGGAATTAAGCATATATTATGTTATCTTCAAGGAACTATTGATTGAGGATATTTATTCACATATGGAAGTACAACTATATCTCGGCGCTCTAAGAAGCAAACTATTACAACTACTTCTTCAAATCACGCTGAGTTAATAGCTATTTATGAAGCAAGTCGGGAATGTGTTTGGCTAAGATCGTTAACTAAGCACATACGAGAGTCATGTGGTAGATCATCAGAATATGAAGATAATGCAGATTGCATTGCTTAACTTAAAGAAGGCTACATTAAAGGAGACAAAATAAAGCACATTTCACCAAAGTTTTTCTTTACGCACGATCTTCAAAAGAATGGTGAAATCAATATTCAGTAAATTCGATCAAGTGACAATCTGGCAGATTTGTTCACAAAGGCATTACTTTCTACAACTTTTAAGAAGTTAGTTTACATTATTGGAATGCCTCATCTGAAAGACCTTCAGTAATATTGCGAATAGGGGGAGTAAACACTGTACTCTTTTTCCCTTAACCAATGGTTTTGTCCCACTGGGTTTTACTTGGTAAAGGTTTTTAATGAGGCAGTGCCCCATTCGCATGGATGGACATCCAATGGGGAATGTTATGAATAATTAATGTGGATGTCCATAAGTATAACCATTGTAACTCCTCATTCCTTAATGTTGTAACTCTTCATTCATTAAGGTTGTAACTCTGTATTCCTTAATGTTTGTAACTCCATAATTTATGTAACCTATATATTCATAAGCCTATAAATATAGGTTTCTTTCATGTAATAGAGAACAAGTAAAAGGACAAGTGAAATACAAACTTACACTCTCTCCATTGTTCTTATTCTATTGCATGTTATCTTCATTGTTTCATAACAGTTTTATTATTAAATTAAGGGAAAAGTACAAAAATAAACCTTGTGGTTACACCTGTTTTCGAACAACACCCATGTGGTTTAAAAGTTTGCAAACACATTGAGGTTCATTCCGTTAGCAAACGCATACCAAATTGACTAACGGTGTTAAAAGTCAAAGAGAAAAAAGTTAATTTGGTCCCTATATTTATTTATTTTATAAATTAACTCCCTTTATTATGTAATTATCATAAACAAATCCTTTAAATAAAAAATAAAAAACAATTAAACCTTCCTTCACCTCTTGAAATATCTTCAGTTCTTCAATCTTGGAAAAAAATCTTCATCAGTTCTCTTTTCTCTTCCTTTAATTACCCCTTTTGTTTTCATCATTTAGTTCTTCCCTTTTTAATTAGTAATTCCCCCAATTTTGCTTAATTTTGGCAATTTCGTAATCAAATTTAGAGCTTCAGCAGTTGAGTGAAGCTTTGGATAATCTTCGTCTTCCTCGATTTGATCATTCCTTTTTCTCTTATCTGTTTTTCAGTAATTTTTTTTTATCAGAGTTGCCACAAGCTTCGATTAAGAATCTGAAGAAGAAATTAGAGTTTCGATTAAGAATTTGTTTTTCGTAATCAAATTCGGACTGTCCCGTAAGCTTTATCAGTAAATTTTCCTGAAACTAACTTCTTTTCCAATGGTAATTCTAGCCATGGTGTATATTAGATGCTACCATATTATCGGGGACTCTCGACTAGTGATTTTCGTTCACTTGCTGGATCTAATTCCTGTTACGATCAAGCACCAATTGGACCTGCCGGAAAGTGGTGTCGAAGGTTGCCCAAACCTCGGGGTCTTCGTCATCGTTGTCGTCGTGGCGGCGCTTGTGGCGACGCTTGTTGGTGGTGGAATTGGAGTTGTTCATAGTTGAAATTGATCAGAAAGATGTTAGACGGTGAAGAGTGGTGAAATTTGCTCGGCGATCTGCGATTGAGGGATTAGTGTTTGGTATTTGTTTTTTTTTCAACGATTAATGAAAATTGCAAGGATGGTATGATATAATAGGGATGATATGTGTAAGGGTGAAATAATGGGGTGTTTGTTTGGTAGTTCAATTGATTTTAGAGAGAGACAAATTAAGAGAGAAGAGAGAAAGCAGAAAAGAAATAAGAAATTAAAAAGATGGAGAAGATGGTATAATTGATTTTTATTTTTTATTTTGGGGTTAGTTTATGATAATTAGATAATAAGGGGGGTTAATTTATAAAATAAATAAATATAAAGACTAAATTAACTCTTTTCCATTTGACTTTTAACACCGTTAGTCAATTTGGTATGTGTTTGCTAACGGAATAAACCTCAAGATACCATTTTGTAAATTTTTAAACCACAAAGCTGCAATCGAAAGTAGGTGTAACAACAAGATTTATTTTTGTACTTTTCCCTTAAATTAATACATCCACTTACTTTTCATCACCTTTACAAATTCATGCATTCATTTTTCTATCACCTTTCAAATTCTATGTGTTCATTATCATAGAGATTAAATTATTTTTATTATTAATTAATATAGATCTACTTGAATATTTATTATGTACATTACTCACTCGAATTTTCATGAAATTAATAAATTAAATATTTTTAATTAATTAAATTCTTTTTTATTTTGATTTTTAAGTGTTTGATAACTCATAAAATAAGCCTTTAAAACACTTTTCTTAGAAATGAAGTGAAATAAGAAGAATGCTCCGAAATGTAAATTGAGAGAAAATAAATTGTTGACTAAAATTAAGACATTTGATAGTGTGTATATATAATGGATAATGTGGCACTCATATAAAATGATGAGTTATTACAAAAAAAAAAAAAAAAAAAAAGTAAAAAATACATAGAAAATATATGATATCATAGTTGATGACATTGGGTTGGAAGAAATGACAAAGTTTGGTTGTGAAGATCATAAAGAATGAAGATATTCTGCTGCTGAACATTCCCTAATATTGACATTCCAGTTGAAGTTGCCATCGCCAAACAAGCAATTCCCAAGGTTGAATCTGAAATGATATAATTCTCTGGTGGCAATTCCAAGTCTGCTCCTCCATCAAAGTGAAAAACCAGGTTTGGCACATCTATTTGAGTCGAATCCGTGGGCAATTTGAAGCAAAGTTCAAGCCCTGTAGAGGCAGAATTATCAACTGTAAGACCCATCTGAGACTTAAACTCTTGTTTAACCAAATCAAAAGCAGTTGATTCCAAATAAGTTATTGTAGTACCAGAGTCTATGATTAAGCCACCACTCCCATCATTTTGGATTTCAAAAGTTGATTTCTTAACCGACAAGCGATTTCCACCCACTGAGATCCCTTGAAGAGAAAGATAATAAAATGATGGCTGTGAGGGATTTTGCAATAAAGGAGTAGTCTTGATTCCGCTACCGGTAGAACCTTTTAAAGTTGCTAAAGAACCCATCATAAGTGTGCTTCTTTTTTTGTCATCATCAATTGAAGTTAAGCAATAAGAGAATTTAGTTTCTTTAAGCTGTGAAACTAATGACAAAGGTCCTCTTCCTAGCCCTACCAGCCCCGAACCCTGGTTGAAACCATCTCCTTCATTGTCTTCTCCGCACCCGAACCCGATACCTGGAACCGAAACCTCCCCAAACGTAAACGTTTCTGTCGCTAAAATCCCTTCAGTCGAAGAATAATCACCGTACGTGTATAGATATTCACACCTGTTGCTGCTGCAAGACGACTGAGGCAATGCTTTGCATAACTCGCTAGAACATGACAATTTTGAGAAAGAAGACGACTTTTTCGGCTCAAAAACCGGCGTTGGTTGATTGAAACACTGTGAACAAGGCTTGCACTGTGTCCATATCAGATCACTTCCTGTGTCCATGATTGCAGGGTATGTTTCTGATGGTGTACCCATGCCTAATTTCATTAAGAATTCCCCGTTTCCGGGGAGGACTGAGGCATCAATGTCTAGGACCATTCCGTACATCCTCTTCAATCTGTGTGACGAACGCTTCATTCCATGTTGGATTCGCTCGAATTTCGTCATGTTTTTATCGGAATCCACATGTTCAAGCCTAATACGGAATCCATTTCTCTTCTGCTGCTCCCTTGATGTTGAAACTCCACCACAAAATATTGATACTAGTAATAAAATACCCCAAATGAAATTCCATGTAGCCATTAGCTAGGGTGAGAAGAGCTAAAGAAACTTAAAAGAGATGATATAGACAATATGAGAAATGTAAGAGTGAAGGGGGTTTGGTTTCGTTTGGTTTGATTTGAAGTGGAAACTAAGACATTCCAACAATCCAACTTGAGTGGAGGTTGAGATATCATTGCATGTTATGCAACTATTTGGCCTGGTTGTTGGGAATTTTTTGATTTATTATTCTTCTTCTAGCATTTGTCTCGGAGTTTGGAGGTTAATGGAGGTGAGAGTTAAAGAAGATAATGGAAAGGGAAGGGAAGTGATGGAATGGAAAGTTAAAAATTAACATTGTTTGGGAGTTTATAGGATGTAAATGAGGTTAAATGTTTAACCTTGTTTGGGAGTTTAAATTTGGAGGGCAAGGAAGGTTAAATTTACTCTCCAGAGACAAGACGACAACAACAACAACAACAACAAAGCCTTAGTCCCGAAATGATTCGGGGTCGGCTAACATGAACCATCATATAAAACCGTGAAAATCAAGTCGTGTCAGCGACACAGATTCGCTCCCTCCACTCCGTCCTATCCACTACCATATTTTCCTCAATTCCCAATAAACTCATATCACTCTCGATCACCCTCCTCCAAGTTTGCTTAGGTCTTCCCCTACCCCTCACCACTACATCCCTTTGCCACTCTTCGGTTCTCCTAACCGGCGCATCAAGCGCTCTATGTCTCACATGGCCAAACCACCTTAGTCGGTTTTCTCTCATTTTATTCTCAATAGATGTGACCCCTACTTTTATCCTAATTATTTCATTACGCACCCGGTCCTTTCTCGTGTGACCACACATCCATCTCAACATACGCATCTCCGCCACCGACATCTTATGGATGTGGCAGTGTTTCACTGCCCAACACTCCGTACCATATAACAATGCTGGTCTAATTGCCGTCCGGTAGAATTTTCCCTTCAATCTATTAGGCATGCCGGGATCACAAAGGAAACCCGTAGCACTCTTCCACTTCGACCAACCAGCTTTAATCCTATGAGCAACATCTCCATCTACTTCTCCATCCATTTGGATAATAGATCCTAAATACCGGAAGCAATCCGAGGCCTGAACAACTCTCCCATCTAGGGTGATTGTCCCTGCCTCCCTACTCCTACGGCCGCTAAACTTACACTCCAAATATTCTGTCTTACTTCGACTCAACTTAAAGCCTCTAGATTCTAGAGTTTGCCTCCATAGTTCCAACTTCATCTCCACTCCTTCTTTCGTCTCATTAACCAACACAATATCATCTGCAAACAACATGCACCATGGTATACTATCTTGAAGTGAACTTGTTAGTTCATCCATAACGATGGCAAAAAGAAATGGGCTTAGTGCGGAACCTTGATGCACTCCAATCGTAATAGGAAACTCTTCAGTCTTTCCAACACTAGTACGTACACTCGTGCATACTCCCTCATACATGTCCTTTATGATGTCAATATATTTCCGCGAAATGCCTTTCCTTATCAAGGCCCACCAAAGTACTTCCCTTGGTACCTTATCATATGCTTTCTCCAAGTCAATGAAAACCATATGCAAGTCTTTCTTCTTATTTCGATAGTGCTCCATTAATTGTCTCATTAGATGGATGGCTTCCATAGTTGATCTTCCCGGCATAAAGCCAAACTGGTTTTCCGAGATCTTCACCGTCCTCCTTAGCCTTTGTTCAATCACTCGCTCCCAAAGTTTCATAGTGTGACTCATTAATTTGATTCCCCGATAGTTGGCACAATCTTGGACATCGCCTTTGTTCTTATACAAAGGGATTAAGGTACTTTTCCTCCATTCTGATGGCATCTTATTGTTTCTCCAAATTTTGTTGAAGAACGTCGTCAACCATTCGATTCCTCTTTCTCCCAAACATCTCCAAATCTCAATAGGGATGCCATCAGGTCCTACTGCTTTCTTCAACTTCATCTTACTTAATGCCATTTTGACTTCACCCTTTTGAATTCTCCGCAGGCATTCATGATTTATCATATCGTGATGGATACTTATATCTCCAACATCTTGTTGGCGATCTCCATTAAATAAGTCATCAAAATAGGACCTCCATTGTTCCTTGATATCCTTATCTCCAACTAGGACTTTCTGGTCCACATCCTTCACACATTTAACTTTTCCGAGATCTCGCGTCTTCCTATCTCTCATCCGAGCAATTCTATATATGTCTCTTTCCCCTTCTTTCGTATCCAATCTTGTATACAGATCCCGATTCACCTTTGCTCTAGCATCTCGTATGACCTTCTTTACTTCCCTTTTAGCCTCTTTGTATTTTTCGTAGTTCTCGTCACTCCTACATTTCCCCAATAGTTTATAGGATTCTCTCTTACTCTTTACTGTTTGTCGTACTTCTTCTGTCCACCAAGATGTGTCCTTACCCGGTGGCATGCTACCTTTAGATTCCCCTAGAACTTCCTTCGCTACTTCCCTTATACTATGCTCCATCTTATTCCATATCGAATCTATATCTGAATCCATATTGCAAGTCCAAATATCTTTTTTGGTCATCTCATCCACAAATTTTTGTTGATTCTCCCATTGCAATTTCCACCACTTAATCTTAGTCTCTACTTGAGGTGTTTGTTTTCTTATACATTTCCTACTTCGAAAATCTAGCACCACTACTCTATGTTGGGTTGTCGTACTCTCACCAGGGATCATCTTACAATCAATATAACTCTTTCTCCAAGCACTCCTTACTAAGAAGAAGTCAATTTGGCTCGCATTACCGCCACTCCGATAAGTCACTAAGTGGGATGTTCTCTTCATAAACCATGTGTTTATGATACTCAAGTCATAGGCTGATGCGAATTCCAAAATATCATTTCCTGCTTCATTCTTATCTCCAAAACCATACCCTCCATGAACACTCTCAAACCCATCTCGCCTAGAACCCACGTGTCCATTGAGATCACCCCCTAGTACCATTTTTTCATCCCTATGAACCTGTTGCACCACTTCCTCTAAGTCATCCCAAAAAGCTTGTCTTATAGACACATCTAATCCTATTTGTGGCGCATATGCACTAATGACATTCACAACCTCATCCCCTATCACTAGCTTAACACTCATAATTCTATCGCTCTTCCTAGACACCGCTACTACCTCATCAATATACTCCCTATCAATAAGAATACCTACTCCATTTCTACCCTTATCCTTTCCTGAGTACCAAAGCTTATAACCCCAAGGAGCTATCTCTCTAGCCTTGGCTCCAACCCACTTGGTTTCTTGTAGGCATAATATATTTATTCTCCTCCTCTTCATAACATCTACAATTTCAGCTAATCTTCCTGTCAAAGAACCTATGTTCCATGTCCCAAAGCGTAACCTACTACCCTTACCCCTACCATTACCGTGGACTAGCTTATTTACCCGCAACCCTTGCATATTTGACACCACCCCCGGGTCCTGGGGTGGCGCGCCGCTTCGGGGCGACGACCTAGCAACCCTTGCACATTTATCACTACACCCGGGTCTAGGAAGTGCAGCGCGTCGCTGAGTAGGGAACGCCCCAACAGTATTTATATTATGGTTCATGTCATAAGATGTGGCTAAGTTTTACGCTAGCCGCCACAAACCTACCGCAACCCTCCTCTTTTGTCCGGGCTTGGGACCGGCTGTAAAGGCCACCAAGTGACCCTCACAGGCGGAGTTACTCTCCAGAGATAAGAAATTTTAAAAAAGTTTATGTTACTCCCATTAACCCCCAAGTTAGAGGTTAGAGTTTGGAGGTTAGAAGAAGTAAAGATTTAGCCCCATTAACCTCCATTTACTCCCAAAAAATAACTCCCAAACAAGGTTAACTTAATACTTAACCTTCCATTACTCCCATTTACTCCCATTAACCTCCTCCCAAACAAGGGCTTAGGTTTGAAAAGCATGCTACACATCGATGAGATCACCCCATTGGTAAAGACTTAAATATCTACTACTTAGTTTCCTGACTCTCTTAATTCAAAAGAAAAGGAAACAAAGAGAAAGAAATGGAATCACCTTTAATTCCCTTTTCTGTTTCTTTCGGTTTCAAAAAAAGGGAATGATATACCACCGATTCTTTTGTGACTGTTTGGTTGAAATGAGATAATAAACTAGAGTTTTAGATTGTTTTCAACAATAATTTTTAAACATATATGTATGAATAAATTAATCACATATAATTATAAGTATTAAAATCAATTACTTCAACCATTAAAATTAAAAATATCAGTTATTTGTTCATGTCCGTCAATCTCTCGAAGGATAACGAGATTTCGTCCAAAGTGCCATGATCCTTTGTCAAGAACCCTATCTTTGTCCCGTATTGAGTTAAACTCACACATGAATAAACCCTCTCCAAGTTCTGTCATCTTAAAACCCTTTATTCGCCAAGCAATGGAGAAAGCTTACGCCATTCCCCTAAGATTTAATGGTTTGTGTGAAAGAACCTTCCCGACCAGAGCCGCTTTGTTTGTGAGCGACTCTGCTTGTGCGACCGATTCAGCAAAATCAGTTACTTCATCCTCAATCTTGAAGGATAATAGGCAAAAGTTTGGCAGCGGAAATATAAATTTTTTAACCTATTTCCTTTTCCCAAGGTCCGTTAATCGTTATTTCATACAAGGAAGGATATAAGTAAATACATTTTAGATGAACTATCTACTGTTGCTAGCGAAGTGCCCTCAACTCTAGTTCCAAGTTCACGAGCACAAACAAAACACGAGATCAAACAAGTTAGAATCTCAACCAGGAATATCAAAATAGATTGTCTCTAACAAATCAACACAAGATCAAGGATAAAAGAGAAAGAGATAAAATCAATTGAATGGAAGCAAGCGGTGGAAATATCGTCCTCTACGGTAGCGGTCAAAATATCTCTCTCCTCGGGATGGACTAGGTTGGCCGAAATATGTAGTAGGAGGGGGTATTTATAACCTCTTGTATCTAAACCCCAGTTAGATAGAATTAGGTTACTAATTAAGAGTTGTATCCGGAATAAAACTCTTATTTATTATTATCTATAATTATATCAAAAAATATATATAAAGATAATATTAACTTATTTAATAGGATAATAATTAGAATTAATTTAATCACAATAAACCTTCTAACTAAATTATCCTATAATTAATTTAAGGCCTAATACACAAATAACCCCCTGAACTTGTCCAAATGTTGCAACTGTCTCCTCCAACTTTCAATTGTAACAACTTACCCCTCAAACTTGTCCAATTGTAACAACTTACCCCTTAAACTTGTCCAATTGTAAAACACAACCCCAAATTGCTGACATGGGCTGCAATTGAAGAAACACGTGAAACACAAAATCTGCAACGCTCGTGGAGTATGATAATCAAATCTTTGGCGTGATACGAATTCAGGGAAACTTTTTTACAGTTGCTTCAAATACGGGGTAAAAAAATTCCCAATTTGGGGTTATGTTTTACAATTGGACAAATTTAAGGGGTAAGTTGTTATAATTGAAAGTTGAGGGGGGCAGTTGCAACATTTGGACAAGTTCAGAGGGTTATTTGTGTATTAGGCCTTAATTTAATCCACAATTATAATCTAATTAAAATTGTCAAAATTAAATTAATTCCCACATGTGTCTAATGACACTAAATTTCGCCCCTCCATTATTTGGGCCTTAGTGGACTTAGTTGGGCTTCCATCAATTAATTAATATCCATTCCTCTTTTTGGTTCCAAGTCTTATGTGTGGCCCATTAGGTTCTTATTACTACTAGCCGTATACAACCATTAAATTAATTTTCCAAAATTACATTTAATCTTTGTATAACGGAATGAGTGGGAGGACTATGATAGGCAGAACCGTAAACATTCCCCCAGAGTTATAAGAAGACATGTTGATTCCGTCGTTGACATTTCCGTATTAGTTACAGTATAATTCGATCCTTTATCAACTACATCCTTGAACAGAATCTTATGACTATAGATTATGTCAAGTCACATATAGCGAGACGTTCGTTTTACTTGTACAGGTCGAGTTAACTCCGAATAGATAGGTTAAGTGAAATCTCCATTTCAAGTCTTAAGCTATCACCTTGCAAGGATTTAGAGTCAAGTCTTCCACAAGCGATCCTTGGATGTATCTCCCATTTATCAGGAGTGACAAATGCTAAATTCAATGTTAACTATCCTGCAATTACTTCTTGTGATACCCAACGCCTGCCTGCACACACCCCAGAGTCATCTCTGTTATGGATCGTGTTTGAACAGAGTCAAAGTATCACATTCCATAATCCAGAATCACTAATTAACATTCCTTTGAGTCTGAGGATTACTTATACCTATTAATACCAATGTGATGAACATGTGACAAAGGATAAATCCATCCATCCTATTATCTCAAGTCGGGTCCCCGATCCTAATGAACTTCTTCACTGGATCCATGTAACTGTCCAGATACCTGCATATCTGAAGCTTGTGAGATCAGCTCTCTGTCTCGACAGAAAACATTGTTACATGCAAGTCTCTACATTATTATGTTAATCCCTATTCAAAACATATTACTTGACTTGGGGTGGTTTTAAGTTTATTAGTTTATTATAATGTTTTGTCTCACTTCATGCTTGTATGAACATTTTATAATCACTTTAAATAAACTTAAGGATTTCCTTGTATTAGACTTATTTAGTTCTTAAAAGTAATTGCCTTTATATAGTTTGAAAACCATATCTTATTAAAACAAATGATATAAAGAACAATTCATTTACAGCTGGTTTATATCCTAGGACAATTGACTATATATACTCCCACCTGGACTAAAGCCAATTATTTCTACAACTTATTCCAGTAGAACTCAGATGACGATCGTGTACTTTCTGGGTTAAGGGCTTTGTCAACAGATCTGCTATGTTGTCCTCTACAACAACAACAACAACAACAAAGCCTTAGTCCCGAAATGATTCGGGGTCGGCTAACATGAACCATCATATAAAACCGTGAAATCAAGTCGTGTCAGCGACACAAATTCGCT
This sequence comes from Euphorbia lathyris, assembly GCF_963576675.1. NCBI lineage: Eukaryota > Viridiplantae > Streptophyta > Magnoliopsida > Malpighiales > Euphorbiaceae > Euphorbia > Euphorbia lathyris. The sequence goes on from NC_088914.1 coordinate 47,113,975, forward strand.
CCCTCCGCTCCCTCCTCCAAGTTTGCTTAGGTCTTCCCCTACCCCTCACCACTACATCCCTTTGCCACTCTTCGGTTCTCCTAACCGGCGCATCTAGCACTCTACGTCTCACATGGCCAAACAACCTTAGTCGGTTTTCTCTCATTTTATTCTCAACAGATCTGCTACATTGTCCTCTATAGGTACTATTTTTATTCTCACATCTCCTCTTGCAACTATCTCTCTTACAAGGTGGTATCGTTTAAGATAATGCTTGGATGCATTATGAGACCGTGTGCAATGGCTCCATTGTTATCACAGTACAAAGTAATGGGATTCACAATGTCAGGCACCACACCAAGTTTAATGATGAACTTCTTAATCCAAACCGCTTCCTTTGCTGCCTCCGCATCTGCGATGTACTCAGACTCGGTCGTAGAGAAAGCCACGCTTCCCTGCTTGGAACTCTTCCAGCTGATCGCGCCCCCATTCAAGATAAACAAGTATCCTGATTGGGATCTAAAATCGTTCTCATCCGTGAGATGACTGGCATCTGAAAACCCCTCTATTTTCAGTTCCCCTTCTCCGTACACTAGGAACATGTCTTTAGTCCTTCTCAAGTACTTAAGAATGTTCTTGACAGCATTCCAGTGCTCATCACCTGGATTTCCTTGATAGCGACTCGTTATGCTCAACACGAATGCTACATCAGGCCTAGTACAAAGCATATCATACATAATCGAACCAATCGCATTGGCGTACGGAACTACAGCCATGCGTTTCTTATCATCTTCCGTTTTAGGACACTGATGATTATTTAACTTCATCCCATGTTTCATGAGTAAGTTACCTCTTTTCGATTCAAGCATGCTAAACCGCTTTAGCACCTTTTCAATGTATGTAGCTTGTGAAAGACCAAACAGTCTTCTTGATCTATCTCTGTGTCACCCGACCCTAAACGACCTCAATCGGCATCGGGCGTTATAATAAAAGAGATCACAATCAACATTTACTAGTCTCCAAATTATCCAAATATCATAAATATCACACTTTTCAAGAATTCCTCTTAGATATATTATAAAATAAATCCATATTTCTACGACATTCAAGTCCTAAAATATTATCCAATACAATCAAATCTTCAAATGAGAGACAAATGTCCTAACTAATGACAAAACCGATGACTTGACACTTCAACTTTGTCTATCAACCAATAACTTCTCCTATACCTTGCTCTTTCTCACCTAAAACATTAAAACATTTAAAAACGTGAGACAAGTAAGCAATTATCAACTACATAAAGTACTTATACTCAAAATAACTATATATATAGTTTAATTTAAAAAATGCATCATATAAAATTCATATTCTTAAAATTGAACATTTTATGGATTAAACCATAATATAATACTCCAATAATACTTTTAACCAAAACCTGCAACTTAAAATATTAAGCTTGCTATCATTTCTCAAAATACCACACATAGTCCAAATGTAAATCACTGTATTAAAATACTCAATACAAAACTCATGTTCAACCGTAAATCAATAGTTACTTCATAAATCGTATATCAATAAATACATCACAAATCGTATATCAATAAATACTTCACAAATCGTATATCAATAATTACTTCACAAATCGTATATCAATAAATATTTCAGAAACCGTATATCAATAAATACTTTGCACATCATATCCATCCGAGAGATAATCCCTGTATGTATCAATCCTCACAATATAATAGAATCGAGATATCTCATAATTTTGCCTAACCCGCATGGTCTTACTCAACACTTCTTTGCCATACCCGATAGGTCTTCCAACTGTGTACACATACCGTATTTCTCACTAAATACGGACTTTAATTAAAGCCACCTATCCGGATTACTCTTGATGGATACTAAAAATATTATAGTTTCATAATGTAACTTAAAAAACAGAAATATATATATATATATATATATATATATATATATAAAACTCATAACTCAACATCATAAAATTTCCCCAAGTACCTTTCTCAATCAATTTTCAAAATATTCAATCATAAATCACAATTGAACTAAAATCACCAATAAATAATTTAAAAATATACTTATCAATACCAACTTCAATTTCTTAAAAATAAATACGTAAATCATCATATATAAACTTTATTTCATAAATTATAAGTTATCAAAAGCACTAATTTAGCCACCTTAAAATCAAATATTCGCCCTAAAAAAAATAAAACTTATAAGGATCACTTAACATATATGTATATATACTCAAAATCATAAAAGGTAGTTGATAAATTACTTACCTCGACAATCAATTGAAGAAAAACACAACCTGAGTCTCAAAATTTATCTAGAATCCATCATGTACTAATATGTCTCGTACGAGCCTATTAAAAAAAACTCTAAACCCGGTCTTCGATCCTCAATCTCTCGTGATGAAATTTTGATCGAACTATAGAGATGACTGGAATCATCGTATGAACTATCTTTCCCAAATTTCTTTTCCTTTCTCTTTTTCATGGCTTAACCAAAATTTAAAAATGAAAACTAGAAAAATGCCTCTCTTTTCTTATTAATCCGTAGTTAACTCTCTCCCCATATCTCCTTTATTTAAGTGATACTTAAATATCTCCATTCATATGATTTAAATACTACCTATATAAAAACTTGACCAAAATAAAATAATTCATTAAAATATTTATATGACATGTGACAATATATTAAAACCATTAAAAAAACATATGTCATGCTTATGGACTAGTGGAGTTTTCCACGAATTTGTATCTTGTTTGGTGAGATTTGCCTTTTCAATAAGCGCAAATATCTCATTGGTTCCTTTACAATTTAACTTCTTTTAAAACTTACCCTAAATTTTTAATTTTACACTTAAAGTATGAAATTAACCTTCAAACTATATCCATATATCCAATTAACTCTCCAAGCAATATTTAAATATAATATAACCTAATATTAGGGTATAATAACTAAAATTAAGAATACAGATGTGACAATCTCTATAGATTTTTATCCCTAATATATAAGCTGCTTCACCTAGCCGTTTCAACACTATTAGATGGTGAATATTGTGGAGATTGAGATGGAGTTGGATCAGAGATAGTGGGAGCATCCAAATTAGAATTAGGAAGGTCATCAGTTTTGTCTTTTGAAGCTTGCTCAGGGATGATAGAAGGGTTTTGAGTAGAGGCTGGTGTCGCATTTGATTCGCCTAGAGGGTTTAGAGTTGTCAGTTATGGCTTGTTCCTCTGAGTGAGGAACAGAGACTTATTTTTTTGGTGGGATCAGTAGCCAGATCATGAATTGTAGGCATAGTTGGAAAGGGAATAGTGACTTGGGAAGGGTCCAGCTCAGAACATGGTTCTTTAGAGGTGCCATCACTTTTGGGTAGGTGAAAATTAACCTTGGAGGTCTTCTTTTTGTATCACTTTCGAGGCTTAGCAGTTTTGGATTCAGTACGTGTAGTGTTTGCTGGCACATAAGGTGGTGGAGGTGGATGTTTGATATGGGATTTTCCAGAAAAATTTCCAATAAAGGCATTGGCGAGCCCTGCTTTGCTCAGATTGAGGGTCTTTTTGAGAGCAGTATTTTCTTCTAGGGTGAGATCACCCTGTTCCGGAGTCTTTGCCTTCTCCTTTTGCTTTCCTTTGTCCTTTATAGATAGCTTGACAATAGTAGGAGGATGCCAGAAGGAGAGGCAGTGCTGACTGGTGTGACATCAGCAGACTCTTCTTCAGCTCAAAGAAGTGAGCATCCTCAGAGACTACCATCTAAAGAGGTGGGGAATTCATAGGCTTAAAGCTCTTGGGAGCAATAGAGGGTCTCTTTATGGACGGAAGCTGTGAGTCAGAAACCTCAGAAGCTGGCCTTTTGTTTTTGGAGGGCTTATTCGACGTGCCTGGTTTTGATGCCTCAGAATCATGCTTGTCAGAAGCATTGTTTTTCTTCGATTCGGAGTCAGATTTGGAGGAGTTGGTCCTTACTTTCTTAGTCCCTATCCTAGGAGACTTAGGGGATTTTGGAGTTGGAGTTGGTTTAGGCTCAGCAGCCTTTCTTTTCTTTCCATTCTTTTGCTCAGTAGGAGCAGCAGCATGAGCAACAGTAGCCTTGAGAGGCTTGTTGTGTTCTAATCTATTTAGGATTTTCTCAGTAGTTTCTGTCCCAAAGCAGTGCTCTTTTGCACAGAACTTGAGCTCGTAGTGCTTGAGAATCAGAGTGATGAGAGAGCCAAAAAGAGCTGCATAAAGCATCTTTTGAAGGCATTTACCAAGAACACTAGCAAGTTTAGAGGCTTGTTTTCCATCATGTGCCAGATGATACAGAGTTCAAACTTGGACACAAAGTTGACAGAGCTCTTCTTTGGGAAGACATAATTGATGATGAGGTAGTGGGCTTGATGAGGCACTTGGGCCATGAAGGTTGCAATCATTTCTTTAGTGTATCCCTCTAGAATGCAATACCTTGTAGGGAAAGCACACACATACATTTCATCTCCTGGCCTTCTCAGTTCTGATCCTTCTGATTTCAGGTCTAGAAGGTTAGCTAGAAGCTCTGGAGTAATGATGATAGTTTTATCTTTAACAATTGTTTCAAGATGGTCGCAGTTCTCTTTAGCATCTTAGAGGTTCTCATAGAATTCAACGACCATGTCAGGGTAAATAATGCTCGGAAGAGCAAAGAATTTTTCCCATTTTTGCTGCTTTATCCATGTAGCAAAGGGTTCAGCAGACTTGATGAAGTTAGAGGAAAAATACCTAGACTTGCGGATTAGAGGTTTTTCAACAAGGTGTAAGTCTAGGTATACTGCTAGAGGTGTATAGGTTTCAGGAGACGTTTATTTTTGGGGTTGCTCTTGAGTTTGCTCCTTAGTTTTCTCAGTTTCATTTTCCGTTGGGTTTTGTGCAATGGCTTATTCTTCACGAGTTTGCTCATGGGTTTCCACAACTAGGGTTTCTTCATGAGTTTGTTGTGTTGGTCCCTTGTAAGGTTGCAAGTATAGTTCCAATGGGGGGTTAGGAACTATTTAAACTTTTTCGCAATTAGGGCAGACTTCTTTTTCTAAAGATAAAGGTTTGAACAGCGGCGCTGAGTAAACAGCAAGATACTAGCTTAGTCAACAGGTGACTAGGTCAGTTTCTTAGCTTGAGTCAGGAGATAGCACTTAGAGTCTATTCCTGAGCTCAGACGTTCAACGCGCACAACTCAATTTGACCTCTTTACTTGGTCAGTTTTGATTATTTAAAGCAAGCAATATAAATAAGGAGTTAAAGGTAAGAAATACTTCATTCAGCAGATTTATCCAGGTTCGGCTTCTTCTAAGCCTACGTCCTGTCCCCGGAACACGTTTCGAGATTTCAAATCCTCTACTGAGCTCTTTAAAGGTAGAGCCTCAAATCCTTTACAATATCAGCAATTGAGTATGACAAGAGTACCTTCCTCTATACTTCTACTCAATCCTAATCTCTCGCTGAGTACTTAAAACCGAGTACTCAGCCTCTCCTTTCTATCTCTAGAAATGATAAGTGTTTTGTCCTAATACAAAGATGTGCTAAGACACTTTAGACGATTTAACAATCACTCTAGACTTTTACACAAATATAAGAAATTGTAGTGTAAGATTTGCTTTGCTTCTTGCTTGCAGAACTTGTGTAAAAATTTGGTCAGCGTAACTGCTTAATCAAGTTCTGTGTCTTGTGAAGCTTATGATGGCACTATTTATAGAGACGTCTGGGCGTCGGTCATTTCGAATTTCGAAATAACCGTTGGAGGGAAACGGCTATATGTCGTTGTCATCCTGACTTGCTCAGAGCTCTCGGCCAATCACAATCGTGTATCTTCTATCCTCGGTCAGCTCAGCAGATGGTCTCTCCTTTTATGGTAAGGTCAACTGGATAGCATACTGTGTCGTCTGAACTTTGCCAAAAGAGGAAACACTTTGTCTGGAAGTTTTCCTTCGCCAGCTGTTGTCTTGTACGTTTATCGAGACTACTCAGCAGCTTCATCTTGAAGTTGTTCCCGAAGGTCTTCTAGATCCTTCCGTTTGCTGAGTTGCGTTTTGTTCAAAACGGCAACGTCTTGACATACGCGGGCCGAGTGTACTGAGTTGTTTGACTTGGGACTTGGCTTCCGTAATGGGCTTGGGCCATTTAATCCTTATGTCTTATAATAGTTTTAACTCAACATTGAACAAATACATTAGTAGAATAAATTAAAGCATTTAAACTTGGTGTGTTTAGAATATGTATTTTAATTATACTTAAACAATTTTGTCAAATCAAAATTATGTGGAAAGGTGTTTCAACAAACTTCGCCATTTTGATGTTGGCAAAACTATTCAGCAAGGAACTCAGTATGAGCTCCCCCATGATAGTTGACCTAGTATATTTAAGCAAACTCCCCCGTAAAGGTTGAGCTACTGACTTAAAACATTTAAAGGTTTAAATGAGTAAGTCAAAGATCAGTTTTCAAATATAGGTCAGCTATTTCAACATATTCTATTTACTCAGTATAAAGCGGAAGGTTTAGTCATATAGAGTGCGCTGAGTAATTTATTGTTCAATGAGTTCTTAATAGACAATGTTTTATAAGCATATAGGTGAATGTCAAACATATTATCAGCATTTGATTTAGTCAAATAATTTTACAAGTGTTAAACATGGCTGATTCAATTGAAGATACTTAATAACTCAGTATTTAGCAATATATATCATAACTTAAGATTTGAAGATGAAGATAAGGATATGATATATTGATGGAAGTCATTCATTACACAGCAACACATAAACAGATAAGGCAACAAAAGATTACAACTATATACTGAGCTAGCCTATCTATTTCTTTTTCTTGTGTTGAGAAGACTGATTTCGCTCATACTGACGTCGCTCATGCTGAGCTCTAGCTGCTTGCGCTTTCTCCCCCGTTTTGTCAACTTCAGGGAGCTTGAATGCATCGGTTAACACAGCCCTAGTCAGTTCTTGAGAAAGCTCCTTAAGCTTCTCAGCGCTCTCATTTACGCCATCAAAGATGGCAACGCCATCTGCTGATACTTCTGCGGGTATTCGAAGATCAGCAGCACTGAGCATATTGACACTGAAAGCTTGAGCTTTGGCTTGCCAGATAAGAGCTTCAGAGAGGCCAGCAAAGATTTGGTGGAATGTCTTTAAGAGAGCTGAGTCATAATGAAGACGTTGGATATTGTTATGACGGATGTGGTTGAAAGATTGTTGTGCGAGGGACATCAATTCATTTTGCTTCAACGCGTCAGTATCCATCTCTTGCTTATTTAGATTAAGCAGTCTTATAGCCTCACCGATTTGCTCTACTGAGCACTGACTGTATGACACCATTTGCTCGTTGGTCTTCAGTTGCTCAGTGTGAAGCTGAGCAAAGAGCATTTTGAGTTCAGAGGAAGTGGCGTAGTCAGTGTTCACAGCGGACAACTTCTGGACTTGGTGATGGAGAGAGTTCAGATGTTGAACTGTTGTCAGCTGTATTTCTGCCAACTTGGCAATAGAATCCTGCTTAGCTTGCTGGGCTTGGAAAGATAAGACGACATTCAGCAAATCTTTAAGTCCCTTAACTTCATTGAGAAGCTGAGTGACCTGAGAGAGCTGGGTAGTCTCGAGAATAGTAGAACCAGCAGCAGGAGGAGTGGAATGTTGAAGTTCCCGGATTAATGCTTGCACTGAGTCGATGATCTTTTTGCCGGACTCAGTGGCATTCAGATGGACATCAGTATGACCAGAAGGAAGTGAAGTGAAGGGAGTACCCTGGTCAGTGACTGGAAGAATATGCTCAATCTGCACTTGAGTTGGAGGAATTGGTGGTTGATCAGCAGAGAGTTTAGTTGTGGAAGTAATAACCTGAACACTGTCTGTGCTGACGGCAGAAGGATGAGGAGTCAGCACCATGCTTGAGGACACAGCATGGACAGTAGACGGTTCAACCTGACTGGTTGATGTTGCTGAGGCATTGGGGTCGGCATGTTCCTGTTGAGAAGAAACAGAGGCTTGTTTTTCCAATTGCGCCGATGTAGTGGAAGTGGATTGGCGATTGAAGAACTTAAGTTTGACAGTAGAAGGGTCCTTAGTTGTCTTAGAGAGGACAATGTCAGGAAGAGTTGGAAGTTGCACAGGAAGTTCACTGACTATCTTCTCACTGGCCTTGACCAACTTTCGCCTTCTACGAGGTGGAGTGTCAGTATGGGCAGGTTCTCCTGAGTGAGTAGGGGAGGATTCCTGTTGCTCAGTATGAAGCTGGTCAGCTTGCTCTTCAACTTGATCAACAGTGTGTTGGTCAAGTACTTGCTCAACTCCTGCAGCCAACTCAGTGTCGACATGCACATCTCCACCAGCTAACCCAGTGTTAGCATCCTCAGCTTCATGTTCGCTGGCAGTTTCCTCAGAATCCTCAGCGTCATCCTGACCGCTGGCTTCTTCTTCTTCTTCTACCTCAGTACTATCTCCATCAAGTTCTTCCTCAACTTGAGAGATGAAGTGATCATCTAGTTGGACCTCAGGCTCCTCAGACGCAGCACCTGTACCTTGACACTGGGTGAAGTGAGAGTCACCTGATACAATGAAGTCGGTCGGTATGGCTTCCAGAGGAGTCAAAGTTGAAGTCTTCTGCTTCTTCTGAGGTTGCTCAACAGCTTCCTCGGTTCCAGGCTCACCTTGCCTGGTTCTTTTCTCAGTTGTCTTGCCAGCTGACTTCTGCTTCTTTGCTGGAGACTCAACGTTTGGAGTAGGAGTCTCAGCAGTTTTCCTCTTGCGGGAAGCTAAGGCCTTAGTTCTTCGCCCTTTCTTTGGCTCAGCAGTTTCCTCATCTTGGCCAGCATCAGCAGCAGCAGCTTTACCTTTCTTCAAAGGCTGTCCAAACTTCAGCGCCCTCAGCGAGGATTCTGTTATCTCAGATCCTCGGTAAGATTCCTCACCTTGGAGGTCAATCTTGTGGTCAATGAGGATCCTAGTTATGAGTGACCCAAGTCTCAGCTGACCCATTGAAGAAGCTGACACTTCTCCTGAGTAGCCATCGGGTTTGCAGAAACTGTGTACATAGTTTGTCTTGTCCTGATCTCCCGATTTTCTCAGCCTTGCTCCCTCAGTTTTCAGTTGGAGAAGGTTTCCTATGTACAGAGGGTTGATGAAGATGGTTTTGCCTCTTACTTCAATGCATAGGTAGTCGGTGGAGTCACTGGCAACCTTGAGGTTGTGGTAAAACTCCCTCACTAGGTTAGGATAAGTTTCATCCCTGACCGAGAACAGCCCAGTCCATTCATTCTTGGAAATCCATTCGGCAAATGGCTGTTCATTCTGTACGAAGTGCTCTGAAACCCATCTGGAGGGTTCAACTTTCCATTCTCGCACATTCTCAAAGACTTTGGAGTAGGTACGAATTTTCACAGTCTTTCCTTGACCAGAATTTGAGTTTTGGCCAGTTTTTCCAGTAGGTTCATCGGAACTGATCTTTTGGTGGCCGGCACCGGAGACGTTGAAAGATAACTTAGTCATTCTTCGAATATGGAAAACTTAGAGGAATTTGAGAGAGAAGAGGTTCAAAGTAGTTTCTTTGCCTTTAGAATTGATTAAGCGTAAAGAATAAAAGATGGGGAAATTCCCATAATTTATAGACGGAATGAACGGTTGTGGATCTTAATCGAATCCATGTGTTAGTTCTGCCTTGGGATTGTGTACCGACAACGATCCTGGCATTTATGACACATACGGAAAATACGTCATCCTAGGGCTATACGCGTGCTTTGCATTTATGCTAACGGATCTAACACTCAGTATTTAGAATGTCAAGCGTTTGATATTCTGAGTGGTCAGTAATGCATTTACGGATGATTTTAAAGTTTAAGTTTAAACTAATTTACTCAGTGTGCAAGTTACTCAGTATTTGATGTTTAGTCAGTTTCAATGAGTTACTCAGCAAACAATCAATCATTCAGCATAGTAATTCACTCAGCATTCATATTTATTTAGCACAGGAATTTACTAAAGAGGATTAAACATACCAATTGCTTCTCTCAGTGTGCTGAACTGCTCACGGGCCAGTGGCTTCGTGAAGATATCCGCAAGCTGTTCGTCCGTTGGGACAAAGGTCAGCTTGATCTCACCCTTGAGTACATGGTCTCTAATGAAGTGATGTCTGATGCTGACATGCTTCATTCTGCTATGTTGAATTGGGTTCTTGGAAAGATCAATTGCACTTTTGTTGTCACATTTGACTTCAATTGTCTTCGTTTGAACACCATAGTCTTCAAGCTGTTGCTTAATCCATAGGACTTGAGCAACACAATGACCAGCAGCAATGTACTCAGCTTCAGTGGTAGACAAGGCTACTGACGCCTGCTTTTTGCTGAACCAGGATACAAGACAGCTTCCTAGGAAGTGGCATCCTCCAGAGGTGCTTTTTCGTTCCAGCTTATCTCGTCCATAGTCAGCGTCAGTGTATCCAATGAGTGTAAAATCATGAGTATTTGGATACCACAAACCTGCGTTCACTGAGCTTTGCAAGTATCTAAGGATTCTTTTTACAGCAATGTAATGAGATTCCTTAGGGTTAGATTGATATCTAGCACAGTAGCATACTGAAAACTGAATGTCCGGTCTACTGGCTGTTAAGTAAAGTAGAGAGCCTATCATACCTCGATATAATTTGCTGTCTACAGACTTACCATTCTCGTCAGCGCAGAGGACAGTGTCAGTGCCCATAGGAGTGGATATTGGCTTGCAATTCTCCAAGTCATATTTCTTTAATATCTCCTTGGCATATTTGGCTTGACTGATGAAGATGTCATTCTTTCCTTGTTTAATTTGAAGACCGAGGAAGAAGTTGAGTTCTCCCATCATGGACATTTCAAACTCAGTCTGCATTTGTTTGCTAAACTCCTTGCACATTGATTCATTAGTTGCACCAAATATTATATCATCAACATAAATTTGGGCCAGCAGGGTATCTTTACCCTTTTTCTTAATGAATAAGGTTGTATCAGCTTTACCCCTGACGTAATTTCTAGTCAGCAGGAAACTGGTCAGCCTCTCATACCAAGCACGTGGTGCTTGCTTGAGGCCGTACAGAGCCTTTTTGAGTTTGTAAACATGGTTTGGGAACTTAGGGTCCTCAAAACCTGGAGGTTGATTTACATAAACCTCCTCGTTTATAACTCCATTAAGAAATGCACTTTTGACATCCATTTGGAATAATTTAAAATTCATGTAAGATGCATATGCACATAGAATTCTAATTGCCTCTAGCCTTGCCACTGGGGCAAAGGTCTCACCGTAGTCAATACCTTCTTGCTGACTGTAGCCCTGAGCTACAAGCCTTGCCTTGTTCCTGACTACGTTTCCTTGTTCATCCATCTTGTTCCTGAAGACCCATCTTGTTCCGATGGTCTTTTGACTCTTTGGATGAGGTACTAGCTCCCATACATCGTTTCTTCTGAATTGATCGAGCTCCTCTTGCATTGCGTTCATCCAGAATTCATCATACTCAGCTTCAGCGAAATTCTTCGGTTCTTGTACTGAGACGAAGGCAACATTGCTGAGGTATTTCCTGAGTTGATTCCTCGTCATCAGGGTATTCCCAGCAGAATCAAGGATCGCACTCTCTGAGTGCCCTCTTGGGATCCTTATCTCTTTAGGTAGATTTATGTCTTATGATGTTTCTGTTTCAACAATCTCTGCAGAAGTAGATGGGTCAGTAAAAGTAATCTTAGGTTCACTCTTACTCTTGGTCAGCCTTTTCGTGAATGACTCAGTAGCTGGTTCTGGGTCAGCGATGGTTACTGAGTGTGGATCATCTTCGGTCAGCGGCTGGTATCTACCTGCAGGGTCAGTTTCGTCGAACTCTACATGTATAGACTCTTCTAAAACTTGAGTTCGTTTATTAAAAACTCTGTATGCTTTGCTGTTTGTTGAGTAGCCCAAAAAGATAGCCTCATCAGCTTTTGAATCAAACTTTGCTAAGCTATCTTTGGTATTTAAAATAAAACATCTACAGCCAAAGGCACGAAAGTATCCAATATTGGGCTTTCATCCTTTCCAAAGTTCATAGGGGGTTTTCTTGAGTATAGGTCTAACTAGAGCCCTATTAAGAATATAATATGCTGTGTTAACAGCTTCTCCCCAAAAATACTTTGGAAGCCTATGCTCATCCAGCATTGTCCTGGCTATTTCAACCAGAGTTCTGTTCTTCCTTTCCACAACCCCATTTTGCTGAGGTGTTCTAGGAGCAGAAAAATTGTGGTCAATGCCGCTGGCTTCACAGAATTCAACAAACTTTTGGTTCTTGAATTCTCCACCGTTATCACTATGGATATGAGCTAATTTTAGGTCTTTTTCATTTTCAATTTTTCTAACCAAATTTGAAAATGTCTCAAAGGTCTCATCCTTGCTGGTCAGCAAGATAACCCACATATACCGAGAGAAGTCATCTACAATGACCAAGGAAAATCTTCTTCCACCCAGACTCAGCGGCTGGATTGGACCAAAGAGATCCAAGTGTAGCAACTCTAACGGACGTTTAGTTGAGACAATATTTTTGCTATGAAAAGATTGCTTGGTTTGTTTTCCAGCTTGGCAAGCGTGGCATAACTGATCTTTTTGAAATTTAAGTTCAGGCAGTCCCTCAACCAATTGCTTTCTTGCTAGTTTGGCCAGGAGGTCCATGCTTACATGACCAAGTCTCCTGTGCCATAGCCAGGAATTTTCTTCCTTTGATACTAAGCACACAGTTTTTGAAAACTTTTTCTCTAAGTCTAGCATAAAGACATTATCTATCCGAGGGGCAGTTAAAATTAACTCATTTGTTTTACCCTCGTATATTTTACATCCAGTAGCATCAAATATAACTTTTCTCCCATTGTCACATAGTTGAGCTACGCTGAGTAAGTTATATTTGAGTCCGCTGACTAGGGAGACAGATTCAATAGTAGGATTACCTCTGATGGTTCCTGACCCTACTATCTTACCCTTCTTGTTGTCTCCAAAACTTACGCTCCCTCCTTATTTACGCTCAAACGTGATGAACTGAGTTTCATCACCCGTCATATGCCTTGAGCATGCGCTGTCAATATACCACATCTTTGACTTCTCGGCACATCTTAGGCTTACCTGCATTGTAACTAGTTACTTTTAGGTACCCAATTCTTTTTGGGTCCTGACTTGTTAGGTGCAACAGGTATAGCATCATATTTTATTTTATGGCGACATACATGGACAGTATGGCCATTCTTTCCACAGAAGTCACAACTGACCTTCTGTTTAGGATTTTTTACTGACTTGTTAGCACCCCAGTGCTGAGCGTGCCAGCACACCTTAGTGGTGTGTCCTAACTTCCCACAAAAGTCACACTGGACTTTTCGTTGGGGATTCCATCTCTGCCGAGTACCTTGGTACTGAGTACTCAGAGGAATGTTATTTTTGTTTGGAACCTTTAGTTGGTTCTGGATGGTTGTGACGTCCTTCCTCAGTTTCTTTGAAACTGACTGGACTTCAGAGACATACTCATGCATGATCTTCATGTTATCATGCAGAGTCGAATTGTCCTGAAGAAGGAATCTGAGGTCACTCAGTTTGACCTCTTCCACTTCGTCACAGCGCCTGCTGAGTGCTCTAACTTTCTTATTACACTTCTTGACAAGTGTATAGAGATCACTCAGGGCATTAACCATATCATTTCTGAGCTGGGGAAGAGAAATTACCTCATTTGATTGCTCCTCGTCTTCTGATAGGTCAGCATGCTCAGAGACGTATGGCTCAGCAAGTTCGTCAGCCATGAAGCATATCTTTGCTGACTCGGTGGCCTCAGTTTCTTTAGATGAAGACTCATCGTTGTCGCTCCAAGTAGCGACCATTGCTTTCTTCCCACTTTTCTTGTCTTTCCTCAGTGTGGGGCAGTTTGACTTAATATGGCCAGTTTGATGGCACTCAAAGCATGTAATGGGCTTTGAGCTGTCCTTTCTGTATTTACTGTTACTTGAGTCAGCCTTATACTTATCAAACTTTCTGTAAGGCTTTTTAGAGTATTTGTCACTCTTCTTGAATAGCCTTTTCATCTTCCTTGTGAACATAGCCATCTCCTCATCGTCAGTTGAACTCCCGTCAGTGGAGTCAGCTTTCATGACAAGTGACTTCTGCTTCTTGTCTTCAGATTTTTCCTTCACCTCAAAGTTTTTCATGGATATCTCATGGGTCAGCAATGAACCGATGAGTTCGTCGTATTTGTAGGTGGTTAAATCCTGAGCTTCCTCAACTGCTGTCTTCTTTGCTTGCCAGTCTTTAGGAAGACTCCTGAGAATCTTTTTGACTTGTTCTTCCTTAGTGAAGATTTTCCCAAGTCCCTTGAGCTCATTAATGATGTTGGTAAACCTTGCATTCATGTCTGAAATGCCCTCATCATTGTTCATCTCGAACAGCTCGTACAGTCTCATCTGCTGATTCACCTTGGATTCTTTTACTTTATTTGTTCCCTCGTAGGTGACTTCCAGCTTTCTCCAGATCTCTTGTGCCGACTCACAACCTGAGATTTTATTATATTCTGCAGCATCGAGCGCACAGTGAAGCATATTGATAGCCGAAGCATGGTTTTGGAGCTTCTTAAGATCATCCTCTGTCCATTTGGCCTCAGCTTTTACAACTGTTTGGCCAGCCACAACCTCGACAGGTACAAATGGGCCTTGGACTATAGATAGCCAGGCACTCATGTTTGTAGCCTGAATGAAGTTCTTCATCCTATTCTTCCAGAAGGTATAGTTTGACCCGAAGAATAGGGGAGGCCTAGTAATGGACAGCCCCTCAGGCAGTATTTGAGTTGTTTGGTTTCTAGGGAGAAACCGAGTGCTGTTTTCGCCCATGGTAGGGATCACCTCAAGGTTGTTAGACCTTTTAGAGTGAGCTTTTAAGCTCTGATACCACTTGTTGGTCCCTTGTAAGGTTGCAAGTATAGTTCCAAGGGGGGGTTAGGAACTATTTAAACTTTTTCGCAATTAGGGCAGACTTCTTTTTCTAAAGAAAAAGGTTTGAACAGCGGCGCTGAGTAAACAGCAAGATACTGGCTTAGTCAACAGGTGACTAGGTCAGTTTCTTAGCTTGAGTCAGGAGATAGCACTTAGAGTCTATTCCTGAGCTCAGACGTTCAACGCGCACAACTCAATTTGACCTCTTTACTTGGTCAGTTTTGATTATTTAAAGCAAGCAATATAAATAAGGAGTTAAAGGTAAGAAATACTTCACTCAGCAGATTTATCCAGGTTCGGCTTCTTCTAAGCCTACGTCCTGTCCCCGGAACACGTTCTGAGATTTCAAATCCTCTACTGAGCTCTTTAAAGGTAGAGCCTCAAACCCTTTACAATATCAGCAATTGAGTATGACAAGAGTACCTTCCTCTATACTTCTACTCAATCCTAATCTCTCGCTGAGTACTTAAAACCGAGTACTCAGCCTCTCCTTTCTATCTCTAGAAATGATAAGTGTTTTGTCCTAATACAAAGATGTGCTAAGACACTTTAGACGATTTAACAATCACTCTAGACTTTTACACAAATATAAGAAATTGTAGTGTAAGATTTGCTTTGCTTCTTGCTTGCAGAACTTGTGTAGAAATTTGGTCAGCGCAACTGCTTAATCAAGTTCTGTGTCTTGTGAAGCTTATGATGGCACTATTTATAGAGACGTTTGGGCATCGGTCATTTCGAATTTCGAAATAACCGTTGGAGGGAAACGGCTATATGTCGTTGTCATCCTGACTTGCTCAGAGCTCTCGGCCAATCACAATCGTGTATCTTCTGTCCTCGGCCAGCTCAGCAGATGGTCTCTCCTTTTATGGTAAGGTCAACTGGACAGCATACTGTGTCGTCTGAACTTTGCCAAAAGAGGAAACACTTTGCCTGGAAGTTTTCCTTCGCCAGCTGCTATCTTATACGTTTGTCGAGACTACTCAGCAGCTTCATCTTGAAGTTGTTCCCGAAGGTCTTCTAGATCCTTCCGTTTGCTGAGTTGCGTTTTGTTCAAAACGGCAACGTCTTGACATACGCGGGCCGAGTGTACTGAGTTGTTTGGGCTTGGGCCATTTAATCCTTATGTCTTATAACAGTTTTAACTCAACATTGAACAAACACATTAGTAGAATAAATTAAAGAATTTAAACTTGGTGTGTTTAGAATATGTATTTTAATTATACTTAAACAATTTTGTCAAATCAAAATTATGTGGAAAGGTGTTTCAACATGTTGTTCATGTGAGTCCTCATAGTCCACCTTTTGTTCCTCAGGTGAGGAAGCATTTACTTTGGAGGAGAGAAGTTCTTCTTCCTCGGAAGCACATGAGGAATTTCTATCATCATTCTCAAATCCCATGGTTAAAGCATGGAAGAAAGCTTCAAAAAACTCTTAGTTAAAGAGAGAGAGAGAGAGAGAGAGAGAGAGAGAGATAGATAGATAGATAGAGAGCAAGAGCAAAGAAATTTAGGTGTAAAGAGAAGAAGTGTATTTTTAGCCTTTTTATAGGCAAAATGAGGGCAGGTGAGAGGTCAGAGTCCAGAGGTTAGAAACAGAACTAATAATGATCTAATTTCTGATATTAATGCAGTGACATCGCATGAATTAGGTCATAGTTAATGATAGATATATTGTCATCTAGCTTCTAGGTTTACTAAGTGTGCTAACCTTAAAAGACGTGGCATGCATTCAGAAGAGACACGTAGCAATCAAGCAATTTATCATTCAAAAACATACGTTTATAGCACCCAGAACTACTGAAGAGGATTGAACAAACCTATTGATTCTCTCAGGGTGTAAAATTGCTCTCTTGTTAGAGGCTTGATGAAGATATCAGCAAGTTGTTCTTCTAAACATACATAGATCAACTTGATTTCTCCTTTAAAGACATGATCTCTGATGAAGTGATGCCTTATGCTGACATGCTTCATCCTGCTGTGTTAGATTGGTGTTAAGCCCAAAATATACCTAAAATATCATTAATATTTACATCAGTTTTGCTATGAAATCGTGCTGTTTATATCTATTTAGAGTACCTTTACGTCCAAATATGTTTCTTTCATGCAAGGTACCTAAATATTTGGTAAAATCCAAATAGGAACGAAAAGAGGTCAAAAACGAAGGAAAAACCCTACAAAAGGAGTCAAAGATGACGAAAATCAAACACACCGAAATGAGGACGAGGACGAAGTCAGAAACAGAGAATAATCACCTGTGTCGTGATCGAGAATCCTCCATTCTCGGTCGCGACACGCGTCGCCCAGCTCTCCTCCTTATCATTTCGAAGGCTGAAAATCTGTTTCCCCATTCTCGACCGAGAATTTACATTCTCGGTAAGTTCAGATTTTCAGGCAGCCCAATATACACTTGTTCGTTTTCAAAGATATGCGTCCGTTCGATTGGATAAGAACGTCTCTTCGTAGCAGACACGTTCCTTAGACTCGACTCCTCAACATCTATAAATAAAGAGTTGATTTTAGAGTTGAGAGGATGATATTATTAAAGAGAAGATTTAGTACAGAATTAATTCAGAAATTCTGAGTTAAGCAATTTAGAATTAAAAGTTCGATTTTGTAAAAAGCAATATGATGTACACACATTGTTTATCAAATAATTAAAAACATAGTAGCATTTAGATTTAGATTAAGATTTGTTCATATTAGTTTACATTTTGGTAGTAGAAGTACCCGTCTCTATTCCGAAGATTCAGCGAGAAGATTAAGTAGCGAATTCGACCCCGGAGCCTGACAAACTCTAACGAGGTTTGAGGAAAGGATTGACAACCTGGAACTTGAATGACGTTTTGAATGCTTCCATGTTTTCTGTTCTCTGTAAACTTGTATCAAATTTATACTTCATCTAATAAAGTTTATGCAATTCAATAGATTTTTATGTAGCACTTCTGTAATTGATCTAAAGTGAGTTCTGGTGTTTTCATTAATACGTAGTTGAATTCGATATCTTTACAAGGAAACTTTGTTGAACACTTAGGCAAACTAATTCTTATGCAAGTAAGTACTAATTTGGTTAAGGTGGCAATGTAACCCGACCGTAGGAGGATTGTCTGCAGTTCAAAGCCCTTTAATTGAAGGAATTTACGTTATTACATTTTCATAATTTATACAAAGTTTAAAGTGGTTTTCTTTGCTTAATGCAAACGAATACATTTATTCTCTTTTTCTAAGCGCTAAATGTTTCCGATTTATAATTTATTCTCTAAACATAATTGATTTTTAACATTCTACATATTCCAACCTAATTCTTATTCAATCAATCTCAAAACCAATTTCAAATAACGATTATCTATTTATATAAACCTTAAGTCATATTTAATTTACAGATAAATAAGTTTTTGTTGAAAAACGTTCCCTGTGGGATCGATATCTTTTTATTACTACAAGCGAAACCGTGCACTTGCAGAAATCGCTCAACAAGTTTTTGGCGCCGTTGCCAGGGAACGCCAAAATTTTTAACAAAAATTTAGATTTTTCGTGTTTTATTTCGAATCTAGGTTTATACATACTTATTTTAACTTTTGTAATTTATAAAATTTAATTTACTAACATATTTATTTTTCAAATTCTGTTTTGAAGGTAGTTTCGGTTCGTGGAAGATTTCAAGTTCATGCGCAGTTCTCGAAGATCAGGCATTCCACCAAAACCGCTAGACCCAGAAATTGAAAGAACCATTAAAAAGAAAAAGAAAGACAAGAAAAACAAAAATAAACAAAATTCAGAACCACAACCAGAAAAATGGCAACACTTATGGATTACGCTAGGCCAGGAGTGGCCGGTGTAACAAATAGCATAGTTAGACCCCAAATAAATGCAAACCAATTTGAAATTAAGCCATCATTGCTTAATATGTTGCAAAATAACGTAACATTTTATGGGCCGCCTAACGAAAATCCTAACACCCACCTAACAAATTTCCTAGAAATTTACGACACTCTTAAAATAACAGATGTGACTGCCGAAGCAATCAAACTTCGCCTTTTTCCTTTCACTTTGAAGGACAAAGCCAAAGAGTGGTTAACTTCTATGCCAGACGCAACATTTGAAACTTGGGACCAACTAGCCTAAGCATTTTTATCAAAATATTTTCCTTTAGCAAAAACCGCAAGAGTCATAAAAGAGTTAACATCTTTTTCGCAAAATGATAGCGAAACTCTTTATGAGGCTTAGGAATGTTTTAAAGAACTTCAACGTTTATGCCCACACCACCAATTGCCCGATGCACTTTTAATGCAAACATTTTATAATGGATTAAATCCTACAACTAGAGGTTCATTAGATGCTATGTCGGGAGGGTTATTTATGAAGAAGACATCAGCCCAAGTAAGAGAACTTTTGGAGGAAATGGCAATCAACAGCAGTATGTGGCCCGCGGAACATGGACATATACCAGTGGCGAAACCATCATCCTCAAACACATCATCGGTTAAAGGTATAGTGAATCTTGATCCAGTCGCGATGTTACAAGCCCAATTTTCTGCCTTATCACACAAAATTGATAGGTTTATGGCACCGTGCGATGCCAACGGGAATCCAATCCAAGCGGATGTGGATTATGAAGGTATGAGCGAGATCGAACAGGTAAATTTTGTCCAAGGGCAAAACCAAACTAATAATCCTTATTCTAATACCTATAATCCTAGATGGAGGAATCATCCTAACTTTAACTGGAGAGATAATAATAATAATGCAAATGCTAATCAAAATCGTACCAATAATTATCAAAATCAATCAAGAGATACGATTAGCACTTTATCTTCTAAAATCGACAAATTTATAGATGCTATTGGTGGAAAAATAAGTAATCACGATGATGGTTTTAAACGGATCGAGAATAAATTCGATCAGCTTATTAAAAACCACTCATCTAGCATCCATAATCTGGAGGTTCAAATTGGAGAAATTGCTAAATCAATTCCATCCCGAAAAGAGGGAAGTCTTCCCAGCCATACGGAAGAAAATCCGAAAGAGCATGTAAAGGCTATCACTCTTCGTTCAGGGAAAAATTACTTAGGTCCGGAAATGCCCAGAGATTCGACTTTACCAGGAACTGATTTACCAAAATCCAAAGAAGATACATTAAACACAGAAAGTTCACCAATTGACTCAAGTACAAAAACTTTTGTACCCAAACCACCTTTTCCACACAAAGTCCGAAATAAAGACTATGACAAACAACTTTTAACATTTTTGGATAAACTTAAAAATTTGCACATTAATTTAACATTTATGGATGCAATTACGCAAATTCCTAACTATGGTAAGTTCTTAAAGGATTTAATTTCAAAGAAAATTAGTTGGGAAGGAATTTCATCTATTTCGCTAACTGAGGACTGTAGTTCAATAGTGTCAAGCAATTTGCCTACTAAACTCAAAGATCCCGGATGTTTTACCATTCCGTGTAAATTGGGAGATATTGAATTCCCAAGTTGTCTTTGTGATTTAGGAGCAAGTATCAACTTAATGTCGTTGTCTATTTTTAACAAGTTAGGTTTAGAAAAAGATATCAAACGTACCAATATGGTTTTGCAATTAGCGGATCAAACCACTAAGAGACCATATGGTATAATTGAGGATGTTTTATTTAAAGTTGACAAATTTATTTTTCCTACCGATTTCGTTATATTAGACTTCGCATATGACGTTAATTGTCCACTAATTTTTGGTATACCGTTTATGAACACGGGACGTGCTTTAGTTGATGTTTCGGAAGGGAAAGTAGTCTTAAAGATAGGAGAAGATAAGATTGAGTTTAATATGAACAAAGCGATGAAATACCCTATGGAGGATTTCGCTTGTATGAAACTCAACTTAGTTGAAGAATGTGTCAATGACATTATTCAAAAAGAAGAAATAATAGAACCTATAATGGGAGAAGAATTAGAAGATAAGGACCCAGAGCCTTTGATTCGAGAAGATGGACCAGTTCCGCCTTCGATATTTATCTTACGAAAATGCTAAAATATATAAAGAGAAAGTGAAAAGATGGCACGATGCCAAAATTAGAATCAAAAGCTTTAGCATAAGAGATAAGGTGCTGTTATTTAATTCACGACTCCGATTATTCCCATGTAAACTTAAGTCTAGATGGACAGGACCATATTTAGTCGTTAAAACATTCGACTATGGATCTTTAGAACTTGAAGGACCTAACGGAGTTTGCTTTAAGGTTAACGGTAATAGATGCAAAATCTATTATGAAAATGCTCCAATTAAGAAACTTAAGTTCATAACAAGATTCTATGAAGATTAATTTGTTTATTTTCATGCGCTTCTTTTATTTTGTTTTTGTTTAAATTCTTAGTTTAGCTTTTATTTTATTTTTACACATTTTTATGATTTTTAGTTTTTTTTAGAAGTTATAGATGCATAAAAATATATTTAAGTCATGTTTTTATTCAGATTTTAGGTAAATAGTTCGAATCAGAAAAAATTAGCAATTCTCGGTCGAGAATCCAAGATTCTCAGTTGAGAATTCACTCTTTCAGAATTGTCCAAGAAGGTAAAAGATTTTCTGATCTCACCGAGAATTTATATTCTCGGCCGAGAATCAGAAAATTGGGGTTTCGACGCCTAATTTCCCTGAGGAAATCAGCGTGTCGCGACCAAGAATCAGGATTCTCGGTCGCGACACGGGTGTTTTTGGCACCTGTCAGCCTTGTTTCTTCTTCCTCTTGCAGACACAGCTATTCAAATTCGAAAAATTTAGTTTCTTCAACTCCAAGAGGTCTGATTTTATGCTTTTTCGCATTAAAAAGACACATTATTTCGTCCTATGATCCCTATAAATAATTTAAGAGGTTCAGATTTCTGTTACTTACTTTTCTATTCATCTCTGTCAGACGAAAATCTGATATTCTAAAGACAATTTTCAAACAAAGTTACAGAAACTTTTCTTTTTGTTCCCCAAACACCATGACTACCAAACTCAAATCTTCCAAGAAGATTGTTGCTACACGCCGTAAGCGTACTGATTTATCAGAACGCTATGGTGCCCCATTCCCAATTTATAACCATGATGAAGGCTGACGTTATTACCGATTTCGTTATGCTATATTTGCCGGAATGCTTTACATGGATGAGTTCTTAAATGATGAACTAGGGATTAGCAATGATATAAATCGCTATTTGGAGAATTTGGGCTGGACCAAATTCGCCCATATGAAGTTTCCAATCATCGGAGATTGGATCCTTGAGTTTCTATGTATAGTACGCTTCGTGAATAAGCGTCGGGTTCGTCTTAGTTTTCGCAAAGATGGCAAAACTTTCACCTTCGGTTACCCTGAATTATATGTCTGGTTTGGTTTCCCACCACGGGATACTTCATACCACCATCCTGGCAGGGATATGACTTCCAGAGACATCTGGCGGATGTTGACAGGATTCTGGCGTTTCAATCCAAGTCTCGCCTATAACAAATGAATCCACTCTCCAATTCAATGCTTTATTTGCACACGTTCCTGTGTCATAGTTTATTTGGACGAACTGGCAGCAGTATGGTCCAAGACACCAACTTGTATGTCTTAGGCGACATATTTCAAAGCAACACCGTCAATTCTTCCAAAATATTGATGGAGGGTTTGATTGCCGCTTCTCGTTCCAAAGAAAAGAAGATTGGATATGGGAATATAATATGTGGCATAATATTGGGAGCCAAAGGAGCAGCATCTGTTCCTTGGACTGATGCAGAACCGTTTCCAATGATGGATTATGAATTTTTGGAAAAAGAGGGCCTCGTGAAACGTATCTTTCGGGTTGGCCCAAGGTTTCTTTCTGCGGAAGAAAGACAGATCTTCATACCGATGAAGATTGAAAGCTATAGGGCTAGACGAATCCCAATTCCGCGGGATGAATATTTAGTTTCAGTTATTTAGGTTTTATTTGTTTTAGTTTGTGTTTTTTTCTTTTTTTTCTTTGTATATATGTTTTTGTTCAATTTGTACATATGCGTTATTCAATAAAGTTTCTATTCATTTCAGTTAATTTCTTAGTTTGATTTTGGTTTATATATTAATTCCAATTTCTATATGATAATCCAACAAATCTTTTATTTAATCCATTTCTAAATTCTACTCATATGAACATACTAATGATCTTAATGAACATGCTAATGATTTTAATGAACTTATATGATCTTATATAATGATTATCACTTATATCAGTTGAACTTATTTTTATTAATTTATGTATCTGTATCAAACTTAACAGTTTCAGGTTATAAACAATGAACTCTTACTTACATAAAATTACATTTAATTGCATTTAAGATGATTCATTTAACTT
The DNA here is from genome assembly GCF_963576675.1 of Euphorbia lathyris. Classification (NCBI taxonomy): domain Eukaryota; kingdom Viridiplantae; phylum Streptophyta; class Magnoliopsida; order Malpighiales; family Euphorbiaceae; genus Euphorbia; species Euphorbia lathyris. The sequence goes on from NC_088914.1 coordinate 47,137,270, forward strand.
ATATGTTTTAATATACATTAATGATTCATTAAAACTCATTAAGGCATTCATGTCTCATCATTTTCTAATTAATAAGGATAAACCTTTGGTTTTCCTTGTATTTAATGCTTTTTCATTTATGTTTTTAAGTATAGGTACAGTTTTAATTAGTTTCGGGTCCTACTTACCCAGAAAATTGCACGAATGGAGTTAATATGCGCGAATTTCAGCCACCAGGGGCTGATTCTCGGTCGAGAATTAAATATTCTCGGTAAGTTCAGCGAAAACGAGCCAATTTCAGAGGAATTTTCTCTCTGAAATTGTCATGTCGCGACCGAGAATCCGGATCCTCGGTCGCAACACGCGTGCTGTAGGCGTGGGAAGTCCGAATTTTTGCACTAAATTAAGCCTATTCCTATTCCTAATCAACCTATAATTCACTCTATTCAACCCTATATATACCTACTCCTTACACAAACATCAAATCACCTCAATTTTTACCCAATCCCTCACTCTAAACTCTTCCCAATACACTACCTTTTACTCTTCCCAATTTATTCATACCCTTTCACAATCAATTACCCCTTCATCTACCTTCTCTTTCATTCAATTAACCTCTACTATTCCCAATTTTTCTTCAACCTTTGGCTATTCTCTCTACATCTCTTCTTCTCTATTTTCAAACCCTAACACCAACAATCATGCCTAGAACCAAGGTTTCTGCCAATCGCACTAAGATTACGAAGGTGAATCGTCTTCGTCTTCGTTGTGGAGCTTATTTTGACATTGCTTCCGAGGAAGAGGCGGCTCGCTTCACACATTTTTCAAACTCAAAGAGGGAGTTTGTGGACATGCACTTCCTTGACTTTGATTCGGTAAGAGAGTTAAATTTCTCTACTCGAATTAATGCTTACCTTGATACTTTAGGTTGGCAAACTTTTGCTTCAATGAGATTTCCTAGTATTATGGAATATATTGTAGAATTTTTGGTTACTTTGCAACTTGATAAGAAGAAGACTTCCATCTCTTTTAGAAATAATGGTGTGACTTACACCATAGATTATGAAGCAATGGGAAATATGTTCGGTTTTCCTACAAGTGATTTCTATGATAAGCCTCGGGATTTTGATAATGACACCATTTGGAATACTCTTTCGGGTCAAGCCTATTTTAATTCAAAGAATACTTCAAGCAAGATGATTAGGGACAATTGTTTGCTTTACTTTCACAAGTTCTTGAGTTTTTCTTTGTTTGGTCGTGTTGAGAGCTCCAAGATTCAAGTTCGGGATTTGTTCATTTTTTATTATTTGTTTAAAGGTTTAAGGGTTGATAGCATTGGTATGCTATTTGATAATTTGTATCGTGCTTCGAGGGCTCACACCATTCAAGTCCCTCTAGGTAATTTTATTACCGCTATAGTTTTGGGTGCCCGTGGAGAATTGGCCGATTATGATATTTCTTCCTACCATGGATATGTTCCGCTTTTGAATATTTCGGCTCTTGAGCGAGCTCACTTATTGCTTACTTCGGTTCCTCTAGTTTTTGTTTCTTATGAGTCACGTATTGCCCATCTTCGTGGTAATATGGGAGGAGGAGCTTCAAGTTCTCAATTTGTAGGTACCGAAGAAGGATGAGAGGAGGAGGAAGCGACGGATGCACCACAAGCACAACCCCAAGCCCAAGCACAACAAGAAGATGATCTGGTTGATTTAAGGCGGATTTTGAACCAAATCAATTCCCATAATCGCCAAATGAATTTAAGGATTGATGATTTGGTTGAAAACAATATGGTGATGAATGACAATCTAAACCACTTGAGGAGGGAACACAAGTCCACCCGTCGCTGGATGCTTTCGTTCTTCCATCGTCAAAATGTTGAAACTTCACCATCTCCGCCGGATTCACCGTCACATGTTTAGGTTTTATCTTTTCTTTCACTTTGTTTTGTTGTTTTTAATTATGTTTGGTACAATGTCTATATTTTCATTTTGTTTGGTACAATTCTATTTCAATTACGAATGCTTTTATTTTTCTATTTAAATGTTCGTTTGTGTTATTTCGTATATTTTTCGTGTTTTATCAATTTTTGCCCCAATGAGGACATGGTCCAAATTAAGTGTGGGAGGAGATATTGCATATATCATTTAAGTTTTAATACGACTTAATGCAACGAAATACTTTTTAAGCAACATTTTTAACATTATTCAATATGCAACAATCGCTTTATGTTAATGCAACACATTACATTTTGCAACATTTTTTTTGTTTTTTTTTATATATAAACATTATTTTCATAAACTTTACATTATTTTTCCATATGTTTAAAATATATTTAACTTATGATTATTTTTAGGTCATCTTTATCGTTAGAAATAATATTTCTATACGGGCAACATTTTTAAATTTCTCACAAATCTTCGATACGATTTTAAGTAAAATGTCTCGAGTGAATGTATTTAAGTAAAAAATTCTTTCTTTCAATCTCTATCTTATATCATGCAATTCATGATACAATAAATCTTATTTTGTATTTTCAATTAGGATTTATAGGCATTAAATTGAACTAACAATTTTTTTAGCTCGGTTTGATTTCGTCTTACATTAATACCAATTGAAGTTTTTAAGGAAAATTTAGCCATAATACATGTTGAATTTTAAAGTCAATATAGGATGAATGTGCTATTTTTATTTTTCCCAATTTACAATTCATAATTCATGTTAATTAAATCAAGTAGTCATATTCTTAACTTTTGGCCACGATTGAGACCAACCTTATCACAATCGAGATATGAAAGGGAAGAAAATTAAGTATCGTTTACTTTTGGCCACGATTGCGACCACCCTTATCACAATCGAGGTATGGAAGGAACATTTAAAAACAAAAAAAATTTTAAACGTGTTTAAGTTTAAAGTAACGATTGCATCCACCCATGGCATGGTCAGTACCTCTTTTTTTTAAAAAAAATTTGCGCAATGCGCTTACATTAAAGAAGAAAGAAAAATCCCCACCAGACCCTGCTGTGATTAGAACCCATGACCTCCCAAGGCATAGGTAAGCTCTCAACCACTAAGCTAAGAGCTGTTAGGGATTATAGCCAGTTAATCAACTGTAGCGCAGCGGAATTGCGGTTTAAAATTTATTTCTAATCCCTTTTAGTTTGATCTTTGTCCGTTAACCATTGATTGAATAAAACCTTTTGATCGTTTAGGGATATAAACATACCCGGACTGTCTCTTCTAGAGACGGATGAAGAATCCACAAGGTAGTAAGATCTCCGTAGTCAGGTGCACGAACAGCTATTGAACCAGAACCGGTGCTAGCCGAATAACGAAGAAGAACTGGAGAGATTTCATAATTAGCCAAGAAAACCTTCACAATTTTGAAGTTGGTGGCCGCCAATTTCAGTATTGCTTTTCAAAGCAAAGATGGTTGGCCGAATATGTATGTGGTTAAATTAGGGTTTTAGTGTTTTAATTTATATATATAGTGTATTCCTAAACCTAATTAGTTTAGGGTTAATTGGTTAATTACAAAACTAATCCAATCCTAATCTAATTACATAAATAAATACCAATAATATTTATTCTATGCAATTAATTATGATTAGATTAAATTTAATTACCCCAATTAAATAAACAACACTAATTAATAAATTAACGTATTAGTTTAATTAATTATTCACCGAATGCAATTTCATTAATTTACAAATTAATTAAGTACATCCCGTAAACTAATTAATCAATTAAATACTCAACACTTAAGACCATTAATCAATTACCTTGATACAAAGTATCAATTAATCAATTAATTAACCACCAATTAATTACCTTGATATTTTACTATCAATCAATTAATTAATTTCATCTCTCCAATGTATCGTTCTATAAGTTCTAACTTAGATGTTCCATGTGCATGATCCTATGGGACTGTCCTTAGCTAGCAGTGGGCTCACGGCCCACAAACAGTAAGTGGGTTCTAGCAAACCATTACTGCCCCTAACCAAGACAGAGTTTTAGCAGTCTAAAGATGCAGAGGCCCTGTAGTTATCTCTTAACTTCTTTTACCATTTGATATCGATATTATAAACTAGAGGCATGGCGGCTGTCATCCTCTCTGATGTTTATGATATTTCTTGTTCTGAAGTAGATTGATGAAACAGATAAGTAAACTACTTATCAGGGTGTGGCCACACACTTATCAATCTCACTTATCAAGTGGCCTGTGATATCATCTCACTATTACATGAGTGGTAATTCCATCACTTCAATATCAATACCAACGTATTCACCTGTTCACCCAATCATACCCGTATTTAGCATCCTGTTACAGACCTGTTAGGCGTATGTCAAAGTGAACCAGATCCCATATTGATATTATAATGAAATCTGGTCTGAAGATAGTTAGAGACCTACTTAAGAAAACTAATGACACAACCACCATGTAGTTTTCTCGGGCGGATCGATCCAGTCACATGTATACAACATGTACCCATATTCACAACTGACTTATCAAGTGCTATGGCTAGTATCAATTACTACCATACAGTCGTCGAATATACAAGTCCGTGGTCCTAATCATTCCCATGATAGAATGGACTTGGGATATGGTTTTACGATTATCAATCAATGGATTCTCTATTCATATTATAGCACAAGATATAAATGAACTAGATTAATGCTTTTATTAATGTAACACAAATAGTGTATCTATGCAAGAATAATCAAAAAGCATAATACAATATACATGAACCAATGCCTAAGAACTAGGGCACACCAACAGTCTCCCACTTGGACTAGTTCCAAGCAGGCATTGCCCTAATCCCTATAGATCTAGTATGACCATCATGTAGGCGTTGTGCAAGTGCCTTGGTAAACGGATCTGCGACATTGTTCTCGTTGTCAACTCTCTGTAATGTAATGTCACCTCTCGCCTGGATCTCCCGGATGAGGTGAAACTTTCTAAGTACATGTTTGGATCTCTTGTGTGATCGGGGCTCGAGTGCTTGTGTTATGGCACCGTTGTTATCACAGAAAACATCAACTGCACCTAGGATAGTAGGAACTACACCTAAGTCAGTTATGAACTTCTTGATCCAAACTGCTTCCTTTGCAGCATCGCATGCAGCTATGTACTCAGCTTCCGTTGTAGAATCGGCAATGGTAGGCTGCTTTGAGGATCTCCAACTAATGGCACCACCATTCAGGAGAAAAACATAACCAGATTGTGATTGTTTCTGGTCCTCATCAGTCTCGAAACTTGCATCAGTGTAACCTGATACTTCCAGCTCCTCTTGCCCACCAAAAACTAAAAAGAGATCCTTGGTACGTGATGCGTGGTTCGTCTAGCTGTATTTACGGATGTAGTGTGATATGAGTGTGTTATGGGACTATGGATGTGGTCTTTCTAATTGCTCTAAATTCACTAGACGTCACTACTTAGGGGCAAGTGTACCCCGTCGTATCAAGTAATAATCCGGTTAAGACCGGGTATCGAATCCACGGGATTTATAATTACAAGTATTAGACGACTCGGTTTCGTATGTTATTTAAGCGGTAATTACTTTGGGGTTAAGTAAGACATAACTACACACTATTCCTCGATATTGGCGACATAGATTTATGTAGCTAAAACTCTATGAAGTGGGATGAATATGATAAGTTATAACCATGATAAATAATGATTCTAAATGTATACGGATAATAGTTTACTCTTGCAAAGACGACTAAGTGTAGTAGAACCGACCCGTGAAGTACTTAGACTACGTGGTTCCTAGTCAAGCCGTGTCTAATGCGGGGGAATTAGAAACTAGGGCCCGTAAGTTCCGTGGCTTGTCAATTCCTACGGTTTCCAGTTTGTCACTTCCGGTAAGGCAACACCTATATAACTCCCTAAAGATAGCCCGAATGGCAGCGGTAATCGCGTTCTCCTACACAATAATCAATTATCAATATCAAAACAAGCAATAAACATTAACACATAAAGGGAAATAGAGATTATAAATCATAAATTATAAATATGGAAAGTGATTAGATGAAATACAACCAAGCCTAGTACATAGGAAGAGTACAAGCTAATTAGCAAGTAAAAAGGGAGAACCCGCCCTTGGAACTAGCTAACCGGACTCAAAGCCATCTCCTAGGTCGTGGAGGTGGAACTCTCGAGCTTGGTGACGAATGGTGGAACGGAGCGTCAATGGAACGCCGGAACAACGAACAAGCTCTCGAGGGGGGGAGAGTTTAACTTACAAAATGTGAATCTAAATTACAAAGAAAGAAAAGAGTATAGTGTAGCTCTCTAGTATGTAGTTGGTGTTAAATGAAGTTCAAGAGCTTCTTATTTATAGACATCAAGCAAGGGCAAGTTTGTAATTTCACAAAGCACAAGTATGGAGCAACATTATTTGGTGCAGAAATCCCATGATACGCCCCGCGTAAATTGGTCTACGCCCCGCGTAAATGCCCATTCCGTCAGAAATCTCCTGCATGTGGACCAATTCGTTGTCTTGTTGTCTCAAGCACGCCCTGCGTAAGGGATTGTACGCCCCGCGTGTTTGAGTCTCTGGAGTTTTATTGCTTGAATTGGTACTTTTACATCGTGCGTAGCTGAAGTACGCCCCGCGTAAAAGAGTCTCTGATCTTTTTATGTTGAAGAACTGCCTTTTACGCCCCGCGTAAGGAGAGTTGACTCTGGGAGACAATGCAGTCTGACTTTCAGGATTAGGCCAATTATTGCCGACATGTGTCATACGCCCCGCGTAAAGTGGTATACGCCCCGCGTATGCTGAGTCAGTTCCACATGGCTTCTGCGGATAAGGCAATCATTACCGACACCATGTTTCACGCCCCGCGTAGGGGATTATATGCCCCGCGTATGGAGTGGATTTTTGCTCCTTTCTCGTACCTGAAATACAAAACTTGAGAGCCGAGTTAGCTTGACGTTTTTATTTCCTAAACTAATCAAAAACGAGGAAAATAAACTGAAAGTACGAGATTTATTTTTATTTCTTTATTTTATCAAAACACTTTATTTTTGTAATTAAACTTATTTATTTTATCTAAAATCAACCCGTAAATCACGCTAAAAGATAGGGGTAAAATACCCCTATCAAACCTCCTCGGACTTTAAAGTTTTACTTGTCCTCAAGTAAAAGAAATCAAAAGACAAGGGATTGAGAAAATTAGGAAACAAACCGAAGGTTGGTTTTGCCAAGTGCGTGATTTCAAAGTTATGGTTTTGTGCAAAGGTTCCGGTAAGTACCTACGCAAACAATTGAGTACGAGACTTGTCTGAAACCTCCATGATCAAGATTTAATAGGCAATATTAACGGGGGTTGATTATCTTTTGAGAACCCGATAGTACCTCACCAAGGGATTTCGCTCTTACGCTCAATTTTAGGTGGGTCGGTGTTTTATCACTCTTCTTTGCACTTACTCGAGACCATGTTGAATTTGAATTTTTATCCGGGTTTTTCCTCCTAAAATATGGTTAGGCAATATTAAAAATGAACCCGGAGGGGGGTTGTAATGTGGGTGGCTTCTTTAGTGGTTAGTTTAAAGAAACTCGAGTTCAAAAATACCGTTTTGTGATTACACCGTATCATTGCTTATTTCGGCCTTGGCGAATTTTATAAGACGTACTTCAAAATTGCTCGGGTGGAGCTTTGAGAATGCCTTATTATTTATTGTATCCTTTGTTTTGATAGAGGCACAAAAACAACATTTTGAGAGCTAATGGTGCTCATTTGCTAAGGCCGTGACTTATTTCGGGTAATTCGGGTGCAACTTGATTATGTCGGTAATTGGACAAGAGGAAAAAGGGTTAAATGTTAAGAGGGTATTAACAAAAAAAGTTGGTTAATAGGCTCGAGGGGGTTTCCTAATGTTTAATGAAAACGAGAAAAATAAATTAAGAAAAATTAGCCTAAGTGGGTTCAGTTTATCATCTATTGCCTTTTTACCACAATAAGTGTACTTAACCCGGTATTAGATGCAAATTCTATGAGTCGAGTGAAGTCAAAGTTCTCGAAAAAGTGTGAAAGAATTAGAGTTCTCGTACGAACTCTTTTAGGCTCAAAATACCTCACAAAGATTCGGGTTTAAATTGTGTACTATCAAGTCTTCGCTAAATTCTCAACTATCCCGTTTTTATTGCCTTTTCAAAGTTCATTATGGAGATAACATTCGGGTTTAAGACTCAGTGCCTTAGTTTAGTACTAATCCTAAGTTTTGCACAAATTCCCTAACTTTAAGATCAAGACTAAAATTTCTTAATCGAATCATTCCTTTATGTTCCGACACTTTTATTTTTGATGACAAATAACGGAACTTTAATTAATTTCCGAGGGAGGGATAGCATGTCGGGAAAATTTAAAAGAGTCAATAAATTAGTTTAATTATTTTGTTGTTATTAAATTTTTATTTTTGTTTTTGGTAGTGCAAAACAAACGTTAAGTGCGGGGTTGCACGTCCCTCCGCGTTATTTAAAATGACGCCTATTCCAAGGGCGTTGCAAAAAGAAATTAAAACAAAAACAAAAATAAAGCTAAGGAAGGGAAAGAAGAAGACCCTAAGTGGCCAGGGGCCCTACGCGAGGCGTGCCCAGGGGGGCGCTCCGCGTAGGGTGGCGTTTAAATCCTTTATTTGGGCAGAGACTTAAGTACGCGGGGCGCAATAGGGGAGGCGCCCCGCGTAAGTTGTTGTTTTTATTATTGATGGAGGCAGAGACTCAAATACGCGGGGCGCAATAGGGGACGCCCCGCGTGTTTGAGGTTCTGAACCTTTTTTTGTGTTTGAAAATAAGGAGTACGCGAGGCGTACTATGGGGTACGCCCTGCGTGCAGTTATTATAAACAGCAAAAATAAACGCAAAAATAGCACGAAACAGAAACGGAAATCACTAATATATTAGGAAAGAAAAAGATAGTACATCAAAACATCAAAAGAAAATGGAAAACAAAAAGAAATGGAATTATGGTTGAGGTGGAGGTGGATTGTCATGGAGGTTGAAGTAGGAAGCGAAGGAAGCGGTGAGAGCATCGAAACGAGAGCCGATATGGCCCGGTCGTCACGTTGTTGCGCCGCAATGGTATCGAAGCGGGCGTCAAAAGGGGCCCGATCACGACGTTGGTTATCCTCCAAGATATCCAACCGAGCATAAAGGGCATTGAAGTCGTGAAGAGGTGGAGGGCTAAAATTGAGACCCATATCCGAGTTCGAATCCCTTTCCGCATCGGAGTGGGCTGCCCCCGAAGTCTCTCCCGGGCCGGAAGTTGGATGGTTCAAGGTTTTAAATGGATTTTTGTCCAAAGGTCGAGGCATAAGGCGTGGGAGGCGCTCAACGGTGTCGGAGCCGAGTTTGGAGAGAGCGAAAATGGTGATGAGGTGGCCGAACCCGAGCTTGGCCCGTTTCCGGATGGGTGTGGCGCGAAGGTGGACGGCCACATAGTAGGCGAGGTCATATGTGAGCCCGTTGGCACAACAGTAGAGGGCCAACAGTTCATGTTTGTTGACCTTGGTGGACTCGGATTTCCCCGTGAAGTAGAAGGAGATGAAGCGGTGAAGCAACCGGAGAATAGGGTCACGAATACTGGCCGGGTGGAGGTTGGATACGTGATAGTCATTGGACCCGGTAATGGAGGTCCAGAATTCGGGGGCGGAGACACCGTCGGGCCAATGGGCGACGCTAGGCTCCGCTTGATGAGTGAAGTGGGTGCGAAGCCATTGAGTGTCAATAGTGAAGGGGCGGTTTTGGAGGCGAAAGTTGAAGAGCGCGGCCCCGGGCACATTATTGGAGGTGAGGGAGGTGAAGAACTCGATGACCAAGGAGGGGTACACATGGTATTGTTTATGGTAGATGTCGTACCATTCGAGGGCACGGAGACGAGCTTCGAAAGGTGTGTCAAGATCATGTTGATCAAGCACACTATGGGGGATGTACGGAAGCTCTTGGACCGTGGCCGCACAAAGATCTTCGTACCGTTGGGCTTCCTCCTCAGTGAGAAGGTGAAAAGGAGCCCGGTATTGGCGGGTAAGCGGGGGTGTTTCCTCCCGGTCGGGTGACGATGGTCGTTGGTTTTGGGTGGAGCGGGTGGAGCGAGCTCGCCGGGCTTGCATTTGGTGGTCTAATGGGGTGTTAATGGCTGCTCTCTTCCTTGCCATGGCAATGGTGAGGAATGGAGAAGGGTTGAGAGAAGGTGGGAGGAGGTTGGGATAAAGTTGAGATAATAGTGAGGGAAGAAGAAGGAGAAAGAAGAGATATATATAGGGGAGAAGTGGGGAATCCAAGCAAAGCTCGGATTCCCAGAGGGGTACGCGGGGCGTGAAGGGGCCACGCCACGCGTATCCCTCCCCCTGATGTTTATTTTACGCAAAAATGGTGAGATACGCGCGGCGTAAATAGGGTTACGCCACGCGTATCTGACCTCCTGCCCCTTTTTATGACAAAAAGGGCGGAGACACGGGGCGTAATTGGGGTTACGCCCCGCGTAAGCGGACGGGAGATGAAGGATTTTTGTGGTTTTTGGTAATTTTTTGATTTTTGATTTTTTTTTGAATTTATGAGTGTTTAATGATTTTTAATGATTTAATGATTTTTATGGTTTATTTATGAGTGTTAAAATTTTTTCATTAATTTGTAATTAAGAGGGTAGTTAATGAAAATTTATTATGGAGGGAAGTTAAAGATTTAAATTTGAAATGATGGAGTTTGATTGGATGGAAGAGGAGGTGGAGTGTGGAAGTGGAAAAGGTGTATAGGGAAGAGGAGTGATGGGAAGTTTGAGAGATGGGGAGTTGCCATGGGGAGTTGTGATTCACAACTCCTCGAGGATACGCGCGGCGTACCCTGGGGTACGCCCCGCGTGTCCTCTACGTGGCATTTATTAAAAAGAGCTTGTTTTAAGGAAAGCGTACGCGGGGCGCAAATTCAGGTACGCTGCGCGTAGTGTGTCCTTTATTAAGTAAAAAGGGGAAGACACACAACTACGCGGGGCGCAATGGGTTGTACGCCCCGCGTATTTTAAGATTTTGGATTAATGTGGGATTTGTTTTTCTTTTGATTTTAAGAAAATAAAAGAAAAAGGGAGAAAATAAAATAAAGTAAAGATGAAGGCAATAATGCAAAATAAAGAAAGGAGATAACGTTTATAATACATATAGACAAGTGGTTCGAGGAATTCAAACCGACGCTACGTTTTAAGTCGAAGTAGCTCGACTTTCTTGTATGGCGGCTTATTGCAAGACGTCCGCGTTGGAGCTTGACGGGTCTGAACTCCTATTGTTGAGGAGCGTTATTACTTGTCCGGATTCCCTATTCTTACCCCGCGGATTTTGTTCAGTGTTCGCCGGGAGGGTTCCTAGTGGCCTTTCTTGTTGTTGACGGTTTAGGTGGGCCACCTGGCGGCTAAGATCCCTACAAAACACTTCGCTATCGGAAAGACGGGTTAATATGTCCTTCAACAAGGACGTGACCGATTGGTCGTGTACATTGTTGGAAGGTGGAGCGTTTCGATTACCGGGCGCGACTTGTGATTGCCCGAGCCCGTTTTCCCGAAATTCTTGCTCAAAGCCGGATGGGGGCCTCAACACGTTATTATTGTTGCCATATGATAAGTTCGGGTGTTGGTACCGAGGCCTCCATCCGCTGTTATTATTATTATTATTGTGGTGAGAATAGGAGTTCGGATGGGAATTATACCTTTGGTTACCTCCTATATAACTTACGTTTTCGCGGCGCCGGCGAAGGGGCTACCGATTTGGCAATTAAACGCATCATGGTCTCCACCACAGTGAGTGCACATCAGGACCTGCACATTTTTATTGAGGCTTAATTGGGCGATCAACGAGTCAAGCTTCTTGTTCATTTCAGCTATGGAGCTTTTCGGGGCCTCTTTCTCCACAGCGAATGTCTGGTGTCGCGACGGGCCGGCAAGCCGATCCTCTTGCCATTGCACACTTTTCCTTACGAGCTCATGAATGAGCTCGTAGGCCTCACTAGCTGACTTCCGAAATAGATCCCCACCTGCAGCGGAATCAACAGTCGCACGGTTAGTGGGAGTTAACCCGTGGTAAAAAGTGCTTACCAAGTCGTGCTTTGGGATGTCATGGTGGGGGCAGTTTCGGAGCAACTTCCGAAACCTAGCCCAAGCTGCGTGAAGGGCCTCGCATTCCAACTGCCTGAAGGATGTGATATCGGTCCGTAACTTGACTGTTTTGGACGGCGAAAAATAGTAGGAAAGGAACTCCTTTTCGAGCTCTTCCCATGACGTGATGGATCCCGCCTCTAACGAGTGTAGCCATTCCAACGCCTGTCCTGTCAATGAAAAAGGAAACAATTTTAGTCTCACAGCCTCAACGGGAACACCATTTTGCCAAAAGGTATCGGCACACATAAGAAATTTATCCAAATGTTCGTTGGGGTTCTCATGGAGTTCCCCTCCGAATTTACCACATTGCTGTATCAATTGGATCATTCCGGTCTTGATCTCGTATGTGTTGGCCGAGATCGTGGGAGCGACAATGCCGTTATGATTTTAGGGACGATACGGCGCAAGGATCTCCATCATCGAACGCGTATCATTGCCCCCGCGGACGTTGTTCACGTGTGGCCTTTGGTTTCCATCGGGTTGGTTGACCTCGGCGTTGGGGTTTGCCATTCTCTCTTTTCAAATCCTACAAAGAGTACGTTCAATTTCAAGATCAATAGGAATAAGAGAATCACTTTTCGATCGGGTGTGCATAAAGTAAAAAGAAGTATAAAAGGTTATCAACAAGAAAGAATAATGTTAGTAAGAGTATATATAAACAATTTATACAAAAAGAATGCTTAAACTAACAATGAAACGTTTTTGTCTAATATTGTAGAAAATTATAAATCCCCGGCAACGGCGCCAAAAACTTGATGCGTGGTTCGTCTAGCTGTGTTTACGGATGTAGTGTGATATGAGTGTGCTATGGGACTATGGATGTGGTCTTTCTAATTGCTCTAAATTCACTAGACGTCACTACTTAGGGGCAAGTGTACCCCGTCATATCAAGTAATAATCCGGTTAAGACCGGGTATCGAATCCACGGGATTTATAATTACAAGTATTAGACGACTCGGTTTCGTATGTTATTTAAGCGGTAATTACTTTAGGGTTAAGTAAGACACAACTACACACTATTCCTCGATATTGGCGACATAGATTTATGTAGCTAAAACTCTATGAAGTGGGATGAATATGATAAGTTATAACCATGATAAATAATGATTCTAAATGTATACGTATAATAGTTTACTCTTGCAAAGACGACTAAGTGTAGTAGAACCGACCCGTGAAGTACTTAGACTACGTGGTTCCTAGTCAAGGCGTGTCTAATGTGGGGGAATTAGAAACTAGGGCCCGTAAGTTCCGTGGCTTGTCAATTCCTACGGTTTCCGGTTTGTCACTTCCGGTAAGGCAACACCTATATAACTCCCTAAAGATAGCCCGAATGGCGGCGGTAATCGCGTTCTCCTACACAATAATCAATTATCAATATCAAAACAAGCAATAAACATTAACACATAAAGGGAAATGGAGATTATAAATCATAAATTATAAATATGGAAAGTGATTAGATGAAATACAACCAAGCCTAGTACATAGGAAGAGTACAAGCTAATTAGCAAGTAAAAAGGGAGAACCCGCCCTTGGAACTAGCTAACCGGACTCAAATCCGTCTCCTAGGTCGTGGAGGTGGAACTCTCGAGCTTGGTGACGAATGGTGGAACGGAGCGTCAATGGAACGCCGGAACAACGAACAAGCTCTCGAGGGGGGGAGAGTTTAACTTACAAAATCTGAATCTAAATTACAAAGAAAGAAAAGAGTATAGTGTAGCTCTCTAGTATGTAGTTGGTGTTAAATGAAGTTCAAGAGCTTCTTATTTATAGACATCAAGCAAGGGCAAGTTTGTAATTTCACAAAGCACAAGTATGGAGCAACATTATTTGGTGCAGAAATCCCATGATACGCCCCGCGTAAATTGGTCTACGCCCCGCGTAAATGCCCATTCCGTCAGAAATCTCCTGCATGTGGACCAATTCGTTGTCTTGTTGTCTCAAGCACGCCCTGCGTAAGGGATTGTACGCCCCGCGTGTTTGAGTCTCTAGAGTTTTATTGCTTGAATTGGTACTTTTACGTCGTGCGTAGCTGAAGTACGCCCTGCGTAAAAGAGTCTCTGATCTTTTTATGTTGAAGAACTGCCTTTTACGCCCCGCGTATATGGTGGTATGCCCCGCGTAAGGAGAGTTGACTCTGAGAGACGATGCAGTCTGACTTTCAGGATTAGGCCAATTATTGCCGACATGTGTCATACGCCCCGCGTAAAGTGGTATACGCCCCGCGTATGCTGAGTCAGTTCCACATGGCTTCTGCGGATGAGGCAATCATTACCGACACCATGTTTCACGCCCCGCGTATGGAGTGAATTTTTGCTCCTTTCTCGTACCTGAAATACAAAACTTGAGAGCCGAGTTAGCTTGACGTTTTTATTTCCTAAACTAATCAAAAACGAGGAAAATAAACTGAAAGTACGAGATTTATTTTTATTTCTTTATTTTATCAAAACACTTTATTTTTGTAATTAAACTTATTTATTTTATCTAAAATCAACCCGTAAATCACGCTAAATATAGGGGTAAAAATACCCCTATCAGTACGCTTAAGGTACTTTAGGATAGCCTTAACTGCCTTCCAGTGCTCCTCGTCGGGATCTGACTGGTACCGGCTAGTCATGCTAAGTGCAAATGCAACATCTGGCCTTGTACATAATATAGAGTACATGATAGATCCTATAGCGAACGCATATGGGACCTTTTCCATGTTCTCTTTGTCCTGCTTTGTCTGAGGACAATCTTTCTTACCAAGTTTCAACCCATGGCGCATAGGCATAAATCCTTTCTTAGCCTGGTCCATGCTGAATCTTCTAAGAACTTTATCTATGTAAGTTGCCTGACTCAAGCCTAGAAGTCTGTTGGATCTATCTCTGTAGATCCTGATCCCTAAGATCGTTTCGGCTTCTCCTAAGTCTTTCATTGCGAAGCATTTACTCAACCACTGCTTTCACTCCTTGCAGTGTTGGTATATCGCCTCTAATGAGAAGTATGTCATCGACATACAATATCAGGAAAGTGGATATGCTCCCACCGAATTTCATATACACACAAGGTTCATCAGGATTCTGCACGAAACCATATTCAGTTATGGCTTCATTGAATCTCTGATTCCAAGACCTAGATTCTTGCTTCAATCCATAAATGGATCTTTGAAGCTTACATACTCGGTTAGGATACTTCGGATCGATAAAACCCTCTGGTTGTGTCATGTAGACATCCTCCAGTAACTCCCCATTCAGGAAAGCGGTTTTAACATCCATCTGCCATATCTCATAGTTATACCATGCAGCTATGGCCAGCACTATCCTAATGGATTTGAACATAGCAACTGGTGAAAAGGTTTCATCATAGTCAATTCCTTGGATTTGTCTATAACCTTTTGCCACCAGTCGCCCCTTGAAGGTGTTATCGGCTTTTAATTTGAAACACCACTTGCAGCCAATTGTTTTAACACCCGGAGGTGGATCCACCAAGTTCCACACCTGGTTATCACGCATAGACTGCATTTCAGCCTCCATCAGAAGTCACGACAAAACCGTACCTTTCAGGTTGATGACGTGTCCTATTAGACCTTCTAGGTTCCTGTGTAACTGGTTCAGCCTCCTCAATTTCTTGAGGACCTAAATCAGTTACCTGAGCATCCTCAGCATCTGCGGTAGGAGTCGGTGAGTCTTGAATCTCAGCGAGATCAATATTGCTCCCACTGTCTACTTTGGAAAGGAATTCCTTTTCCAAAAAGACTGCAAACCTAGCCACGAATGTTTTATTCTCGGCTGGGTTGTAGAAGTAATAACCCTTAGTTTCCTTAGGGTAACCCACGAACTGGCATTTGACAGATTTGGACTCTAGTTTGCCACTCATCAATTTCTTGACATGTGCATCACAGGCCCAAATCTTCATGAAGGAAACGTTGGGCTTTCGGCCTGTCCATAATTCATATGGTGTTCCTTCAATTGCCTTGCTCGATGTATTGTTAATTATATGAGTAGCAGTTTCCAAAGCAAATCCCCAAAAGGAGATAGGGAGAGAAGCTTGACTCATCATTGAGCGGACCATATCGAGCAGGGTCCTATTCTTCCTTTCTGACACTCTATTCCATTGGGGTGTACCAGGAGGAGTGAGTTGGGATACAATCCCACACTCTCTCAAGAATGAGACAAACTCTTGGCTCAAGTATTCGCCCCCTCTATCAGACCGGAGCGCTTTTACTTTCTTGCCAAGTTGATTTTCTACTTCATTTTTAAAATCTTTGAATCTCAGAAGAGTTTCAGATTTATGTTTCATCAGATACACATACCCATATCGGCTATAGTCATCTGTGAAGGTAACAAAGTACAGAAAACCAGATCTAGCACTAGTGCTCATTGGACCGCATACATCTGAGTGTATCAGTTCCAATAGCTCCGTGGGCCTTACACCAGTTTTGGTGAAAGGCGCCTTTGTCATCTTCCCTCTTAAACAAGATTCACACGTGTCATAAGACTGCATGTCGAATGACCCTAGCGCTCCACTAGAGTAAAGCCTAGTTATGCGTTTCTCATTTATGTGGCCAAGACGACAGTGCCAAATATATGTAGGATTTAGTTCATTAGTCTTAATCCTTTTAGCGTTTATGGTATAGATTGATTCACTACGTTTTAGATCAAGGATATACAAACCATTTTCTAGAAATGCGGTTCCATAAACAATATTGCCACGATGTATAGAAATCCTACCACGTCCAATATTAAAATTAAAACCAGAAATATCCAACATAGAAACTGAGATAATATTCATGCGCATTGCAGGTACAAAACAACAATCTCTAAGTTCTAAAACTAAACCAGTAGGCATCTCTAAAGTGTAATCTCCGATCTCCAAGGCCTCTACACGAGCACCATTGCCGACTCGAAGATCCACTTCACCAGATCCTAACAACCTCCTATTTCTCAGCCCCTGCACATTTGAACAAATGTGAGTACCACATCCAGTGTCTAAAACCCAAGATGTAGAAATAGCCAGATTTATCTCAACAACATAAATGCCAGAACCAGAAGCTTTAGCCTTCTGTTTCTCCCTTAGCTTTGGACACGTGTTCTTCCAGTGTCCCTTCTCATTACACTCGTGACAGATATCATCTGCCAAGGCCAACCTACCTTTAGGAGCTGCCGCCTTCCTTGTCTTTGACTTGGCCTTTTAGGCGTTCGCCTTGGACTTGGACTTGGCCTTTCCCTTAGGTGTGTTCCCTTTGTTGGCTGGTAAGGTAGCAATCAGTACAGATTCCTTCCACTCGTGTCTACAAACCTTTTGTGAGTTCATAGGACAGTCAAGGAAATCAGTCCCTAAAATTTTTTCCTTTTCCAGGAGTGGTCTGAGTGAGTTGTTGCTTGTTGCATTCATTATTTCTTTTATGTAACTTGGTGATTTTTATCTACGTGGAAAAATTACATTAGAGTTAGAATAAATGGCTTAAGCCAAAGATCAAATTAATAATCCATTTTAATTTGTTATTGGTGATATTTATTTGGCTATCTTGACCAAGATCCACAATCCATCAATAATAGACCGAGCTAGGGCTCCGCCGTCGACCATTGACGATTTGGTAGGATAAACTATCCAATCCTCTGCAAGGACTCTTGGTTTGATGGGCTATGTGACACTTAGCCCATCTGTGCTTAGGGCCCGCTCTGAGCTAATGCTACCCACATTGAGTCCAACCACCATACACGCGTTAGCCATACCGAAGTATCCTAACCCTCGACGGCCCACTAATTACTACAGCATACCTGCTAGGGCACGTCATACACTGTAGCACTACCTGGGAGGAAGAGGTGTGAATCTGGAAAGCACTTTTAAACGACTCAATATTTCATTATCCGGATTAATTAAGTGATACGGCTTTAACATATAATTATCGCGGGTGATGATCTGGTGATCGTTGCTACTTATATTTCATGTTATACTAAGCAATTGTATAATCAAAATAAACATAGAGACTCTATGGGCCTTATAATACATCCTAGTGAAACTAGATACAGTATTTAATCTTCACGTGCTTGCTTCAAGTCTCCTTGGGCTCCCACCATGGGCTTGGACCATCTGGGATTCTTCACGACTAATTACAATTTTATGAATAGAACCTATTCTAAAATTACATTACTGAAAGAATGGCACGCAGGCCATATTTCCCAAAATAAATTAAATCACAAACCGACTTTAATTTAGGGCCCATAGAACTCTATAACACATTGTTGCACGGTAAGACATATAAATATAATGCATGATCATGGCATTCCAAAATCATCTAATAAAGTTAAGCCGAGTTACTTAGGGTGAAATCACCAATTTTTACCATATGTGACTTAGGCCCATAAAGGCCCAAACGGTTAACATCCATTTGTATGCAAAATTACAATTTCGCTCCCACTGAATTTTTAGGGTTGTCACATATCTAAAATTTAGCCCTCCCAATTTAAACCGGTGTCATGGTCTATTGGGCCAATTTCACAAATTAACCATATTCAATTTTATACAAATTATCAATTCGATTAAAATTAAATATGCATGCCAAACAAAAACATTTTAATACCAATTAATTTTTTTTATTCAAAACACGTTTAATAAATTAAACAATATTAGGGCCCTGATTTTATTAAATTACCCATGAAAAATTTAAAGATTAAAATCAGTCCCGTTAAATCCAAAATTAGACTAATTCTGAATTTTCGACGGACCCGGGACAGTGACAGGGCTGCTGTCCGTGGACAGCAGCCCCGTGGCTTCCGTCTGGCGGATAGTAGTAGTGCTGCTGTCTGCCCAACAGCAGCCGTGTGGCTGCTATTCGCGGACAGCAGTCCCGTGACTACTGTTCCGTGTCCGAATCTTTTTTTTTCTTTTACTGTTTAAAAATTGCTGCTGTATTTTTTTATTTAATTTTCAATTATTTCAAAATTAATTTCAGAACCAAATAATACAAAATACAGACAGGAAAAATAAATAGAAAACTTCCTAGCACAATTTCTACACGAGGAATTAATAGGAATTTTCAAAACTGATTTGGAAAAATAATAAAAACCAAATCTTATTAATTTCCAATCAATCAAAACGGACTAAACCATGGCTCTGATACCACTGTTAGGGATTATAGCCAGTTAATCAACTGTAGCGCAACGGAATTGCGGTTTAAAATTTATTTCTAATCCCTTTTAGTTTGATCTTTGTCCGTTAACCATTTGATTGAATAAAACCTTTTGATCGTTTAGGGATATAAACATACCCGGACTGTCTCTTCTAGAGACGGCTGAAGAATCCACAAGGTAGTAAGATCTCCGTAGTCAGGTGCACGAACAGCTATTGAGCCAGAACCGGTGCTAGCCGAATAACGAAGAAGAACTGGAGAGATTTCGTAATTAGCCAAGAAAACCTTCACAATTTTGAAGTTGGTGGCCGCCAATTTCAGTATTGCTTTTCAAAGCAAAGATGGTTGGCCGAATATGTATGCGGTTAAATTAGGGTTTTAGTGTTTTAATTTATATATATAGTGTATTCCTAAACCTAATTGGTTTAGGGTTAATTGGTTAATTACAAAACTAATCCAATCCTAATCTAATTACATAAATAAATACCAATAATATTTATTCTATGCAATTAATTATGATTAGATTAAATTTAATTACCCCAATTAAATAAACAACAATAATTAATAAATTAACGTATTAGTTTAATTAATTATTCACTGAATGCAATTTCGTTAATTTACAAATTAATTAATTACATCCCGTAAACTAATTAATCAATTAAATACTCAACACTTAAGACCATTAATCAATTACCTTGATACAAAGTATCAATTAATCAATTAATTAACCACCAATTAATTACTTTGATATTTTACTATCAATCAATTAATTAATTTCATCTCTCCAATGTATTGTTCTATAAGTTCTAACTCAGATGTTCCATGTGCATGATCCTATGGGACTGTCCTTAGCTAGCAGTGGGCTCACGGTCCACAAACAGTAAGTGGGTTCTAGCAAACCATTACTGCCCCTAACCGAGACAGAGTTTCAGCAGTCTAAAGATGCAGAGACCTTGTAGTTATCTCTTAACTTCTTTTACCATTTGATATCGATATTATAAACTAGAGGCATGGCGGCTGTCATCCTCTCTGATGTTTATGATATTTCTTGATCTAAAGTAGATTGATGAAACAAATAAGTAAACTACTTATCAGGGTGTGGCCACACACTTATCAATCTCACTTATCAAATGGCCTATGATATCATCTCACTATTACATGAGTGGTAATTCCATCACTTCAATATCAATACCAACGTGTTCACCTGTTCACCCAATCATACCCGTATTTAGCATCCTGTTACAGACCTGAATAAACAACAATAATTAATAAATTAACGTATTAGTTTAATTAATTATTCACTGAATGCAATTTCGTTAATTTACAAATTAATTAATTACATCCCGTAAACTAATTAATCAATTAAATACTCAACACTTAAGACCATTAATCAATTACCTTGATACAAAGTATCAATTAATCAATTAATTAACCACCAATTAATTACTTTGATATTTTACTATCAATCAATTAATTAATTTCATCTCTCCAATGTATTGTTCTATAAGTTCTAACTCAGATGTTCCATGTGCATGATCCTATGGGACTGTCCTTAGCTAGCAGTGGGCTCACGGTCCACAAACAGTAAGTGGGTTCTAGCAAACCATTACTGCCCCTAACCGAGACAGAGTTTCAGCAGTCTAAAGATGCAGAGACCTTGTAGTTATCTCTTAACTTCTTTTACCATTTGATATCGATATTATAAACTAGAGGCATGGCGGCTGTCATCCTCTCTGATGTTTATGATATTTCTTGATCTAAAGTAGATTGATGAAACAAATAAGTAAACTACTTATCAGGGTGTGGCCACACACTTATCAATCTCACTTATCAAATGGCCTATGATATCATCTCACTATTACATGAGTGGTAATTCCATCACTTCAATATCAATACCAACGTGTTCACCTGTTCACCCAATCATACCCGTATTTAGCATCCTGTTACAGACCTGTTAGGCGTATGTCAAAGTGAACCGGATCCCATATTGATATTATAATGAAATCTGGTCTGAAGAT
The DNA here is from genome assembly GCF_963576675.1 of Euphorbia lathyris. Taxonomy (NCBI): domain Eukaryota; kingdom Viridiplantae; phylum Streptophyta; class Magnoliopsida; order Malpighiales; family Euphorbiaceae; genus Euphorbia; species Euphorbia lathyris. The sequence goes on from NC_088914.1 coordinate 47,158,522, forward strand.
AGTTAGAGACCTACTTAAGAAAACTAATGACACAACCACCATGTAGTTTTCTCGGGCGGATCGATCCAGTCACATGTATACAACATGTACCCATATTCACAACTGACTTATCAAGTGTTATGGCTAGTATCAATTACTACCATACAGTCGTCGAATATACAAGTCTGTGGTCCTAATCATTCCTATGATAGAATGGACTTGGGATATGGTTTTACGATTATCAATCAATGGATTCTCTATTCATATTATAGCACAAGATATAAATGAACTAGATTAATGCCTTTATTAATGTAACACAAATAGTGTATCTATGCAAGAATAATCAAAAAGCATAATACAATATACATGAACCAATGCCTAAGAACTAGGGCACACCAACAAGAGCTTCATGGCATGGTCGGTACCTCTTAAAGTGAACACAACACAAATAAATGCGTATAAAGTTACGATCAAGACCACCCTTATCTTGGGCGTAACTAAGCAAATAACTAACCCAAATATTTACTCATTTCATGTAATAGTTTAGGCCTTGGGAAAGGAAATTTTGTGCTTTGAAATGACTTGAGACGAAAGACTCAATAACATGCGTGCTTATATCATCCCGAATGCTTCAATTTAAAATTGAAAATACAAGACGAATGATATATCGCCTTTATTTTTAGTTAGTTTGATATTTTGCGTATAAATTTTCTATGCGAAGTTAGTCTTTTCGGCTTAACTAATTTAGAAAGAAATACAGAGATATATGTTTTATTTTCAAGAAGAGATAAGTTAAAGAATAAATGCAGTGAAATTTTGCTCGGGACTAGCAAAAGATTAAGTGTGGAGATTTGTTAAGCCCAAAATATACCTAAAATATCATTAATATTTACATCGGTTTTGCTATGAAATCGTGCTGTTTATATCTATTTAGAGTACCTTTACGTCCAAATATGTTTCTTTCATGCAAGGTACCTAAATATTTGGTAAAATCCAAATAGGAATGAAAAGAGGTCAAAAACGAAAGAAAAACCCTACAAAAGGAGTCAAAGATGACGAAAATCAAACGCACCGAAACGAGGACGAGGACGAAGTCAGAAACGGAGAATAATCACCCGTGTCGCGACCGAGAATCCTCCATTTTCGGTCGCGACACGCGTCGCCCAGCTCTCCCCCTTATCATTTCGAAGGCTGAAAATCTGTTTCCCCATTCTCGGTAAGTTCAGATTTTCAGGCAGCCCAATATACACTTATTCATTTTCAAAGATACGCGTCCATTTGATTGGATAAGAACGTCTCTTCGCAGTAGACACGTTCCTTAGACTCGACTCATCAACATCTATAAATAAAGAGTTGATTTCAGAGTTGAGATGATGATATTATTGAAGAGAAGATTTAGTACAGAATTAATTCAGAAATTCTGAGTTAAGCAATTTAGAATTAAAAGTTCGATTTTGTAAAAAGCAATATGATGTACACACATTGTTTATCAAATAATTACAAACACAATAGCATTTAGATTTAGATTAAGATTTATTCATATTAGTTTACATTTTGGTAGTAGAAGTACCCGTTTCTATTCTGAAGATTCAGCGAGAAGATTAAATAGCGGATTCGACCCCGGAGCCTGACAAACTCTAACGAGGTTTGAGGAAAGGATTGACAACCTGGAACTTGAATGTCGTTTTGAATGCTTCCATGTTTTCTGTTCTCTGTAAACTTGTATCAAATTTATACTTCATCTAATAAAGTTTATGCAATTCAATAGATTTTTATGTAGCACTTCTGTAATTGATCCGAAGTGAGTTCTGGTGTTTTCATTAATACGTAGTTGAATTCGATATCTTTCCAAGGAAACTTTGTTGAACACTTAGGCAAACTATTCTTATGCAAATAAGTACTAATTTGGTTAAGGTAGCAATCTAACCCGACCGTAGGAGGATTGTCTGCAGTTCAAAGCCCTTTAATTGGAAGAATTTACGTTATTACATTTTCATAATTTATACAAAGTTTAAAGTTGTTTTCTTTGCTTAATGCAAACGAATACATTTATTCTCTTTTTCTAAGCGCTAAATGTTTATGTTTTATAATTTATTCTCTGAACAAAATTGATTTTTAACATTCTACATATTCTAACCTAATTCTTATTCAATCAATCTCAAAACCAATTTCAAATAACGATTATCTATTTATATAAACCTTAATTCGTATTTAATCTACACATAAATAAGTTTTTGTTGAAAAATATTCCCTGTGGGATCGATATCTTTTTATTACTACAAGCGAAACCGTGCACATCGCTCAACAATTGGATTTTTTTAACAGATCAATAGCACTTTTGTTATCACACATGACGTCAATAGTCTTTGTCTTGAGTTTAAAATCTTCTAGATGTTGTTTGATCCAGATGACTTGAGCAACACAGCTTCCAACAATAATGTACTCTACTTTTGTGGTTAATAGAGCCACTGAGGATTGCTTCTTACTAAACCAGGATACCAAGTTGCTCCCGAGAAAGTGACATCCTCTAGAGGTACTTTTTTGTTCAAGCTTATCCCGTCCATAGTCAACATCCGTGTATCTTAGAAGAGTGAACTCAGAGGTGTTGGGATACCAGATACCTGCATTCACAGAACCTTACAAATACCTAAGGATTATTTTCACTACTATGTAGTGATATTCCTTAGGGTTAGACTGTTGAAACACATTTCCACAAGATTTTGATTTGACAAAATCATTTAAGTTTAATCCATGATTAAGAGACAATTAAATTTAAGTGCTTTGATTTAATTGTACTAATCCGTTTGTTCAATATTGAGTATAAACATAAATGTAAGAGGAAATAAAAATTAAGACAGGACAAAGTCAGCATGAGAACACAACACAAGTTGAGTGAAGAGCAACTTAGCACAAGAGAAGATAAGTCATCTTCAAAACAACAGCTTAAGAATGAAGCTGATCAAAGAAGCTGAGTGGAACAGAACTCAGCATAAAAGAAGTCTGCTCCAGAACTAGATCCTGCAGAACGAAGCTGACCATGGAAGCTGAGTGAAGAAGAACTCAGTATGAGAATTGGTGACAATCAAAGACAATGACTAGCGAAGTGAAGCTGAGTCATCTTCAGGACAGCATGAATGATCCGTTAGCTAAAAGACAAATTCGACAACTGTCTGCACCAATAATTGAAGCCTTGGAATTACGCAAAAGCCAAATTCCGAGATGCATGGGTCAACTGTTCGATGTTATAAGACAAACTGCCGCAAGAAGACAAAGCCTGTAGGAAGAAGATAAGCCTGACATCTGAAGAAATCAGAAAACAAGATTGGCCTGCACATCTGATGCTGACCAGAAGGTTGTCCCCCAAAAGAGCCGTTTTGGATTCAACGGACAAATCAAATTCAAATCATTTGATCCTAAAAATACAACTATAAAAGGACAAGCAATCCTCTTGGATCATTGCCGAATTACAGAATATACAAGAGAAAAAAAAATACAAGCTCAAAGCACTCAAAAACAAGAAAGAAATCTTACACCAACTTTCTATCCCTGTGTAAATGCTAGACTGATTGTTTTATAATTATCTAAAGTGTTCTTTATCTGAAAAAAAGCAAATTGTATCAATCGTGAATTGAGAGTGTTGTGCTGAGTATTTGGTTGTAAATACTCAGTGGTAGAGAAATCTAGGTGTTGGGTTGTAGCACTTAGTAGGAGTTGAGTAGACGAATAGAGGAAGGTACTCTTGCATATTCAACTGCCTTGTAACCGGTTTGTGCTCTACCCTTAAAGAGCTCAGTATTGGATTTTAAAAGCCCGGAGGAGTCTGGGGACTGGACGTAGGCGGAGAGGCCGAACCTGGATAAGTCATGATGAGTAACTTCTAACTCTCTCAATATATATATATATATATATATATATATATATATATGCATGTGTTGTTTGTTATATTTACTCAGCATATAAATTATTTAAAGCTGACACTGAGTAAATTAGAGTGCTGAGTTGGAAGCTGACCACAAAAGTGTCAATTCCCAACTCACAAGTGAAACAGTCTTAGTCAACATCTGACTAAAGCTGTCTTACACTAAGATCGGTGTTAGACGAGGTGCCGCGACCTAATCTCCCGGGCGGACCGGGGGGTGGACAACCTCATGGCGACGTAAGCGGTGATTGGCGCCGAAAGCAACCAATCGTGGAATCAAGCTGCTCGGCAGGACCGGAGCTCGGAGATATGGAAGAATCGCCACCCACGAATGGGAAAATGAACACTGATCCCTTGCGGGAGACCGGTGTGGGTTCGGGAAACTTAAGTACGAGCCGAGAAGGCTAGCTCCTTTCTAGAGAAAGGCTACTAGGCACCCCGACATCGCCCGGTTATGAACCACCGGCCTCCTACTCAGCATGTTAGGCGATAACGGACTAATCGTATACTTCTTTAAGTTTAAAATTCATTTGAAACCCTTTTCTTTCTCTTTTTAGAAACCGTTTTGAGCATATGATATTGAAAAGCCACATCAGTAAAGAATCACCCATTTATGTTTATACATACACAGAGAGGGGGAGGAAAGAAGTGATTTATTTACAACCGTTTTAAATATTATGTCGTGTGTTTATTAACTTACTTCCCCAAAACAGATTTATTTACATGGTTCGCACCTTAATCGCCGTTGGAACGATTAGGGTGCGTTTTAAAATCCCGTTTGATGAAGTCCACTTGAATCGCCGTTGGAACAACTCGAGTAGTTGAAAACGTTTGAGATAAAAACCTTTAATGAGAAAACATGGTTAAGCATACAAGTCTATTTTACTTTGTACAAATCGTTTAAGAAAACGGTTCAAAACTCCTTATTTACAACGAAAACGATTTTAATTACAATGATCCTTTAATCCGCCTTTGGAACGGATTAAGGTTTTAAAACGTGGTGTTTTGAAGATGACTTGAAATATTAACAAGAATGACCCTATTTATTTACATTAGAAATCTACAAGAAACTCATTAGTTTAAATAAGTTAATTGAAAAACTCTCTTTTTGTGATTTATTTTACCCACTTACTTAATGGACTCTTTTATGATTACAATAAATTTGCATTTACACTCAAATGAAGCTCTTTTGGAACATGGGCCCATGAATGGGCCAAAAGAATAAAGAAAATGGTTTTAGACCATATATATATATGTATACATTTAAATCAAAAGGGAAGATAAGAAAATAAGATTTTAACCAAAAATCACTATATGTATATGAAGATAATAAACACAATATACCTTATACTTTGAAATGTGAAAATAATGAGTAAATCCTATAACTAAGAAAGTAATACTTATCTAAAAATAATTTAATTCAATAATCACTAAAATAACCCAAATATTCCAAAAAACTATACATATATATACATAATTAATATAGTTTAAATATCAAAAATACCATATGCTAATGTCTATTCATTATTTCTCAAAATATCAAATAACTAATATTTAAATATAACCTAAGTTAATAAAAAAGGGAAATACATATATATATATTTATACTTATATTACAAAATAGAATAAAAAGAGATATACAAATATTCTAAAATAAATATATATACTAAAGTTCTAAAATAAGTTGAAAAACATGTATTACATAATTATATGTATATATACTAAGGATTAAAAGTCTAAAAGTTAAGAAAAGGGGACCGAAATGGCATTTTTTACATCTTGGCGGATTTACCGACGGAAAATCCGTCGGTAAACAGCCTTTAGTGACAGAATTGGCAAATTACAACAGCACTCCCATATTTTCCAAATTTGTTCAAAAGCTTTAAATTGAATCTAATTCAATCGTTTTGGATTTCCGAACTACCAAAGATGGATCATAGTCGAAAACGGAAGTTTCTAAAACGATGTTTTTATTTTAAAACGTTATTTGGAAACCTCTTTTAAATTAAAAAACTTATAATTACAACATTTTCGATACCCGAACTACCTTTTTATCGGATCACGGTTCGTATTGGGATATCCAAAACGAGGTTTTTATTTTAAAACAAAACCGAATTTTATTTAATACGAAACGAAAATTAAATAAATATGCTAACTAAATAAAACGTGACAAAATAAATAAATGATTAAAGGAATAAAAACTATGGCATAAAAAAATAAATAGAAGGAGAGAAATAAATTAAATAAAATAAAGAGTCTAGTCCTCGGATAATACCTTTGATTCGGTATCTGACTGTCGAAGCCGATTGATTCCACGAACCGCGAGCTCCCGATTTTAATAAAAATTTAGTAAAAATTGAACTTAGGAAATTTGGAATTTTTGAAAAAAAAAAATATTTTTCTCAAAAAAAATCCACTCTCTCTCTCTAAAAATGTTTAGAGTGAGAAAGTTTTCCCTCCTCAAAAAAGGCCCCCTCTTCACCTTGGGATCCGTGCCCTTATATAGGGAAACGGATCCCGGAACAATGGGCGACGCCCAAAGAAAATTGGGCGTCGCCCATTGTGGTTGGGCGGCCGCCCAACCAAGCGTTGGGCTACCGCCCAACAATGTTGGGCGATCGCCCAACGGCGTTGGGCGAGCGCCCAATCCTCGTCGGGCGTTCGCCCGACGCGTTGGGCGTTCGCCCGATGCGGTTGGGCGCCCGCCCGACGACCCTCGGGGCGTGCCCTGCGCCATCGGACGCGTGCACTCCGTGGCCGCCGAGCGCGCGTTCCGCGCTACCAGACGCTCGCACATCGCGGCCGCCGAACGCGCGCCTCGCGCTGCCAGGCACGTGCGCTCAACGGCCCACGAGGGCGCGCACCGCCCGCGGTCCCAGGCATCGCTCGGACGTCGAGAGCGTGCCACCCGCGATGCGTCCGACGGACGCCGCGCGCACGTCTCGAGTCGTCGAGCGGGCGTTCGACCATCGTCGTCCGCGTGCGGGATGCCGTTGCGCGCCCGCGCCGTGCCGTTAATTTTCCTCTACTTATTATTCTTTATATATTTTTCAAAACTTTCCGGAATCAATCGCTTCGACCGTCTTGTTTCCAGGTTTTCGTCACAGGTCCTCCGACTCGGTGTCTACAGTTGCCCCTACTTTTCTATTTTGACAGTGATGTGTGTGTTTCGAAAACGTTTTTTGCTAACGTAACACATGCAATGTAAAACATATAAAAGTAAAAGACACGTAACGAGTAGGAGGAAACATACCTGACCTTTGCGCTGCGCGCTCCGGCGTTGCTCTCTGACTTCTTCAGACTCTGCTTCGGGCTGCACCCTAGTTCGCGACTGCGGGGATAATGGCTAAATAGCTACCCTAGTTTACGACTGCGGGGATAATGGCTAAACAGCTACCCTATTTCAAGATTGCGGGGATAATGGCTAAATAGCTACCCTGATTTACTACTGCGGGGATAATGGCTAAATAGCTACCCTATTTTAAGATTGCGGGGATGATGGCTAAACAGCTACCCTGGTTTACGACTGCGGGGATAATGGCTAAACAGCTACCCTGGTTTACGACTGCCGGGATGATGGCTAAACAGCTACCCTGGTTTACGACTGCGGGGATGATGGCTAAACAGCTACCCTGGCTTACGACTGCGGGGATAATGGCTAAACAGCTACCCTGGTTTACGACTACGGGGATAATGGCTAAACAGCTACCCTATTTCAAGATTGCGGGGAAAATGGCTAAATAGCTACCCTGATTTACGACTGCGGGGATAATGGCTAAATAGCTACCCTACTTTAAGATTGCGGGGATAATGGCTAAACAGCTACCCTATTTCAAGATTGCGGGGATAATGGCTAAACAGCTACCCTATTTCAAGATTGCGGGGATAATGGCTAAACAGCTACCCTATTTTAAGATTGCGGGGATAATGGCTAAATAGCTACCCTAGTTTGTGATTGCGGGGATAATGGCTAAATAGCTACCCTATTTTAAGATTGCGGGGATAATGGCTAAATAGCTACCCTGATTTGCGACTGCGGGGATAATGGCTAAATAGCTACCCCGATTTACGATCTTAGGTAAATATGGCTCAAAAGCAACTCCGGCCTGCGACCATGAGTCAGATGGCTCAAAAGCAACTCCGATCTATGACCGTGAGTCAAATGGCTCAAAAGCAACTCCGGTCTGCGACCGCGAGTCAGATGGCTCAAAAGCGATGGCTCAAAAGCAACTCCGGTCTGCGACCGTGAGTCAGATGGCTCAAAAGCAACTCCGGTCTGCGACCGTGAGTCAGATGGCTCAAAAGCAACTCCGGTCTGCGACCGTGAGTCAGATGGCTCAAAAGCAACTCCGGTCTGCGACCGCGAGTCAGATGGCTCAAAAGCAACTCCGGTCTGCGACCGTGAGTCAAATGGCTCAAAAGCAACTCCGGTCTGCGACCGCGAGTCAGATGGCTCAAAAGCAACTCCGGTCTGCGACCGTGAGTCAAATGGCTCAAAAGCAACTCCGATCTGCGACCGCGAGTCAGATGGCTCAAAAGCAACTCCGGTCTGCGACCGTGAGTCAAAATGGCTCAAAAGCAACCCTGGTCTCTAAATCGACCGCAGGTGTGTAGTGATGCATATAGATGGATGAATGTAGCCTAGTCTATGGATGCATGTAAACACCTATGTGTGTGTGTAGGTGACTGTGCGTGTGTTTGAATGTGCATAAGTGTGGCTTATGTGTTTTGCTTTATGCGGATGTATGGACATGTGTGTACGCAAACTATGTACATGTGGATGAAATGCTCGGATGGATTCCCTTTTCATAGGCTTGGAGGATTTTTGTAGCTTCAGATCGAGAAATGATGTTTCGGGCCGTCCCCTAGGAGTGCGAGGATGAGGGCGAGGTTAAGTTTGAAACTAAGGGTTGTAAGGATGAGGATTTGGTCTTGATGAGCTCGTGTCAAAAGGGCTCTCACTTTTAACCAGAGTTAGTTGTATTCATTTTTCCCTAATTTTTGCTGAGCCGCCCTTTTCGGGTTTTCAACTCAACGGGATCTCTCCGATATTCTCTATCTCTCCTTTTGCATGAACTACCCCTAGGGGTTTTCAATTCATCTTTTCTATATCTCACCGATTTTCTCTATCTCTCCTTTTGCTTGGATCACCTCTTTTGAGGTTTTCAATCCAACTTTTTGTTCAATTTTTCTTCTCATTTTCTTTCTTTCTTGATTGTGAATGATACCGGATAGCACAGGGGGTTTATATCCACGGGCCATTTCTATGCTAATCATTTGACGATGAGTTCATACCCGATGCCTTCGTTAATGGAGAAGCTTCTGTAGTGAGATGGACATTGATCTGATTGTAGGGCCGTGCCCCCGATTAAAGTTACCGTCTTGGCGTAGGTTAGAAGTTGATGCTAGCGTATGCCCCTGCCAACTCGAGGTGAGATTTCGTGTGCGCCAAACTAGGGATACTGCCGTTGGGAGTAGCTATGGAGGAGAGACGCTTCGGTCAAAGTTTGGCCCTTGAGAGGACCACATAGGAGCAGAGGAACCAGACTTCATGGAGTATGAGAGAGAGGAATAGTCTTTTTTTTTAGTTTTTCTTTTTTATAGATTTTGGATCGGTTTATGGGTGTTGGGGTGATTTCAGTTGAGATGGGGTGTCTATTGATGCGGGTGTTTTCATTACAAATGCAACCGTCTAGCTTAAATAAAGCACCTGGCAAAGATACATTGAATTGTTTACTGCTCAGTTTATTAACCACTGTCACCAAAGCATGCCCTTTCGGGTTTTCACACTTCAGTTATTTTAACTCTCTCCTTTTACCCCGGAATTTTCAAATAAGCGCCCCGTGGGGTTTTCACTTATTGGGGTGTCCCTTATTGTTTCATAGGCCGTCCTTTGCGGATTTTCAACCTATCGGGATTTTCTTTCTTTTTTTTTTTATTTTCATGAGAAGGATTCCTCGGTTCCCTCGAGATTGATTAAAGTTCTGAACTTTGTTGCCGCCTTCGGCTTCACTTGACTACGCATTTGATCTTTCTTCGTTACAGTGAGCTTTTCTCGTACATTTGATTACACATTTGCTGGGTAATGTCAACCGCTTTTGCCACCTTGACGCCTCTTGGCTGATCACGTCAGCTTTTGATTTATTTTCTTTTACTTCCGATTGACTTGACTTTGCCCCAGGGCCTTTTTAGCATCATTTTTTTTCTTTTTTCTTCTTCCTTTGTTTAACTTTGAGTCATCATAGGTCTAAACCCTTTCGTTGATCCTGGAACAAAATACTTTATCGCTGATAGGTTAGTTGCCCCCGCCTCGTTCTAAATGGCGCACTCCTGTACTTGTGTCCCCCTTTGGGGGGAGAAATCTTTGTCGGTGCCTCAGTGTAAGTATGGCTCTGAGGGCTTGTTGCTTGCTCCATATTTTCTTTTCTTTTTCTCTCTTTTGGACTTTGTTGATTGTCGCTCAATCTTCTTTCTGCCAAAAGCCGATGAGAACCCTTCGTTTGATGGGTCTACGCCCGACTTATCATCGTAGAGTCAGGGAATCGTTTCTCATGATTTATTTTGCTTTTTTTTTCTTTTTTTACTCTCTTAATTTTCTCTCTTCAGTGGTTAAGTATTGAGCAATAAGTATATTCTAGATCTTACGTCCGTGCTATGATAGAAGCGGGAATATCTCAATTGAGTAGATATCAAATGTAAGTACGTATGTTTAGGATAAATTTGCGGAAACGAAATTTCATTGAATTCAAAAGGAGGTTAATAACATCTTGTGGAATAGAAGATAAAATAAAAGACAAGGATAAAGACTACAAGTGCAATCCTCTCTCTCATACTACTTCAGGAAGCTTCAAGTTCACCTGCTTCCTAAGTGTCCTCAATCTAGAGAACTTCTTCTCTCGCTTATCCTGATCCGTGATAGACCTCACCGTTCAAGGAACAAGTCGAAGACTTCATCCGCTGAAAAGGATCTGGATCACTTATCTTCCCAGCTTCGATGAGATCTTGGATTTCATGCTTCAACTTCATGCAAGTGCTTGTTTCGTGACCATATTTCTGGTGGAAGTGGCAGTAGCCCCTGCGTTTGACTAATTCAGTGGTGTGACCTCCCGTGGCTGGTAGAGGGTGAAGTAAGTCATGCATTCGTAGACCCTCCAACACTTCAAACAAGGGTTGAGTGAAAGTGGAGAATTCCCTTCCCTCCCTTCTATACTGAGTGGGCGACGGAGGGCGAACAACCCTGGTAATCTCATGTCCTTGGTGGTGTGGATCTTGTTGTGTTCGTGAAATATGGTGTGAGACTACCCTTGGTGGAGTGAATGTTTGTGGATTAACTTGTGACGCGAGCTGGAACATAGGTTTCTCCACAGCAGCTTTCGGGATCTCCGCAACCAGTGACTCACTCAGGACCTCCCTGACCAACCTTTTCAGCTCTATCTTGAATTCATCTGTAGCAAGTATCTCGAGAAGAACTCGCTCGATTTCTGCTCTGAGATTGAAATCTCCTATCATCTCTTGGGAATTTTCAACCCCCTCATGCTTAGTATTCTCCGGATCATTAAGAGCACGTTTGAACTCATCAGAAAAGATGTATTTGGCTAAAGCCCTTTGCACACGGCTCTCAAGATTGTGGTTAGAATTGCTGGACTGGGCCATGAGTTGGGTCTCTAACAAGGACAGAGAAAGGATCGGTGAGTGGAGCTTTTTAGGCATTATGAATTTTGATGATGCACGTGCGATGCGAATGCTAAAGCTATCTACTTGTGCCTCCTATAGATGGATGTATGATTTATGCATGATTCGTGGTCTGCGCTTTATTTCTTACAACATAAACACGATTTGACTGGAGCTAAACCCCTTTTTTTCTTTTTCTTTTTTTTACCAGAGCCGTCGACAGTACCTCGATCGTTTGTGCTAACTTACCAGTTTGGAAGTGCCGATGTCTGAAACCATTTCGACTGTTATACACACACTAGTACGAACCCTACAAGTTAACCTTGCAATGCTTTACAAGATGTACAATGTTGAATGACGCTCGACACGACTGACACTTGTGAGATTGAGACGCCCCTAATGATACGTAAAATCCCTTATGACACTAGGTAAATGAGAGTGTACCCCGATGATATCCGTGACGTGTAGATACATTGGAGGGGTAGCGATATGAGTGGTGGGAATGGCATATTTGGTACATCGATACGACTCACGATCTAAAAAGAACAACCTAAGCGATCATGCCTGAGGTGTATGTGAGGGATTGCCATCCTTGGTAGTAATGACGTACTTCGAAGATACGCGGTGTTACATGGACTGATATGATGCTCATGGTATGTCCGAGACTCAAACAGACCGTGATGGAGACATGCGGGGCACTTGTCCATAGTTTACTTGGTATTGATACTGATAACAGGGAACCGTCTTTCTGGGAAACACAAGTTTCCTGAAACAGGTCGACATAGAGGATGTGTCCTAAACTAGAAGCAAGCGGGACGAGACCACCGCATATGGGGTGTGGGTCAATGGTTAGTTTAAACCCAAGACACGAATACGTAGGCGTACCAACGGAACCTTGGCGTGTTATGCAGAAAGTGGTGATGCACGGGACATGCCCTAAATAGGTTAAGGCATAGGGGAGACTCGAGTGACATATGTCATGTGCGCCAATCGTCAGCTTCTCCTAGAAAGCAACTATTACGATGATGGGTATTATCTAACGGGATAACGAACACGGAATTCCCGACACTCGAGGTACGAATAGGATGCATATGTCAACGTACGAGGTACGTGCCAGTTATTAACTCCTACTTGGCTCACTAGCATCTTGACATAGTGGTTTGAAACGTGGTGCGTTCAGGAAATACGATGACGTACGTGGTATGCCTTAGAGGTAGCCAAAAGGCATGATGGGAGTCCCACTTGATGTGCCCCCACGATTGACTTATACGTAACTCACGAACGATGGGATGGCTTGATTTTGGGATTTCGACCATTGTGGGGGAAATCCAACATGCTAGGTACGAGACACGAATAGGGTACGCATATGACACACGTATTATCTGACCAACTTTGGGTATAGATGAAGCACAAAGATGACTCGAGAGGTACCTTCTAACAACATTGGAGGTGTAAGCTCGACACGATACCGACACGCAGGGTGTGGTTCAAGGATTAACTTAAGCTAGGGACCCAAATACCTCGATGGATTTGCGGACATCAGTGCGTCCGGTAGAATGAGAGGTGTCCTAATCCGATCGAGGTATCAATGAGACGGAAATAAAGACTTACCTGGTACGTGTCGAAGGTCAATTTGTTTCATAGCACAAACCCAATGAAGATATGTTTTATGAGAATCACTAAAGATCTTACGCGGATATGTCTAACGTATTCGGTCCATCATTGATAGTTGAGATACCAACGATGACACACAGGGTGGACATCCATAGTTCGACGGGAGCCTATTACTATGAACAACTCGAGGAGCAACGAGGACGCGAACCAAGACCTTCGAGGTAAGTGCCAAATGTTGGACTTAGCCGCGGTATGAACAACTCGATACTACTGATACGAGTGAGACTCAAATAGCGATACATAGGGCATATGTCTCAGACTCGTGAATAAGGCAATTCAGAGTTTGGGGGCGCATGGACAGCGGTACCAATGATGTAGGGAGAGCGTGTCGAGGATTTGACAATAGAAACAAACCGATGTTTGAGACGTACTCCAGATATGAGTGACAATTTACAGGGCGTACGTCAAGAGTTTGATAGGAACCTCATGACATGAACGACTCAGTGTGTCAAGGTATGGGCGGGATGCCCGAGATGTCCCATAGGGTACGTGCCTAAGGGTGTGACTTGGACTCGATGATATGAATCACTCTATATGACAGGTACGGGCCAAAAGTTCAACTTGAACTTGTCGATACAAATGACTCGACATTGGGGGTGTAAGCAAGATGCACGTGATGACATATATGAACTTGCCCCAGATTCGACTGGAACTCAATGACATGAGTGACTCGACATTTGACATGCGAACAAGACGTACCGAACCGCGTATGTGGGTGTGTGCCACAAGCTTAACCCTGACTGGATGGTATAAACGACTCAGTTTTCGACATGTGAGTAAGGTGCGAGGGATGACCTATGGAACGCGCGTCAAAGGTCGGTCCAGAATTGGATAGCCTAATGACATACTCGTGGGCTACAAATATTGACAAGGCGACATGTGGGGCACATTTTGACAATGCCCGACGTATAACTAAAGCGCAAGTGGTGACATAAGGGATACGCACCGAAAGCTGATACGTGTTCGAAGGACTAGTGTCACATGTTTGGAATACTGATGTGTTACGATATATGATGACACACCTGGTATGTCTCATATCGATTTGCCCATTTTTGAAGATGCGACAGTGTGTCTCAAGAAGGCTAAGGATGCGCGGGTTACCTTAGTACAATGACGTGTCGATATACAAAGTACGGTCGAGAGTACCAATGGGGGCATGAGGATGACCTACTAGCTAAGAGTTTAGTGCAATGACGCATGGATTTATTAGATGTGACGAGGTGCCATATAAGGTGCCAGTTAAAACGCGGATGTGACACCATGACTTCGTGTGAAGCGTGCGTCAGAGGGTTAATGCGAACCTGGGGTCCGGACAGTGGGATGGTGTAAATACGAGGGGACACTATGATGACCCACATGGCGCACCTAAAGGTACAAATGGGAAGCGTGGACAACATACCAGTCAAGGGTTCGTTTCGAAGCTTAGGGTATTGCCCATAATTTTGGAAATACGGAGGTGCTACGTATGGACTACCTCCCCAGATGCGAATGATGACAGGTAAACGAGATTCATGTGAAACAGTTCACTCGACCCTAAGGTTTTGATCTTACGACCACGTAACTTTGGAGTATAGGTGCACGGCGCACCGACACGCGTGGCATGCCTTAGTGTGCGAAGGTCATGATGGCAACCTACGAGGTGAGGGGCATGAATAATACAACAACATATATTTGGAATCACTTAGGCATTATGTATAGCGTGGCGACATTCGTGGGTATGTTTTGAGATACGAAAGGGAGGTGACGATGACCCATGAGATTATGGTTCTATTTGAGATCAAGGTACCAGTCATAATCTTGAGATGTGTTGGCTAAGGCGTAGCGACATACATGGTATGTCTTGAGACATAAGTAGGACGTGTGTGAGACATGTGACGAATGGTTAATTCGAGTCTCGGGGGGAACCGATGCCATGACAATGTTTCTTTTTTTTGAACTATCGATAAGTTGTAAGTGACGTGGCGACACACATAATATGTCTCGAGTCGACCATGCGGGAAGTGAACGGAATTTTACCCACGATGTGAATGTTAGGACAACAAGGTACGATCACCAAGCAGCTTGGTATTGTTAACCATGACAGAGGGAGGCGGAGTACGTCACGACATATGGGATATGTCTCCGGATGACTTAAACACGATGGCGAAGGTGCGTGTGGCAGGTCACGATGCAGGCGGTATACCCCCTAATGGTATGAACGGGACGATAAAGATATGTCCGACCCATCCCACGCAAAGTATAACCTGGCGAAGACGTAGAGAACACCTCGGGGTCTAGAGGTAGACCACTTGACGGGTATGCAAGACCTGGTAAAGACGTGCGAGATTCATCATGACATACGAGGTATGTCTTTCATTAGGCACCTAGCGAGGCGAGAACTCAGGTTATGACATACGGGGTATGGCTCTACACTAGTGTACTTGATATGGAAGGCGCATATACGGCCTATCACGATGTACGACCTTGACAATTCCCGGATGTACACAATGCATGGGGGGCGCATCGAGTACACGTCCTGACTAGTGTATAGTTGACGTGATGAAGACGCATAGGACACTCCACGATATGGAAGATGGGACGGGGTAAGGATGTCTAGGCTACGCCACAGCCCAAATGGTATGCCTTTTGTCTAACGTATATAACATGGTGAATAAGCACCTGATATGCCATGAAATACGAGGCATGCAACTCATGCCCCTCGCTTGATGCAAGGAATGAGGTGAAGATGTACAGGATGCGTTATGACACACACAGTACCCCTTTTGACCAGTGTGTAATGACGTGGTAGAGACACAAGGAATGGATCATAATATACGAGGCACAACAGGGAAGGGACATGTGGTATACGTCATAGCATAATGGGTACGCCCCTTGATCGGTGTCTGAATGATTAATGGAAACTGTATGGGGGTGCATTACATCCTCAGGGGTATGACAAAGTAAAGATGCAAGGAATACATCACCACATGACAGGTGGGACTCCTGACGGGTGGATGCGTGATGACATGACACAACAAGGACATAGGGGATATGTCACGAGAGAACAGTACGCCTCTTGATAGGGTAAGGACATATTGGAGGTGCCGTGACATACGAGGTATGCCAAAACAAAGGCGTATGGGATATGCCATGATATAAGGGTTGTACCTTCTGACTAGTGCCTGGGATACGAGAGAAATGTACGAGGTAAGCTACCATACATACAATATGCTAAGGCGAAGACGGATAGGATAAGTGACAACATAATGGACATGTCTCCTAGCTAGCATACAAACGACACGGTGAAGGTGTACGAGACGTGCCAAGGACGCATAGGATGCGTCCTAACGCCTAGGTATGACAAGGCAAAGACGTATGGGATACGTCACGACATAACTAGTATGCCTCCAGAATGACACGCGACGCTGGGGTCGACTCTTTCTCACATTCCTAATAAATACGTCCTAAGTCTACGAAACCTAGAATGGCTGCACGTAATTTGGTTAGCATGCAGCGCTCTATATGGTATGACTGCAATGATTCGTTAAGCGTAGAATGCGTTATAACTTAAATCTGACTCGACTGATGTACAACAAGATATAAATCTATACAAACAAACTAGTTAGCGAAAATCGTACATAACACGTAATCAGATCGCAACAAGAGAAAGAAAATGTTAGATATCAATCACAATTATCACATCATCTCTCTTCCATCCTTATTCCTCCACACACTCGTTGGTCCAAGTCTCTTTCCTAGGATTTTGGTATGGGCTCACATCATGGTCCAGAGGACACGTGATGCCGTCGATTATTGAGGAAAAAGTAAATCATCCATCAGACAATACAGTTCATTTTGACGTATCAACATCCAGTGACTAAGATATCGACCAAGTGAGATTGTTCCTTCGGAATAACTTGTCTTTTGTCCTTTCGCGAGACACATTAGTTCGGGTTTTGACTCCCTTCGAGCGCATCTCGATTTTTAGACGTGATACGAGTTATTCTTTTAGTCCAATCGTTCGTTATTGACAATGACTCGTTCCCTTTTATTCACGTGGGTTCGTGCCTCGATTTTTGGATTACAACAGGATCTTTTGGATCTCTCGAGAGACGCAGCCACGTGTTTATTTAGTGATGAAATCACTTTTGGATTTTATTTTAGGGAACGGACTCGTCGCGTAACGCGTTTGTTCTTAGCGTCGAGGATCCGTTTGCTCATTTTAGCTACGTGGAAAGACGGCGAGTCTTATTTTGAGCGTACGGTAATCTTTCGGCTAGCAACAATTCGTTGTTCTTCTAATCCACGGGATATATCATCTTAGCATGGTTATAGAAAATCAACATTTCGTTGAATCGCGCGTTTATTCGAAGCGAGGATATCACCATTTTCTTTCCTTTAAGCGCGAGTTTAAGCAAACCTGTATATCGGGCCATATTTCTTGCAGTTTTGGCAACGGTCGAAATGATCGAGTCGTTAGCCAAAACCCGCAGTCTCGTCCATATGGCGCAACTATATGGTTTGGCTTAATTCGGCTTCGAGATTTTAAACGGGGTATATAATCGTTCGAGACACGTATTCAACGGCATTGGTTTATTTTCTTTAACTACCCTTGGGATTGACATATATCGTAGACTCGGAATGATTTTTGGTCGTTTAGTTCATTTTTTCCTTTTCTTTTATTTTCTTAGTCACCTTTGCGGATACATCCATTTCTCTTAAGAACAACTCGAGGCGTAACGTAAAAGCTCGTCTTTTATTCAGAAGGGACGGGCTACTTGTGCAAAACTTTTCACGTTACGACAGGGTCATTCGAGATAGAAATGTTCTTTGTTTTCGTTTCGTCATGATTTCGTTTTATCCCAATTTATTTAAAGAATGTGAATAACGGCTACCGTTAATATAGTCTTTTGTATCGACATGTAATTATCCTCAACAACAAACCGATTCATACTAATACGTGCTTACATCATAACGCATTTCCTGAAACATGTGCCTTCGTCGGGACACCGAAAGGGACAAGGCGGGTCGCACATGTTCATTCATACGAGATGACTAAGTCGTCTTTAGTTCAAATCGTTTTAATGTTTTAGGGTAATTAGTATGTCGATTCATGAGCATATATTAACGCATCGTCTCATTTTCTTTACATATTTTAGGATTTAGACACGTATCATGGCGGTTTGAAAACACGAACTGATTCATTTATCACATCAAAAACAGTAACGGGTAATCCTATGGAAACTTCTAAGGCTACTATATGCTGACACGGCTGACCGCGGGACCTCACAGGACCGCACAGATTCGCCCCTAACGAATGGATGGGGACCCTCTGGCGCCTTACTGTAAGGGGGAACTTACGCTATCCTCTTTCGAGCGACGAATGGACTCTCGCTAGAGGTTTCGCGGAAATTACCCAAAGGGTTTGCAATAATGCACATGTATGCATACGAAAAGAAGTAAAACGATCCGTCCCCGTTAAGGGCTTAGTGCATGCCTTCCGGAATCAAATTTCTCGCTTCCCCAGCGGAGTCGCCACTTGTTAGACGAGGTGCCGCGGCCTAATCTCCCGGGCGGACCGGGGGGTGGACAACCTCATGGCGACGTAAGCGGTGATTGGCGCCGAAATCAACCAATCGTGGAATCAAGCTGCTCGGCAGGACCGGAGCTCGGAGATATGGAAGAGTCGCCACCCACGAATGGGAAAATGAACACCGATCCCTTGCGGGAGACCGGTGTGGGTTCGGGAAACTTAGGTACGAGCCGAGAAGGCTAGCTCCTTTCTGGAGAAAGGCTACTAGGCACCCCGACATCGCCCGGTTATGAACCACCGGCCTCCTACTCAGCATGTTAGGCGATAACGGACTAATCGTATACTTCTTTAAGTTTAAAATTCATTTGAAACCCATTTCTTTCTCTTTTTAGAAACCGTTTTGAGCATATGATATTGAAAAGCCACATCAGTAAAGAATCATCCATTTATGTTTATACATACACAGAGAGGGGGAGGAAAGAAGTGATTTATTTACAACCGTTTTAAATATTATGTCGTGTGTTTATTAACTTACTTCCCCAAAACAGATTTATTTACATGGTTCGCACCTTAATCGCCGTTGGAACGATTAGGGTGCGTTTTAAAATCCCGTTTGATGAAGTCCACTTGAATCGCCGTTGGAACGACTCGAGTAGTTGAAAACGTTTGAGATAAAAACCTTTAATGAGAAAACATGGTTAAGCATACAAGTCTATTTTACTTTGTACAAATCGTTTAAGAAAACGGTTCAAAACTCCTTATTTACAACGAAAACGATTTTAATTACAATGATCCTTTAATCCGCCTTTTGAACGGATTAAGGTTTTAAAACGTGGTGTTTTGAAGATGACTTGAAATATTAACAAGAATGACCCTATTTATTTACATTAGAAATCTACAAGAAACTCATTAGTTTAAATAAGTTAATTGAAAAACTCTCTTTTTGTGATTTATTTTACCCACTTACTTAATGGACTCTTTAGCTATTATGATTACAATAAATTAGCATTTACACTCAAATGAAGCCCTTTTGGAACATGGGCCCATGAATGGGCCAAAAGAATAAAGAAAATGGTTTTAGACCATATATATATATGTATACATTTAAATCAAAAGGGAAGATAAGAAAATAAGATTTTAACCAAAAATCACTATATGTATATGAAGATAATAAACACAATATACCTTATACTTTGAAATGTGAAAATAATGAGTAAATCCTATAACTAAGAAAGTAATACTTATCTAAAAATAATTTAATTCAATAATCACTAAAATAACCCAAATATTCCAAAAAACTATACATATATATACATAATTAATATAGTTTAAATATCAAAAATACCATATGCTAATGTCTATTCATTATTTCTCAAAATATCAAATAACTAATATTTAAATATAATCTAAGTTAATAAAAAAGGGAAATACATATATATATATATATTTATACTTATATTACAAAATAGAATAAAAAGAGATATACAAATATTCTAAAATAAATATATATACTAAAGTTCTAAAATAAGTTGAAAAACATGTATTACATAATTATATGTATATATACTAAGGATTAAAAGTCTAAAAGTTAAGAAAAGGGGACCGAAATGGCATTTTTTACATCTTGGCGGATTTACCGACGGAAAATCCGTCGGTAAACAGCCTTTAGTGACAGAATTGGCAAATTACAACAGCACTCCCATATTTTCCAGATTTGTTCAAAAGCTTTAAATTGAATCTAATTCAATCGTTTTGGATTTCCGAACTACCAAAGATGGATCATAGTCGAAAACGGAAGTTCCTAAAACGATGTTTTTATTTTAAAACGTTATTTGGAAACCTCTTTTAAATTAAAACTTATAATTACAACATTTTCGATACCCGAACTACCTTTTTATCGGATCACGGTTCGTATTGGGATATCCAAAACGAGGTTTTTATTTTAAAACAAAACCGAATTTTATTTAACACGAAACGAAAATTAAATAAATATGCTAACTAAATAAAACGTGACAAAAATAAATAAATGATTAAAGGAATAAAAACTATGGCATAAAAAAATAAATAGAAGGAGAGAAATAAATTAAATAAAACAAAGAGTCTAGTCCTCGGATAATACATTTGATTCGGTATCTGACTGTCGAAGCCGATTGATTCCACGAACCGCGAGCTCCCGATTTTAATAAAAATTTAGTAAAAATTGAACTTAGGAAATTTGGAATTTTTGAAAAAAAAAAATATTTTTCTCAAAAAAAATCCACTCTCTCTCTCTCTAAAAATATCTGACTGTCGAAGCCGATTGATTCCACGAACCGCAAGCTCCCGATTCACCTTGGGATCCGTGCCCTTATATAGGGAAACGGATCCCGGGACAATGGGCGACGCCCAAAGAAAATTGGCCGTCGCCCATTGTGGTTGGGCGGCCGCCCAACCAAGCGTTGGGCTACCGCCCAACCTTGTTGGGCGGCCGCCCAACAATGTTGGGCGATCGCCCAACTTTCGTTGGGCGATCGCCCAACGGCATTGGGCGAGCGCCCAACGCGAGGTTGGGCGCCCGCGCCCAATCCTCGTCGGGCGTTCGCCCGACGACCCTCGGGGCGTGCCCTGCGCCGTTGGACGCGTGCACTCTGTGGCCGCCGAACGCGCGTCTCGCGCTGCCAGGCACGTGCGCTCAACGGCCCACGAGGGCGCGCACTGCCCGCGGTCCCAGGCATCGCCCGGACGTCGAGAGCGTGCCACCCGCGATGCGTCCGACGGACGCCGCGCGCACGTCTCGAGTCGTCGAGCGGGCGTTCGACCATCGTCGTCCGCGTGCGGGATGCCGTTGCGCGCCCGCGCCGTGCCGTTAATTTTCCTCTGCTTATTATTCTTTATATATTTTTCAAAACTTTCCGAAATCAATCGCTTCGACCGTCTTGTTTCCAGGTTTTCGTCACAGGTCTTCCGACTCGGTGTCTACAATCGGCCAAGCTGACCAAAGTTGAGTTAATAAACTCACTAAAATTATCAAGTCAGCAAGATTAATTAGCGAAAAAGTTACATTAGTTCCTAACCCCCCCCCCCTTGGAACTAATCACACGGGACCAACAAGTGGTATCAGAGCCTAAGTTCACTACTCAAAGATATAAGTATCTTGAGCTGATCCCGATAAATGGCTGAGAACAGCACTCGTTTCCTTCCTGGGAACCAAACAACACAGATACTCCCTGAGGGACTATCAATTAGTCGGCCTCCCCTATTCTTTGGTTCAAATTATACATTCTAGAAGAATAGGATGAAAAACTTTATTCAAGCCACAAACATGAGTGCTTGGCTTGCAATTGTACAAGGCCCTTACGTGCCATATAAAACTGTTGACAATGAGAAAGTTGTCAAGAGTGAAACTGAGTGGTCAGAAGATGACCTTAGAAAATTACAAAATAATGCTTCGGCTATCAATATGCTTCACTGTGCTCTAGATGCTGCAGAGTACAATAAAATATCAGGTTGTGAGTCAGCACAAGAGATCTGGAAAACGCTTGAAGTAACCTACAAAGGAACAAGCAAGGTCAATGAATCAAAGGTGAATCAACACATGAGACTGTACGAGCTGTTCGAGATGAATGACAATAAGGACATCTCCGGAATGAACGCTAGATTCACCAACATCATAAACGAGCTAAAAAGACTTGGCAAGAACTTCACTGAAGAAGAACAAGTGAAGAAAATCTTGAGAAGCTTACCAAAAAGCTGGCAAGCTAAGAAAACGGCTGTGGAAGAAGCTCAAGACTTGACCACATATAAGTATGACGAGCTGATCGGATCTCTACTGACTCATGAGATCTCAATGAAAAAATTTGAAGCAAAAGAGAAAGAAAAGTCAGAAGACAAGAAACAAAAATCACTTGTCATGAAAGCTGATTCAACAGAAGCTGACTCATCAAACGATAAGGAAATGGCCATGTTCACAAGGAAAATGAAGAAGCTGTTCAGAAAGAATGAAAAGAACAGCAAGAGGCCATTCAGAAGAAATGACAAATACAAAGCTGAGCCCAGCGACAACAAATATAAGAAGGACAACTCAAAGCCTGTCACATGTTTCGAGTGCCACCAAACTAGGCACATCAAGTCAAGTTGTCCCATGCTGAAGAAAGACAAGAAGGGAAGCAGAAAGGCTATGGTAGCCACATGGAGTGATAGTGATGAGTCAACCTCATCAGAAGCTGATGCAAATGAAACATCAAATATATGCTTCATGGCCGATGATGCTGACCGCACTTATTCTGAGCAAGCTGACCTCTCTGATGAAACTGACCAGGAGGAACACAATAATGAGGTAACATCCTTACTTTTGCTTGGAAATGAGATGATAAACGCCCTGAGTGATTTATATGCGCTAACTAAAAAGTGCAATAAGAAAGTAAAGGCACTCAGCAGGCGGTGTGATGAGATTGAAGAGGTCAAGCTCAGTGACCTCCGATATCTTCTCCAAGACAATTCAACTTTGCACAGTAACATAGAACTTATGCATAAGTTTGTCTCGGAGGTCCAATCAGATTCAAAGAAACTGAAAAAGGATGTCACTACCCTACAGAGCCAAATAAGAGGTTCAAATAAAAATAAATCCCATGCTGAGTACTCAAGTACTAGTCAGCATAAACAGTTCACGCAGTGTGACTGTTGCGGGAAAAAGGGGCACATAAGAGAAGTGTGTTGGTACAATAAGCAGATTGTCCAATGTGACTTCTGCGGAAAGAAAGGACATACCACTAAGGTATGTTGGCATGCTCAGCACAGTAATGCTGACCACACTCAACATCACCCTCAAAGGGTAATTCACTGTGACTTCTGTGGTAAAAGTGGCCACACTATAAAAGTATGTCGTCACAAATTAAAATATGACTTTTCACCTGTTTATGCTAACAAACGAGGACCCAAAAAGAATTGGGTACCTAAAGATGAATAGTCTAAAATGCAGGTGAGCCTGAAATGCGTGGAGAAATCAAAACTGTGGTATATAGACAGCGCATGCTCGAGGCACATGACTGGTGATGAAACTCAATTCATCACACTAGAGCTTAAACGAGGTGGAAGTGTAAGATTTGGAGACAATAAGAAGGGTAAGATAGTCGGCTCAGGTACTATCGGAGGTAACCCTACTATTGAGTCAGTCTCCTTAGTTAAAGGTCTCAAAATACAATCTGCTAAGTGTAGCTCAGCTTTGCAAGAGCGGCAGAAAGGTTGTATTTGATGATACTCAGTGTCAAATACTCGAGGGAAAAACAAACGAATTGATTTTAACTGCCCCTCGTGTAGACAATGTATACATGCTGAGTTTAGAAAAACAATTTTCTAAAAATATATGCTTAGTGTCTAAAGAGGATAACTCCTGGCTATGGCATAGAAGACTTGGTCATGTAAGCATGGACCTTCTTGCCAAATTAGCTAGAAAGAAACTAGTTGAGGGATTGCCCAAACTTAAATTTGAAAAAGATCAATTGTGTAATGCTTGTCAACAAGGTAAACAAACTAAGAAGTCATTTCAAAGTAAAAATATTGTCTCAACCAAGAGACCATTGGAATTACTACATTTGGATGTTTTCGGACCTGTCCAGCCACTCAGCTTGAGAGGTAAGAAATTTTCCTTAGTCATTGTAGACGATTTCTCTCGGTACACTTGGATCATCTTGTTGAGTAGCAAGGATGAAACATTTGAGATGTTCACAACATTGATTAAGAAACTTGAAAATGACAAAGACCTAAAAGTAGCTCATATTAGAAGATGGTGGAGAATTCAAAAACCAACAGTTTGATGAATTCTGTGAAGCCAGTGGTATTGACCACAATTTCTCTGCTCCTAGAACACCTCAACAGAATGGGGTTGTTGAAAGGAAGAACAGAACAATTGTCGAAATAGCTAGGACAATGCTGAGTGAAAATAGGCTTCCAAAGTATTTCTGGGGTGAAGCTGTCCACACAGCATGCTACATTCTCAATAGGGCTTTAGTTAGACCTATTCTTAAGAAAACCCCATATGAACTTTGGAAAGGACGAAAGCCCAACATTGGCTACTTTTGTGCCTTTGGGTGTAAATGTTTTATACTCAACACAAAAGATAATCTTGCAAAATTTGATGCCAAAGCTGACGAAGCGATCTTTTTTGGGTACTCAACTAACAGCAAAGCATATAGGGTGTATAATAAACGAACTCAGGTTGTAGAAGAGTCTGTCCATATTGAGTTCGATGAAGCTGACCCTGTAGGAAAGTCAACTCAGCTCGATGAAGATGAACCAAGCTCAGCTTCCACTGATCAAAATGGAGCCCCTGAGTCATCAATACAAGGACTGACCAAAGGTAAGCAAGAAATTGAAATAACCTTTGCTGACCAATCTATTCCTGCAGAGATTGTAGAAACACCTATTCCAAACAACTCAACATTGCCCAAAGAAATAAAAAATTCCAAGAGGACATTCGGAGAAGTCCATTCTTGATGCTGCTGACAACAAGAGATCAGCTTAGGAAGTATCTCGGCAATGTTGCTTTCATCTCAATGCATGAGCCAAAGAATTTCGCTGATGCTGAGCACGATGAATATTGGATCAACGCTATGCAAGAAGAGCTTGATCAATTCACAAGAAATGAGGTATGGGATTTAGTACCTAAACCTAGGAATCAAAAGACCATAGGAACCAAGTGGGTCTTTAGAAATAAATTAGATGAGCAAGGCAACGTAGTCAGAAATAAAACCCGACTTGTAGCCCAAGGCTATAGTCAGTAAGAGGGCATTGACTACGGTGAAACCTTTGCACCCGTTGCTAGGTTAGAAGCTATACGTATACTGTGTGCCTATGCTAGTTTTATGAACTTTAAATTATATCAAATGGATGTTAAGAGTGCATTTCTTAATGGCTTTATAAACGAAGAGGTATATGTTAGTCAGCCTCCAGGGTTTGAAGATCCAAAATTTCCAAACCACGTTTATAAACTCAAAATGGCCCTATATGGCCTAAAGCAAGCTCCAAGAGCTTGGTATGAGAGGTTGACCAACTTCCTGCTGACCAGGAATTATGTCAGAGGCAAAGCTGACACAACCTTGTTCATTAAGAAAAAGGGTAAAAATACCCTACTTGCACAAATTTACGTAGATGACATAATTTTTGGTGCTACTGACGATTCTATGTGCAAAGAGTTTAGTAAACAGATGCAAACTGAGTTCGAAATGTCTATGATGGGCGAACTCAACTTCTTCCTTGGACTTCAAATCAAGCAAGGTAAGAATGGCATCTTCATTAGTCAGTCTAAGTACGCCAAAGAAATGCTAAAGAAGTTTGATATGGAAGAATGTAAACCCATATCAACCCCAATGGGTACTGACACTGTCCTTTGTGCTGATGAAAAAGGTAAGTCTGTAGATAGCAAATTATATCGAGGTATGATAGGCTCTCTACTCTATCTTACTGCTAGTAGAACTGACATTCAGTACTCAGTATGTTATTGCGCAAGATATCAAGCTGACCCCAGGGAATCTCACTTAATAGCTGTAAAAAGAATTTTCAGATATTTACAGAGCTCAGTTAATGCAGGTTTATGGTATCCAAATACAAGTGACTTCACACTGATTGGATATACTGATGCTGACTATGGGCGAGATAAAAGCACTTCAAGAGGATGTCAATTCCTAGGAAGCTGTCTGGTTTCGTGGTTTAGTAAGAAGCAGTCATCAGTGGCCTTGTCTACAACTGAAGCTGAGTACATTGCTGCTGGAAGCTGTGTGGCCCAAGTCCTATGGATTAAGCAACAACTTGAGGATTATGGTGTCAAAACAGAAACAATAGAGGTCAAATGTGACAACAAGAGTGCCATTGACTTATCTAAGAATCCAATCCAACACAGCAGGATGAAGCATGTCAGCATAAGGCATCACTTCATCAGAGATCATGTACTCAAGGGTGAGATCAAGCTGACCTACGTATCAACAAATGAACAGCTTGTGGATATCTTTACGAAGCCCTTGGCTCGTGAGCAATTTAACATATTAAGGGAAGCTATCGGTATGTCTAATCCTCTTCAATAATTCTATGTGCTTAATTGAATGTTGAGTGATTACCATGCTGAGTGATTTGTGATAAATTAGTAACTGTTGCATGCTGAGTTAAAAATGACATGAAATCACCCTATGCTGAGTAGACATACATGCTGAGTGATTATCCTAAGCTAAGTTACTAGTCCCACAAACAACTATCCTACGTAAAACTGACTACTCAAAATCTCAAACGTTTGATATTCTCAATGCTGAGTAAAACCCATTTAAAACATTGAATGCTAGCACACGTATTAAATAGCCACCTAGGATAACGTAAGCAATAATTAGAAAACCCATGCGCCGAACGTGTCATAAATGCCAGAATCTCTGTCGGTTGATCATCTCGAGGTAAAACGGCTAGTTCAACGAATAAGATCAATTCGCACCTCTATAAATAGTGGAAGAATTCCCACTTAGAACTCCTTACACTCAAAATTCTTGGCATTCAAATTTCTCTCTCTCAAAAACCCAAAATCCTCTTCAAGAATTCGTAATCATGACGGATTCCCAAAATCTCTCCGGTGGTGATTACAACGATGACCACACCGACGAAAACCCTAAGTCTCCTCCTCAGCAGGAGTATAGCAAGACTCCCACTAAAGAACAAGGTCAGCATGACCAAACTCCAAACAAGAACCCTAAAACTGACCTCGCAACCTCTTCAAAGAAGAAGAAGAAAAAGAAGGACAAGCAACCCAATGAAAAATTCTTTGTTAAAGTGTACCCGAGCGTAAAGAATCATGAGGTTCTTTGATGTCGATGGTTCTCTCCGAGCTTCATAACGGATGAGCAACCGTTTTGTGAATGGATTGAGAAAAATGAATGGGCTGGACTCTTTTCACTTCCGGGTAGAACCTACCCTAGGTTAGTACGGGAATTTTACTCCAACCTCTGTGTTGATGGAAATGATGCTGACCATCCGGTCACCCACGTTAAAGGTAAGAAGCTAAAGATTACCCCATCCTATCTCGCAACCTTACTAAATCTACCAAACACCAAAACGGAATTCAGGACCACTAAGGAAAAGCTTGACCACATTGTAACATTTTGTAAACCAGCGAAACACAAAGGAGAAATACCTAGTACATGCATGGGTCAAAATCAAAAGATGGCACACTATCTCCTGACTAACTTCATCTTCCCAAAAATCAACTCAGCATCATCAGCTTCAAATTTCGAGCAGTGCTTCATTTGGCACATGCTGACCTATAGCCCTCTCAACATGCCCGTATTTCTGGTAGGAGCACTTCAACGAAGTACTATCAAGCTCAGGCTGGGTTCTCTTATTACCAGAATCCTCAAAGATCATCAAATCGACTTGGTTAATGAAACAGAAACCTGGGGAACTAAAATCATGGATGTATTGTTGTTCGGGTTAGTATACGACCAACCCATCAAGCCCAATAAGGGAAAAGGGGTCATCGAGGAAACTCAGGAGGAAGTTGATAATGAGCAACCTCAGGAAGAGAACATCGCCATAGCTGAACCTGCTGACCAAACCAAGCGAGAGAGGAAACGGAAAGCAATCCAAACCAGCTCAAAAGATGTTGTCGCTGTTCCAAAGAAAATCAGGGTTGTCTCAAAGGGGAAGACAGTTGATGCTAAGCTCATAGAGCAAGAAATAGTCATGGAAGGCCTCAACACTGATCTCGGGGTAGAGTCATCTCTTGATTCCATTCCTGCTGACCCTTCTCCTCCAAAGACCAAAAAGTTGAAAAGGCTTAAAAAGAAGGCCTACAAATCTCCAGTCATTGACCTCCTAGATGATTCGCCTCTGAGGGATCAAATCACTGACCTCACGGATCTTCAATTTAAGCTCTTCTCAAAGCATACTGAGTCCTCTACACAGGAAAAACAAGCCTCTGTTACTCTTGCTGAGCAACACGCCAAGACTCCAGAAAATCCAAACCAAGCCGAGCAAGAACTCGAAGTCCTAGCTGCTCAAGGAGACAAGCAAGCTAAGGAAAATCCTACTCAACCTGAGGTGCCTCTTCCTGCACCGACTCAAGTCCATGTTGAGCAGGTAAATATCTCTACAGATCCACATCCTTCCCATCACATTTCGCAGAATATTGAGCAGTCAGTTCCTGCTGCTAATCAAAATCAAAGTCCAACTGCTAACCATACTGGCACTTCCACTCAAGGACAGCACCAAACACCTTCTCCATCTGGTACTACTAGAATCCCGGCCACTGAGCTAAATCCTGAGGCACAATATGCCTATCTTCATGCAACTGAGTCTAGACGTCGCATCATTGACTCGGCTCAAAATCTTCTCCAGGATTTAAACACTTCTCATGCCGAGGCTGCTGGGTCCACAAATGCTGAATCACAAGAATTTTCGTCTGTCACTCAGCTTCTAAATGAGATCAAGAATCTCAAAGATTTAGTAAGTGTCATGACCACGGTCTAAACATAGCAACCCAAGCAAGAATCATTTGTCAAGCTGGCCGAACTAATATTGATGATGGCGAATCATATGAATTCACTTCAGGGACAAATCAACGCTCTACCTGCAGTCAACATGGGCTATGCTACCTCTGCTGAGTTAAGTCACTATTTTACCAAGCTGACTTCTGAGCTGACTGGCACTCGAGATCTACTCTCCTCAACTTCCCAATGTTCGATGGATGAAATTAGCGAAGCTATCCGTCTTCTAAACCTGAGTAAAGAGGAAATGGAAACTGACTTGGTCAAAACCAATACTATCCTACAAACTAGTCAAAGCTTATTTAGACATGTGCGTCACACAAACGCTCAGCGTGACATTTACGACAAGGCTGTACTTCGAATGTACCATCAATCTTATGCCCAGCTAACTGACGCAATATAATGGCTAAGTAAATCACAGGAATACATACTCAGCATGATCAGCGCATCTGTTCGAGTCCCCGGTTCAGTTCTGGATGATGGAGTCCCAGTGTTTGATGGGTTATTTGAAAGAACGAAACATCTCAAGGCGTATTCGGTCAAGCTGACTCGTGCTGCTCTCAATAAAACCTTCATCCCTCCTCCGCCTGATGGTGGCAAAACGGGGGAGAAAGAACAAGCTGATGGAACTCAGCCAAAGGCAGGAGAAACTTCAGGCAATTAAAAAAAGAGGAAAGACAAAGGCAAAGGGATAGCTCAAGTCAATAGAAAATAGATTAGCTTTAAGATTGACTTGTGTATTTTGTATGATGACCATTTATATCATCTTAAGCATCTTTTCATTCACATTGTTTTGTTCATAAGTGATGCTTACTATTATACTATATGCTGATCTGTCTAAAATTGAACAAACAAATAAATGCAAATTAAAAATATACTCAGTACACATTAACTCTGATACATCCACACATAAACTCTGATACCAAAACTATTCATGTATCAAATTGAGTAAACATTGAACTCTTATGAAAGTTGACCTAGGTTCATCTGAATTAGATCTTAGAAAGTCTAGGATTGAACTAAGTCAGTATAAACATGTCTTCCTTTATTACTCAATTAAATCTTAGAAGGTTTAGAGTTAAGTTAAGACAATATATGCAACCCTTACGGGGGAGTAATTTCAGAAGAATAAAATGTAATTCAATCATGGGGAATTTCAATAATGAGTTCCATAAATTAAATATTTTGCCAACATCAAAATGGGAGAGTTTGTTGAAACACCTTTCCACAAGATTTTGATTTGACAAAATCATTTAAGTTTAATCCATGATTAAGAGACAATTAAATTTAAGTGCTTTGATTTAATTGTACTAATCCGTTTGTTCAATATTGAGTATAAACATAAATGCAAGAGGAAATAAAAATTAAGACATGACAAAGTCAGCATGAGAACACAACACAAGCTGAGTGAAGAGCAACTCAGCACAAGAGAAGATAAGTCATCTTCAAAACAACAGCTTAAGAATGAAGCTGATCAAAGAAGCTGAGTGGAAGGGAACTCAACATAAAAGAAGTCTGCTCCAGAACTAGATCCTGCAGAACGAAGCTGACCATGGAAGCTGAGTGAAGAAGAACTCAGTATGAGAATTGGTGACAATCAAAGACAATGACTAGCGAAGTGAAGCTGAGTGATCTTTAGGATAACATGAATGATCCGTTAGCTAAAAGACAAATCCGACAACTGTCTGCACCAATAATTGAAGCCTTGGAATTACGCAAAATCCAAATTCCGAGATACATGGGTCAACGGTTCGATGCTATAAAACAAACTGCCGCAAGAAGACAAAGCCTGTAGGAAGAAGACAAGCCTGACATCTGAAGAAATCAGAAAACAAGATTGGCATGCACATCTGAAGCTGACCAAAAGGTTGTCCCCCAAAAGAGCCGTTTTGGATTCAACGGACAAATCAAATTCAAATCATTTGATCCTAAAAATACAACTATAAAAGGACAAGCAATCCTCTTGGATCATTGCCGAATTACAGAATATACAAGAGAAAAAAAATACAAGCTCAAAGCACTAAAAAATAAGAAAGAAATCTTACACCAACTTTCTATCCCTGTGTAAATACTAGACTGATTGTTTTGTAATCATCTAAAGTGTTCTTTAACTGAAAAAGAGCAAATTGTATCAATCGTGAATTGAGAGTGTTGTGTTGAATATTTGGTTGTAAATACTTAGTGGTAGAGAAATCTAGGTGCTGGGTTGTAGCACTTAGTAGGAGTTGAGTAGACGAATAGAGGAAGGTACTCTTGCATATTCAAGTGCCTTGTAACCGGTTTGTGCTCTACCCTTAAAGAGCTCAGTATTGGATTCTAAAAGCCCGGAGGAGTCTGGGGACTGGACGTAGGCGGAGAGGCCAAACCAGGATAAGTCATGCTGAGTAACTTCTAACTCTCTCAATATATATATATATATATATATATGTGTGCATGTGTTGTTTGTTATATTTACTCAGCATATAAATTGTTTAAAGCTGACACTGAGTAAATTAGAGTGATGAGTTGGAAGCTGACCACAAAAGTGTCAATTCCCAACTCACAAGTGAAACAGTCTTAGTAAACATCTGACTAAAGCTGTCTTACACTAAGATCGGCCAAGCTGACCAAAGCTGAGTTAATAAACTCACTAAAATTATCAAGTCAGTAAGATTAATTAGCGAAAAAGTTACATTAGTTCCTAACCCCCCTTGGAACTAATCACACGGGACCAACATAGACTGGTACCTAGCACAGTAGCAAACTGAGAATTGTATATCTGGTCTACTTGCAGTTAGATAAAGCAAGGAACCAATCATACCTCTGTACAATTTGTTGTCTACTGGCTTACCTGACTCATCTACTGAAAGTACGATGTCAGTGCTCATGGGTGTTGAGATTGCCTTGCAATTTTCCATGTCATATTTCTTTAGTATTTCATTGGCATATTTAGTCTGGCTAATGAAGATTCCATTTTTGCCTTGTTTAATTTGAAGTCCCAGAAAAAAGCTAAGTTCTCCCATCATGGACATTCTGTTTGCATTTGTTTGCTAAATTCTCTACAAAGTGACTCATTAGTATCACCAAAAATTATATTATCAACATATACTTGTGCTAAGAGGGTATCTTTACCATTCCTCTTGATAAACAAGGTTGTATCGGATTTGCCTCTGACATAGTTTCTATTCAGAAGGAAGTTAGTTAAGCGTTCATACCAAGCACGTGGTGATTGTTTTAATTCATACAGAGCCTTTTTAAGTTTTTTTTTTGAAAGGAGCATTTTTTAGTTTATAAACGTGGTTCGGAAGCTTGAGGTCTTCAAAACCAAAAGGTTGATTTATACAAACCTCTTCGTTTATAATCCCATTGATTTGATTTTGTGCTTGAATAGTCAATTGGTTTAATTGAAATACTTAAATGATTGAGGTTTATTCCAATTGAAAATCTACAAAATAAAATAAGAGGAAAGTAAAGTTAGTTTGTTTAAAATTGAATACATAACTAACTTCTTAACTTAGCTCAAAAAGTAAAGGGAAAATTACAAAAATGGGTCAAATAGGAGGCCCATTTACATATTTAACCCATTTACTCAACCTACTATATATCTAGACTGATTTTGTGTGAGTTTCCCATAATACCCTCAATATTTACGCGGGTCTGTCTCCCTCCCGTCTAACTTCGCATATTCGATCTTATGCGAAGCTTGCGAAGCTAATGTTTGGGTTTACTTGGTGAATTTAATTAGCATATGCGAAGCCTGCAAAGCTAATGTTTGGTTTACTTGATGAATTTAATTAGCATATGCGAAGCCTGGATCTGTTTTGAAGCTAATTCGCGAAGTGGTATATAACAAAAAATTCCAAACAACAACTGATTCTAACATTAAAATCATAACATTATCAAAATTTACAACAAGATTGCCACAATAAACTCCTAACAAATCACTTCATAATACATAGGCTCCTATTCACTACCGATGGACGGTACAGAACAAGATTGCCATAATAAACTCCTAACAAATCACTTCATTATACATAGACTATTATTCACCACCGATGGATGGATGTCTCACGATACATAGGCTCTTATTCACCACAGGGATGGACGTGTCCCACAGTGTAAGCTCTTATTCACGACCAATGGTTGGAAATCCAGGCTTTTTGGAATGAATGTCTCTCATGGCACCCTAACACGCCAGCTTCCAAGAATGAATATTATGTATTCAATCACCTTCAGAAAAATAATCGTTTAGTCAGAAAAAAGAAGATTTGGCTTCGCAAAACGATGATTCGCTAAGTATGCGAACATAAATGTGCAAGGAAGAGGGTGATTTCACTTAGCGAAACAATGATTTCGCGACGTTTGTGAGGAGAAATGTGACGCTCTGACTTCGTGAAACGATGATTTCACGAAGTTTGCGAGGAGAAATGTGACGCTCTGACTTCGCGAAACGATGATTTCGTGGAGTCTGCGAGAGAAATTTATCGAATTACCTCGCAAACTTCGCGTAATCAGCGTTTCGCAAAGTGAAATCGCTAAATTTCTCCCCACAAACCTTGCGAAAGCCGCATATGCTAAGTGGATTTATGGGAAAAACGCAGAAAAAACAGTATATACTTACATTTTTCGACGAGCAGGAAATGGAAGATGAAGAACCATAATTTCGTTTTCTAGGATTAGAAAGTTGCAGAATCAAGAGATGAAGAGAGGAAGAAGAGAAATGCATTGTGATTTAGAGAAATGGTGTAGATTTCGTGCAATTTAAAGGATGATAGGAAGATCAAAAGTCTTGGAATCATTAATGGAGGAGCTGCCAACCGTTTCACGCAACCAAGGAGAAGAGAGGAGAGATCGTTCACGTTTGGGGAAGTGGGAAGGTTAGGGGTATTATGGGAAAATCATACAAAATCAGTCTACATATATAGTAGGTTGAGTAAATGGGTTAAATATGTAAATGGGCCTCCTATTTGATCTAGTTTTGTAATTTTTCCAAAAGTAAATTTGCCATCAAATAGATTAAGAGTGTCAATTAACCTTCTAAATTTTATTAAAGTAATTTATTGATCACTTTAATTTGTTTAAAGTGATTTATTACCCTTAAACACTTGTAATAATGTATTGCATGAAAATACTTAAAAGTGATACATCTCAATCTGTCAAAATACAATCGTGTCATCCTAAATCTAGACGGGGCGTTTGGTATTCTATTGGGATATGGATAAAGATAAATGTTGGGATGGAGATAAGGATAAATGGTTGGGATAATGATAAAAATATGATAGTTGAGAATTATTATTCAATGTTTGGTACGTGGGATAGGGATAGGGATAAAATAATACATTTTACTATTTTAACCCTATTTAAACTACATAACATTAATTTGAGGGATAAGATGGATTTTTCCATCCTATTAAAATCGCATGAGCTTATCACACCTCCTTATACCAACCCCCCTCCTGGTTATAGGATTTGAGGGATAATAAGCTTATCCCTCAACCGTCTCACTCTTGTGTCCCCCAAACAAATACGAGATAACTTATCTCCGATAGAGTTTAAAAAGGAGAATATTTTGTAAGTTTAGGGACTTCTAGGCCAAATTCAGATTTTGTTACAAAACATATCCGGCACTTCCACCATTAGGAGACTTCCGGATTTGGATTCGAATTCGGTGGCTAAAATTGGAGGTTGCAATAACCTGCATTTTTGAATAAAAAGAACAAAACCAAACAAAAAATAGTATTAACATTATCCAAAGTAGACATGCCTACCGAGCTATCTCCGTCCACACTCCTCTTTACCGGAATCCCCAGCTCTCCGCGGATTTTTCTATCACGAAACCTTAACTTACCAATTCTCTCCAAATCCAGAAACGCCGTCCCTAGACTTAGCCTCTTATGTCAAACTGCCGGTACTCAAACTACATCTACAGGTGTATCCGACTTCGAATTCTCTGTCGAAGCTGGCCGACATCGTCTGTCCAAGGTAATCTCTCTAATATTTCTATTTTTCTTATGACAATATGAGGTTTCATTGCGTTTTGGAACTGCAGGTTCCTATCTCCAATATCAGAAATTTCAGTATTATAGCTCATATTGACCATGGAAAATCAACCTTAGCCGATAAATTGCTTCAAATGACTGGAACCGTGCAGCAGCGTGAAATGAAGGAACAGTTTCTTGACACAATGGATTTGGAAAGAGAAAGAGGCATTACAATCAAATTACAGGTACTACGGCCCTTGCCTTTGTTTTAGTTTTAATTTCTGTTGAGTTTCTCGAGTTTTCCTGGAACTAGGTGGTTCGTGATGTTGAACATTCATCTTCAATTTTGATATGAGTTATGCTATGGGCTGTATGGCTTAAGATATTGCTGTATGAGCGGTCTTCACTTGCTTGCGCTTTCATGTTATACAACAACAACAAAGCCTTAGTCCCGAAATGATTCGGGGTCGGCTAACATGAACCATCATATAAAACCGTGAAATCAAGTCGTGTGAGCGACACAAATTCGCTCCCTCCACTCCGTCCTATCCACTACCATATTTTCCTCAATTCCCAATAAACTCATATCAATCTCGATCACCCTCCTCCAAGTTTGCTTAGGTCTTCCCCTACCCCTCACCACTATATCCCTTTGCCACTCTTCGGTTCTCCTAACCGGCGCATCAAGCGCTCTACGTTTCACATGGCCAAACCACCTTAGTCGGTTTTCTCTCATTTTATTCTCAATAGATGTGACCCCTACTTTTGTCCTAATTATTTCATTACTCACCCGATCCTTTCTCGTATGACCACACATCCATCTCAACATACGCATCTCCGCCACCGACATCTTATGGATGTGGCAGTGTTTCACTGGCCAACACTCCGTACCATATAACAATGCTGGTCTAATTGCCGTCCGGTAGAATTTTCCCTTCAATCTATTAGGCATGCCGGGGTTACAAAGGAAACCCGTAGCACTCTTCCACTTCGTCCAACCAGCTTTAATCCTATGAGCAACATCTCCATCTACTTCTCCATCCGTTTGGATAATAGATCCTAAATACCGGAAGCAATCCGAGGCCTGAACAACTCTCCCATCTAGGGTGATCGTCCACTCCTTCTTTCGTCTCATCAACCAACACAATATCATCTGCAAACAGCATGCACCATGGTATACCATCTTGAAGTGAACTTGTTAGTTCATCCATAACGATGGCAAAAAGAAATGGGCTTAGTGCGGAACCTTGATGCACTCCAATCGTAATAGGAAACTCTTCAGTCTTCCCAACACTAGTACGTACACTCGTGCATGCTCCCTCATACATGTCCTTTATGATGTCAATACATTTCCGCGAAATGTCTTTCCTTATCAAGGCCCACCAAAGTACTTCCGTTGGTACCTTATCATATGCTTTCTCCAAGTCAATGAAAACCGTATGCAAGTCTTTCTTCTTATTTCGATAGTGCTCCATTAATTGTCTCATTAGATGGATGACTTCCATAGTTGATCTTCCCGGCATAAAGCCAAACTGGTTTTCCAAGATCTTCACCGTCCTCCTTAGCCTTTGTTCGATCACTCGCTCCCAAAGTTTCATAGTGTGACTCATTAATTTGATTCCCCGATAGTTGGCACAATCTTGGACATCGCCTTTGTTCTTATACAAAGGGATTAAGATACTTTTCCTCCATTCTGATGGCATCTTATTGTTTCTCCAAATTTTGTTGAAGAACGTCGTCAACCATTCGATTCCTCTTTCTCCCAAACATCTCCAAATCTCAATAGGGATGTCATCAGGTCCTACTGTTTTCTTCAACTTCATCTTACTTAATGCCATTTTGACTTCACCCTTTTGAATTCTCCGCAGGCATTCATGATTTATCATATCGTGATGGATACTTATATCTCCAACATCTTGTCTGCGATCTCCATTAAATAAGTCATCAAAATAGGACCTCCATCATTCCTTGATATCCTTATCTCCAACTAGGACTTTCTGGTCCACATCCTTCACACATTTAACTTTTCCGAGATCTCTCGTCTTCCTATCTCTCATCCGAGCAATTCTATATATGTCTCTTTCCCCTTCTTTCGTATCCAATCTTGTATACAGATCCCGATTCACCTTTGCTCTAGCATCTCGTATGACCTTCTTTACTTCCCTTTTAGCCTCTTTGTATTTTTCGTAGTTCTCGTCACTCCTACATTTTCCCAATATTTTATAGGATTCTC
This sequence comes from Euphorbia lathyris, assembly GCF_963576675.1. Taxonomy (NCBI): domain Eukaryota; kingdom Viridiplantae; phylum Streptophyta; class Magnoliopsida; order Malpighiales; family Euphorbiaceae; genus Euphorbia; species Euphorbia lathyris. Next base: position 47,195,963 of record NC_088914.1, read on the forward strand.
GCTTACTCTTTACTGCTTGTCGTACTTCTTCTGTCCACCAAGATGTGTCCTTACCCGGTGGCATGCTACCTTTAGATTCCCCTAGAACTTCCTTCGCTACTTCCCTTATACTATGCTCCATCTTAGTCCATATCGAATCTATATCTAAATCCATATTACAAGTCCAAACATCTTTTTTGGTCATCTCATCCACAAATTTTTGTTGATTATCCCCTTGCAATTTCCACCACTTAATCTTAGTCTCTACTTGTGGTGTTTGTTTTCTTATACATTTCCTACTTCGAAAATCAAGCACCACTACTCTATGTTGGGTTGCCGTACTCTCACCAGGGATCACCTTACAATCAATATAACTCTTTCTCCAAGCACTCCTTACTAAGAAGAAGTCAATTTGGCTCGCATTACCGCCACTCCGATAAGTCACTAAGTGGGATGTTCTCTTGATAAACCATGTGTTCATGATACTCAAGTCATAGGCTTATGCGAATTCCAAAAATATCATTTCCTGCTTCATTCTTATCTCCAAAACCATACCCTCCATGAACACTCTCAAACCCATCTCGCCTAGAACCCACGTGTCCATTGAGATCACCCCCCAGTACCATTTTTTCATCCCTAGGAACCTGTTGCACCACTTCCTCTAAGTCCTCCCAAAAAGCTTGTCTTATAAAGACATCTAATCCTATTTGTGGCGCATATGCACTAATGACATTCACAACCTCATCCCCTATCACTAGCTTAACACTCATAATTCTATCGCTCTTCCTAGACACCGCTACTACATCATCAATATACTCCCTATCAATAAGAATACCTACTCCATTTCTACCCTTATCCTTTCTTGAGTACCAAAGCTTATAACCCCAAGGAGCTATCTCTCTAGCCTTGGCTCCAACCCACTTGGTTTCTTGTAGGCACATTATATTTATTCTCCTCCTCTTCATAACATCTACAATTTCAGCTAATCTTCCTGTCAAAGAACCTATGTTCCATGTCCCAAAGCGTAACCTACTACCCTTACCCCTACCCCTACCCCTACCATTACCGTGGACTAGCTTATTTACCCGCAACCCTTGCATATTTGACAGCACCCCCGGGTCCTGGGGTGGCGCGCCGCTTCGGGGCGACGACCTAGCAACCCTTGCACATTTATCACTACACCCGGGTCTAGGAAGTGCAGCGCGTCGCTGAGTAGGGAACGCCCCAACGATTTTTATAGTATGGTTCATGTCATAAGATGTGGCTAAGTTTTACGCTGGCCGCCACAAACCTACCGCAACCCTCCTCCTTTGTCCGGGCTTGGGACCGGCTGTAAAGGTCACCAAGTGGCCCTCACAGGCGGAGTTGCGCTTATTATATAAGTACTAAATAAAATTATGAGCATGTGATGCCCTTATTTTATTATTATCATCGTATGATTGTAGATATTTGTCTCTAAAGAGCATTTTCGGCTAAAAGTGGATGCTACAGATTTTTCTCATTTATATTTCAAAACTAGCTGATAAGCTCATGAAATCAACAATTGTTGTATGCTGTTGTAGACTCTTATCAGTATAGGTTGTAATTATCATGCCTATTTGCTTGGTTATTGGTGATGTGCATAATTTTTTGATACGTGATAATTTAATGTAATAAATGTAAGTATGATTAAGTCAACTAAACATGTTTTAGCTGCTATATGATTGTTGTAGGCTGTTGCGGGCATACAATATCTCTTTGATTGAAGGAGAACCTTATATATATATATATATGTAGAGTGAGGCTATAGAGAGGGATTCCCTCACTTTTTATTCTAAGGGAAGAATAGCTTACTCCAATTACCAAACAATATCCTCCTAATTTAATTAACCATAAATCCTCCTAATTTAATTAACCAAATTTAATTTAATTAAAATACTAACACCTCTCTTTCTCTCTCCTTCTCTGGAACGATTCACACGGCTCTCTCTCTCTAATATTTCCGATTCACGACTCTCTCTAATATACAAAATTGTTGCTCACATCATTACTCATTATTTTCGAATTTCAATTATTGTGGAAAAAAGAATTATTTTTCATCATCTGTAGCTATAATCCAAAAAAAAATAACTACACTTATGAAAATTTATTTAATTAATTGCTCAAATTATGTTAAGGCCTCACTTGTTTCCTCCAATTAATTAATTACTCATCTTTTTCGATTTTTTTTCTTTTATAAAAATACCTGCTTTTTTTTACTGTTAATTGAATGCTTTTTCGCTTGATTTTTTTTTTCTTTTGTATAGATGAGCAATTTTGAGGGCGAGCCTTGGCGCAACGGTAAAAACGTTGTTGCCGTGTGACCAGAGGTCACGGGTTCGAGTCTTAGGAGCGGCCTCTTGCCAATTAAATTGGCAAGGGAAGGCTTGCCCCCAATACACCCTTGTGGTGGGACCCCTCCCCGGACCCTCGCTCAGCGGGGACGCGTAATGCGACCGGGCCGCCCTTTTTTTATAGATGAGCAATTTTGTATATGAGAGAGAGTCATGAATCGGAAATATTAGAGAGAGAGCCGTGTGAATCGTTCCAGAGAAGGAGAGAGAAAGAGAGGTGTTAGTATTTTAATTAAATTAAATTTGGTTAATTAAATTAGGAGGATTTATGGTTAATTAAATTAGGAGGATATTGTTTGGTAATTGGAGTAAGGCTATTTTTCCCTTAGAATAAAAAGTGAGGGAATCCCTCTCTATAGCCTCACTCTATATATATATTGCTTTTAAGTAAAATATATCATTAGAGGGCGAGCCTTGGCGCAACGGTAAAACGTTGTTGCCGTGTGACCTGAGGTCACGGGTTCGAGTCTTAGGAGCGGCCTCTTGCCAATTAAATTGGCAAGGGAAGGCTTGCCCCCAATACACCCTTGTGGTGGGACCCCTCCCCGGACCCTCGCTCAGTGGGGACGCGTAATGCGACCGGGCCGCCCTTTTAAGTAAAATATATCATTGTAGTCTTTTAATCTACGTGGTATTCCATGTATTCCTATTGTATTACATGGTCAATGACATGGTATCAGAGCTGTTTTGGGTTTCTAGATTGAGATTCCAAATTTGTTTTTTTTGCTTTGTGGGTAGAATTCCTGGGTTTGTATCTTTGAGCGGTTCCTTTCAGCATTTTATTGTCTGCCTTGTGAGCATACTATTTGGACCTAAGGTTTCAAATCTTCGTTCTTCTGCCGCCATCACCTCTCTGTTTCTGACCAGTCTGTTCGGTTAGTTTTCCCTCCTTTTGTGCATTGACGTTGATGGCAGCCTCTTCCATATTGCTTCAATTGAGTTTTGTTTCTCTATTCTCGACAAAGCTTAATGTTCTGCTGCCATCTCTCATGTCCAATTTGTTCTCTAGGTTGCACTTCTCGGATTATATTTTTATATTCTAAAGTATCTTGAATGTGCTGTCCTTAAGACTATGTTATCTGTATCTGTAGCAAGCTGAGCATGATTAGAATCCATGCTTCAGCTTGAGGGGAGTGTTACATAATAATTGAATGTAATAAATTAAGCATGTCTAAGTCAACTAAAGCATGCTTAGGCTGCTATATGACTGTTGTAGGCTGCTGTTGGCCTACAATGTCTCCTGGATTGAAGGAGAACTTTATATATAAATATATATAGGCTTAATACATCATTTTCCCTGAACTTGTCCAAAAAGCTTGATTGGCTCCCTGAATTTTCAAAGTGTTGCGGTAGCCCCCCTCAACTTGTATAAAATGTTTAGTTAGCCTCCTGAACTTGCACAAAATGTAATCAATTGATCACTCGGTTGCAAAAAAGTAAGTTAAATGCAGAAGATGTATTGTACGAGTCTTAAAAAAAAGTAAAACAACCAAAATCGGGATATGCGGTTCTAATATTAGAGAAGACAAGTTTTATGGTTGAGCAAGTAATAACTTCCTTTTTAATTTATTTTTTAATTATGTAATAACATTCTAAGATGCGTGGAATACATCTTCCGTATTTAATTTACTTTTTTTGCGATCAAGTGATCAATTGATTACATTTTACGCAAGTTCAGGAGGCTAACTGAACATTTTATGCAAGTTGAAGGGGTTATCGAGACACTTTGAAAGTTCAGAGGCTAATCAAGCTTTTTAGACAAGTTCAGGGAGCAAATGATATTGCTTTTAAGTAAAATATATTCATATAGTCTCTTAATCTACATGTCTACATGGTATCATATGTGTTACTAGTGTATTACATGTTCAATAATAATCTTCTATGGTTAAATGTGACAGGCTGCTCGGATGCGTTATGTTTGTGAGAATGAAGCATATTGCCTGAATCTGATTGACACTCCTGGCCATGTTGACTTTTCCTATGAGGTAATTATTTCATTTTCTTATTAGTGATTCTACGTAATTGTATTTGTGAGCTTGAATGAATTGTATTTAGGTTAATGGTTCTCTAATAATTGGTGTAGAAAATACAATGATGTTACCCTTTACTCTTGTACTTCTTTAAAATCATATGCTCGGCTGATAAAGTTTTTTTTTTTTTTTGTGTGTGTGTGTGAGTGGAGTAAATGCTCGATTTTTGACTTAATATGGTAGATTGAAAGAGTGAAGATCTTTATCTAGTACGTAGTGTCTAGTTGGTAGGATGAGGAACACCCAATTTAAATTTGTTACGTTACTTAGCCACTGATCACAGGGAGATTAACTAAAAGTCTAACTCTAATAGCTGTCTTTTCTCTTTATAAGGAATTAATACATTACCCATACTTCGCCAAATAATACGATATCCTTATATTTTAAATTTTGGAGATGTCCATTACTCCTTGAACTTTCTTTAGAGTGAGATGAATAATTTCTTAAGTCCTACATGGTAGGGCAAAGTGAAAATTTAGATAGGTTGAAGCGCGAATCACTTTAAGCATGTTCAGGGGCCAATAGATCACTTAAATCAAATTCAAAAAGTTAATAGGTCACATTAAGGAAATTGAGAGATAATGAAGCACTTTCAAAATTGTTTGTCATCAACTTTTTAAATTATTCAATCATCTTTTGATCATATCCTGTGAAAACTAAATCATCAACATACAAACCCACATATACTATTTTTCCATCCTCATTCCCCTTACATACAAAGCATGCTCATAAGGACATCTTGTGAAGCCATTCTTTTGAAAATAATCATCGATGCAAGAATACCACGCGCTTGGAGCTTGCTTAAGGCCATACAAAGCCTTCTTTAACTTCAGCACCCAGTCTTCTTGACCTTTGACAGTGTAACCCAATGGTTGATTCACATAAACTTCTTCGTTAGGAGTTCCATTTAAGAACATTGATTTGGCATACATTTGGTGAATTTTCCATCCTTGTTGAACTGCTATGGAAATAACTAATCGAATTGTCTCCATTCAAGCCACCAGAGCAAAAACCTCTTCATAATCAATTCCGTCCTTCTGAGAAAACCTTTTGCAACAAGGCGAGCTTTATACTTCTCCACTTCTTCTTTGGCGTTCTTCTTCACTTTGAAAATCCACTTCATTGCTACTACTGCTTGTTTGCCTTATGGAAGTGTTGTCAACTCCCAATTTTCATTCTTTTTTATGGAATTCATCTCTTCATCCATGATTTGTCTCCATTTTTTCTCCTGAACGACATCTTCAAATGTACATGTTCTGTATCAGCAAACAAACAAAACAAAGTAGTTACTTCTTCAGTTTCTCCATAAATGTCGCTCAGGCTTCTCATTCGAGACTGCATTTTTGATGAGCTTTCCCGAGACGAGTCTGCTACGTTTGTTTGAGATGTGGAAGGTGAAGTTAGTGGTGTGATAACTACATCTTCATGCTGATCTACAAAATCATCATCAAATCTTCAAAATCCATATCTTTGCCTATCACAATTTTTCCATTTCGAGGATTATAAAATTTATAACCTTTGTCAATAAACACCATCTTCTCACCTTTATCATCCACTTTATATTAATATCTGACCCCCACACGCGAATTCCACTGGCTCTGATACCATATCATGGAACCAATTGAACTAAAAGCTTGGGTTGATAGTTAAAGGTCCACATCCACTTCATATGAATATCTGACATATTTTTCCGCTCCATGACACCATTCTGTTGAGGGGATTTTGGAACAATAAGGAATGGACGAACACCATTATACTAACACAACTGATTGAACTTTTCGGATGTGAATTCTTCTCCTCGAGCGCAATGATTGAATCTTCAAGCCACTTTCATTATCGGCTAGTGTTTTGAACTTCTTAAACACTTCAAATGCTTCAGATTTTGTCTTCAAGAAACCCATGTTTTGCGGGTATAATCATATATAAACAACAAGAAATACTTGCTCCCTCCATGTGAACTCGGATTAATAGAACCACAAATATCCGCATACACCAATTCAAGTGGCTTTGATGTGTTTGACAAAGACTCCTTTGAAAAGCTTCTTCTGGATTACTTCTCGTACATACATCGTTCACAAATCTGATTAGGATGATTTATAGAAGGTAATCCGTGCATCATTTGTTGTTTGCACATTTGCTCCAATCCACCAAAATTCAATGAGATGCCACAGCCATGCAGAATCTGAGGAAGCGTTTAAACACATATGACGATCAGTGCCGATTTTCAACTTGAACATTTTGTTTGAAGACGGAACTTTTGCAATCATTTTTCTCTTTTTATCTCTCATAATCAGCCTATTATTGTTCATCTCCACCTCATAACCTTTCGATTTCAATGCTGGAACATAATAAACATGAGAAATAAATTGATGATCTCCTTTCTTCATCTCCGCTACATGTCAGCAGCAAAGTTGATTCTTCATCTTCAACTGATCCACAATTGCCAAGGTTCTATTAAAGAACTCCTCAATTCACTCTGACTCCTTAATCTTGAGTTTCTCATACTCACTTCTCAAGGTTTGTAAACACACCTTGATTATTTTATCTTTTCCCTTGAAGGAATTTTTAAGAATCTCCCATGCTTGCTTCGCTTTCGTTCACGAACATACTCTCATCCGGACACATGGATTAGAAAGAGTGCTTGTTGGTCATTCTTCTTTAACTTCTTCAAATTTCCGATTTGAGCAACTGTCAATTCCTCCTCATTCTGTAGTTGATCATAGCCGGCTTCTACCATATCCCACACTTTTTGGGAACCCAGCAAAACATTCATTCTAATGCACTAATTATCATAGTTCTCTCTAGTAAGTTGTAGATATTTGTATGGTATCATTACATTCATCATTGTTTGAATTTTTTCATGTTCTCTTAAATTGCTGGAAAAATCTCTTAATCTACTTAGGTATTTATAGATTACAAACATGATTATTGGTAAACAATTTCACTCTTGAGAAACAACACACCTCTTAGGAAAACATACATGCCTCTTGGACAATAAAATGAACCAACATCAAGACTATTAATTATAAGTTTGTTATTTCAACACTACCAACACAAGCCCACACATACGAAGAAAATGACAAAAGGATAGGAAAAGAATGCCAACCTCAATAGAACCAAAGAATAAAAAACCTAGAGAAATAACATCCAAAGATGTCTGTCAACCCATACCAACACGAAGTAGTAGGACCCATAAGAAATCGATCAGAAGAGAAATAAGCCGCTTTTGCAGAAAGTGGCTCACATGCTATTGCGTGGGCTAAGCGTCCGGAAGAGGAGTGGCGCATGTTGGTCACACGCTAGGATTCAACCGACCGGATTTTGGGGGATGATCGATTGGCATTAGTAGAATTTTGTGAGGGAGGAGATGAGACGAAATAGACACTTTCAAAAAATGTCCCTATTATAGACATGGAAATACAAAGGAATCTAGAGGATACCATGTAGACTAAGATACTATAATGATATATTTTAACTTTTTATAAATACACATATATACATAGAGGGATAGGGGACCCATACCTACAAGACCCATACCATTCTTACACTATTATATTCCTCCTCAAGTTCGAGCATGAATTTTAATCATACTCAACTTGTTGCAAATATGATGTCTTAAAGACGATATAACTCAAAAAAATAATAATCAATACACCTCAAAAACAGATTAGACAGATAACAAAAGGAGATGCCAAGGTTGCAATAATCACCGGCAACTCACATAAAGAATGCAAACACCAATCCAAGATGCACAGACTATAGAGGAGGTCAGAAATGACAAGGCAACGCCGGAATACCAAAAGTTGCCGGAAATGGAGTTGCCAGGCGCCCTCACTCACGGGAAGATTGGTCACCAGAATTTGCATATCGGGCCGTCGGTAGAAGAGACTAACTGAGACTTGGAACACTAGGTCGAAACAGTGTTCACAAAGGCAGACAATAATTCTGAAAAAAACAACCTAAAGTATAAACCCATCAATTCTGCTCACAAGGAAGAAAATAAATTCTGGAACCTCAATCCAGAAACCTAAGACAGAAGCCAAAACAAGGCTCTGACGCCATGTTATAAACCATGGAAATAGAATACCATGTAAACTGGGATACTAAATTGATATATTTTAACTTGTTACAAATATATGTATATATATACACACACACACACACATAGAGGGAGAGGAGATACATCCCTAGAAAACCCATACGTACAAGACCCATACCATCCTTACATTATTACAGTCCCCACAAACAGACACCTAAAACACTGCATCTCAAGGGCAGAAAAAAATTCAAGACAGAAACCTAGAAACTCGACTAGGCTCTTATATCATGTAACAAAAAAAAAAAAAAAAGGAATAATACATGTGTATTTTGTATTATAAATGAGTATATATATACACACATCATAGTATGCCATAATTGTATATCCAAAACTTAACCAACTTCATTGTATTTAGGGAGAAATTGAGATGGGTAAAGATAGCCAAAGTTGTAATAAGAAGTAAACAGTTGCCTCAGTAAGTTGCATCTCAAAGTGTCTGGTTAGTTTATTGGATATGTTGAATAACAAAGTTAGTAATTTAATATTCGCATGCATTTGCACATGTAATATATCAAAAAGTATATATAAAAAGTGATGAATTTTAGCATTTGAAACTGTAGAGAAATAGATGTTACAGCATATGAATGCAAAAAAGATTGAATTCTAACAAAGAGCCTATATGGATTGGTTGTAGATATCAAGAAAGTTATATGTCAAATATCAACATGTATTAATGTATGGTTGCTATAACATTGGCTTAACTGCTTTGCTTGCCAATTACATGCAGGTTTCTCGTTCTCTGGCTGCATGTGAGGGTGCTCTCTTAGTTGTTGATGCTTCTCAGGTGCACTGTAAACTCTGCTATAGTACCGTGGGTTTGAGTAGATTATAATTAAATTTTGTATATATAGATACAGATTTGAAATGAACTTAACTTTTCTTGACCATTTACATATTAACACCTTTTTTTATAGGGTAAATAATTTATTAGTCCCCTCCTTTTTACCTAACACACTGTTAATCCTATTTTGAAAAACACATTATAAGATCCCTATCTTTTGTCAATATTTACCCCTTAGTCCTATTTATTTTTTTTAGCTTTTTATCTGTTATATTTGGCATAAACAGACAGACAAAAAATAACAGAGTAACATGACCATTTTGTATCTACTATAGCTATCCTGAAAGCTAAGATCTATTCGGTTAAAAATCTAAAAAAACTAGACAGAAGGACCAAATGGTTAATATTGACAAAAGATAGGGATTTTATAGTGTGTTTTTCAAAATAGGGGGACTAAACAAAAGTAAAATGACGGGACTAATAAATTATTTACCCATTTTTATATGCATATCTATCCTGATTTCAGGATTTTTGTCTTGTTGTAGGGTGTGGAAGCACAAACGCTCGCTAATGTTTATTTGGCCTTGGAAAACAACCTGGAAATCATCCCTGTGAGACATCTTCTCATATAATTGTACAAGTGTTTTATATGTATTTAAGAAGTTACAACTCATTATTGTTTTGGGCAGCATTCAAAAGATCAGTTAAAATACTACAATTGAGGTTTTCACATGGCATCCATGTGGCACAATCATGGAAACAACATGTCTTTAAGAATGGGATAGTTCTGTTTTCACTTGCTTGAGAATACTGTGGACATGTCCTATAAACTTAAATGGCGCGTTACACGTCTTCTGTCTTATGTCCCCATCCTTGTCCATTCTGGATTGATGTTGATACGAATTTAATTCAATAAGTAACTTGTACCTAACTAATTAAATAAATCAGAGACCAAGGTAATCTGGAAGTTGTGTTTTGAATAAACAAGGGAATTATGGATTTTCATTTCACATATGGTTATATCAATACCAGTTCATTGAGACTGAATGTTCTTATTTGTTTCAGGTTTTAAACAAAATAGATCTTCCAGGTGCTGAACCAGATCGTGTTATCCAGGAGATTGAAGAGGTTGGTTCACGAAATGGAAGAACTCCATTTTTTAATGGGTGTGTAATCCAATAGGTTCCTATATTTTGGAACCACTTTTGAATTTTTGTAGGTTATTGTGCTTTTCCGATGTGCTTGTTCTGGTTGTTTGACACACATACGCTGTTACAGGCGGAAAATTAAAGAATAAGAACATTGTAAATTGAACTTAGCTATTGATATATATTTTATATTACCTCAAGATGAAGCTTAGTATGCTTGTCTGAAATCCTTGTTTGATCAAATAATTGACTATCTTTTAGGCTTCAAATAGAAAAGTTATGTTTTTTCTGTTGCTGGTAATGTTTTAAGAACTCACATAAGTTGATATATCTTTATATATAGGTTATTGGTTTAGACTGTAGCAATGCAATACACTGCTCTGCTAAGGTATCTAATTTTCATCTCCTAAGTCAGTTTACTTCTTACTTTACTTACTTGAAGAGGTTAATTATTAGTTAGAATGTAATCTTACCTAGCTTTGCTGTTTTCCTACAGGAGGGAATAGGTATAACTGACATTCTGAATGCAATTGTCAAAAGAATTCCTTCCCCTCGTGATACTGCTGAAATGCCATTGAGGGCATTAATATTTGATAGGTATATATCTGCTTCGTTCGTTATCAAAACAGATTTATCGTTGTTGAGAGTTTGATAAGAACAAACACAGAAAACAGCAAATAACACAGACAACAAGGATTAAATAGAGAAGAATTAAGAGAAACATGCTAGTATTATTTAGGCCTAAACCATATGACAACTCCTAACCTTGTGCCTCCTGAAATAAAAACGTCTAAATAGCCTCTCAAAAATTTTCAAATTAATAATCCCTCTGTTGCACAATAGATGTCTTTTAAGGTTAATGTACAAGAATTAAGAAATGTAATTAATTTTAACTAAAAGACTTTGTTACCTTTGTATTGATTGCATCCACTAATTAATTTTTATCTATTCCCAAAATAAAAAGACAACTTAAATTATATAAAAAAAAGGGCGGCCCGGTCGCACTACGCGTCCCCGCTGAGCGAGGGTCCGGGGAGGGGTCCCACCACAAGGGTGTACTGGGGGCAAGCCTTCCCCTGCCAATTTATTTTGGCAAGAGGCCGCTCCTAAGACTCGAACCCGTGACCTCTTGGTCACACGACAACAACGTTTACCGTTGCGCCAAGGCTCGCCCTCAGACAACTTAAATTATATTTGGTAAAAATCAATTAATGTGCATAGATGGAATCAAAACATCATGTATTAAATAAACAAAATTGGCTTAATACATCATTTGCCCGTTGAGCTTGTTCAAAAAGCTTGATTAACCTTTTGAACTTTCAAAGTGTTCTGATAGCCCCATCAACTTGCTTAAAAATATCCTGATAGCCCCTCAACTTGCTTAAAATGTAAGTAATTAATCATTTGGTTATACAAAAGTAAGTTACATGTGGAAGGTGTGTTGCACCCATCTTGGAATGTTATTACAAAGTCATGTCGCCATACAAATTTACCTGCAGTCTTTGCCATAGCTCTATATTATGATTCTGCACTAGACCTAGATACGACACTTTGCTTCTTCCTCTTCTCTTCCATAATTTGCATATGTGAAACCTTTTTACAACGTGATAACCATGGTTTTGATATAGCATATCATGTCGTGAAGTACATTTTAGATATCTTAGAATACGGCTTATAGCATCCCAATGTGAAGTTCTAGGAGATACATGAATCGGCTTATAATAGTCATTGGGAAGTCAATATCAGGGAGGGTGATTGTATGATAGTTCACTTCTCAACAATTTTTCTATACTTTTCAAGATTCTCAAGTAAATCACTATCTTCCGCTTTCGACTTCACATTTGGTATCAAGGCGCATCACAAGTATCTACCTCAATCAAACCAGCATCATTTATAAATAGTATTTCGTGTAAGTTAGACAAATTTCCTCATGGCTGCGAGAAACTTCAATGCCCATAAAGTATTTCAATGGTCCTAAGTCCTTTATTTATAAACAAATACTAAGGAATTCGTTCAACTTCGATGATCCCAATCTCATCATTTCTAGTGATTGTATGTATCAACATACACATCTAGTAAATGCATCTAGAACAAGATGGTTAGGAAAACACAGAGTGATCATATGCACGCTTCCAGCTCGGTGGGCATTCACGTACGTGGATGTATCAGATATTAATCTGAATTAGGCCTTTAACTATTAAGCTTTTAGTTAAAATGGTTTCATGACAGCAACCAATCGCCCTTTTTTGGAAAGGAAGGGACATAAGATCCCTAGTATGATTTTGCTCAAGTGCCTTCATTTCTTTTCGTTGCTTCTTGCCAACCAGAATGAGTCCGTGCCTCAACAAGGTGGGAACAACAATAGAATATAAAGCAGCTACAAAAGACTTATAAGGGTGTAATAAGACATTATAAGAGACAAAGGATGAAATTGGATAAGTACAAGTGCGATTGCCTTTACGGAGAGCAATAGGAAGATCAAAGGGAGGGTCCGAAGATGGTGAAGGATCTAGAGACGAAGTAAGAGATGTAACACCCATGTGTGGGGTGACTTGCGCATGTCGAGAATACACCCGAGGAACGAGGTCGGGGTGGAATAGAAACTACATGTTCACTTGCAATATAAACAAGAAAATCATCTTCAAGAGCAACAGAGGGAGAAGGAGAGAGAAGATGGAGTTGAACTAAAGAAAGGCGTATCCTCGCGTTAAAAAAAAGAAAGGCGTATTCTCGCTTTAAAAAAAAAATAAAGAAAAGAAAGGGTAACATCAACAAATACCAAGAAGTAAACAACGATAGTCTTTTTGACGATGAGAGTAACCACAAAAAGACACATTTGAGTGATTTAGTTAGCATGGCTTAGACAAAACAAGTGCATCAAAAAATCCAAGGAGCAAGAGGAAATAAAGAAGATATGGGTAACAATGGAATAAGGGATCTGACCAAGAACAAAAGAACGCATCCAATTAATTAGTGTCATGGAACCGATTGAACTAAAAGCTCGAGCTGATAGTTAAAGGTCCACTTCATATTAATAGCTGACACACCCCCACACGCGAAAGCACACTTGGGCTTGAAGCGTGACTACACAGGCCCATATTACCATGTCCTGTGGGGCTGCCAGGAATCGAACCCAGGACCACTTGGTCACACTGGCTCTGATACCATGTCATGGAACCGATTGAACTAAAAGCTCGAACTGATAGTTAAAGGTCCACTTCATATTAATAGCTGACACACCCCCACACGCGAAAGCACACTTGGGCTTGAAGCGTGACTACACAGGCCCATATTACCATGTCGTGCAAATAACTCAACAAATGGGGCTGCCAGGAATCGAACCCAGGACCACTTGGTCACACTGGCTCTGATACCATGTCATGGAACCGATTGAACTAAAAGCTCGAGCTGATAGTTAAAGGTCCACTTCATATTAATAGCTGACAATTAGAAAATAAGCAATGGAAAGATCAATGCTCTAGCAACTTCAAACAAGTGGCAATTCTTGCATGTGGCCATTTTGCTATGGGGTAAAGAAGTCTCATGAAGTATAGCATGATAGGAGAGATAAGATGTGAAAGTAATGACACAAATATTCCTTAGCATTATTACTCCTTAAAATACCAAATGGATTTGTTAAATTCTGTTTTATTTCAGCATGAAATGCACAAAAGATTGTGAATAATTCTGAACGATACTTCATAGGATAAACCCAAATAACTCAAGAATAATCATCGACAAATATCACAAAGTAATGGAAACTAAATTTTGACAAAACAAGATACTGACCCCATAGATCAATGTGCACCAAATAAAAGGAAGACTGTACATGATAAGTTTCACACTCTAGACTAGATTCTCGTTGAAGACTAGAACACAACTTTTGTAAAGCTCGAAGAGGCGGATGACCGAATTTATAATAGAGTTATAAAACTTGACACCGGTTGAGAAGTGAAATCAAGAGTGTACAAGCCATTCAACATACACCCTTTATCAATAATCTACTTCACCCCAAGATCCTAAAAACGACAATGAGTGGGACACAAATCAATCCAACAGCTAGATCTTTAGTCTATTGGCTAATAGATGATAAGTTAAAAGGGAACTGGGATAAATACAAAACAAATGATAAAGAGAGGGTGGATGCAGGGTGTGCTGTCCCACGTCTAATTACAGAAGCTGTAAAGACATTGGCTGAAGTAACCTAAGGTAAATTGTAAGAATCCTTGAAAGAATGAAAATTTGTGTTGCTAGTCATATGATAGCACAAGAATCAATAACCCAACTATGAGACAAGGTGGAAAGACAAGCAACATGCTTATGTGTATCAATGAAGGCATATTGATTGCTGTGAAGTATAATTGTCGGGGAGTTGCTGAAAACGAGCATACTAATCTGCTGAAATAGTGAGGATGATGGAGGAAGTGATAGGATGCCATATTGATCTGCCACATTTGTAAATTTTCTGAGACTTTTCTGTCTTGAGTATTGTGGAGGTTGACTATCCAATATTCTTCTCGATATGCCCATCACCTCCGCAATGATGACATAGACGAAGGGAGCTATGCTTTAGAATAAAAGTACAGTTTTTTCCCCCTTTGATACCATGCGAAGTAGTTAAGAAAGGGAAGAAAATACGAGCTCTAGAGTTTTTCTTGGTGATTAGACCGCGCAAATGATAAGAGCAAGCACAGAAAACAGCAAAATAACCAGAGAACAAGGAATAAACAAAGAAGAATTAAGAGAAATAGGCTAGTATTAGATGACAGGATTGAAAGAGTTCAATCTCCTTAGGAAGCAATCTCCCCTCTATTGAAATAGAGCTCTAAAGAGAATGTAGAGAACATACCAAAGTCAGCCTACCTCTCTTGCTCGGAAACCAAAACGATATACACACAAAGCAGAAACATTCCCTCTAATCTCCAGCTAAGAACTAGGCATAACTAACTTTTACCCCTCCTCCTAACAAACTTCCAGCTAAGGTAACATACTCGACTAATTTCCCTTTGTGCCTTCTCCAGTTGCTTTTTCTTGTGGGTGAAAATTTTCAACTCTCTTGGCCTAACTGGATACTCATCCAGGAATTCTCCCTCAGTATTTTCTCTAGCAGAGTTCCCATGTGTGAGGATACTGTAATCATCCATTTATTATGTGTTCATGATCCTGTTGCATCTAACTTGCTTGCTAATTGGTTATATTAGACTTAATATGTAGCATGTTTGTTTAATTTTTTCAGCATCTGCACCTTTTGGACTCCAATAAGCCATCTTCAGTTAAATTGCTGTATATATTAAATTTCACTGGAAAATTGAGCACTATAGAATTAACTAGGTTAGGATGTTTCATTGAAATTGACTGTTATGGGTCCGCGAATAGGATCTCGTCACGGATCTTTCTATTGCGAAGTGGAGCACGATCTTTTTGTTCTTGTTACTGCCCTTCCTTGGAATACCTACTTTTCTTAATTTAAGAATAGTGTTTTTTTTTTTAATTAAAGAGGTCACCAACTCTTCTTTAAGTTTCTGACTAAAAATTCTGCATAAGTTTATTCCATGAAAATCCCCTTTTAAAGAGGTACAATGATTCCTGATCACATAACGTATCATTCCCCAAATAGGATTCTACCAAAAGAGGATTCTAACTGATAAATACTAAAGATACTCCTAAATAATAGAACTCCTAAATAACGAAAGACTCGTCAATAATAATAATAAAAACACATAAATCCGCCTAAATGATAAATAATACAAAAGACTCCTAAATAATAACAATTCTTAAATAATAAAAATTCCTGAATAATAGAACATGAAATAAAACAATCGGAATCTAGGACGGAATTCATATTTGTCATCCTCCATTTCGTCCATCAAAAGACATAAGAGTTTCTTACACTTACGTCTTGGTGAGTCAAGTTCATCACAATTAAAACACGGCCCTCGAGCCCTGCTGTCTACCATTTCAGTTTGGGACAGCCTTTTGAGTGGAGGCGGAGTGTTACTACTCATGTTTGATGTTGTTGAGGTGTTACTCGCACAAGTCTTTTGATCACGTGGTTTGAATCGAGGATGATGAATTGAGCCCCTTTGGGATTACCCATGAAAAATGATTTGACCCATTCTTACTCCTTAGCTGATTAACAACTTCCTCTCAAAAATCCTGGCAAAATTCATGGCAGTAACAAGATTTGGAAGATTTTGCATCTCCACATCCATCCTTAAGGTTTCAGATAATTCAGCTGTAAAGAAGTTGACTTGTTGCTCAGCCCTCACAGACACAACCCTTGCCAAAAGGGTCTGAAATTGTTCTTGGTACTCATCCACCTTTCCCGTTTGTCGGAGGTCAGTTAATTCACCGAATGGATTACTGCTCAATGGTGGCCCAAAACGCAACAAACAAGACTTTAATTGGTCCCAAGTGAGTCCGGACTCCTCTTGTTCGAGTCAGTAGTACCATAATTGTGCTTCTCTTGTCATGTGGAAGGCTGCTAACCCTACATTCTCTCTTCCGTCTGTATTTTGATTGCTATAAAATTGCTCACATCGGTACAACCAACCTAAAGGATCCTCCTTTCCGTTGTAAGAAGGAAACAAAAGTTGGGTATACTTTGGAACAACAGTGTTCGAATTTCGGTGTTGGCCACCATAATTGCCCGTTGCCTCTGATTCGACGCTTCCAGTTGTAGCTCCACCTTCAGGTTCCTTTCCTTTTCCCAAAAGGTGTAACTCCAACAAAAGTTGGATTCCCTTTATGCCTTCTCTTAACTCTCGCAACTCGTGGCTAAATTTTTTATCGGATTCGGTTAGCCGGTGATCCATATCCTGAAGCTTGGTTGTGCATTGCTCAAAATCATCCATGACGATAGCCTCTGGTACCAATTTGTTATGGGCCTGCGAATAGGATCTTGTCACGGGTCTTTCTGTTGCAAAGTCGAGCGCTATCTTTTTGTTCTTGTTACTGCCCTTCCTTGAAGTACCTATTTTTCTTAATTTAGGAATGGTGGTTTTTTATTAAAGAGGTCACCAACTCTTTCTGAGGTTTCTAACTAAAAATTATGCATAAGTTTATTCGATGAAAATCCCCTTTTAAAGAGGTACAATGATTCCTGATATCCTTCCCCAAATAGGATTCTACCAAAAGAGGATTTTAACTGATAAATACTAAAGATATTCCTAAATAATAAAACTCCTAAATAACAAAAGACTCCTAAATAATAATAAAAACACCTAATAATAAAATAGACTCCTAAATAATAACAATTCTTAAATAATGCACATCCCTAAATAATAGAATATAAAATAAAACAATAATAACATTGACGGTCAAATCAAATCTATTGAAAAGTTATGTTTGCCACAAAAGTATGCTTATTGACAATTTGAGACTTTGTAACTTGGGTTATCATTACAATAATGCTTTATTCTATAATGAGGGTTCTTTTTTAATATTCTGGTTATGACCATTTTTTAGTAAGAAAAATAAACAATGGACTTAAAAGATGTTTTTAAGTGTTCGATTATACGCGCCTTTAATGTTTTGTAATGCTTAAACAAGAGACCTTGTTGGTTATAGTGAAGAGCTGATCATTCAATGCACAAAAGATAATGATCATTATCTTTGCTATCATGAAGCTCTGTCAATTAATGTATAGAGGTGTAACCGTAATTGCATTTTTTATATTCTTCGGCAGTTACTATGATCCATATCGTGGTGTTATTGTGTATTTCCGGGTCATAGATGGGAGCATAAAGAAAGGGGACAGGATTTATTTTATGGCCAGTAAGAAGGTAAGTCCTCGATCACTTATCATCAATCAATTCTCTTTGCATGTATACATTATTCCTCTCTTCTGCTTGCTTGCTTATTCAAATACTGGACAATGTCAAAGACCTGATGATTTAGTGAGTAAGAATGGGGTGGCTCATATCTATGTTTTCCTTAAAAGTGTTTTCATTGTTATTTAACAGGATTACTATGCTGATGAAATTGGAGTGTTATCTCCAAATCAGTTGCAAGTGGAAGAACTGTATGCGGGTGAAGTAAGGCACTCCTTCACAGCTAGTTATTTGTACTTTATAATGTGATGAGCAGTAAGATCAAATTACCCTTAAATATTAGGTTAAATTAAATCCAAACCAAAAAAAAAAATAGGTTAAATTAAATTCTGCTAGAGTTACTTTGATTTGTATAACCATTGTTCACTTTTAATGTTTCATCACCTCCTTTATTTTAGTCATTTACATTTTAAGAAGTGATATATTTACAGCAAAATGTATTATTGAGCCCTTGAACTTTGGTGATTTTTTTTCTTTAAAAAAATCGAGTCTTCATTGTTTTATTTATTTTTTGCAATAAGCCCCTCTAACTATTATAAATGTCAAGATGAGCCCTTAATGTTTATCATGTTATATATGGTCCTTGAATTGTTGTTTTTGTTGTTTATTTATTTATTTTTAGACAAATGGGAAAGAAGGTGTGCTGGGTTTTGAATCCAGGACCCCGGGATTTGCGTTAGAGTCCCTTTGTTGTCCATCTATTGATGGATTGATGCCACTTGAACTATTATTATTGAATGACATTAAATGCTTATTTATATGGACTCAATACAAACAATATCACCAAGTTCAAGGGCCAAACACATTATATGAAGGCTTAATTTGCATCTGTAACTGTAATACAGTAATAGTTTGTGGGTAACTGTAAACAAAGAAACAAGAGCATCTCAATGGAGAAAAGCCACCAAATTAATGGGCCAAAATGTATTTTTCTATTTCATCTCAATATTAGATGTTTAAAAAACTGGAGAAGCCATTTCTTCAATGGCTAATGGCCTTATAAGGAGTTCACTTCATCAACACATACATCAAGTGACAGCCTCCAATCATTTGCTGCATTTTTTCTTCCATGATATATAAGCTTTTTCTATGTAGTCTTTATTGGTAATTTCATTATTAATTGGAAATTATATCTGTTATTGGTCTTAGATGGTTATGTTAAATAATGTGCTTCAAACGCGATGCCTGAAGTTTCAATTTCTTCTTCTATTTCCTTATCTTTCTGATAGAGCATGACACTAAAGGAATTAAGGGCAATAATGGAATATAAAGTGAGGCGTGGATAGGGCTAGCTGGAGTCTGTTATATAATATATTCGGGTTTATTGTCATTTTAGGTGAGGTGTATATATAGGTGTTCTATGGAGATGGAAGGGTAGCTTTTGGAAGTATGATTTTGGCTTTTGGGTCTCTTAGCTTTTAGCTAGGAGAGAAGGAAGAAATCCCTGGGTGTGCCTATGTACAGATTTGTGTTTTGCATTAATTTCTAGTTCATCAATACAAGTCTATTATTTCATTTTCCCACTTTTTCTCTGTGTTTGTGTGTCTATTTGCTGTGTTTGGGGTGTGCCATTGTTGAGGATCTGAGGTTCCTATCACTTTCTTTCTTGGAAAGATGGTCATCTAGTGATAGATTATATTAATTTGTGTTGCTCATATTTGTTGGTGCCAAGTAAACCTTATTGGAAACTTCGTTTTCCCATTAATATATTTGTTCAGAAACAGAAATAACCATGACTTTCAGTTTCATTGATTTCAATTTTTATATATAGTTCAGTATGGTTATTTCAATTACATATGAATCTTGTTAGTCGGTTTATTATGCATAATTTTGATCATGGTCCTACTCTTTAGCTGTTTATCTAATGGACAATTTTAAGTGCAAGTAATTTATTATGACACTTCAAGCAAAAAGAAACCCAGTGGTTAGCACAGGAAGCATGCCATTATATTGGAAGAGGCTAATCTAAAAAGTCACTTTTTGGAAGTTCCCCTGAGGGGAAACATTCTTTTGCAAGTAATTCTCTCTGCAGTTTCATGTCCCCTTGCAAGAAATAATCACAAACTTTAGTGTATCATGAATTTTCTCACTTTCTCTTAGAGTTTCCCTGTCCTTCACTTTTCGTTTTTCTCTGTATTTCAGCTCAGTGATGTTTCCTATTTACTTTTTCTTTCTAAAGATTTTGTAACTGACAATGCAGCATGTCATAATAACACTTTTCACTCACTTTTCGTACTTTTTACCTTTTAGTTTTACCTGTTCAGGTGGGCTACCTTTCTGCTTCAATAAGGTCAGTAGCAGATGCTAGGGTGGGTGACACTGTTAGTCATTATAGTAGAAAGGCGGAAACCTCGCTACCTGGATATAAGGAAGCAACTCCTATGGTGTTCTGTGGCCTGTTTCCAGTTGATGCAGACCAGTATTTTTCTTCCTTGTTCAGATTGTTATAACAAAGTAGATTGATGCTTCTTGGTGTGCTGCCATCTTTTGAATTTAAAGTCTTCCTTAAATTTGCTGATAGGTTTTCTGAATTGCGAGATGCACTGGAAAAACTACAACTCAATGATGCTGCGTTAAAGGTATATTAATTTGTAGTTGCATTATTCATATTAGGGGTTCCTTTGGTTGATTCTTATGGGATCTGTAGCAGCAAAAAGTTTGTGTATGTGCGTGTGCGTGCGTGCACATGTTTGTGTGTCATGTGGGTTTGGGCTAGAATTAGAAAAACTAGGGCTTCACTGAGATTTAGGCCCATATCAAGCCCATTTGGAATTAGAGTAATTTGAGTTACGGTTGGAATAATTATCTCTACTGGCCCCTTCCATTTGATTTGCGGCATAGCCTGTGAACCCCTTCTCCGTTTTGATTCCCAACCACCAAGTCGCCACCCATTTCTCTTCTCCCTGCCGCTTCTGCTGTCCTGGCTATGCGCATGGCCTCAAGTCTGGTAGACAGATTGTGCATCTGCACCTTATCCATGATTATATCTTCTAAGCCACTGAGAAAGTACCCTACCTACTGGAGCTCCGGCTACCTGGGTACTAGATATGCTACCAACTCAAATTCTTCGATAAATTCCGCTACTGATCCTCGTTGTTGTAATGAGGTGAGTTCTTCGATGGGCTCAGAACCTCTGTAACAGCTCCTCCGTGAATGGTTCCCATGTTAATAGAGGTGTTGATTCTTGCAAAATGTTGAACCAGTTGATGGCCTATCGTTCAGTACAGATTTCTGCATTAGGAATGTGGAGTTCATCCGGCGTTTGATTTATACGAAAGTATGTTTCTGCTATGGTCAGCCAGCTTTTTGGGTCCGCTCCCTCAAATAACGGTAACTTCACCTTCCTTGCTCCTAGGTGAGTATCTTCCGGTGGTTGGCCTCTGCCAAAATTCGGAGATACGGGTCCCAACTCAAGCTTTCGCCTTGTTCCCGGAGTTGGGTTTTGGCCAATCATCTATGCTTCTCCTGTGCTGCCTGCCATTCGATCAAGATGTGGATTTCGTCCAACAGAGGCTGTCTCATTTGCATTCACAGGCTGCTTCTCCAACTTCTTTGTCAAGTTAGACAGTTGAACTTTGATCTCCACCATTGATACTTGCATTGATGACATGTTTTGCAATAGCCTCGTCACCTAGTTTCCCATTCTAGATAGCCGCCTCTCCACCCCCACTATCTTTGTGTCCGTGGAATCGAACTTGCTCTGGACCCTCTGGTCCGATGTTTGGCAGCCGACAGGTCGGACCAAATGATACAAAACACTCACAACCAAAGTAAGAAGAAAGAAGATAATATTATTCAAATTAATGAAACAATGTTACTGGTATATAGAGCTAAGGCAACCACACTAAGGAATTATACTTCTCAGGACCAGCCCCTCTTTCCTTTTCTCCCAAGATTCCCAAAATAGTTTCTAACTAGCTGCCTTCATCATGCCAGCCTCTAACTTATTTAGCACACCCACCCACTACACACAACTACTTACAATTAAGGTACACACAATATCCCCAGCTTGCACGTGTCCCCCTTATTACCTATTCCCTTTCTTCTTTCTCACATAGTCTTTACTTACAAAAGGATTAATGTTGCCGTTTTTTTTAATTGAAATCTTGGTGTGTGGGAAAAGAGTTAGACAGACATCCCAGCTAAGCTGGCACCCCTGTCCGGAACCCGAAACCCAGAACCATTATTATTGTTACAGTATTAATTAGATATAGTTAGTAGTTGGCATTTAAGTAAGTAGTTGGGAAGTAAGTAGTTGGGAATTAATAGTTGTTTGTATATATATATATACTTGTAATACCTTTGAGACAATAAGAAAACACTTTCAAATAACCCTTGTGTGGTTACATGGTATCAGAGCCAAGCATTTTGGCTTAGGAAGTTGTTTCTATGAGTTTGAACGGTAAACGACGGTCCGGGTTGGAAGTCGTTTTTTCAAACACCTCCGTTCATCTCACCGCCCCCTCCATTGGATTCCTCTGCCGCCGATCTGTCGGGTCGCAACACTCCGGCAACTAGAAAGGCCGCGCGTAGGGCTCACGCGCCGCCCACTTGCCGGCGCATGAGGGCGCGTGGCCGCTCCGTTCGCCGCCGTTTTTCTTCTCCCAGGCTCGCCTCTGTATCTCCGGCCCATCTGTGTGGTTAGTTTCTCGTTGTGGCAACTCCGGTCAGTCTCCTTTGTGGTTGCTCCGACTTGTGTTCGGTTTGACTCATATTTCTGATCTGATTTTTCTTTTCAATTGAGGTTGCTATTTGCTCTACTTTATCTTGGTCCTGTTAAAATTATCAGTAGTGCCTTTACTGTTCTTTGAATTTTTGGTGGTAATTGTCATTTGCTTGGATTGAGAATGAGTGAGGAAAGGGATAAGAAAGTCATGACTGAAATTACTGTTGGTACCACTCGAATTACGGACAGAAAATTGACTGGAGTTAAGGATTACACTCAGTGGAAACGTACTATTACTCGGTACATTAATAGTGTTGATTTGGGGGATCATTTGAATAATAATCCTCCGCCTAGAGATGATCAGGGAAGTAGGAAGAAATGGATGATGGTAGACTATAAACTGTTTAATCTGATTCAGAATACTTTGGACTCTACCATTGATGACATTGTGACTCATTGTGATACTGTCAAAGAAATGTGGGAATACTTAGAGTCTATGTATGCTAGTAAACAAGACTTGACTCATATTCATAACTTGTTGTCTTCATATTATCGTCCTCAGAGAAAGGGTCGCACCTTCTTTCAGTATTATAATGAATGTAAGCAGATTTGTGAGGAGAAGCAGACTCAGTTTCCTATGATAGCCGATGTTAAGCAAATGCAAGATGATGATGATCTTGTATTTGTTCTTGGATTTCTGGAGGGTCTTGGTCCTGAATTTGAAATAGCACGCAGCCAGATATTGACCAGTGGGACACTTCCCTCCTTTGCTGACCTCTATGGTCGACTTCTTCCTGTGTGTAAGGATATTGAAAAGACGTCTGATGTGATGTCTCAAGAGACAATGGCTTTGGTGAGCAATGCGACACATGGAGTTCAAAGTGGTCCTTAGAATTCCACTACTCACCGTATGTCTCAAAGTGGTCCTCAGTTATGCCATCATTGCGGTAAAAAAGGACATATTAAGAAGAACTGTTGGAAGCTACATGGTCGGCCTCAGAAAAGTAACAATCGGAAGTTTGCTCACATTGCTGCTGGTGATGGTATCCTACCGTCCCCTCAATCTTCGTCTTCTACTCCTACTGTCACTATTTCTGTTGATGAATGCGCTCGACTTCAGCAGCTGTCTCTTGATCATGGTGCCTCCCAGTCTGCTACTACTGCTTTGGCTGATACAGGTAATCGGGCTGCTTGTCTCTCCACCTCATCCTGTAGTTGGGTTATTGATTCTGGTGCTACCGATCACATGACTGGTAACACAGGTATTCTTTCTTCTTTTGATACTAATGCTAATCTGCCATCAGTTACTTTAGCTAATGGAGCCACCACTTCTGTAAATGGTCTTGGAACAGCTCATCCTACCTCTAAAATCTCATTATCCTCTGTTTTATGTCTTTCTCAATTCCCTTTTAATCTGTTATCTGTTAGTCAACTCACCAAAACCCTTAATTGTTGTGTTGTTTTCTTTCCAAATTATTGCCTTTTTCAGGATTTTGGGACGAAACAGAATATTGGTAGAGGGAAACTGGTGAATGGTTTGTATGTTCTTGACTCCACTGAAGCGGTGTCAAGACCAATTGCCTGTACTAGCTCGTCTCTGTTGCAACTTCATTATCAGTTTGGTCATCCATCTCTTCCTGTCTTGCAGAAAATGTGTCCGAGTCTCCCGAGGAACTCTACTTTGGAGTGTGAAGCATGTCAGTTTGCTAAGCATCATCGAGTCTCATATTCTCCTCGAATAAATAAACGTGTTGAGTCTGTTTTTGATTTAGTTCACACTGATGTGTGGGGTCCTTGTCCTATTGTTTCTAAACTTGGTTATCGTTATTTTGTCACCTTTGTGAATGATTTTTCTCGAGTTACATGGCTTTATCCTTTGAAGTATCGTTCCGATTTATTTACTGTTTTTTGTGCTTTTCATGCTGAGATTAAAACTCAATTTAACAAAAATATCTGTACATTGAGAAGTGACAATGCCAAAGAATACTTATCTAGTACTTTTCAGTCGTACCTTTTACAGCATGGTATTATTCATCAAACGTCATGTGTTGTTACACCACAACAGAATGGTGTTGCTGAAAGGAAAAATCGCTATTTACTTGAAGTCACCCGGGCTATCATGTTCCAAATGCAAGTCCCGAAAGTGTTTTGGGCAGATGCTGTTTCCACTGCCTGTTACCTCATCAATCGTATGCCGTCCGCTGTTCTTCAGGGTCAGATTCCATACTCTATCCTGTTTCCTTCTCAATCTTTATTTTCTCTTGGCCCTCGTATTTTTGGGTGTACTTGTTTTGTACACGATATTCGTCCTCAAGTCTCCAAACTTGACCCCAAATCTCTCAAGTGTGTCTTTTTGGGATATTCTCGAAGTAAAAAAGGGTACCGTTGTTACTCTCCATCATTGGGATGCTATCTTGTGTCGGTCGATGTCACGTTCTTTGAGAATACGTCTTTCTTCCGTCCATCTTCCCCTTCACCCTCTTTTCCTGCTGATACATCTGATGATGATTTTTTGATCTATACTGTAAGTGAACAGGTTGTCCCTCGTCCTCCTATTCGTCACGTTTATTCTAGGCGTGTGCAGCCTGCGGTTACGGCACCTGCTCCAGGACCAGTCCCCAATGATACCTCATCTGTTTCTCCTCCAGATCCTACACCTTCATCCGAACCCAGTCTTGATCTCCCTATTGCTCTTCGAAAAGGTACAAGGTCTTGCACTTACCCTATCTCCTCCTTTGTTTCTTATAATGCCTTATCACCCCCTTCCAAGTGTTTTGTAGCTACCTTAGATTCCATTGCAGTTCCAAAATCCATTTCAGAGGCTATGGATCATCCTGATTGGCTAGAGGCAATGAAAGAAGAACTGAAGGCACTCGAACAAAATCACACTTGGGACCTTGTGGACTTACCAAAAGATCGGAAGAAAATTGGTGCTCGGTGGATCTGGACTGTTAAGATGAATCCTGATGGTACTGTTGCTCGAGTGAAGGCTCGCTTGGTTGCTAAAGGCTATGCTCAGACTTATGGTCTTGATTATTTCGATACTTTCTCTCATGTTGCCAAACTCACTTCTGTCCGTCTGTTCATTTCTTTAGATGCCACTTACAATTGGGAGCTTCATCAACTGGACGTTAAAAATGCTTTCTTGCACGGTGACCTGAATGAAGAGGTTTATATGGAGCAACCTCCCGGCTTTGTTGCTCAGGGGAAGTCTGGAAAGGTGTGCAGATTAAGAAAGTCTTTGTATGGTTTGAAGCAATCTCCTCGTGCATGGTTTGGTAAATTCAGTGCCGCAGTATTGGAATTCGGCTTACACAGAAGTGCATATGATCCATCTGTTTTATACTTCAGTTCTAGCTCTGGATGCATTCTACTGGTTGTGTATGTTGATGATATCATAATTACAGGAAGTGTTGTTGATCGGAAGTGTTGTTGATCGGATTAAGGAGTTGAAGAAGTTCCTTGATACTTGCCTCCAAACAAAGGATCTTGGTCCTTTGAAATACTTTTTGGGAATAGAGGTATCTCGCAGTAGGAAAGGAATTTGTTTAAATCAGAGAAAATACTGTTTAGATATGTTGAAAGATGCTGGTCTAATTGAGGGAAAGACTTGTGATGCTCCAATGGTGCCCAATGTGAAGTTGAAGTTTGATGATGGTGACTTACTCAAAGAACCTGAGAAATACAGGAGAATTGTGGGCAAACTTAATTATCTCACAATTACTCGTCTAAACATTTCATTTCCTGTGAGTGTGGTAAGTCAATTCATGTCCTCACCTAGGACAATGCATTGGGATGCTGTTACTCACATACTGAGGTATCTAAAGTGAGCTCCTGGACGACGCTTGTTATATCAAAATCATGGACATCGCATCGCAGAAGGCTTCACCGATGCAGACTATGCTGGAGATTTGTCAGATAGATGCTCTACTACTGGGTACTGTGTATTTGTTGGGGGAAATCTAGTTTCATGGAAGAGTAAGAAGCAAAGTTTAGTTTCTAGATCCAGTGCAGAATCTGAATACCGAGCTATGGCACAGGCTACGTGTGAACTTGTGTGGTTACGTCCTCTACTTGGCGAAATTGGGTTTGACCAGATAAAACCAATGAAGTTATATTGTGATAATAAAGCAGCTATCTATATTGCAAATAACTATGTGTTTAATGAAAGATCAAAGCATATAGAAGTTGACTGTCATTTTACTCGAGAGAAGTTGGAGGATGGTACCACTCGAATTACGGATAGAAAATTGACTGGGGTTAAGGATTATACTCAGTGGAAACGTACTATTACTCGGTACATTAATAGTGTTGATTTGGGGGATCATTTGAGTAATAATCCTCCACCTAGAGATGAGCAGGGAAGTAGAAAGAAATGGATGATGGTAGACTATAAGCTTTTTAATCTGATTCAGAATACCTTAGACTCCACTATTGATGACATTGTGACTCATTGTGATACTGTCAAAGAAATGTGGGAATACTTAGAGTCTATGTATGCAAGTAAACAAGACTTGACTCATATTCATAACTTGCTGTCTTCATATTATCGTCCTCAGAGAAAGGGTCGCACCTTCTTTCAGTATTATAATGAATGTAAGCAGATATGTGAGGAGAAGCGAACTCGATTTCCTATGACAGCGGATGTTAAGAAGATGCAAGAGGATGATGATCGTATATTTGTTCTTGGATTTCTGGAAGGTCTTGGGAAAGAGACATATATAGAATTGCTCGGATGAGAGATAGGAAGACGCGAGATCTCGGAAAAGTTAAATGTGTGAAGGATGTGGACCAGAAAGTCCTAGTTGGAGATAAGGATATCAAGGAACGATGGAGGTCCTATTTTGATGACTTATTTAATGGAGATCGCCAACAAGATGTTGGAGATATAAGTATCCATCACGATATGATAAATCATGAATGCCTGCGGAGAATTCAAAAGGGTGAAGTCAAAATGGCATTAAGTAAGATGAAGTTGAAGAAAGCAGTAGGACCTGATGGCATCCCTATTGAGATTTGGAGATGTTTGGGAGAAAGAGGATTCGAATGGTTGACGACGTTCTTCAACAAAATTTGGAGAAACAATAAGATGCCATCAGAATGGAGGAAAAGTACCTTAATCCCTTTGTATAAGAACAAAGGCGATGTCCAAGATTGTGCCAACTATCGGGGAATCAAATTAATGAGTCACACTATGAAACTTTGGGAGCGAGTGATTGAACAAAGGCTAAGGAGGACGGTGAAGATCTCGGAAAACCAGTTTGGCTTTATGCCGGGAAGATCAACTATGGAAGCCATCCATCTAATGAGACAATTAATGGAGCACTATCGAAATAAGAAGAAAGACTTGCATATGGTTTTCATTGACTTGGAGAAAGCATATGATAAGGTACCAAGGGAAGTACTTTGGTGGGCCTTGATAAGGAAAGGCATTTCGCGGAAATATATTGACATCATAAAGGACATGTATGAGGGAGTATGCACGAGTGTACGTACTAGTGTTGGGAAGACTGAAGAGTTTCCTATTACGATTGGAGTGCATCAAGGTTCCGCACTAAGCCCATTTCTTTTTGCCATCGTTATGGATGAACTAACAAGTTCACTTCAAGATGGTATACCATGGTGCATGCTGTTTGCAGATGATATTGTGTTGGTTGAGGAGACGAAAGAAGGAGTGGAGATGAAGTTGGAACTATGGAGGCAAACTCTAGAATCTAGAGACTTTAAGTTGAGTCGAAGTAAGACAGAATATTTGGAGTGTAAGTTTAGCGGCCGTAGGAGTAGGGAGGCAGGGACAATCATCCTAGATGGGAGAGTTGTTCAGGCCTCGGATTGCTTCCGGTATTTAGGATCTATTATCCAAACGGATGGAGAAGTAGATGGAGATGTTGCTCATAGGATTAAAGCTGGTTGGTCGAAGTGGAAGAGTGCTACGGGTTTCCTTTGTGATCCCGGCATGCCTAATAGATTGAAGGGAAAATTCTACCGGACGGCAATTAGACCAGCATTGTTATATGGTACGGAGTGTTGGGCAGTGAAACACTGCCACATCCATAAGATGTCGGTGGCGGAGATGCGTATGTTGAGATGGATGTGTGGTCACACGAGAAAGGACCGGGTGCGTAATGAAATAATTAGGACAAAAGTAGGGGTCACATCTATTGAGAATAAAATGAGAGAAAACCGACTAAGGTGGTTTGGCCATGTGAGACGTAGAGCGCTTGATGCGCCGGTTAGGAGAACCGAAGAGTGGCAAAGGGATGTAGTGGTGAGGGGTAGGGGAAGACCTAAGCAAACTTGGAGGAGGGTGATCGAGAGTGATATGAGTTTATTGGGGATTGAGGAAAATATGGTAGTGGATAGGACGGAGTGGAGGGAGCGAATCTGTGTCGCTGACACGACTTGATTTTCACGGTTTTATATGATGGTTCATGTTAGCCGACCCCGAATCATTTCGGGACTAAGGCTTTGTTGTTGTTGTTGTTGTTGTTGTTGTATTTCTGGAAGGTCTTGGTCCTGAATTTGAGATAGCACGCAGCCAGATATTGACCAGTGGGACACTTCCCTCCTTCGCTGACCTCTATGGTCGACTTCTTCCCGTGTGTAAAGATATTGAAAAGACGTCTGATGTGGTGTCTCAAGAGACAATGGCTCTGGTGAGCAATGCGACGCATGGAGTTCAAAGTGGCCCTCAGAATTCCACTAGTCACCGTATCTCTCAAAACTCTCAGATATGCCATCATTGCGGTAAAGAAGGACATATTAAGAAGAACTGTTGGAAGCTACATGGTCGGCCTCAGAAAAGTAACCATCGGAAGTTTGCCCACATTGCTGCTGGTGATGGTATCCTACCGTCCCCTCAATCTTCGTCTTCTACTCCTACTGTCACTATTTCTGTTGATGAATACGCTCGACTTCACCAGCTGTCTCTTGATCATGGTGCCTCCCAGTCTGCTACTACTGCTTTGGCTGATACAGGTAATCGGGCTGCTTGTCTCTCCACCTCATCCTGTAGTTGGGTTATTGATTCTGGTGCTACCGATCACATGACCGGTAACACAGGTATTCTTTCTTCTTTTGATACTAATGCTAATCTGCCATCAGTTACTTTAGCTAATGGAGCCACCACTTCTGTAAATGGTCTTGGAACAGCTCATCCTACCTCTAAAATCTCATTATCCTCTGTTTTATGTCTTTCTCAATTCCCTTTTAATCTGTTATCTGTTAGTCAACTCACCAAAACCCTTAATTGTTGTGTTGTTTTCTTTCCAAATTATTGCCTTTTTCAGGATCTTGGGACGAAACAGAATATTGGTAGAGGGAAACTGGTGAATGGTTTGTATGTTCTTGACTCCACTGAAGCGGTGTCAAGAGCAATTGCCTGTACTAGCTCGTCTCTGTTGCAACTTCATTATCAGTTTGG
Source organism: Euphorbia lathyris (assembly GCF_963576675.1). Classification (NCBI taxonomy): domain Eukaryota; kingdom Viridiplantae; phylum Streptophyta; class Magnoliopsida; order Malpighiales; family Euphorbiaceae; genus Euphorbia; species Euphorbia lathyris. Next base: position 47,226,293 of record NC_088914.1, read on the forward strand.
TCATCCATCTCTTCCTGTCTTGCAGAAAATGTGTCCGAGTCTCCCGAGGAACTCTACTTTGGAGTGTGAAGCATGTCAGTTTGCTAAGCATCATCGAGTCTCATATTCTCCTCGAATAAATAAACGTGTTGAGTCTGTTTTTGATTTAGTTCACACTGATGTGTGGGGTCCTTGTCCTATTGTTTCTAAACTTGGTTATCGTTATTTTGTGACCTTTGTGAATGATTTTTCTCGAGTTACATGGCTTTATCCTTTGAAGTATCGTTCCGATTTATTTACTGTTTTTTGTGCTTTTCATGCTGAGATTAAAACTCAATTTAACAAAAATATCTGTACACTGAGAAGTGACAATGCCAAAGAATACTTATCTAGTACTTTTCAGTCGTACCTTTTACAGCATGGTATTATTCATCAAACGTCATGTGTTGTTACACCACAACAGAATGGTGTTGCTGAAAGGAAAAATCGCTATTTACTTGAAGTCACCCGGGCTATCATGTTCCAAATGCAAGTCCCGAAAGTTTTTTGGGCAGATGCTGTTTCCACTGCTTGTTACCTCATCAACCGTATGCCTTCCGTTGTTCTTCAGGGTCAAATTCCATACTCTATCCTGTTTCCTTCTCAATCTTTATTTTCTCTTACCCCTCGTATTTTTGGGTGTACTTGTTTTGTACACGATATTCGTCCTCAAGTCTCTAAACTTGACCCCAAATCTCTCAAATGTGTCTTTTTGGGATATTCTCGAAGTAAGAAAGGGTATCGTTGTTACTCTCCATCTTTGGGGCGCTATCTTGTTTCGGCCGATGTCACGTTCTTTGAGAATACACCTTTCTTCCGTCCATCTTCCCCTTCACCCTCTTTTCCTGCTGATACAACTGATGATGATTTTTTGATCTATACTGTAAGTGAACAGGTTGTCCCTCGTCCTCCAATTCGTCACGTTTATTCTAGGCCTGTGCGGCATGCGGTTACGGCACCTGCTCCAGAACCAGACACCAATGATCCTCCACCATCATATGTTTCGGCTCCAGATCCTCCACCTTCATCTGAACCCAGTCTTGATCTTCCTATTGCCCTTCGAAAAGGTACAAGGTCTTGCACTTACCCTATCTCCTCCTTTGTCTCTTATAATGCCTTATCACCCCCTTCCAAGTGTTTCTGTAGCTACCTTAGATTCAATAGCAATTCCAAAATCCATTTCAGAGGCTATGGGTCATCCTGATTGGCTAGAGGCAATGAAAGAAGAGCTGAAGGCACTTGAACAGAATCACACTTGGGACCTGGTGGACTTACCAAAAGATAGGAAGCAAATTGGTGCTCGGTGGATCTGGACTGTCAAGATGAATCCTGATGGTACTGTTGCTCGGATGAAGGCTCGCTTGGTTGCTAAAGGCTATGCTCAAACTTATGGTATTGATTATTTCGATACTTTCTCCCCTGTTGCCAAACTCACTTCTGTCCGTCTGTTCATTTCTTTAGCTGCCACTTACAATTGGGAGCTTCATCAACTGGACGTTAAAAATGCTTTCTTGCATGGTGACCTGAATGAAGAGGTTTATATGGAGCAACCTCCTGGCTTTGTTGCTCAGGGGGAGTCTGGGAAGGTGTGCAGATTAAGGAAATCTCTGTATGGTTTGAAACAATCTCCTCGTGCATGGTTTGGTAAATTCAGTGCCGCTGTAATGGAATTCGGTCTACATAGAAGTGCATATGATCCCTCTGTTTTCTACTTCAGTTCTAGTTCTGGATGCATTCTTCTGGTTGTGTATGTTGATGATATCATAATTACAGGAAGTGCTATTGCTCGGATTAAGAAGTTGAAGGAGTTCCTTGGTACTTGCTTCCAGACAAAAGATCTTGGTCCTTTGAAATACTTCTTGGGAATAGAAGTATCTCGCAGTAGGAAAGGAATTTGTTTAAATCAGAGAAAATTTTGTTTAGATATGTTGAAAGATGCAGGTCTAATTGAGGGAAAGACTTGTGATGCTCCAATGGTGCCCAATGTGAAGTTGAAGTCCGATGATGGTGACTTACTCAAAGAACCTGAGAAATACAGGAGATTGGTTGGCAAACTAAATTATCTCACAATTACTCGTCCTGACATTTCATTTCCTGTAAGTGTGGTAAGTCAATTCATGTCCTCACCTAGGACAACGCATTGGGATGCTGTTACCCATATCCTAAGGTATCTAAAGGGAGCTCATGGACGAGGCTTGTTATATCAAAATCATGGACATCACATCGCAGAAGGCTTCACCGATGCAGACTATGCTGGAGATCTGTCAGACAGACACTCTACTACTGGATACTGTGTATTTGTTGGGGGAAATCTTGTTTCGTGGAAGAGTAAGAAACAAAGTGTAGTTTCTAGATCCAGTGCAGAATCTGAATACCGAGCTATGGCACAGGCTACGTGTGAACTTGTGTGGTTACGTCGTCTACTTGGAGAAATGGGGTTTGACCAGATAAAACCAATGAAGTTATATTGTCATAATAAAGCAGCTATCTATATTGCAAATAACTATGTGTTTAATGAAAGAACAAAGCATATAGAAGTTGACTGTCATTTTACTCGAGAGAAGTTGGAAGATGGTACAATCACAACTCCACATGTCAGAACCGGAAGTCAATTAGCAGATGTGTTCACCAAGGCTTTACCAGGAACTCGAGTCAATTATATTTGTAGCAAGCTGGGCATGATAAATATCTATGCTCCAGCTTGAGGGGGAGTGTTACAGCAATAGTTAGATGTAGGTAGTTGTTGGCATTTAAGGAAGTAGTTGGGAATAAAGTAGTTGGGAATTAATTACTTAGTTTGTATGTAAATACTTGTAATACTTTGAGTTAAGTAATAAGAATATATTCTCACAAATAACCTTGTCTGATAACATGAGTAAAGTTCATCACAATTAAAACATAGCCCTCGAGCCCTGCTGTGTGCCATTTCAGTTTGGGACAACCTTTTGATTGGAGGCGGAGTGCTGTTACTCATGTTTGATGTTGTTGAGGTGTTACTCGCACAAGTGTTTTGATTATTGACGGTGGTTTGAATTGAGGGTGATGACTTGAGCCCCTTTGGGACTACCCACGAAGAAGTGGTTTGTCCCATGCTTAATCCTTGGCTGATTAACAACTTCCTCTCAAAAGCCCTTGAAACATTCATGGCAGTAACCAGATTTGGAGGATTTTGCATCTCCCCATACATCCTTAAGGTTTCAGATAATCCAGCAGTAAAGAAGTCAACTTGTTGCTCAGCCCTCACAGACGCAGCCCTCGCCAGAAGGGTCTGAAATTGTTATTGGTACTCTTCCACTGTTCCCGTTTGTGGGAGGTTAGTTAATTCACCCAATGGACAATGGTGGCCCAAAACGCAGCAAGCAATAGGACTTGAACTGATCCCAAGTGAGTTCGGACTCCTCTTGTTCGAGTCGGTAGTACCATAATTGTGCTTCTCCTGTCATGTGAAAAGCAGCTAACCCTATCTTCTCTCTTTCGTCTGTATTTTGACTGCTGAAAAATTGCTCACAACGATACAACCAGCCTAAAGGATCCTCCTTTCCATTGTAAGAAGGAAACTGAAGTCAGGTATATTTTGGAAAGGTGTTTGAATTTCGGTGTTGGCCACGGTAATGACCTGTTGTCTCTGATTCGTTGCTTCCAGTTGCAGCTCCACCTTCGGGTTCCTTTCCTTTTCCCAAGACATGTAAGTCCAACATACATTGGATTCCTTTCATGCCTTCTCTTAACTCTCACAACTCTTGGCTAAATTTCTTATCGGATTCTGCTACCGTGCGATCCAGTTCCTGAACCTTGGCTGTCCATTGTTCAAAATCACCCATGACGATAGGCTCTGATACCAATTTGTTATGAGTCCGCGAATAGGATCTCGTCACGGGTCTTCCCACAATGAAATCAGATGTGATTCCTTTGTTGGTATTTCTGCCATTCTTTGAAGGACCTATTTTCTTAACGAGGTGGATTTTTTGATTTAAGAGCTCACCAGCTCTTCCTGATATTTTTGATTTAAAATGCTGCATAAATTTATTTGATGAAAATCCCCTTTTAAAGAGGTATGATGATTCCTCATCACATAAGGTATCCTTACCCAAATAGGATTCTACCAAAAGAGAATTCTAACCGATAAATACTAAGGGTCCGTTTGGTATGCCGTAATGCAATGTAATGTAATCAAAGTTGTAATGTAATGTAATGTAATGGAATGATGATTCTATTACAATGTTTGGTTGATAAATAAAAACAAAATGATAGAATGTAATGACCATTACAATACTTATGTTTTCCTAATTAAATGTAATTATAAAATTTTATTTACATAATTAAAATAAACGAACAACATGAAAACATGGAAAATGAGAAAAACGTGAAAAGCATAAAACACGAAAAATGGAAAAAAATTTGAATCGAAATCAAATATAAAATTATATTAACTGAAATTAATAAATTAATGAATAGTTTTTCGTTTTTTAGTTTCCATTTTCACCGTTTTTTGTTTTTTTTTCTGGTTTCCCGTTATTTTTTCGTTTTTTCCGTTTTCAATTTTCCATGTTTTTCTCTTTTTGTGTTTTTAATAATGATAAGATGTGAGATTTGATAAATGAGAGGTTAGATTGAGGTTTAAAAATAAGAATTAGAATTACATGTTTTGGATGTAATGGGAATTCAAATCATTTTTCTATGTAATGGGGATTACAAGAGTTGTTGAACAAAATTTAACTAATGGTTTTCTCATTCCATTACAACAAATTTACAACATGCAACCAAACATGGTAATGGGCCTTGAATGTAATGGTCATTCCATTACGAAGCCCATTACATCTTACCAAACGGGGTCTAAAGGTATTCCTAAATAATTAAACTCCTAAATAACAAAAGACTCCTAAATAATCATAAAAACACCTAAATCTGCCTTAATAATAAAGAATAAATAGATTCCTAAGTAATAACAACTCTTAAATAAAACAACCGTAACAAATATTGGTTGTAAGTTTCCTGCATTTGTTTCTGCATATTCTTTCCTTTTCCATTGCTTCCCGTAAGTGTTCTGTCTCACTGGTTAGAGTTGGAGTTACTTTCTAATTTTTCTTCAACAATATTTATGGTTTTTCAAAAGAAGTTATAAACAATTCTGGTAAATGTAATTAATGATAGCATGCCCAAGACTTCTGAAGGGCTGCTACAGCATGCTTAGGCTGCTTTTAGGGTAAAGGTGTCTAGGCTGCTTGTTGAGTAAAGATGACTCCTTGACATTTTAGGGGTAATATCAGTAGCTAGCTGTGTATATATATATGTGTGTGCATGTAATATAGAAATCGTAGAAATACCAACACAGATAATTACAGTAAATTACTGATAAAGAGTTTCCCCCTTGCTCTTGTGTCAAATATGCAGTTTGAGCCTGAAACATCAAGTGCCATGGGTTTTGGCTTTAGATGTGGGTTTTTAGGTCTTCTCCACATGGAAATTGTCCAGGTTTGATATATTTGAACTGCCTTTTCAGTTACAGTTTATCTACAGAAGATGGAAATGTACCTGAATAATGTGATCTTCCAGGAAAGACTTGAAAGGGAGTACAATCTAAGCTTGATAACTACTGCTCCAAGTGTGGTATACAAAGTGAATTGCACAAGTGGCGAAATTGTAATTTCTGTTCCCTTGTCTGCATTTCGATTTTGTTGATCAATGAATAATACATAGATTTGATGCTCGATGCATGACTTTTAGCCGTCTGTACATGTGGAGCAGTTCTTCATTATATCTCATATTATATCCTAATTGCAGAATCAGTATGAATCAATGATACATAATACTGAATGAATGATACATATATGTGTTTTCGTCTATTCTAAAGCAAATATTAATAATTAGAGTGACAAAATTATTAATTAATATGCTATTATTATTGCTATGTTTTCTTTTTTCTTGTTAAAATTACAAGTGATGGTTGTAAGCGTGGTATTTGTGTTATTTTTTGTCAGATAAATTTTATCCTAATTGATATTGGTGCTTGTTTGACACTAGAGAAATCAGAAAGCAATAATGGAATTTTGTTTTATTGTACTCTCAATTTTTTCATAGGTCATTTTGGCTAATGCAATTTTATTTATTCATCATAAATGAAATGAAAAGTATTTTCTGCATTTGTATAGAATTCAGTCAGCAAGACTTGTCGTGGAAGAAGTACTTCAAAGAAGCTTGATTGCCTGATCTTTGTATGGATACAATATCAATGCTTTCATGGTTGGTTGATGTGCTGCTAGAACAACTTGTCCCAATACCATGTGAATATTGTTCAATTTGGTCCGAGTTCCATTCTTAGTGCCTGGTGGCTTTAAACTCCGTCTACATATATTAGAAACATCTTTCTTATATAGCAGTAACGTCCTCTCCATTTCTAATGTTGGATTTGGTTCATTTATGTACCTTTCATCTTGTCTTTGGGCTGCTCCTTACCTAGGCCATATGTCTCGCTCAGGATCGGGCTTTATGGGCTGTGCCATAATTTCTTGATTAAATGCTTGCTCTGAATTCCAAAACTGTGACTTATTAGCTTGTACCTTAATCCTTTATCAATCAACAGGTAAATATGTCTATCTACGAATAAGATACTTTTTGCAATCTATAATTGAAATTAGGCTTATATTTATGCAGAATTGTCAAAATAACATAAAGTTTTAAGCAACAATTTGTAAATATGCAATCTGTTCTTCCATGATGTAGTTTGTCTTGGAGATGTCACTATTGGTATGAACCATGCTAACCATGATTTAAATAATCACAATTTTGACTGCATAGCTTTTATGATATGATATTAGCGACTACTACTAATAATCATAACAATGATTTTTCGCATTATGATTTAATACAGTTTTTGTTTATTAGTGCTTTTAATGCTTAAGACTCCATTTTAATGGCTACTCAATATTTTTTCTCTTGGAAGCGCCTAGTTTCCAAGTCGCTTCTTATGGTAATCTTTTGCTATTGACATGAAATTTCTTAAAGGTTGAGTGCTCAAATCCTTCTTTGCTTCCTGAACCTGGAAAAAGGAGATCGATTGAGGAGCCACTGGTTAAGGTATTTCTATCATATTATCTTAAAGTGCTATTATCTAGCACGCAAAAGTTCCATTTCAATCATGTCAAAAAAACGTATCTTGGATTTTTTTTATTTTTTTTATACATATAAAAATTTGATCTGGTGTGAACAGATTGAGATGCTTACACCGAAAGATTACATTGGACCCCTTATGGAATTGGCTCAAGAAAGAAGAGGGGATTTCAAAGAAATGAAATTTATAACGGAGAATAGAGCCTCCCTTACATATGAATTACCCCTTGCTGAGGTAATATTCTGCTTCAACTTCACCTTTCTAAACCCCTAAAAAATGTTGGTCATTGGGTTGGCTTTCTTTTTGGATCTCGTGGCTATTATTCGTTTCACTTAACTAGCTGCCTATTAAATTTCACAGATGGTTGGTGATTTCTTTGACCAGTTGAAGTCCAGGAGTAAGGGGTATGCTAGTATGGAGTACACTTTTATCGGGTAAAAAATATACTTTATTAAGGAATCCAAGGGATTTAAGAAAATGGAATTTGAATTTGATCTAATTGTCGCTAGCATTGATGCATGTCATGGATAAAACATATTGGTCTAGGTACAATACTTATTTTGGATCCATGCTAAACTACCAATTAGGCTGTGTGTGAAAGGAAAAAAGCCTCGTCCAGAAGTCTAAAAGTGAATACAGTAACAAAAACGATAACCAATCCCTAGTGCAACAAGTTTGGGTCCGTTTGTTAGGTCATATCCGTAATACACTATGAGGATTTTTCGATTGTCTTTATCTAAATACTTTCCATAATTAATATTTGAAAATTCTCTCAACCTCTTGTGTTTGATTACATGGTATTAGAGCTGCCCTAGTGTGCAGATCCTTTAATTTTCGTTTGCCCAAGTGTGTAAACGTTCTTCGGGACCTAGGGTTCCACCCATTCTTTTTACCCACTTGCTACTCTCACTACCCCTCCCAATCCGTTGCCGGTGCTCCGGTCAATCGATTTCCAGTGGTCCGGTTGCATTCTGAACGACGAGTGAAGCACGCACCACCATCAGCGGACGACTCTCCTCCACACGTCGGCAAGTGACGGCGCGTCCGTCTACCTCTCCGCCTCTGATTGACATCCTTTGCTTCTCCTTGTTATCCCCAGCCTGCCTGTCCACTTTGTTTCTGCTTCCGGTAACTTTTTTTTCCTGGTGAAGATCAATCTCTTTTGGGTTCCATTTCGCTGTTGTTCGCTCTTGCACATAAGTATATTGGATTATCTTTTGCTTTTTGTGTTTGTAGTTACTATTCGCCAATAAGACGGACGGAAAGAAAAATGAAGCTAGCAAAATTGTGGTTAGTAGCATTGTGATAGTATCTCTGAAGATCACTGATCATAAACTGACTGCGTCCAACTATATCAATTAATCCAAAACCATTAAGATATATCTGGTGTAGTAGACTCATCACTTGACTATTGATATGGCGACAGATAATGAGGATTGGATGGAAGATGATGCTTGTCTGTTTCTCGGAATCAAGAACTCTATCGATACGACAATTGTTGGAATGGTTCGTCATTGTGAGTATGTCAAATAACTTATGGACTACTTGCAATATTTATATACTAGCAAGGATAATGTCTCTCGCTTATATGATAGAAGTTGAATGAATTGTAACCTTTGAGCAGTGATATCGAAGTGATGCATGCTCAAAGGGAACAAATGTTTGTTCTTCGCTATTTATGTGGACTTGACTCTAATTTTGAGGATGTTAGTTCTCACGTCTTTTTAGTGCCACCATTCCCGACTCGTGTTTTGCAAAGAGGGCTGGTTCTTTCACTAACTCCTGTTGTTCCTGCTTCTAGTGCTCTCGTCAGTCACAAGAATGCATCTGATCATATAAGGGGTCGATTAAGGGTAGTACTAGGGACACCACTGGTCCAACTGAAGGAAGCAAAGTAATTAAGTCTTATTATTGTAATGAGTTGGGTCATACCAAGCATACTTGTTTGATACTTAAGGCAAAGGCGCAAAAGAATCGGTCTGCTCAGGTTACCACTACTGATGCTACATTCTAGGACCCGACTTACACTCTTACTATAGAAGAATATGCTAAGTATCAAGAATCATTAGGTTTGCAACATTCTTCATCTAGCATTGCCATATCTAAGTCGGGTAATTCCAATAAGTGCCTCATTTCTTCATCTTCAAGGTGGGTCATTGATTCTGGAGCAACAAACCAAATGACAGTTAATTCTAAATTATTCACTTCTCATAATAGAACGTTTCCATGTTACCATTATTGATGGTACGCATTCTTCTGTTATTAGTTCTTGCACTATTAACCCAACCTCTTCCTTTTCCCTTTCCTCAGTTCTTAATGTGCCTGGATTTGCATTCAATCTGATTTCTATGAGTAAGCTTACCTGTTCACTAAACTGTTCTTGCACTATTAACCCAACCTCTTCCCTTTCCCTTTCCTCAGTTCTTAATGTGCCTGGATTTGCATTCAATCTGATTTCTGTGAGTAAGCTTACCCGTTCACTTAACTGTTCGATCTCATTTTCCCCTGATCATTGTCTGTTTCAGGATCTTATGACAGAGCAAATTATTGGTAGTGGACGGAAGTTTGTCGGTCCCTACGTCTTGGATATAACTATTAGAACTTGTTCTAGTATATCAACACGTTTTGATGGACATTGTCTGTTTGGACATTGTCAGCTATTAATATGAAGTGAACCTTTAACTATCAGTTCGAGCTTTTAGTTCAATCGGTTCCATGACATGGTATCAGAGCCAGTGTGACCAAGTGGTCCTGGGTTCGATTCCTGGCAGCCCCATTTGTTGAGTTATTTGCAGGACATGGTAATATGGGCCTGTGTAGTCACGCTTCAAGCCCAAGTGTGCTTTCGCGTGTGGGGGTGTGTCAGCTATTAATATGAAGTGAACCTTTAACTATCAGTTCGAGCTTTTAGTTCAATCGGTTCCATGACAGACATCATTCTCTACCTCTGTTGAAGAAATGTCCTCAATTTCAGAATTTGTCTACCTTAGATTGTGAGTCGTGTCAATTTGCTAAACATCACGGTTTGCCTTCCTCTCCTCGAGTCAATAAAAGGTCAAAATTTCCATTTGAATTAGTTCATTCTGATGTTTGGAGTCCTTATTCGGTTGTGTCGAAATCGGGTTTTAGATATTTTGTAACTTTTTTGGATGATTATTCTCGAACTACTTGGTTATGTTTGATGAAAAATCGTTCTTAATTATTTACTTATTTTACTACTTTCTGTGCTGAGATTAAAACCCAGTTTAATGTTTTTGTTCATAAGCTACGAAGTGACAATGCTAAAGAATACTTTTCTTGACATTTTCAAACTTTCATGATCTAGAATGGTGTCCTTCATCAATATGTTTGTGTTGATGCACCGTCCCAAATTTGTGTAGCTGAAAGCAAGAATCGGATCTTCTTGAAACTATTAGCGATCTTTTGTTTCAAACACGTGTTCCAAAACACTTTTGGACTGATGCTGTCTCTATCGCATGTTTTCTGATCAACCGCATGCCTTCCTTATGCTCCAGCTTGAGGAGGAGTTTTAAGTATATAAAGTTAGGTGTAATAGAATAATACATGGGACAAATTTCTTCTTTTGCTTATTTATTTTTTTTCCTTCCCGGGTATGCCATAGAAATCAGCCACATTTGAGTAGCTAGTTTTAGGTATGCCCTAGAGAGAGGCCACACTAACTTCACTTTTTCTACAGATGGTGTTTTGTCTAACCACATCTCAGCCTTTAATCACTTACCATATAATCTTCAGTCACTTGATTTGGTCCCATCTCACCTAACAACTAGTTGATGTCGTTTATAAAGTGTAATTAATGTAAAGCATGTGTAATCAATGTAAAGCATACCCAAGGCTGCTGAAGGGCTACTTAGGTTGTTGTATGTCTAGACTGTTGTAGGGTAATATGTCTAGGTTGTTTGTAGGGTAAAGATGTCTCATAGTTGTGTATATAAATATATGTGCATGTAATACAGAATAATGTGAGAAATACCAATACAGATTACATAGTATCATAGCCTTGTCTTGACTTCTGTTTTGAGTTTCTGGATGGAGATTCCAGAATTTGTTTTTTGTCCTTGTGAGCAGAATTTTGCTGGGTTTGAGAGCTACTCTTGTGAGCAGAAATTTTATGGGTTTGTTTGAGTTTTCCCTAGTGAGCAGCCCAATTGGAACCAATTTCAGTTTGTCCTTGTGAGCAGACTGTTTGGACCTAGGTTCCAAGTCTCAGTTCATCTCAACAGATTGTCGCCGTTCCCCTTTCGCCTCTTTGTTTCCGACCTGTCTGTCCGGTTAATTTGCCGGTGAATCTCCTTTTGTGCAATGACGTTGCTGGTAGCCTCTTGCGTGTTGCTTCGACTGAGTTTTGCTTGTCCATTTTCTACGAAGTGTTCTGCTGTTGTGTCTCTTGTCCGATTTGTTCTTCTAGATTGCATGTCCCGGATAACATTTTATATTCTAAAGTATCTTGAGTGTATTGTCTTTAGCATGCTTGTTGATTATAGGCTGCTACAAGATAACTATAGGTGGCTAGTACGGCTACTATGTTTCCTTGATTTAAAGAGTGATTTTAGGAATGTCTTGTAGATATATGTGTAGTGCTCTTAAGTAAAATATATTAATGTAACATTTTACTCTACATGGTATCTCATGTATTCCTAGTGTATTACATAGTTTGTTACATAAAGGTTGATCTATACTAAGCTAAGTATGATTGTTGTCTATGCTCCAACTTGAGAGTGTTTTAGTATGAAAATATGTGAACAAAGCTAGACTTAATAGAATGATTTAAGGGAGGAATCAAAGAAGAAATTATAGAGATAGTATATCTGCCCACTTTGTATCCTCATTCTCGTATATAAACTATTTATGTTTCAATATGTGAAAAGGAGCAGTTTTCTCCCAAACTAACATAATCTATGTCTTTTTCCCTTAAATTTTTTAAATCGCTTCATGGTTTATCATAGGCATAAAAGCAAATCAGTTTTTCCACGTAGCTGCATCACATCCTATATTTTGTTGCATTCCTCTCCCAAAGCTTTATGATTTATGAGCAAACAATAAATGCACAAACACCCTTGAAATTCATAGACCAAAAAATCCCAATAACTACAAACATTCATAAATTGAAACTCGGAATTTTCGAGTAAAATATGGAGATAAAAAAAAATTGATAATTTTTTTTATTTGTTACGGGGATATTAAATTTTATTAGAAAGTTTTTAGTGTTGTTTGTTGGTTTGAACTTTTAGAAAAAAATTTATGAGATTTAGAAGACATTGTTTTTCCTTTTTTCCCCATTTTTCACAAAACAACACAAAGTGAATGAAAAGTTTAACGAAATGAGAATCATTCTATCTTAAGTATTAATATTGAAATGACAAAAAAGAAAAAGATATCTTTAATTTAGAGTAATATAATTAGTTGTTTGTTAGTGGGGATTCCACTGTAGTAGGAAAAACGGTGAACACATTATAAAAAGATTGTAAACTAAATTAGAATCTACAAAGTGATTGTCAAGTTAGGATCATAAAATTTTGCTATTTATCTTTAACGTTCATGTTTTATTCATCTATTACAAGATATTCATTTTTCAAGCATTGTAATGTGTTCTGGCACATGCAAGTTACACATGTTTGACACATCCTCGTGTTAATTTGTAGGTACAAGGAGAGCAATTTAATCAAGCTTGACATTCAAATAAATGGGGACCCAGTGGATCCATTATCGACTATTGTGCATCATGATAAAGTAAGCAAAGTCGTTTAACTTAAAAAGTCTTGAAAAGACCCTTTAATTTTTGTTATTTAGTGATAGATACTTCTTTTCATTGTGAATAATATACTCTCTCTTTTTTTTCCTACAGTTTTTAATGTTTAAATATCAATATAACACCAAATTTTTATTTTGTCTAAACTCTATAATTTCATTTAGGCATATTCTATTGGGAGAGCTCTGACTCAAAAGCTAAAAGAACTTATACCACGACAAATGTTTAAAGTGCCCATCCAAGTAGGTTTTCCTATTCTTTTCTGTATGTAGTTCATGGTAGTCCTGGTTATTATGTTTTAGTTACTATGTATTTTGGTCAAATTTGACCCGACCTTATTAAACTAAATACTACTTTAAAAAAAATGTACTCATTCGAATAAAAAATGAAATTTTGATCACAGTTTGAAATTATAGAATTTTTTTAGGAAATAAAGATATGAAATTTGTAACTACTGTTACCTATGGTTGCTTTCAGAATCTAAAACAAAAGGAATTAATGAAGTAAAATCAAAAGTTTGTTCATGTTATTGCTTAGTTGTACACAAAAATTAGAAGTAAAAAAATAAATGACCTGTTTTATTTACAAATTAAATAATACATTAAATGAAAGAAAATGAGGAAAAGATAGCGAAATAATTGGGAATGACCTTGATCCATCACAACCCGGCCAGATAGTCGCCCCTAGATGCTACTGTATTGTGATGTCGTACGTATAGTTTTATGACGGTGTGATACTATGAAATGCATCTCTCTCCCTCTCATTGTGGGTGTTTATGTATATATGACGTATATTCAATTATTTCTTGTGATGAATGATTTTCGTTCATTATTGGAATTGTATTCTGCTACACTGATATGTAGACAAAAATGCAGCGCTGCTGGTTCAATTATTTCTTGTGTTGAATGATTTTCCTCATTAAAAAATTTACTATCTTCTCATCGTCTTTTTCATAGAACTATCAAGGTTCGTTCTGAACTATATCTCTAATTTGATTCAGGCATGCATAGGTTCAAAAGTGATCGCGAGTGAGGCCTTATCAGCCATAAGGAAGGATGTATTGGCCAAATGCTACGGTAAAAAATCTGTAACTATGGTCACATTTTCATTATTATTCACTCCGGGCACAGATATGGACGTGGGATGGTTGTTGCTTTTTCTTTTGTGCCATATGGGTGATTTGTACTTCATTTTCCATACTCCCCCTTTTTTAAGTTAGGTGGATTATTCTTAATTGTTTTGTTTCACATGATTTTGTTCAACAGGCTATTGATGCTAGATAAGGCTGAAGTTAAATAATAACAGGAAAAGTAATTGGAGGTTACTAGTTTATAACACTTTGCATATTCTTGCAGGTGGGGATATTTCAAGGAAAAAAAAGCTGCTCAAGAAACAGGTACACTAGGTGTATAATACCAATATAGGATTTCATGGTAGAATATCTTTTCATAGTCCCTCAACCAGTTTGCTTTGCAAATATCTCAGTACTATAATTATATTTAAAGGTGCACCTGGAACTTTCACCCTTCATTCAATTGGCCAAATTGATAATGGGACGACAGAAGGAAATCAATGGATAAACTAAAATAAAATGGGTATTTTAGCATTAGATTAGCTTGAAATATTATGGTAGTATCCAATAAAATTTGAAGGCTAGGTAAAAAATGAGATGAATGGTTAAAGTGGGAATATTATAAGAACATATTTATCTTTTGCTGTTGTATAGATCCTGTTTTCTTGTACAATTTTACTTAGTATTCTTTAATGTGTCCCTAGTATTTGGTTATTGGGATTGGGTAGTTTTTTGGCTTCATTGTGCATTTGATGCTAGAACTTTCAGATATCTACTGTTTTCTTGGTGCTGCACGTTTTTTTTTTTTCATTTTCTTCATCTTTAGAAGACAACATAAATTACATGTAGCTATAGCTGCATTTGAAGGAATTTATGAAGAATAGTTGTATCCAATTTTCTCACCTATAAATTACATGTAGCTATAGCTGCATTTGAAGGAATTTATGAAGAATAGTTGTATCCAATTTTCTCACCTTGTCTGCTAGTACTATGGATGGCGGGGAGAGATGTTTGAGTCCTCAAACGAATATCAATATGACCAAAGTTAATTAGATATTTATAAAAAAAATTGGCACTTTCTTATTTCCATGAGCATGTACTGTGTCAGTTTGTAGATGAGCAAACTATCAGTATTAAGGACAGTCCTGCAGTCTGATTTTATATACCCAAACTCAGCTAACGGCGACTCCATAAGTTTTAGGGTAAACAATTACAAGATTCATGTGTTTTTATTTAACATACTACTAGATTATTATAAGTTTATTAAATTTTATATGAATTAACTCTTTACCCTCTTCATTTGTTTTTGTATATCAAAATACAAAATTAGCTCTAGTTATATAAATAAAAAACTTATCTTTTAGTTTTGAAATTTAATCAAAAAATAGTTTTAATGAAGTTTGTGAAATATATTACACCAAAATTAATATACAATCTTTAAACTAACGTTGAATAATATTATAAATTTTGATATTTTTTTCTCAAAAATCATATTTTTTTTATTCATTTCATCCATACAGTTTTTTAGAGAAAACATTTCACTTTTATAATTTTATATAGTACTTCTCATATTCAAACTTTTGAATAACTTCTACTCTACTAAATTAAAATTCTATAATTATATAAAAATTAATAAATCAATTATTTAATATTAGAGAGATTATGATTATTTAGGAAGAAAAAAAACATGAATAGAACAAACAAATTTTTTATTATTAAATATAGAGTAAAAAGTAATTTTGGCATTTTAAATTTAAATTTTGGTTAGTCTAATTTGACTAATGGCTCAAACATAAACACTGAATGGTTGATGGAAAAAAAAATGGAGGATGGACTGTATAATTAAGTGTTAGGTAAAAACACAGGATCTTATAATTGCATCCTAAATTTTATAAAAGACTGCCTTAAATGAAATACACTTCTCTTGGCACATTTCTTTCATCTCCAATCAATTTATGACTCCACGAACATTTTGTTTATATCCTGCTTTACTTAGTTGTATTGAAGAATATCTTTCATAGATTCTGGTTTGGCTTATAACTTTTTGCCTTTTTCTAATCAGGCTGAAGGAAAGAAAAGAATGAAGTCAATAGGTAAAGTAGATGTACCTCAAGAAGCTTTCATGGCTGTGTTGAAACTTGAAAAGGAGGTGCTTTAATCCAGTATTATTTCACATGTTTTCACTATTTCCAGTATGTGTATATTAATTCTATTTAGATGTAAAGAAATGTATGCCAATTTTTATTTTTATTTATTCCCCTCATATAATGGTCATGTTTCATTTAGGCCTCATCTCAGCATAAGGCTTTAAATTGTAATTCTGGAGTGTAGAACATGGGATTGTTGCATTTGATCAACGAATATATAAGATCTTCATTCCTAGAAACTTAGACGGTGGTGGATAAATTTTAGTTTTCACCCACCAAAAAGCATGTGTTATTTTCCAACAAATTTTGCCAAAAAAAAAAACAAAAAGGAAAAGAAAAGAGAGAGAAAGAGAGGAAAGAAGAGGTCAACAAATGGGAGTATGAATTTTAGATCCGAACCTTTTCCGTATAAATAATTGAATATAAGTTCATAGGAGTTTGACCGATACATAATTTTTTTAAAGCAATACACATTCTTTTTCATGTAGTAGTTTGCTGAATGTTTTCTTACTTCGTTATAACGGTGTATCTGAACTTTCATCACGTGTCTAAATATCTCACCGAATCTTCCTGATAACAACCTGTAAAACATAATCGTAGGTCATATGGGGTCAGAGTTTGACGAATATGTTTCGATGCCTAATCATTATTTGATGATTTAGGAATGGTTGAAGAGTATGGACTAGTTGTGAGATAATAGATATCTTGTGATTATATATATATTAGGTCGACACTTTTGTTAACTAGAAATCCTTATGAGTTGAGGATTTCTTTTGTCACGTGTAACTCTAGTTATTTTCAAATGTTCCTTCATCAGGGGAACCGTAGCTTCTAAGGTTGCCCTTAGACATGTCTTGTTGCACGTGATGTACTTGTATAAGAGATGGTGTCAGGGCGGCTCTAGTATTTTTGGAGGTCCTGGACAGTTTATGTATCTTTTTTTAATAAATAAAAAATTGGATAATAGTTAAGAAATAGTATTAAATACCAAATTGTTTTTTTTTTTTTTGAAGTATAAATACCAAATAATTAAATGAGTATATTATTGATTACAATTTATAATCATATATTAGTCTTGGTACAATAAACAAAATTACATAATAATTATCTAAATCCAAGAAATTATTATTCTTTTCATTTTTATATGCAAACTCTCTAATTAATCATTATATTCTAGTTTAACTAGATTTTTTTCTCAATAGACAACATAGTCAAACCAAATTTAGGGCTCGTTTGGTTCACCTATCGTTGTTTAGTGTTTGTTGTTTGCCATTTATTATTGTTAGTTGTTTGCTGTTTATTTATTAGTGTTTGGTGAAATTATGACTAATTGTTGTTGTTAGTGTGTAAATTGACTAATATGGATATATTTTAAAGAAATCAACAAATAAATTATATAAATATTAACATATAAGTTTGGATAATCAAATTCGTTGACAACAATCCATATATATAGGGTGAATAACAGTTCTGGTTGCTAAACTTTACTCATTTTCACGATATGATCTTAAATTTTAAAATGTAACATTAAAGCTACTAATTTTACACGTCGTTCATGGTAAATATCATTTTAAAAAACTTTAACTCTTGAATATTTTTATTTTAAGGTCGTTAACGGCCATTTTGATGCATTAGTTAAACTCTAGTGGACATAATGTTAAAAAGGTGTAAAATTGAGTGTCTTTTATATTATGTTTTAAAGTTTAGTAGTCATACCGTGGAAATTAATAAATTTTAGTGGTCGTAGGTATAATTTTCCCTGTATACATTAGATAATAGCAAAATTGAAAGCTAATTATGAATAATTAATCTCAGAGTGAAAACTCCAACAACTCCAATCAAGCACTCACCATAGATCAGGTTTTTCAATCGTAATTTAAATAATAAAGATAGGAAACTTGGGGTACTTGTGTCAATTAAAATCAAACAGGGAGCTGTTTCTCTTGAACAGCAGCAAAATGGAGCCTGTGGAAACAGCTGATGTTTACTTCTATAACAGCAATCGACAGTTGTTCCATAATGTTTGCCAAACACTATTTTACCTCCAGTTTAGTTTAGAGGGAAACAGCAAACAACAGTTTTAAAAATGGGAAACAAACACCCCTTTAATCTTTTTTCTGACATAGTTGATCGAATAAAATCTTTTATTAACTTCAGATTGAAAAAACTTCTTTCAGCAGTAGTTATTGTTCAAAGGCCAATAAAAGATTTAATAATTAAAAATAATCTAAATTTGAAATATTAAAAAAATAAGAATAAAACTAGATAAAAAAAGTTATTATTAAAATTATATAATAATAATAATAAGGGTAAATTCTAAAAAAAACCCTGTGGTTTCATGTTCTTCCAAAAAAACCCTTGTGGTTTGTTAATACAAAAAAAAAGGACTGTGGTTTGCGCCGTTACCCGAAAAACGGAAAATGACTTAACACCGTTAAAGTGCTGACGTGGCACAGGGGTAAGGTTGGAAATTCGATTTTTTTTATTTTTTTATTTTTCTTCTTCTTCTTCTTCTTCTTCTTCTTCTTCTTCTTCTTCTTCTTCTTCTCTCCTCCTTCCTCCTTCTTATTCTTCTTTTTTTCTTCTATTCTTTTTTTTTATTTCCGATTTCCAGATTTCTGGAATCCATAAATTTTCCGGATTATCAGAGTCATAGGATTATCCCATTTCACTACATTCATGAATCATAATGATATGAACATCACCAATTTCATTCACAAACATCAAACTCCAAAGCAATATCATCAATCATCAAATTAATTATTGAAACGCACGCCCACTGTATATCATATTTGTGTGAAAGGGAATAATAAATATACAAGCTAAGATTTTCAGAAAGAAAAGCTAAACAGACTTCTCCAGAACCAACCTCAGCCGCCGAGCCAAGGCATCCACCTCTGCAACTCTTTGCACCTTCCACCTCCTTTCGAACTCCGCATGCAACTTTGCCCTCTCATGGATCCTTTCAACCTCTTTCAGGGACTCATCAAACACATTCATCACGCTTTTAGCCACCCCCTCGAAATCATGATCCACTCTCGTCTTTCCCACATTTCCATCAATTGAAGATAAGTTTACAGGCAACATAGGGAGAATGTAACCTTGACACCGACCAAATTGATCCGTTCAGACTAAGCGACACTGATATTAGAATTGATTTTCTTATCAGAGCCCAAAGGCGATAACCCGGAATTTCCTGCGTAATCGGCGGAGCTTCTCAGAGAATTGGGATTTAGTGTAGGGGTGCGACAGAAAGTCCATCGGAGGAGGAATCAAGGAGACCTTGAAGGAAAAGGATCTCATCGGGCTCCGTCCAGATGCGGTGGAATTTAAAGGGAGAGGGTTTAAAGTCAGAATCGAGAGTGGTAATGGGAAGAGCATCGGGATGGAAAGGGGCAGTGGAGGAAGAAGAAGAAGAGGATGAGGAGAAGAAGAAGAATAAAAAAGTAAAAAAAAAATAAAAAAAATTCCAATTTCCAACCCTACACCTGTGCCACGTCAGCACTTTAACGGTGTTAAGTCATTTTCCGTTTTTCGGGTAACGGCGCAAACCACAGTCCTTTTTTTTTTGTATTAACAAACCACAAGGGTTTTTTTGGAAGAACATGAAACCCCATGGGTTTTTTTTTTGAATTTACCCTAATAATAATAACAAAACATATATGAAAAATAAAGAGAAAAGAACTTTATATAATAATAAGAAGAAGAAGAATTATTATTAAGAAAATCAGAAATAATGAAAAAAATGAGAACCAAAAAAATGCAAATCTAAGAATCAAACTCTCACCCTCACAAACACCTCCATTACACATTTACTATTCAACTTAGCACTAAATTTTATTATAAATCCAAGTCTACAAAGTTTTTAATCATAGCAATCATAATAATTATCAAATTTGAAACAAATTCTGATTGGAGGCCCTAGGCGGTCGCTTATGCAGCCTGCCCCTAGAGCTAGCCCTGCTAATCTCACATGTGATGTTATTTTGTATGATATTATATGTGTTGGTCCCGTGTGATTAGTTCCAAAAGGGGGTTAGGAACTAATGTAACTTTTTCACTTAATTATGCTGACTTAATTAATTCCTTAAGTTATTTAACTTTGTTTTGGTCAGCACGGCCGAGAGATGTAAGACAGCTTTAGTCAGATGCTGACTAGAACTGTTTTACTTATGAGTTGGGAATTGACACTTGAGGTCAGCTTCCAACTCAGCACCACGATTACTCAGTGTCAGCTTTTACAATTTATATCTTGAGCAATTTAATCAAGCAACACATACAAATATATATATTGAGAGAGAGTTAGAAATTACTCAGCAGACTTATCCTGGTTCGGCCTCTCCGCCTACGTCCGGTCACCAGAATCCATCCGGACTTTTTCAATCCAATACTGAGCTCTTTAAAGGTAGAGCACAAACCGTTTACAAGGCAGTTGAATATGCAAGAGTACCTTCCTCTATTCGTCTACTCAACTCCTGCTAAGTGCTATAACCCAACACCTAAATTTCTCTACCGCTGAGTACTTAAAACCGAGTACTCAGCACCACTCTCTCAATCTTTTACAATTGATACAAACTTGTTCTTTCTAGATGAAGAACACTTTAGATGATTACAAAATCAATCTAGCTTTTACACAGAGATAGAAATTTGGTGTAAGATCTTTTTTCTTGTTTGAATGTGCTTTTGTATGTTTCTCTTTTTCTCTTTTTATTTATCAGCAATCGGCAAAGGATCCAAGAATGAACTTGTCCTTTTATAGTTGAAATCTGAAGTCTCAATCATTTGAATCTGGATTTATCCGTTGGATTCAAACGGCTCTTTCTTGCGTCGTTGTTCTGGTCAGCTTCAGATTTGCAGGCCAATCCTGTCGTTTGAAATTAGCAGGCGTCGGGATTGTCTTCTTCCCGCAGGTGCCAGTTCGTCTTTTAGCTAACGGACAGTTGACCCATGCATCTCGAAATTGACTCTGTGCGTAATTCCAAGGCTTCTGTTATTGATGCAGACAGATGTCGGATATTGTCTTTTAGCAAACGGATCAATCATGCTGTCCTGACGAACACTCAGCTTGACTTTATTGACGTTGCTTTTGTTCTTTGTTTCTGAGTCATATTCTTACTCAGCTTCCGTGGTCAGCTTCGTCTGCAAGCTTTAAGGTTAGAGGAAGACTTCTCTGAGTTGCGTTCCACTCAGCTTCTTTGGTCAGCTTCATCTTTGAGCGTTTGTTCTGAAGATGACTTTCCTTCTGTTATACTGAGTTGCACTCCACTTAGCTTGTGCTATGTTCTCATGCTGACTTCGTTCTGTCTTACTTTTTATTTCTGTTTTCATTTATACTTATACTCAATATTGAACAAACATATTAGTACAATTAAATCAAAGCACTTAAATTTAATTGTCTTTTAATCATGGATTAACTTAAATAATTTTGTCAAATCAAAATCATGTGGAAGGGTGTTTCAACAAACTTCCCCATTTTGATGTTGGCAAAATATTTAATTGTGGAACTCAGCATTGAGATTCCCCATAATTGAAATTCTTTTTATACTTCTGAAGTTACTCCCCCGTAAGGGTTGCATCTATTGACTTAACTTAACTCTAAACCTTCTAAGATTTAATCGAGTAAAAATTAAGACATGCATGTACTGACTTAGTTCAATTATAGACCTTCCAATATCTAATTCAGGTGAGCTTAAGTCAGCTTTCAGAAGAGTTCAATTCTTGAAACATATGTTTACTCAGTTTAGGTATCAGAGTTATGAAAGGATGTATCAGAGCTAATGTGTACTGAGTATGTTTCTTTTTAATTTTGTTTGTTTGTTCATATAAGACAGATCAGCACAAAGCACAATAAGTAAGTAGGCATCACATAAGATTTGTCAATTCGAATAAAGGATGCATAAATGTATATAGATGGTCAGCATTAACAAGATAGAACATGCCAGATAAAACTACAAATCAAAAACTTAGACTAGCCAGTCTATTTCTTCCTATTGACTTGAGCTTGGTTAGCTAGCCCTTTGCCTTTGGCGTTTCTTTGTTGCTGACTTAGAGTTGCGGAACCAGATGCCTCCCCCATTTTCTGTTGAGTTCCAGCAGCTTGTTTTTCTTTCTCCCCCGTTTTGCCATCATCAGAAGATGGAGGAATAAATGTTTCGCGAAGAACAGCACGAGTTAGTTTAGCTGAGTATGCTTGGAGTTGACTCGTACTCTCCCGAAGACCGTCGAAGATAGCCATGCCATCGTCTAGAGTGGCAGCAGGGATCCTAATGTTAGCACTTAGCATGCTCAAGAGACACTCCTGTGATTTTCCGATCCAAGTTATAGATTTTGACAGCTTGGCATAAGATTGATGGTACATTTTGAGCAACGCAGCATCATAGAACTGACGTTGAGTATTAGTATGCCGGAC
Source organism: Euphorbia lathyris (assembly GCF_963576675.1). NCBI lineage: Eukaryota > Viridiplantae > Streptophyta > Magnoliopsida > Malpighiales > Euphorbiaceae > Euphorbia > Euphorbia lathyris. The sequence continues at coordinate 47,248,814 of NC_088914.1, forward strand.
ATGATTAAGTGTGGCTTGAGAATACTGCAGAATCTCATTTGTCTTTACTTGGTCAGTATCCATTTCTTCTTTATTCAAGTTGAGTAGGCGAACAGCTTCACTAATTTGCTCAATGGAACACTGGGAGGAGGAGGAGATTAATTCACGAGTTCCGATCAGCTCAGAACTTAGCTAGGTAAAGAGTTGATGAACCTCGGCAGAGGTTGCGTAGATTGAGTTCGCAGCTGAAAAATTATTGAGTTGACCCTAGAGAGAGTTCATGTGATTGACCATTGTCAGCTGGAGTTCAGCCAGCTTCACGATAGATTCTTGCTTGGGTTGTTGAGATTGAAGAGATGTCATGACACTCAGTAAGTCCTTGAGACCCTTGATTTTAGTCAAAAGCTGAGTGACAGAAGAGAGTTGAGTTGGCTCAATATTGACAGACCCAGCAGCATCGGCATTAGATTGATGAATATCCTGAAGTAAGGCTTGAGCGGAGTCAATGATTCTTTGTCTAGACTCAGTTGCATGCAAGTAAGCATAGGATTCATCGTTTTGTGTTTCAGATGCCGGAATTGGAATAGCACCAGATGGAGGAGGTGTTTGGTGCTGTCCAGACTTAGATGTGCCAGCTTGGTCAGCAACTGGACTTTTGTTCAGGTCAGCATCTGGAACTGACTGATTTTCATTCTGCGATAAAGGAGTAGGAAGAGGTGGATCGGCAGAGATATTGACCTGTTCAGAGTCAGCCTGAAGCTGATTAGTTGCAGAAGGTTAAGGTAGTTCAGTGCTAACCTGAGCAGGATTTTCTTTTGCTAACTTGTTGTCTTAAGTAGCAGGAACTTCGAGCACTTGCTCGGCAGAAACAGGACCTTGAGGAGCTTTGGGATCGGCTTGTTCCTCAGCTTGAGAAACAGAGGCTTGCTTTTTCTTGATTTGGTCCAAAGTTGGTTCAACTACAGTGTTGAAAAACTGGAACTGAAGTGTGGTGAGGTCAGAGATTGGTTCCCTTAGCGGAGAATTGTCCAAAAGATCAATGACTGGAGACTTTTGAGCCTTTTGTTTGAGGCGTTTGCCTGTGTTGACTTTTGGAGGAGAAGGATCGGCAGCAATGGAGTCAAGAGACTCAGAAGATGAGTTCAGCCCAAGGTCAGCATTGAGATCTCCCACTGCATTGTCTTTCACTGTGGACTCAGCATCAACTG